>NC_059425.1:98014094-98724094 GCF_021028975.2 Sphaerodactylus townsendi
ATCTGGACATGGCCCACCCACCTTAGTGGAGAAAGGGGGAGGGGAGGGAGGAGTGGCATGCAAGGGAGGGGAGGGAGTGAGCGGTGGCATGCAAGGGAGGGGAGGGAACAGGACCTGGCATCTGGACCTGGCCCACCCACCCTAGCGGAGGGAGGGGGAGGGGAGGGAGGAGTGGCATGCAACGGAGTTAAGGGAGTGAGGGGTGGCATGCGAGGGGAGGGAAAGTCACCCAAGAACAGTTTAACTCAGTATAGGATTGCACTGTAACTGTCTGAATCATAACCTCAATGAAGCAGGTTTCATCAGCAAACCTGCATATAATCAGCTGGAAAAAAGGAAAACATTCAAATAATTCTTTTTAAAAAATGAATGTTTCCCTAGAGATATGCATAGTTTTTTACTCTTCTGTGCCACTTTATCATCTTTCCTGTTATGAAATGGCACCTGGTATGTATCATCTCTCGTTCTTGGGAGTCTTATTCATAAATCCAAATGGTTATCTCAGATGGAAGTTTTAACTTACATAACATATAGGTGCTTGCAAAACATCATCTATTTCCTTCATTTTGCAGTTCTAGTTTTCTAGCTTCCTCCTTTAAGTTAATATTCAAATCCATATACCGTAAGTTATGAAATATCACAATAACAGACTAAAAACTGCATTGTGAGTGTCTTTAATTACTGAAGGAACATAATTTCACATTTTCTCAAGTATGTTTTCCACAGTGAGACTGCAGAATACAGAGACAGAAGTCAGTATTGGAAATTATAAGTGAAAGCAAGTAATTTTTTTAAAAAAGTGACAATAAATTGCAAGTGCAATTGGGGGCAGGTTAATAAATATCTGATTCTAAACTAGTTAAACATAATGGGCTTAGGGTTAGTTGCTTAATTCTAAGTGCAATCATAAGAAAGTCTAATCAGAATCCTACTATGGTCCGCTCAGGCCCTTTCCACATGGGCAGACCCGGGATAACAACGGTAAAAAAGTTTCTTTTGGGGGGGGGACTTCATATGGATCCCACCCCTAAAGCAAGCCCTATGTTATTCCCCCCAAAATGGGTTACTCAAGAATTGCACTATTTGTGATTCTTTTTTAAAATCCTGGGTTGCAGCCACTTCCAAGTGAACCAAGGGAGGTGCTTTATTGGACTGCATGTTCCTTTTAAAAACATTTCCCCAGTGCTCATCTGCGTAGTCACGCAGGCACAAAGGATTGTAACGTCAGACAGCATGGCTGTGGGGGTTCATTTGTGCATGCCTGCGTAGCTATGCATCAGTGGGAGGTAAACAAAAAAAATCATGCCTCTGTGCAAAGGCGCACTCCCCAGACAATTCATTCGCTGACTATGTGAGAGGACCAGCCATGTGAACGGCCCAGGGCCATGCTGGATTCATTTATCCGGCTGCAACCCGATTTACATTTGCTGTGCAGAAGGGGCCTCAATGGGGCTTACTCACAGGAAAGTGTCCTCAGAATTGTCCTGTTTATATTGGTTTGTCGCCACTTCATGAATGTTCAACAAGACTCAATTCGACATTTTTGGTCAGGTCATTTTCATAGTATTCAACAAACGTTGCCGAAGTTGTAGAGGGATACTATTTATCAATCATATATTCTTTGGAAACTTCAGAAATGGGTGAAAAAAACTGATCACTATATTATATTTATTTGTTTCTAAGCTTTTAAAAATAGTGTGAATGTGTTCTGCCACCTGTTCATCTTTTTGAGAGAGCCTTGTAATGGCTAGTAGATTTGATATGGATGTAGGAAAGCTAATTACAAAACTGTACTTGGCTACAATTTTGGGTAATGTTGGGCAAATTAGCCTTGTTAGGTTAATCCATTCTAGAGGGCTGTTGATAAAACAGAACCTCTCCCTTGAATTCCTTTGGCCTAAACTCCTTGCAGGAAGAATAGGTTATGAATACATTTAAGAATTTGGTGGGTAGCTGGAAGAATTACAGCCACAGTTGGGTTTTTTGAGGCAAGTTTCATCAGCAAACTTAATCTGAAAATACAGTACATATTGTTCATCTGAGTTTCAAGGTTAGGAATATTTTTTTCCTGCAGTATCATTTGCAGTCTAGTCTGGGTATCCATTACCAGTACCTGTTTATTGCCTGAGTCACCATTTTTTTATTCTGAAAGATCAAAGGCACTAAAATCTATTCATATACCCTTCCAACTGTGTAGAGTCTGTGGGATTCAGCCAACAGTTCTGTCAGCATTCCAATACTACTGCTAGCAGAATGGCATTTGGCAACCCTTATGGATTGTGTTTATGTTCATAGACCATGCTTACACATTTTGACTGATGCATGAGTGTGAAAAAGATCCAGAGTTTGGATTGCCATGCCTGATGTGATTGTGAGTGTGGCACTGGACAAAGGAATTTTAAACCAAATACTACTAATCTGGCATTTTTACATTGTGAGTAATCAGGCAAGAACATGTCTGATTTTAACACTGTACAGACCCTAACATGGTAATAAATGGTAAATGATGATGATTATAGACTATGCTACATTACACTTAAAGTGGATTTATAAATGTAGCAGAAATCAACTGATAATGTATATCAAGGACTACATGTGAGGGTGTGCATACATGCTACTTGAGCTACATGTGAGGGTGTGCATATATGCTACTTGTCTGAATGCTCCAGCAGCTCAAAAACCTGTAAGTGAGAAATGGGTTTAGTTTATTGTTATCCCTGACATATTATTTTTCCATGTGCTTTTCACAGGAAAGCATTTCAAACATATAGTCTCATCTTGGCATGAAGTGATACAATGTGGTAAGTGGGCCAGGAGAGATCCTACTCAGCTAAACTTCAGGTTCCCTTGTTCTAAGTTTATCTGTCCTTGGGAATGAATGGTGTGTCTGTCGAAACCTAAGCTGGATACATGTCTGTACTACTTTCTAAAACAAACCAAGAATATACAGAATTTTTGTCTCTCAAAAATAATCTTGTCATCTGAGGACAAATTTTCAAATTACTTTTTGAAGTCATCGGATCAGCTTTCCTATGTACTATAACATTATGAATAAAGCCTTCTCCATGGATCTGGAAAATACAGAACTCTCAAGCTTAACGTATTATTGCTGGTTATGATTGGCTATCTGCAGGATTAGACTGCTTTCTCTCTCAGCTATTTTCTCCACCTTCCTGCTGCCTTCACTTTCAAGTGTTAAAAGGGCAATTCATGAATTTCAGAAAGGGGACTCCATGCATTTTTGAACTGACTTGCTGCTTAGATGTTTCCTTGTACCCTTGGTATCTGCCCATGAGCCTAGTTGACCTCGCAAACAGCTCCTGTGAAGAAAAGGGCAAAAAGCAAATAATGCAATGTATTCAATGCTCATCATTTAAAGAATGCACACAGTTGTGTTAGTGCAAAAAGGGGACTAACTGCAAGTGATTTTGTGTCTGATAAGTAGATCCCTTTAATGACCAAACCATGATGCTAGAGCATACATGTCTCTTCTTCAGTAATTAGGAAGATTTACAGTGCAGTCCTAATCAGTGCTACCCATTACCCAACTCAAGTGTATTCAACGGACAAGTTATAGCTTAAATGTGGAAATCCACAGACCACATACCACTGCAACTGAATTATTTAAAGTATATGGCACACAGAAAACCCCCCCCCCCCGAATTGTCAGAGATCAAATGAATCCAGAGGTTATTTATGATACAGAGTATCTAATCAGCTCACATGAAATTGGGAGCCAGGTAACATAACTCTAATGCAACATTAATGGTTTGGAAATATGTAATTTCTTCTGAAATAGTTGGTAATGTTAATGTGAGGTTTTCTTTTGTAGCCTCATGGTTTCTCTGTACCCTATACTTTCTCATGTTATTTTTGTATGTTATGCAGGTATATTCATCTTGGTATATGGGCAGAAAGAAGACAGCTCAGTCAGAGGGTAAGACTGGCTATAGTATACACAGCTGACACATTAACTGAACTATGCAGTTGAAGCTACTGTAAGCTGGTTGTAAGATGTTAGGGGTAGGCTAAGATGTTTTTTGTTTCTCAGCAACTGCACAGATTACTTGTACAAGATAGCTGATGACTGCAGGGATCTCCACAGGTCTCGTGTCCAAAATACAGCAAAGATGGTGGCAGGTAAATATGCCTTAAAACGGAGCTCCACGGATGGGGAGGCAGCTACAGAAGTGCCAGTAGAGTCATACAACTTCTGAATATGAAACTTTCAGTAGTAAACGAAATCCTGAGCAGAGCTTTTAAATCTATTTAATTCAGTGAGGTTAGAAGGGTATGTCTTTTTTCAGTACTGAACAAAATATTTTCCTACTAGATTTCAGTTACAGGAATGAGTTATGAGCATATTATTGTTCTATAAATGTTTAACCTAGAACTAATTCTTAGCCCAGAAGTACTGACTGGAAATTTTCAAAAACATGATGTGGCAATTAAAAAAGCATGTTTTATTACATGAAATTTAGCTCTGTCATGGTGGAAACATAATGTTCTAATTGGGTAGTAAGGGAAAGGCTGAGAAAATTGTTCATTTTTTTTTTAGCAAAAACTCCCACCTTCAGTTTCATTATAACTTATAACAAACACTGTCAATCTTGGGTGTCTGCCCAAGGAAACATTAAACAAATGTTATCACATATCCCAGGAAGCTGTGAACAGCCATATTGTGCACCACATGCTGGAGATATTTAGATGCAGTTCCTAAAAATACACAGAGCATATTGTTAGCAGTGGTGGTGGTAGGGAGTCAAATCGTTTCAAGGAGAAAGGATGTAAAAGATGATTTGCCTTTTAACAAAAACAATTAAGGTACACACAGCACTAACCCACCAGATGCTCCTTAACATCTCTGAAGGATTCTGAAAGAAGGAACTTTTGGTCACCCTTCAGCACAGTTAGACTCGTGTATGTCTACTGAACAATATAAGCTGCAGTATGCTACAGCCTAACTGTGTGCTTCATTGTGGCCATTTTCCTTAAGGAATATTTGCAATGAAGGAGAGGGAGAGAGATGGCTTGCTTTAATAAAAATTTACTACTACTGCCATACATTGACCCCAGACCTCAGCCACAAATTACTTTCCTCCACTATGGCATTCAACATATTCTTCAGGCATTCCAGGCACTTAATGCACAGTAGGACTTGTTCTCTGCATGCTCTCTACTCACCATGAACAAAATTGTTCCTTTGTGAACAGGCTGGTGGGTGATTGGTACTCTATATCAAAGTGTTGATCACCCATAAACCATGAGTGCAGAGGGCAGCAATTCCCACTCCAATTATTGCTTGTCTGGATGATTTGAGTCAGAGCAACCATTGTGCCAAAACAGTAATTGTAGATCCAACAAGATGACTGCATCACAGCCAAAGGGGTTACCTTTTTTATACTGGCTCTTGATTCTGTGCCTACAGCCAGATTGGCAGGTCAGATTTCTTGCAGCAAAAACTTGTCCTCATGCAGTAGAAAAGGTCACTTGCTGATTTCTGCAGATCAAACTACAGGGAACAATCAGACTATTTCCTCCCAGGCAACCCTTTCAATAATATTTCCTTCTTGTTTGCTAACAATGATGAATGTTTAAAATGAAGGAATTCTACAACTATGAGGTGATATACAGAGTGACATTTGGTGACTAAGAACCACCCCTAGAAGCAGGAAATACCACTGCTAGAAGGCAGCTTTGGGGGAAGGTCATGGTCTAAGGATGCCAACTCTGTTTGGGGGATTCCTGGATATTTTGTATGGTGCCCATGGTACAAAGTGGAGAACTGCAGCCACAGTTCTGCTCATGATCTGAGTTCGATCGTGACGGAAGCTGGTTTTGGGTAGGAGATCAAAGTTGACTCAGGCTTCCATCCTTTTGAGGTCAGTTAAATGATTACTCAGCTTGTTGTGAGTAAAGTGTAGACAACCAGGAATGGCAAGCCCCATAAACAAAGTCTGCCTAGTAAATGTCATGATGCAACATGGGTCAGTAATGACCCAGTGCTTGCACAGGAGATGACCTTTACCTTTTTCATCTTGGGGAGGTCAGAATTTTGGAGAAGGGAAGGATTTCCTCTTATTTTTATCTGTAATCAAACATTTAAAATTCATTTTTTAAAAAGTAATTCAGGGAGAATTCTGGAGGTTAGTAACCTTCATCTGGCCACTGAGTAAAACAGTACACCAAACCAGATGAACCACTGGACTGATCCAGCAGGTTTATTTATTCTTATCCATAAAACTATTTTTGGTACACAGGAAAATAGAAATAGGTATAAGGATTATCCATTGCTATCTGAGCCAGAACATCACAGTTCACAACACTGTAGTTACAATTCCAGACCCAACAGGTGGCAATTGTACCACAGATTATGCTATAAAAGGAAGCATTTATTCTTTTTAAGTATTCCAGAAAGAACAAACAAGACAGTGTGAGATGCTGGAGTCACCCCACAACCCACTTTTATTTAAGAGAAAAAGGATGTTCCTTCTATCTCCTGAGAGAACTTGTGGAGAATGATATATAATCAGGGCCCACTAGCTTTGAAATGATGTCCTGCATCAATCAGCTGCATATTATTCTCTGATCTACATCAAAATTCTCATTTTCACAAATCACTACACAAAAGTTTCACTGGAATAATCAAGTTTGCAGATGTAGCTTACTCAATAGAGAATGCAAGCAGCCATACTGTGTTTTCAATTGTGTGTCATTTTGGCTTAATAAATAAAAATATTGAGAAAGAGAATGAGAGAAATAAAAGTTGAGAAATAAAGGAAAGGGAGAATTCTATTTGTTTTCCTCACTAAATGGTTTGCTTATTACCATGGAAACATTCACATCCTAGCAACAGCTTATTGCTATCAAGTTGACAAGGAATGATGAGTCGATGCCTCCAAAGAAGGGGAAAGACAAGTGATTTTAAGGAGATGCATTTCATAAATGTTTAGTGTTTTAAGATCTGCTCTAAGGCCACATAACAAGTTCTACAAACAAAGTGGCACACTAAATAAGCAAAAGTTTTTGCATACTTGCATAATTTATAATTGCTTCACTTGCAGAATTATCATGATTTGTTTCCAGAGTTGACAAAAATATATTAAAAATTAATTGTAGAATGTTTAACATTGATAGTATGTTTTTTTAATCAGAATGAAATACATTAGAAGCCAAACTGCCTCTCCTGAATATGTTGCTCTGCTTTCCAAAATTAAAACTTTTGCTATCAGAACCCTTAGCATATCTTTTAAAAAGTGCTTTGAAGTTGCCCATTGAAGCAGGACTTGGCAAAGAAAGAAAGAAAGAAAGAAAGAAAGAAAGAAAGAAAGAAAGAAAGAAAGAAAGAAAGAAAGAAAGAAAGAAACCCTCCCACCCCCACCTCTAGCTGAGGTGGCAGCCGGCAGTCCCGTCTTCCTTTGGACATGTAATGGGGTGTTTGAACCCAGGAACACCCCCTTACCTACGTTTTTGCCTGCCATGACCCTCCCCCTTGCCTCAGCCCCCCCAGCCCCCACAGAAAGCAGGACCTACCTGGCAAGGACGAGGAGCAGTGGCCTTGGGTAAGTTTGACTGGGGCTGGGGTAGAAGCCAGTGCTGCGCTGCTCTCTTGGGGGGAAAGAGGATGGAGGACCCTTCTCCATTCTGTCTACAGCCCATTTGATTTCATTTTAAAATGGGCTTTACTGCTAGTGTTAATATAAACAAGCAGGAACTTACAAGGATTTGAGGGGAGAGGATCTCATTTCCTCTTCTTCACTATTTCCTCTTTCCCTTCCCTTCTACAGCCACTCCCCTTTTCCTATTCCTTCTCTCTTTCCCTCTGAACTACTGACCCAGCTTTATCTCCCTTTTGGACTTCTGACATGCTCCCGCCCGCCCCGCCTCAGACTTGGAAAACTATGGCCCAAGTGTGATGCAGGCTGATGAGACAGGCCCACTTGCATGACAGGGAATTTTCAAGGACTTGGGCAGGACACAGCGCTTTTGTCTGTATCTACCCTTCCCTGCCTCATCTCTTGTTCTTGGCCATTCACCAGTCTTCTTTTCTCTGTCTCCCATGTTCAGCTATATTTATTGTTCATTTACTTCTTTCATATCCTGCCTTTCTCCACACCAAAGACACCAAAACAGCTTGCAGCTCAGAAGGGCATTACAGGAAGACAAAAGGCTACCCCTGGGCCATTTCCCTGCATGAAAACTGAACTGTTATTTCCCCAATATTGCTACTCTATATGTACAAATTCTCCATGTGGAGTAGCAAAATCAGGGAAATAATTCTATCCCAATCACGATATTTGCATAGGAAAATGGAGAAGGGGAAGCAGGAGTACTTTGTCTCTCATGGTGTTGTTGTGAGTCTGCTTGAGCTTTCTTTTCCTCCTCTCCCTTTTTTTTTTAAAAAAGAAACTGTTCCTTAAAGGTGCTGTGTGACTGTGGGGAACATGAGTTGGGTCTAGGGCAGGGGTAGGGAACCTGCGGCTCTCCAGATGTTCAGGAACTACAATTCCCATCAGCCTCTGTCAGCATGGCCAATTGGCCATGCTGGTAGGGGCTGATGGGAATTGTAGTTCCTGAACATCTGGAGAGCCGCAGGTTCCCTACCCCTGGTCTAGGGAATATTTAAATATTCTAACATATAAGCAGATTCCATATGGGAAAAAAACAGTGGTGTAATAGTGGTGTGAAAATGGTGTAAACCCTTTTACACCCTTTTATACCCTTTTAAACCTTTTTACACCATTTTCACCCACGTAGAATCCACCTGAGTTTGGGTTTAGGTAAGCAGTTAACCAGAGTGATCTAAAGTAGAGTTACATGCTTCTAAGCCTATTGAAGTAAATTAATGGCACTATTAGAATCTTATGATTAAAGAACTCACTACTGAGTAAGTGACTTGGTTTTTATGAAAGCTGTGATAACATAAGAATTCTTCTGTTTTAATTCTTATTTTATTACCATTTTAATCCTTATTTTAATCCTTACTTTTAAATTCATTTTAAATTCTTATTTTAATTTTGATTCTAATTTTTAATTATCATTTTTAAAAGCAGAAGAAGTAGTTTTCAGTTATGGGCAAAATATTTAAGCAGAATTTTTTTTAAACAAAGGTTTGTTGCATCCAAGTTCATACAAAGTATGTCAGCAAAACAGATTTTCTCAGGGGACTACGTCAAAAATGATCCTCTTTCTCCAATGTGATTTATATTTTTTCAAGTATGGAAAGCTCAGATAATAAAAGATTCAAGGAGAAGCAAAGGAGACGCCTTGAAATTTTAGTTATTTTTAACTTATCTAAAATTGCTGATAAATACTGTCAATCATATTTGTTGAATGAATCTTTAGCTAAAATTTGGAGAGCCTTTCTATCCTCCAGAGAAGATAAATTCAGCTCCATGAACAAGCCAGGAATGGATCCTTGGAAACATTTTTGCTTTTCTAATTCTCTGAAGATCAGGCTGACAGTACTATCAATACTATGAGTAATTCTGCCAGTAATGTATTTTACTACATTAAACAGGTGAAGAGGCCAGATAAATGAAATGGAACCTCATCAGAATCTTGATACTATTTCAGTGATTGAAGTAAAAGAAAGAAAGAAAGAAAGAAAGAAAGAAAGAAAGAAAGAAAGAAAGAAAGAAAGAAAGAAAGAAAGAAAGAAAGAAAGAAATTGGATGGACCCAGGCTCTGTTTAGCCTGTGGTTCTACAATGTCTTTAGGTATCTGTTTAATAAACTATTTGCTAACAAGTGTAAATTGGGTATTCACACTTTTAGATAATTTCAATACTAATAATAGAATTATTATAAATGAAGGTAATATTGTACAGGTAAAATGCCATCAAGTTGCACCTGACTTACGATGACTCCAGCACAGTGCTGTCAAGACCGATGATAAGCAAAGGGGGGTTTATCATTGCTTTCCTCTGAGGAGTCTTCCTTGGTGGTCTCCTATCCAAATAACGACCCTGGTTAGTTTCCAAGATCTGACTAATAAGTATACCCTTCTACAACAAAAACACAATATTAGGGAAGATTTATTTTCCAAAAAGTTTCTGCAGTATGTATGTATGTATGTATGTATGTATGTATGTATGTATGTATGTATGTATGTATGTATGTATGTATGTATGTATGTATGTATGTATGTATGTATGTAGTGCCCTGAAATTATCCCGGCAGGGGTGCGGGACCTAAAGCAGCTTAGAATGTTCTCCTCTTCCATTTTATCCTCAGAATAGTCCTCTGAGGCAAGTTAGTTTGTAAGTATGGGATTGGTCCATGACATTCAGCAGCTTCCATGGCAGAGCAGGGTTTTAAAGCCAAGACTCCCATATCCTGGCATTCTAACCACTGCATCACTATGGTGTATTTGTTTGAAACTGTGTGTGCCAGTCCAGGGTAGACCCTTGGAGAGAAAGTTTTGGAGGGCATCATTTGCTGAAGGAAGAAAACACTACTTCTCCAAGTGCCTGCCTCTGCAATGCTGTGCTTCACTTTCTTGGTGATCTTAGATGCCAGACAAAGACAAGAATGTCCCTGGCATGAGAGTCAGTTGTGGGGATGGTGGGGGGGTGGGGGGAAGATTCAATACAAATTGTTTTTACTATCAACAGGCAGCCTTGTCAAAATGAAGTACCTGTTTGTAAGCCAGGCTGTTGCCATTAAACCCTCCATCAGAAGAATGTGGGGCAAGAGTTTCTGACCATCAGCACTTCTAAGGACCAAGGGGTAGCAGAAGGAGCAGAGATCATGCCTGGGACATACTTAGGTTCTAGATGCAGTGCCTACAGCTACAGGGCTTACCTTTTCCTCCTTTCCTCCCAAAGCTGGGCACTTTGTCTTGGGATTGGGCTTCATCCAGGTGACCTCAAGACTTTCTTCTTACCTGCTTTGCCTTCTGGGGCTAAACACCACCCTCCATTCCCTGTACAAGGCTGCTTGGTCCCCCCCCCCAGCATTGTAGCAGTGCTCTCCCTCAGAGATCTGCTCTCTCAGTCAAATGTTTTGATCAGAAATGATAGATATCCAGAGGATCATCAAAAGAATCACAGCCTTTCTCTTGAGGTGCTCAGGTAGTTAACCTTGGCATCTGTTGTGGAACTCTGCCCGCTTTTTAAGTGCTAAATACTATTTTGTGCCTGCTGTGTAAAACTGCCTTTCTTCAGGGGATGCAACGTATCTGCTTCTGTCTCCTATGCAAATGCAACTTTTAATTGCCTATAAAACTTTTAATTGCCAATAAAACTGGGATCCTTTCTCCAATTGGCCTGAAAATTTGGCAGGGGGAATCACTTGGATGAAGAGTATTGTCCTTGAGAACTTCATTCCAGTTGGATAAACAGCAAATAAGTTTCGGCTTGGCTGTGTCTGTTTTCTATTGAAACCAATGAGAAATGAAATATGTGTTATTTTCATAAGGGATTAAAATAAAAACAATAAAAATTTCATATCACTGGGGATGGGGCGGTATAAAAGTTTAAGAAAATAAATAAAAATAAATAAATATATATGCTGATTTCAGAGGGATGGTTGCTAGAAGTTGGGTTCCTCTAGATTCCTGTAGAAGCTCTTCCATGCAGCAATTTCTGCATAATCTTAAGAGCAACACAAATTAATATACAGTGGAACCTTGGTTTTCATTGCCTTCGATTTTCATCGGTTTCGGTTTTCATCAATTTTTTCAGTGAAAAGTTTGTCTCAGTTTTCATCGATTTGCCTCGGTTTTCATCGATTTGCAGTAAGGTGCAGGGGTTTGTGGAGAAAAATCACCGGGACAAAGCTGTTGCAGGCCGTGTCTGCAACTTGTTTAATGACAATGTCTTGCCCCATTTCAGACAAATCTTAAAGGGGCGTCAGAAACAGACCTCTTTGCACAGCTTTCTGGTGTGACATTGGTCCACTGGCTCTGAAGCTGGTCCTAGTGTTGTTGTTTGTTACTGTTTTCAGCATTAAACACTATGTTTATTCACCAAAAAATGTGTTTTTGGTATGTTTTTTTGGAGCGCCTAGAATGGATTAATTGGATTTACATTGATTCCTATGGAAAAATTTGCCTCGGTTTTCATCGGTTTCGGTTTTCATTGATTCTTTTTTGGCTGGATTACCAATGAAAACCGAGATTCCACTGTACACACACACACAAGCGCGCGCGTGCGTGTGTGTGTAGTAGATCCTGGGCAGTGTTTTGGAAGGAGAGGGTATAATGCCATATGCCCATATAGTTTACCTTCCAAAGCAGGAGTTTTTCACCAAGGGACCTGATTTGTATCATCTGGAGATCATTTGTAATTCCAGGAGATTTCAAAGCCCCACCTGGGTTTCTAAGGTAGAAACTGTTCCAGGGATAAGGATATACCAATTTTTGACTATGCTGGTAAAAGGCACAAATTCTAAAGGGCATAATAAGAGAATGTGCAAGTAGAAGACCCTGACACTAATGGATTTTGTAAAACCAGCTGTCTCTGGACTGAAGAGCAGAGTATGCTGGGCTCCCTAAATTGGAGCCATTTCTGGCTCTGCCTGCTTGTACCCATATAGTTCTGTTGTCCCTAAAATATAGAATTAGATTATGTGCATATAAGAAATTTTAAAATTGGACTTTTGAAGGACAATAATTTTGTAATTCACTTGGGGCTGGAGAGGTAGTTATGGCAAGGATAAATTTTTAGAGTTGAAAGCCTGTCTCCAGAGTTCGGATGAAGATCAGTGAGCATATTTCTGACAACCAGTACAAGCCTAAAAGGTGAATACTTTGGCAATAATAAATTAATTAGCCAACAAAGACAAGCATTCCTGCAAGAGGTCAGCATTTAAAGGACAGTCACCTTCTATTTGTCCTTGTGGGCAAACGGCTGTCATCAAACAACCATCCCACGACTATTCCAGCACTTAGGCTGGCACTTAAAGTGGTCTTTTAGGATGATCAGAGGCCAGGCCTTTTCCACTGTGGCTCTGGCTCAGTGGACTGGACTCCTGGAAGGGGGGGGGGCACCCTCCTTGGAGATCTTCAGGAGGTGCTACAAGGCCTTCTTGTTTGCCATGGCTTTTGAAGGGGTTTGAGCAGCAGGCATCTTTTAAGGGGGGAGTGGGGAGAGATTTAGGGTTTGCTATTTTAGTTTTGGTTGTAAATAAAAATATTGTAACTATTTTTGTATACAGCTTTGAACAACTGGGAAAGGTGGGATAAAAATGTTTTTAATAAATTCTTTTTACTGATATTATTACTCAGATTATTAGATGCACTTAATTCTTTGGCATACAAATAATGACATGTTCTCACAAGGCTGACTCATCCATGAGGCAATATGAGGTAGTCGCCTCAGCTGGTTGATTTTTTTTGCAGAGGAGTTGCAATCTCCTTTCCTTCCTACTGCCTGTGTTCTTATCCTTACCTTGCTGCATTTTCCACTTTAGCACTGCAACCAGAGGGACTAATACTTCTCAGAGAACGAGGGCCACATCTTTGTGAGAGGTATCTTGCACAAGTTTGAGACTCCCAACAGGGCATATCCAGCTTGCTGCTTTGTTATTGAGACCAAAGAGGGGAGCTCTAGTTTCCTAAGTGGTGGTGGAGAAGTAGGTGGGGGTAGTGCCAGAGGTGAAGGGAGTGGCTCCCCCAGGTACCAAATTATCTCAAGTCACTTTCAGTTCTCAGAAACTAGAGCAACTCTTATTCTATAATTCAGTTTTGAGTCATACCCTCGTCAACTGAAGATCATGATTCTGTGATGGACAGAGTGGGCTCGGGGCTTCTTTCCTGCTACCAGTGACGTAGGTATAGATTTTTTATGGGGGTGGGTTCAGTGACTGAGGGGTTTCCAGCTGTTCCATTCCATGCATTGTTTCAAGCAAGCTGAACCTGAGGTGCCCCCCCTTACCTACGTCCCTGCCTGCTGCATTATATAATGTTTTGTCTGGGCTGGACACAACACGGGCAGCTATGTTCAGACAGTCTGCACATGGGATTACATGAGGGTTTCATAATGTCTCTAATACATGAGATGTCCAGATATGTATAGTCTAAATATCTTCTGTCAGAGGAGTTTGTGACTCATCTCTAAGGTTTCCATCAGGGTTGTTAGCACTATGATGCCAGAAAATACCATATCTTCATCACAAATTAAAAAACTATGTATGACATTTTCTGGCACATATTCCATTTCTTGTCAGCAGTGGCATCTGAATTTCTATATACAGAAACTAACGAGAATAGAGCAAGATTTGCAGTTTGTCTATTACTTATCCTCTTAACAGTTCCTGCAATTAGCAATGCAGTGTTTCTGCATAAGCCAGTTCTGAGTGACAGAAGAAGAAAGAGAGAAAGAGAGAAAGAAAGAAAGAAAGAAAGAAAGAAAGAAAGAAAGAAAGAAAGAAAGAAAGAAAGAAAGAAAGAAAGAAAGAAAGAAAGAAAGAAAGAAAGAAAATCAACAATTAGCATTAAAGGGCACAACCCATCAGATGGAAGGGAGTCAGTGTTTCCATTCTCACCAATGGGTCTGATGCAAGAGAACCTTGTTCTGTTTTGTTCTTGAAGGAGTATTATGTATTGTGTTGTATTTTTAATTTTGATATATGTTGTGAATGAAGCCATATTTTTTTCAGGCACACTGTTATATATGCTGCCTGACCATCTCTTTGCTAGGCTGAAGGGTGGTGTTTCTTATTTCAATCTGATTTTTATTGTTTTAGATAATTAATTAGTGTAATAATAATTACATCATAGAATAACTGTTGAAAAAACTAATAGTTATACTGCTAGTCCAATACAAAAAATAAAAAGGTTGCCTACTTTTGCACAGCTCATTGCCACTCCACTGTGCCATTTCCAGAGGGTTTAATTTTGAATTGATTAATCAATGCAATCAAATCCTCCTTTAATGTTCTAGAAATTCTCTTTTACTTCAATTTACTAGAGTAACTACAAATGGCTGCTATTTTAATTAGTATACCTCTTAGAAAAGCTTCACTTGTGTCCCACTTAATCTGCTAAGATATTTATTGTTTTATTACATTCAAAAGATGTTTTAATTTCAAAATTAATTGTCCAAAGATCCCTTCTTGTTTTAATTTGATCATATTTAATCTCCATAAAAATTCAGTTTTTTAAAGTTTTCCTAATTTTTGCAACCAAACATTGAACAGTAAGAGTTTTTGTTCTATATGCACAGTATAAATTAATGGAATCATTTTAGGAATCACAAAGATTAAATCTTTGTTTATTAGAATAAGATAGTGAAAAAAACCCATAGTCTCTTTTATTAGACTTGAAATATCCCCACAGATTTTTAAATAATTTTTTTAGCTCTTCATGAAAAGATTGTGGTTAAAAAAATTATTTGCTTTTACTAGTGGTAAAGATATTAATGTTTGAGTCCATTGTGCTATTAAAATCTTCATCCATTATAATTTATAATTCCATAAATGTATTTAATGTTTTAGAAAAATCAAATAATTGCTTTAATTTATTAAGTACATAACAATTAACTATGGAATACCTGTTTTTTTTAATATGACCTATAATCACAAAACGTTTGCCTCATTTATCTGATTTTACTTCCTTATCAGTAAATTGTTGCTTAATATACATTTATTGAACCATCAGTATTACTATAGATGTGCTTTTTATTCTTTAACAGCTAACTTTCTTTTTATAGGGATATTTAAATCATTTATATTTACAGAGAAGAATACTGTTTCATATTAAAAAAGCTGCTGATATAAGATCAATTTCTCTAGAGTTCTTGGAGTGAGATGCCAGTCAGAGCTTGGTGATACCCTCTCCAGCTAAGGAGAAAGAATGGAAAGTCAGAAAAAAGCAGTTGGCAGCTTTGATTATGAAAGAGAGAATGCTGCAAAGAGATGCACCATGGCATCCGTAATAGTCTGAATGCTGCCAATTATATTTCAAATAAGTTTGAACTGTATGTTCTTAAATGTGAGACAGATTTTATGATCCTTGACAATTTTTAGTCCAAACAGCATAATTTGGATCTCTTAAAAAACCCAGGCAGATGAGATACTTTTTTTCTTCAGTAAATTTTCTTGGCTCAGATTATTTAGACGTTCCCTTGATACGACTCCTCTTTGGCTCAAAATGATGAATCTCCTCCTTGCTAATTCTTAACCTGAATGTGTTGATGTGATGTCGCTTGACTTATCTAGGGCTCATTCCGCACACGCAAAATAATGCACTTTCAAGCCGCTTTCACAACTGTTTTTGCCATTCCGCACAGCTTCAAAGAGCCCTGAAAGCAGCTTGAAAGTGCATTATTCTGCGTGTGCGGAATGAGCCTAGCTCATTTATATAGTCTTAATCATGGTCTTGCATTCTCCATTGTGGAGTTTTCCTAAGTAAAATTGCATGATTAATGACATGGTGACTGTCAGTACCGGCTACATAATGTAGGACTGAATAGAGTATTGGAGGACTGATGGAGTGGGACTGGGATGGGGGTTCTAACTTCTAAGATGGAACTGAAGCTGCCTTCTGCCCCCACCCATAGCTACCTTTCCCTTCCTTCTTGTGCCTCTTGTCTCTCCTCACTCTCGCTTGCAGTTGTGTTGGAGAGAGTGGAGTATACTTTTCAGCCTCATCAATTCCATTGTATCTAAAAATAAGTTTAAAAAAGACACTGCTCCCAACGTAAGGAAGCTGGAGAGTATTCTGGAGACCCCATGGGATGTTACAGAGGCCTCTGGGCCATGGGAAGGGTGCCTGAAGGAGGAAGTAGAATGTATGGTTTTTTGTGCTCTGCTTCTTCCAGTAGTGTTCAGCATTTCTGCATTGGTAACTTGGTGTGTTCAAAAGGTAGGGAGCCCTCTGCTGGTGCCCACCCATGTCAATCCCTGATATTCATGCTGATGTTTTGCAGCTGCAGTTCCAATGTTGGAGGACTGCTGGAGTGGAATGGGGAGTCTGTTTTCTTTTTTATAAGGACATAAGATAAAAATGGGAGTGGGTGGGAATATATTGCAATGATGTGGCTGTGGAAAAAAATGAGGGAGAAGGGGAAATATTAGTAAACTAGCAGTGAAGACCATTTTAAAATGGAATAAGATGGGCTTTAGACAGGGGGAGGGATCATGGGGGGTCCCCTCTCCCTTCCTCTTCCTCCATAAGAGAGCACCCTCACACCAGGCTTTGGCCCAGACCAAGCTGAACTCACCCAAGGCCACTGCTCCCTGTCCATGCCAGGTAATTCCTGATTTGTTTTGTTTGGGGTGAGGGGAGAGTGGTAAGACAATGGGGAAGGGGATGGCAAGCCTAATGGTAACCCCCCACCAGCCTGGCTTGCTCTTTGAGGTGGGGAGAGGGTGCAATGGGGAGACTTGGAGGGAGGGTGCAATGGGGCAGCATGGGGTGGTGAAGGGTGGAATTGGGAGGCTTTGGGCAGGGGGAAGACAGGAGGCTTGGAATGGGGGAGAGTGGAATGGGGAGGCTTGGGGCAAGGGAAGGGTAGAATAGGGTAGCTTGGATTGGGCCCAAGCCACCACTGCCCTATGGATCTATTTTGCTTATTGGGGTGGTGAAAAGGTAGAATGGGATGACTTGACCTGGGCTGGCAAGGCAGCAGGCAGCAAACCACTGCTGGCCCAGCTTGCTTTTGGGGTGTGTGTGTGTGTGTGTGTGTGTGTGTGTGTGTGAAATGGGCTGGTTACGGCTAAGCTGATGAGGCAGGAGGTTTGATCAATCAATAGATTTGGATTGAGGGTGAAATTGGGAGGTTTAGGGTGGGCTGATAAGGCAGTGGGTGGCAAACCAACACTTTTCCTCTGGCCTAGTTTGCTTTTTCAGGTGGAAGATATAATGGGGAGGCTTGGGGCAGGCTGACAACAGAGTGGAAGGAAAACCGCTGCTGCCCTGGCAGGTTGGCTTGCTTTTTGGGGTGCAGGGAGGGGGCAATGGGGCGGCTTGAGCTGGGTTGGTGAGGTAAACCACCACTATTTCTCAGGCCCAGCTAGCTTTTTGGGGTGGGGGGAGAATGGAATGGGGAGGTTTGGGGTGGGGGTGGGGGAAGGTGCCATGGAGAGGCTTGGGGTGGGGGAAAGGTGCAATGGGGAGCAGAGATGTATCTAGGCAAACTGGACCCGGGGACAAAACCTGAGTTTGGCATGCCCCCCGTATGGGTGGCCACCCTCCCTCACCACGACTAAACAACGATTTTTTTCACCAGCTCACAAAACACCTCCCACCCCCAGCAAAACTTACATGGTTCTCTCCACACCAATACTCTTTCCTAATTTTGTCATCACATCAACCCTATGAGGTAGGTTATTAGCCTGATAAACAGCTCCAAGCCAGTGCAAGTGGGTATTAAGCATGTAAATCTCTCACAAATCACCCCCAGCAAAACATTTACCAAACAAATGTCAGCATCATCTCTCACAAAACACCTCCAGTGGAATCCACGCCCAAACAGCATCACTTTCAATGTTTAAACTGAGGACCTCACATTCTCCCTTTAAGTCCATGCCAAAGGGGGTGGATTTGTAAAAGGAGAATCTGGAGAAATTTGAAGGGTGCCTGCTGTCAGGGGTGCAATTGTTAAGCTAACAGCACCAAAATTTCAGGGTATCTTTAGGAGACTCTCCTGATGATGCCACCCAGGTTTGGCAAAGTTTGGTTCAGGGGATCCAAAGTTATGGACCCTCAAAGGTGTAGCCCCCATCACCTATTAGCTCCCATTGGAAACAATGGGGGATGGGGCACCCCTTTTTGGAGTCCATAACTTTGGACCCCCTGAACCAAACCTCACCTAACTTGCGTGGTATCATCAGGAGGGTCTCCTGAAAGATCCCTGAAAATATGGTGCTGCTATCCTAAAAACTGTACCCCCTGCTGGCCAAAAACAGAAAAAACACTAAAAATAGATAAAAACACACAAATGAACCTGCAATTTTTGCGCCCCCACTAGGGGGCACCTGTGGACCTAGGGTACCCCATGTTCCCGAGGTAAATACACCACTGATGGGGAGTCTTGGGGAGAGGGTGCAATCAGGATGTTGGGGGCGGGGTGGAACGGGGAGGCTTGGGGTGGGCTGATAAGGTAGTGGGCAGCAAACCACTATTTTTCTGGCCCAGCTGTCTTTTTTGAGGTGGGGGAGCATGGCATGGGGAGACTTGGGGTGGAAGAGTATGGAATGGAGGACATGAAATGGGGTGGCTTGGGCCAGACCGGCGAGGCAGCGAGTTGCAAACTGTCACTGCTACACTGGTCCAGCTTGGTTTTGGGGTTGGGAGGGTGAAATGGGGTGGATTGTGGTTGGGTTAGTCTTTGGGAAGGTGACAGCAGGCAGTGGAATGAGGTGGGGCATATAGTGGGCCCTGGCTTTTTAGGAGGTTGGGGGTGGGAGAGAGAGAGAGAGAGTATAGTGGAGTGGAGAGGCTTGGACCTGGCCGGCCAGGAAACAGGTAGCAACTTGCAACTGCCCTGGTGGGACTGCTTGTTGTTTGGGGTGGGGAAGAGGGTCCTAGGTTCAGGGAAGGAGAATCGATGGAAAATGGCTCAACTCACTTCATGATTCCTGCATGCTAATTGGTTGGTGGTTTGTTGTCAAGTCATTCCACCTCTTAAATAATACGTATAAGAATTAGATAGAAATGGGCTTTTGAATAGCGCAGTTTCATTTTTAGGTAAAAAGAAGTAGAATTCTACTCCTTTCCCTCTTTTCAGTTCCTCTTTTTGTTTTTCATAGAAGGTCTCAAACATCACACCTTTGTATACTTGTTAGAGACCATTCACATCATTATTTTGTAGGTTTTAGTTTCAGGTGACATGTCTTAAATGACAGAAGTTTGGACTCAGAAGATTTTTTTCTTTTTGGAATTCACTGTAAAGCTATTGCAATATTTGCTTGTTTGTTTCTATTTATAGATCAGTGTGTCTCATGGATTTAAACAGGTTACAGCAAAGTTTCCAACTTAGTTCAATTTTTAGCCGTGCTGACTAACTTTGCATTTCTTTCAAAGTTATATATTTAGGACTAATTTGTCTGGATAAATAGAATTGAATATATGTTTTAAGGAAGATTTCTACCGCATACTTTACTTTGTCTTAAAAGTCCTCTTCATACACAGCTGCAGAAGCAGTGGAACAATAAGTCAGTATGTGATTGACTCAATCACTTGAGCGGAGTTAAACGTTGGATCTCTCTACCGCATTGATGGTTGATAATGTGGGAAGACATCATGATCTCTTTGCACATATGGCTCTGCATTCACAGGCAGCTGCATGGTAATTGTGACGAGAAAAAGCAATTCCCACATGGCTGCTCACTTCAAAGAAGGCTTCAGAGTTGTCTCTAAAAGTGGGAACCATTATCAGTGCCAATGAACACCTGAGCCATATTCTACTATGAATAAGTGATTGGCAAATGTCTTCAACTTTGTCTGGCCATTTCACAGAAGATCTGTACAAATGTTTCCTGCATTGAAAAAATGCAAAGTGTTGCTGAACAACAATCACATTTTCTATGAGGGGTGCTTATAAAATCCTCCTCTATAGACTATTTGCCTGGATTTTTGGGGGGTGGGGGTGGTTATTGCAGAATATTTAACAGAACTCATGAGATCAGTATCCGAAGTTCATTTTAAATGGAATTTCAGGAAAGCAAGCACAAAAAAAGTTTTAAACAGGCCTCTGTAACTATATCTTTAATATCAATTTGATACACAAACAATTATCAGGTGATAACCAGTCTAACAAAGTGAACAAGTCTCTTCAAAGCTAAAGCTTTTGCTTAGTTGCTGGATTTTGAGTTTTTCCCCTTGTTCTTTTTTTGTGTTTTTCTTTTAAAATAAATAATATTAAAAAGGCCTAGAACTAATTTGCATATCAAATGTGATACAGTTATTTGTGGATTTTGCTGGTATATATGTTGTTTGGATTTTTTAAAAAATATGACCAGCCTAATGAATATTTTTGTTCAAAAATGGTGGCAAATAAATACATATATTTTAAAACATTATCCAGTTTGGATTCTCTGATGGATAGCTAACAAGTCTAATGAAAGTCATCAAAGTTCCTTGTAAATTAAGACACTGATAATTATTTAAAGACAGCCATTTCTGTTTGCTGATTAAAAACAAGTCCTGAATGAAAATAAGTCTTGGAAAAAGAACAGAAAATGCAGACTTGGTTCTGAATCTCTCTTTGATCTCAGAGAAAATGAAATCGCCCACTTTGCAATGCATAATGCACAATTATTCTTGGAAGTGAGAAAAAGTACTTTGAGGTTCTTGATTAGATTTTCACATTTCTCTTCCTTTTGTCACCTTTCAGTGACATTATTCTCTGCAAAGGATGAGGTGCTTTTGTTCTCTGTTGTTTATGAATTGCCTTGGTGGGTTAATCTCTCCTATGTGCTTTGCATGGTCAATGTGTTATAAGCAAGGTTTTCAGTTGCATTTTCTTTTATTGTCCAGTGGTGGTGCTGAGTACTCAGGTACCACAAATCTAAAGCTGCATCACAGCAGGAACAATATTCATAAGGTCTCCTTCAATCATTACGACACTCTCTGAATTTGGAATAAAAATATAATTCAAGAAGACATGAAAACCTCCATCTCCATACAAAATAGAAAACATTTAAATATATGCCCAGGAAATTGTGAAGTGCAGAAGTTTAGGCAAGAGGAAAGTTGCAATTATATGAGCATTTACATGCTGGTAAGCCCTGTTGAACCCCAGTGGGAACTTGCTTCTGAACAAACATTAATGCTTCATAAAGTTAGGTGCCTGAAAGATCTCCTGAAAGTTAGTTTAAAGGGCATTGGGGAATAATCAAGACTCTACAGCACAATTCCTCTAAAACTACACATATGAAAACAGGGGCATGCTTATAATACTTGGGCAGCCCAATCCTTAGCAGGGGGAGTAGCTTTAGGATTCAAAGAGGGCAAACTGGGAAGTGGCTGGGAACCACGGAGGTTCACAGTGCAGGGCCCCCAAAAGTGCCTGGCCCCCAGAGCTACATCAGAGTCCTCCTGGACACTGACTGGCTGGGGGTGTTCTGGGAGTGCAGTTGACGTTAGTTGGCTTCCACCAGACTTTTGCTCTGGTAGTGGCCCTGGTACGGTCATCAGATTTACACCATCAAAAATAGTGGTGCAAGTCTGTTTCTTTGATGGAAGCAAGAGGAATTTTGAATTATCCTCTTGCTTGCACTGTTCAGAGCTCCTTTGGAGGCAGCAGCTCCTTTGGAGGCAACATCCTTCAGATGTTGTAGCATTCCTGGGACATCTAGATTATGCTGTTAATTACACAGCAATGATCATTTCTCAAGTGATCTCCTTCCAAACTCCAAAAGGTTTGACTCTGCCTCTTGTAGGAATCTATCTCATAATAGCTGTGCTGCACTGACTGTGTTCAACTTTTTGGATAGAAATATACTTCACAAAGCATGTTATTCTGTCTACAAAATCTAGCCCAAAGAGAGATATGTATTTCAACAACATTCAGATGTTGGGGCCTAAGCAAGAACTACAGTTTATCTTTTGAGACACCTGCTGCTAGGGTTGCCAATCTTTCATGGCTTGCAGGAGACAATGAAGAGAGAAAGCCCTATTATGGGGACAGCCAAAACATTATAAGTGACTAAGCAGAGCTGGGAATATAATGAAAAGGTATAAGGCAAAAAAAAAAGAATAGAGAGGAGAAGAAGGGTGTGTTAAAATGATATGTAAGAGACAGGACAAAAAAGTTGAGGAGAAAGCAAACCATGGCAAAAGACACAGAACAATGGATAGAACAGTGTAGGAAAAGGAGGAGGCAAGCAGATCATATACACAGCAGGACATTTGGAAGCAGGAGGCACTGCCTTCCCACTTTTTCAGTTGCTCAAGTGTCACATGGCAGGTTCACTTTAATCAGAGTTACAAAGGATGTCTGCAAATAGAATAAAGAATTGCAGGAAGTACACCTCCTGTTATGGTAGGTTGCAGCGGTGGACGAATTAGTATTTATTGCCATCATCTGCAAGTACAAGAGATGCATCCTGTAATGAGCCTCATAACCCTATCTAACATTTGCAGCACAATCCAAAGGGTGGCGGTGGTGGTAGAGCAGCTGGGAATTGTGCTGCTGCAGTGCACCTGTGCCATCTCCACTGGGGTTATAGGTGGCACGGGAAGAGGAAATAAAAGAAAAAAACCCAGCCGCCTGAAAAAATGCCATAGGAAACATCAACTTATACCACCCGTTTTCAGTGGTATAAGTCAGCTGCCAGAGTAGGGGGTGTTCCCAGGCCAAAAGTCCTTTGGGACCTGATTAAAGATAGCTCCCCCAGAATGCCCTCCACCCCAGTGGAGGTTGTTGTGGTGGAGGCCCGCTGCTGCAAGGGCGAACTTTGGGTGCAGTGGTAACCAGCTGCCAAGGTAAGTCCCTCTGTGCCGGCATCTGTGCTACTTTGCATGGCACCAGCGCAAATCTTTTGCTGCTTCCAATTCAGCTCCCCTCCCCCCACTTTTAGACTTTTAGGGTGATGGAAACCCAAACTAGAATAAAATTTTTTAACCTTAACATTAACATTGTAAGATTATGATAGTATATTTAAAGTGAAGGAATGTGATAAAGTTGTGTAGAGATGTAGATGAATGAATGGGTTTAATTAGCAAAAAGAGGGAGGATGAGAATGATTTTCATAATCAGTTATACTGATTTAGATTTCACTCTGATTATAATGAGCTTCAGTGTGTCATTCAAGGAGTTGGTTGGCTGCTTTCTTGGAAATTCTCAGTGAGAGGTAAGTGGAAGGGCTGTGTTCAGAAAATAACTAATTGAAATCCCAGCCTTGTTTGTTGGTCTTGGAAAATAACATAACAGTCAAGGTAGACATGATTAACGAGATGGGAGATTCAGTGTGGGTTAGTGACAGTGCCATAAGGGGGTAAACTGGTGCCAGGGGCAAAATGGTGCCCATGCACCCCTCAGCGCCCCCATGCCTCATCTTTCAAAAGGTAAAAGGCAGCCTGCTCCAGGCTGCGGAGGCTTCTCCAGGCCTTGGGGGCAGTCTGAGGGGAGGGGTGGGGGAAGTGATTATCTGCCCCCATGCATATGCCTGGGGCATTTGTCAGAGGTGGGATCCCCAGGTTCTCACCAGTTCCGGAGAGTGGGTTACAAATTATTTGTGTGTGCCGAGAGGGGGTTACTAATTGGGTCCGCTTTTCCATCTCCACACCCTCGCCTCCCCCTCTCTTCTTCTTTCTCGTAGCCCAGAGCTTGCTGACTAGTAAGAGGAGGGACCCTTTAACTACTGTTGAGTCCAGGGGACTCTTTACTTGCTTGGTAGGCTATTTATTTTGGCACTCTGCCTGTTCATTTTATGATAAATTGTGATTTACCATGATGCTTGGCCACTTAAAAGCTCTGTATTCCTGTATGTGAGAATGTTATGCTAATCTGTGTCTCTAATCCTGGATTAATTAATATGAAATATTTGCAGAATATACAGTATATATTGCGAATTCTAGTTCACAATGGATGATGTTCTGGTTTTTTTTTTACTTTAAACAGAAGAAGAAGAGTTTGGATTTATATCCCCCTTTTCTCTCCTGCAGGAGACTCAAAGGGGCTTACAATCTCCTTGCCCTTCCCCCCGCACAACAAACACCCTGTGAGGTGGGTGGGGCTGAAAGCTGTGACTAGCCCAAGGTCACCCAGGAATAAAAAGGGAGTGTTAATGACTGATTTTAGGTATTTATGGGGCTAAAGGATTACAAAGCATTTTGTATAAGTGAAAGGTTAAAGGTATTAACTACTAATGCTTACTCAATTTTTAAAAATGTCATGACCTGTGTATCCTGGCAGTAGCCTTGATATCTAGCTCTTGAATATGCCTATGCAGTAGGAATGGTCCATCGGATCCATGTTTTAATGAATTTGTGTCTTAATCTAAAGTGCAAATTATTTTGAGTATTGAATGTATTAGTTAACAAACAGTGGTGATGGTGAATCTTCACTAAACTGTAGTGACCACTCATGATTTCACAGTTGGCATAAAGTCCTGTTGTTTCCTATGTAGCTGGTTAGCGAAGGTAGCAAATGGGATAATTCTCCCTGTTGGGCTGTTTTAAAAACATGTTTTAGAAATATGGTAAAGTTCCTTGTTTAAGGAAAGTATCCTTCTTTTGATTTCTAGAAACAAAATTAAGTATTTGAAAGTGTTAAGTATTTGACAGGCAGCCAATTAGAGGAGAAGTAGTTGTTTCTGTTGGCAGTAGACGATAGGACTTGCTATAATGAGTTTAAATTATGGACAGAAAGATACCAGCTGGAAATTAGGAACTTTTTTTTACAGTAAGAGTTTTTTTTACAGTAACAAATAAATTATTAATGCCCTGCCCCCGGAATGCCCGGCCACGCCCTCGTCGTGCCCCGCCCAGCCCCATTGGCGCTATGCCACTGTTTGAATCCCACCACCATGGGAACCTGTTACTAAAATTTTTGGATCCCACCACTGGCATTTGTCCCCACACCCTGTGGTAGCTCCACCTATGGGTAGTGATTAGAATGTTAGACTAGGATCTGGGAAGGCTATCCCCATTCATCTATGATTAACCTGGGTCCAATGATACTGTCTCAGGCTAATGTACTCCACAAGGTTATTGTGAAGACAAAATGGAGACTGCGAATGTACTCTGCCCTTGGTACCATAGAAGAAAGGAGTGATAAACATGTGATAGGTAGATAGCTGGCAAAGACAGGAAGGACCATCTCCTTTCATATTGTCCAGCCTGCTGCTAAGATCTTATCTCAATCTGCCAGTTCTATGCCCCCATTTTTAGAGATAAGGTGGCTGGTAACAAATGACTGTGCATTTTCTATGGTGGCACCTTCCCTTTGTATGCCCTCTTCATAAAGGTTCATCTAGCATGTACTTTACTTTCATTTAAGTGGCGGGATAAAACACATCTTTTTACACAGGCTTTTAATTATGGGTTATCATCAGCTGTTTAATGATCTTTTTTGTTCGTTTCATAGATAGTTTTTATGTTGCTTGGGTTTTTTTAATGGTTTGTACTTTTTAATGGCTTGTGTTTTAATAACACGATTAAAAATGACTTGTTTGTTATAAAGTGTTTTTTATTGTAAGCTGTCTCAAGCTGGACTCTGAAGACATGGCATAGAAATATTCTAAATAAATAAATAGATCAAGGGTCTCCATATTTTAAAGGCAAATCACAGCCACATGTAAAGCCCCATTTTAACTGGCCCTACCCAGGGCTACATGGGGAGAGGAAAGGAATTAAGCATTCAACATTGCAGTTTCCCCTAATTAAAACCAGCACTCTGTAGTATTATTGGCTATAAAAGGGGAAAAGCCAGGCACTGGTCTTTAAAGTATCAACAGCATGGAGTGTGCACACAATTTGGACTAGTGAATCCATGGGAAGTACAAGGTTTAAATGCCCTCCTTTATCCCCTGTATGGGCTTCATCTAAATCTGGCCTCCATGCCTCTATAATTTGCCTTCCAAAGCTGAATGGAGTTTTGTGACCAATGCCACATCTCATTTGATCAGAACCTACATTGAAAGCCCTCTGACTTTGAGTACTGAAGTTGAGTATATCAATTCTGGCTGCTTTTTTTCTGGTGGGGACACAATGTCTGTAGGAGTACTCTGCCTGCAGTTTTTATGTTCCCAAGTTGTCTTAGGCGGCCCACTCCAAAGTGGGGCGGAGTGAGTTGAGCGGCAGCCAGCAGCACTACTGCTGTGGTGCAACTGGGCTACCTCCAAAGAGATTTCAAACATAAAAACTGCGAAAAATCCCCAGCCACCATGCAAATTTCCTATGTAACTGAATGGGCTACACCTGCCTTTTTGATGGACATAAATCTACACCATCAAAAATGTGTATTCCTGGGGTGAAAGCCCACTGGAAACTGACTGAAGTCAACCCCACCCCTAGGAATGCCTCCACTAGCACTGGCATGGGATCCTGAGCTGCAGGAATGCCAGTGCAAAGGCTTGATGGCGTCGGGGTATTGTGCTGTTGTGTGGCAGCCCAACACCCGTGTGACTGGCTCTGCGATGGCAAAGATGGCACTTACGCCAGTATTAGGTGGCATTGATGCCAGCAAGAGTGTCACACCAGTTCCAAAGCCCTTTCCACCTCCCCATGCACTATCACCTACCATAAGCCATTCTAAAACATCAACATTCTGAAAAATCAATGTTTAATGGTACCTGAAGTATCAGCAGGGATGAATGTGGGGTGGGAAATCAGAGCACACACTAAATTTTTATCATACAGTTTTTTGAACCCCAGAGTGTCCCATGATGTCCAAGTCCCTGTCCCTCTTCAGTGCTTACTGGCTACAGCCTGGCAACTCTATGCTTTTCACTTTCCTAGGAATATTTTGTTCATACAAAATTAAAAAGAAGTATATCCACTTTTAACCAAAAATAATGTAGGCTGCAAAAATCAGATTTGCTTAGTGAGGAATCTAGTTTGCTTTCAGTGCAGACTCCACACAGATATTCTTAAGATACATTATACAAGAAGTACAAACAAAACAATTTGCTATCATTAGATCCCCCAGTGTCACTAGGTCTGGCAACTTGTGATTTGGCATGCCAATCACTACAAACTAATTATCTTCCTGGGTTGTACATGGAAAACAATCTGCTGAATTCCAAAGTTCTAGCGGCTATATGTGCCTTAAAGCTTGGCACAAATTGTGCTAGAACTCTATGCAGTGTATTTCTTCAGATAGTCTCCCTATGCCACTCTCTTGCAATGGAACTTCACCTCAGGAAATCTTTTTTTACCAAATTACACCAGGCTTCTATGGAACAAAATTGTTATCCTTCTCTGCTCAGATTTAAAATAAAAAGCTATTCTTCAGCACTGAGGGAGGTTTTTTTTCTCCTGCTCCTACATATTTATTTCTGATCCTTATGCCAGGAATCCCCCCACATACACACATACTGCTGCTCACCAGTACATCTTTCCTCTTTCAATAACTTTTCAGTGACTACTTCTAAAACCCCTCCTATCCTGTTTGCTCTACGTATAAAACTTTTAAGACTGCTCTCATCCTATCATTAAAACCTGGCTTCTCTTCTTGTCCATGTTATATACTGTTTAATATAATGCTGACCTGAACAAAGTACTATCTTCAAATGGATACCACCAGCCACATGTTGTGGTATTCTAGATGCTTGACAACCATGGTTTTACAACACATAGGCCAATTATGCACAAGGTGTCTGCTGTGTGGTGGGGGTGAATGTCTGTTGCGGCAAGATTTCTTGTATGGACATATTTCCTGGAACCCCACTTTTACTTTCCATTCTCTCCAAGGCAAGCAGCACCACTTTTAGCATGACCTCACCACTAGATTTGCCCTGGACACCTTCCCCCCACCCATGGCTAGCCTTCCCGCTCCCTTGTACTGCTGTCAATGGCTTCGCCTCACCCCTGTTCCATGTTCCTATTTTCTTCCTGCTTCTCTAAATGCTCATATCAATATATTGATATAATAATAACAGCAGAGAATTGACTTTTGCAAGAATCAGTACAAGCGGGGCATCTTTTGGGCTCCATACCACTTCCCAATGATTAGGCTCTATCTGCCCTTCCCAATGATTAGGAGGACTTTTAAAAACTTTATTTCAAATAAGACTCTATTTTAAAATACGCCTTTCTCTTATCTTGTGACAGCAGAGACAGGAAGAGAGAGAGAGAGAGAGAGAGAGAGAGAGAGAGAGAGAGAGAGAGAGAGAATATCAGCTCTAGTCTTTAGACTACTGTGTATGATGAGATCTGTGCCTTTAAGGCTAAGTTGATGGGTGGAGTTAAGAGAACAGGGAGAAGCAGAGATCTAGCAGAGTTCAGCAGACAAATTGTTCTGTAGACTGTGGGCTGCCTTCTCATGTATAAACAGAAACGTGAGGAGACCCCATTACAAGCCCACTGTACAGTGTATTGTTGTCCATAAAGTAGCAGGAACAGTAGGGGAATTGGGATCTTAGTGAGCCACCATAATACTTGGGTTGTTGCCTGTATTTAACATTGCAAATCTGAACACAATTCCCCCTGTTGTTCCCCCCAAAATCCCATTCCACTTCTGAAAGGTGATTGGATGATGCAGAAGTGCTCCTACAGGCTCAACTGTGTAGTGGTTTTTCCCTTCAGGGGCAGGACAGTCTCCTGTCTACCAAAAAGTCCCTTCCAACTCTATGTTTCTATGTTTCTAATCCAATTCATGCATGAGATGGATGCACACTTTTTCCATAGTTGTGTCTTTGCCTCTTATGCTTTCATGACAAAGATCACTTTAGGGTTTTAAAGAATCATAAAGTTGGAAACACAAAGGGGGTCCAAATATTATCCCTGCCTGTGACAGGAATCTCTTCCAGACAGAAGCATTCCTATCCTAGTAGATTATGACATACAGTAAGTATACAGCATGTCCTTATTCAAATGTTGATGCATGTTTTTTGAGCCTGTGGGCAAAGAATATATTTGTAGCTCTACCCTATGCATTTTAGTTGAAAATATGCTCATAGTGTATAGCTTATTCCCAAGTAGATAATGCAATTTCAGTAAAACAGGTACATATTGTCCACATTTAGAGTTTAAAAATATACAAAGTTAACAAAGTATTTATATTTAATTATTCAATTATTATTTAATATGAATTTTCCAAGCATAATTATAACAAAACATTACTCAAATATTTAAACTGGACCATGTGTTCTACCCCCCCCCCCCCCACTGATAGTTGAAGTTGTAAATTTCATACAGAAGATTTTGGGGAAACATCATCTTTTAAAGTTTCTGTAATTCACAAATAATCCTTTTCAAGTACAATTCTTAACCATGAATCATTTTAGCAAGCTCCAATGTCTGTCTTCTGATCCAAATAACAACACAGTATAATCAACAAAAAGCAAAACAGGGATGTTAGAATTTGCCAAAACAAGTACATGGAATTCTGATCCTTGCAGACAAGGAATCATATCTATACAACTATTTCTCAAGTGTGGGAGGATCTGTGGATACCTAAATCTGGGGATCAGGCCTACACTGAGAGAAAGACGCGGGGGGGGGGGGGGGTTTAAACAATGAAGTTGCATAATGTGAATCCGAATCAGTCTGTGAGGGCATCTGTGTAGCAGTTGCCTGGCATTTTAATCCCTTTGGTTGCTGTGGATTTTCAGGGCTGTGTGGCCGTGGTCTGGTAGATCTTGTTCCTAACGTTTCACCCTCATCTCTGGCTAGCAGCTTCAGAGGTGTATCACAGAGAGAAGTCCGTTATACACTGTCTCCTGCCTGGAAACACCCTGGGTGGAGTTCACTAACCATTGTCTTGATTCTAGTGTTTTAAAAAGTGTTTGTTAAAGTGTTTTTCAGTGAGAGCCAAACCATGGGATTTTGGCAAACTTTAAAGTGTCAGTAAGACTTTTACCCCTGGCGTACAACCTGACTAATAAATGTGTAATTTAAGTTGAAGGAACACTGGAAATATTGATGTGGCTGCAGCGGATGCCAGTCCACTGTATACTGTTTTTCTTGCCTTCTATATCCAGCTTGTTTTCAATCTTCAGTTTGAGTCAGGTCAGGTCATTTTCTCATTGGAGGAGTTGCACCTGTTTTTATCCAATTGTAGTATTGATTTGGCTTTTGTGCTCATTCTGCCATCAAGAAAATGTACTCGCAAGCCCAGTAATCAAATAATACTGCATCAAATCACTCTATCAAAACAGAGACTTCATATATTTGTATTTTAAGGTTTTTGAGAACATGTTTAACAGCTGTGGCATGCCATGAAATGATAAGCAGGGTTTCATCTGCGTTCATTGTCAATGACATACCTCAGTCTGTCTCTGGTGACTATGATTATGTGTTTTGGGTACACAGAAAGATACATGATGCTTAATTTTCCTTATTATTTATTTATTTGTTTGTTTGCTCTGACTTCAAGAGCATCAGATGGAGGTGGTACATGATAAGCTTGAAAAATTATTCAGAAAAGCTGGCTTCACTGAGCATGAGATCATAAGAACATAAGAACATAAGAACAAGCCAGCTGGATCAGACCAAAGTCCATCTAGTCCAGCTCTCTGCTACTCGCAGTGGCCCACCAGGTGCCTTTGGGAGCTCACATGTAGGATGTGAACGCAATGGCCTTCTGCGGCTGTTGCTCCCGATCACCTGGTCTGTTAAGGCATTTGCAATCTCAGATCAAAGAGGATCAAGATTGGTAGCCATAAATCGACTTCTCCTCCATAAATCTGTCCAAGCCCCTTTTAAAGCTATCCAGGTTAGTGGCCATCACCACCTCCTGTGGCAGCATATTCCAAACACCAATCACACGTTGCGTGAAGAAGTGTTTCCTTTTAGGAGTCCTAATTCTTCCCCCCAGCATTTTCAATGAATGCCCCCTGGTTCTAGTATTGTGAGAAAGAGAGAAAAATTTCTCTCTGTCAACATTTTCTACCCCATGCATAATTTTATAGACTTCAATCATATCCCCCCCTTAGCCGCCTCCTCTCCAAACTAAAGAGTCCCAAACGCTGCAGCCTCTCCTCATAGGGAAGGTGCTCCAGTCCCTCAATCATCCTTGTTGCCCTTCTCTGCACTTTTTCTATCACCTCAATATCCTTTATGAGATGCGTGACCAGAACTGGACACAGTACTCCAAGCGCGGTCGCACTCACTGCTTTTTATATAAGGGCATGACAATCTTTGCAGTTTTATTCTCAATTCCTTTCCTAATGATCCCCAGCATAGAGTTTGCCTTTTTCACAGCTGTCATGCATTGAGTTGACATTCCCATGGAACTATCAACTAAGACGCCTAAATCCCTTTCCTGGTCTGTGACTGATAGCACTGACCCCTGTAGCGCAGTAGGTGAAGTTTGGATTTTTTTGCCCCTGTGTGCATCACTCTTACATTTTGCTACATTGAACTGCATTTGCCATTTCTGAGCCCACTCACCTAATTTATCAAGGTCCGCTTTGGAGCTCTTCGCGAATCCTTTGTGGTTCTCACCACCCTACATAATTTGGTATCATCTGCAAACTTGGCCACCACGCTACCCACCCCTACTTCCAGGTCATTTATGAATAGGTTAAAGAGCACTGGTCCCAAAACGGGATCCTTGGGGACACCACTCTCCTATTATCTCCATTGTGAGAACTTCCGATTTACACGCACTCTTTGTTTCCTGTTTCTCAACCAGTTTTTAATCCATAGGAGGACTTCCCTCTTATTCCTTCATTGCTGAGTTTTCTCAACTGTCTCTGGTGAGGAACTTTGTCAAAAGCCTTTTGGAAATCCAAGTAGACAATGTCCACCGGGTCACCCCTGTCCACATGCCTGTTTACACCCTCAAAGAACTCTAGTAAGTTTGTAAGACAGGATTTGGTTTCTGCAAAAGCCATGCTGACTCTTCCTCAGCAGGTCTTGCTTTTCTACATGTTTAATAATTTTATCTTTAATGATAGATTCTACTAATTTACCAGGAACAGATGTCAAACTGACTGGCCCTAGATCCTTTCTTAAAGATTGGTGTGACATTGGCCATCTTCCAGTCTTCAGGGATGGAGCCTGATTTCAGGGATAAGTTGCATATTAAAGTGAAAAGATCAGCAATTTCATGCTTGAGCTCTTTAAGAACTCTTGGGTGAATGCAATCTGGGCCAGGGGATTTGGTAACATTTAGTTTATCAATGGCTGCCAGAACTTCTTCCTTGTCTACCACTATCTTCGCTAGTACCTCGGATTCGCCTCCTAAGAAGCTTGGTTCAGGTGCAGGAATGTTCCTCACCTCCTCTGGGTGAAGACAGATGCAAAGAATTCATTCAGCTTCTCTGCAATCTCCCTGCCATCTTTTAGCACACCCTTTGTTCCTTTGTCATCTAACGGGCCTACCGCTTCTCTTGCTGGCTTCCTGCTTTTGATGTACTTGAAGAACTGTTTGTTGCTGGTCTTGATGTTCATAGCCATGCTCCTCATAATCCTTTTGCCTCCCCTTACAGCTAACTTGCTTCTCTTTTGCCACCATTTGTGTTCCCTCTCATATTCTTCATCAGCCAAACTGGACTTCCATTTTCTAAAAGACATTTTCTTTTTTCTGATAATTTCCTCAACCTCTCTTGTTAACCATGGTGGCTTTCTTGCTGCCTTTTCTAACCTGTGGAACACATTCCAGCTGAGCTTTTATTACTGTGTTTTTAAATAACCTCCAAGCATCCTGGACAGTTTTGACTCTCTTGATTTTCCCTTTCAGCTTCCTACACTCATCCCTCCTCATCTTTGAGAAATTTCCCTTTCTGAAGGCGAATGTAACTACATTAGTAGTTGCCACTTGTTCGCATGCTGAGATACTGAATCTGACAGCATTGTGGTCGCTGTTCCCTATCGGCTCAACAACACTGACTTCCTGCACCAGGTCCTGGGTCCCACATAGAATTAGATCTAGGATCACCTCTCCCCTGGTTGGTTCCACAACCATCTGCTCTAAGCCACAGTCATTTAGCATATCCAGGAATGCTCTCTCCTTACTATGACCTGAACATGCATTTTTCCAGTTTATATGGGGATAGTTAAAATCACCCATTACCACTTTACATTTTTTGTTTTGTTGGCCTCTCTAATTTCTTTTTTTCCATCTCAGAATCCTCTTTGTGCACTTTGGTCAGGGGACGATAATATATTCCTAATATTAAACTGTCCTTCACACCTGGTATTGATATCCACAGTGATTCTGTAGGGGAACCAGCTCCCCTTGCATTGTCTATTTTATGTGATACTATGCTCTCTTTGATGTAAAGGGCAACTCCACCCCATTCGCCCTGTCCTATCCTTCCTATAGAGCCTGTAGCCTGGTATAACAGCATCCCACTGGTTCTCCTCATTCCACCATGTCTCTGTAATGCCCACTATATCAAAGTCCTCCTTCAAAACTCTGTACTCTAGCTCCCCCATTTTAGGTCGAATGCTTCTACTATTAGCATAGAGACACCTGTATACCCTGTCTCTGTCCTTAACCTGGGATTTATGTGCTTTACCCTCAAGTCTTTTGTAGACACTATCCCTTGTCACATGCACATTGCTATGTTCCTCGCTTGTATCTGGTTGATTTAGAAAAACCTCCCTCTCTGTCTGCATCCCCATAGATACTGTATTCCGAACCGAAGTCACCTCAGCTCCTGTCGGCTTTCCCCCAGTGATCAGTTTAAAAGCTGTTCTGCCACTTTTTAATGTTGAGCGCCACCAGCCTGGTTCCTCTTCGGTTAAGATGAAGCCCGTCCCCTTTGTACAGGCCTACCTTGTCCCAAAAGTTTCCCCAGTTCCTGACAAATCTGAAACCCTCTGCCTTACACCACCTTCTCATCCACGCATTGAGACCCTGTATCTCCGCTTGCCTAGCTCTCGCCTCTGTGCGCTGTGGAACGGTAACATTTCTGAGAATGCCACCTTGGAGGTCCTGGACTTCAACCTGTTTCCTAGCAGCCTAAATTTAGCTTCCAGAACCTCCTGGCTACATTTCCCAATGTCGTTGGTGCCAATGTGGACCACAACTGCTGACTCCACCCCAGCACTGTCTAAAAGCCTATCTAGACGAAGCGTGACATCCGCAACCTTCGCACCAGGCAGGCAAGTCACCATGCGGTCATCACGCCTGTCACAAACCCAACTCTCTACATTTCTAATGATTGAATCACCCACTACAAGGAGCCCCCCACCTCCCGAGGGGTATCCTCAGTGCGAGAGGATAGCTGATCACCAGTTAAGGAAGGGATCCCATCTAAGGGAGCATCTTCCCCCCCCTCAGACTGGCACCCTCCATCCCCAAGGCCTTCATTCTCCATGACATCTGAAGAGATGTCACCTTGGGAGTGGGACCCGGCTGTTAGGTCCCTGAAAGCCTCGTCTGTCACCCTCTCTGCCTCTTTCAGCTTCTCCAGGTCTGCCACCTTGGCTTCAAGAGAACGCACACGTTCCTTGAGTGCCAGGAGCTCATTGCAGCGAGGGCACACCCACGACTTCTGTCCTAGTGGCAGATAATCATACATGTGACACTCAGAGCAAAACACTGGAAAGCCCCCATCCCCCTGCTGGCTTTCTGCCTTCATATCTGATTTGTTTAGATATTTAGATATTAAGCTTTTAGTCACTGCCCCCCTGGAGCTATCTGCACGTACTATCTGTCAAATATGTCCTTATTAATTTTTTTTAAAAAAATTGCGCGCGCCGCTGGTTCCAGAGACTGAATTAAAGCCCCACCTCTCAGGATAAAAGCCCCACCTCTTAGGACAAAGAGGAACAAGAGATGAACTCTGTTAAGCCCTGTTAAGCCCCACTTCACTTCATCCATGCTGAGTTATGAATAAGCAGCTCAGTACCGCCCCCTTGGAGCCACGCCTCTGCCTGCCTTTGCAGGCGCTGGCCTGGGGTAGCTGCTGCTTGACTCTTCCACCTCCTCGAGCTGCAGCAGCTTGCCAAGTCCTGCAGATAAGTGGCTTGGGGCAGGGTTGCTGGGGCAGTTGAGGCAGTTAGGGAAGTCCAGATGCTTCACTAGTGTATTGCCTCAATTTGTGCTGTGGTACTATTAAGCATTTATTTTATACTTTAATTGTGACAAGCACATTACGAAAATATAATCTTCTTAAACTTTCATAATGCCTTTCTAGGTAACTTAATGCTATTCCATATCAGCAGATGGAAAACATAGACTAAGGGAGAAGTTATCTGGTGCTGGCCACTCTCAAATAATGGTGAATTAAACATAAAGCAATACAGGGAAATGTGGCTGAACTTCTAACTAGAGAGCTGGTGTGATGTAGTACTTAGCATCAGGCAGAGAGTGGGGGTGGGGGGGAGAGCTAATTCTAAATTCTGATCTCTGCTCAGCTATGAAGTGTACTGGGGGTCTTTAAGCCAGTCACTCTCTGTTAGCCTAAACTATCTCACAGGATTGTTTTGGGAAGATAATAATGAAGAAGCAAAAAGTCATGTAAGCCTCTGGAACTCCTTGAAGGAAGAGGTGTCTCAACCTGTGACTTTCTCCTATTGACCACCTATTTCAGCCTCCCTGCTTTTAACTCTGGGAGCATACATGTCCTGCCCCACTCAAACTCATATAATTAGTTTATTTTTCTCATAATCAGTCGATGTTTGTTCTTCTAAAACCTGTTCTCTGCCCTGAGGAGATACACTGAAGTAGGATAGTCTTTCACAAAAGACACTTTAATTATCACCTCATTAATGTGCTGCTTTAGTTAACTACTCTATTTATTTAAAATATTTTAGCCCATATTTCAGTTCAGACTATTTCTAGGACAGCAAATAAAATCCCAACCATATAATGAAAATTAACAGTTAAATCAGTTGAATGAGCAGCAATAAAGAAACAGCAGGTGCATAAGACAAATCTGAAAGCAGAATAAGTCAAATCCACATGTGAAATCAAATTTTCCAGCATTCCAAAGTTTCAGTTTTGACTTAGGCCTAAAAGTTAGCAAGATTTGTTATAGCTGACTGTCTCTGGGTGAATATTCCACAGGGTAGTATTACCACAGAGAAGACTCAATCTCTGGTCACAGGCTGCTCAAGATTTTAAGGTGCAGGTACTTGGATAAAGATCCCTATGAAATATTTTAATTAGAATTCACATAGGAGAAATGGTGTCCATAAACTTTATTTAAATCACATTTTGCTTCCTCACTTGTCATAGTTGCTTTCAGTCTTTGAAGTTACTGCAGACCTTTCACCAGCTTAGTGTAGCCTATACTGGTCTGTGACTACAGCTAGACTGGAGCCTGGCAGCACTTTAGAGACCAACAGGACTTTCATGGTATAAGCTTTTGAGAGTCAACACTTCTTTTGCCAGCTCTCAAAAACTTATACCTTGAAAAAAAGGAAATTATTCCTGAAAAAAAATTATTCCTGCTTTCTTATTATGTGACTTTAATTTGCATTATGTTTCCATTTTTCTCATTCAACAAAAGGATGTAGAAGTAATGTAGAAACTGTAGAAGTAGAAACTGGGGCACTGTTTTGTTCAGACTTTGCTCGAGACTCTTACCTAACTAAAGAAATACCTAAAGTGTAGGCCAGTTTTCATTACTTTCCTGCCAAACTTATATGGAGCTGATGATAAATATCTAAAATTGTAGCTGGCGGCACAATAGAGTAGTGAGTAGTCCCTCATCCAAATGGTCTTTCCCCCCTATATTGCTTTCGGATGTGTTGTTGCTTGATACATTTTCCCACATTTTCATTGGCTCTAAGTTAGGCTTTCTGGAGTCAACCAGGACATTAAGGTTTTATAAATTACTGCAGTCGCCAGCCTAACAGCTATAATACCTGTTCCACATAGTTATTTGCTGGGCTTTTTGGTAGGTGTTAGGAATATTTTTGTGGTCCAAGCAATTGGCATTTTGTGGCCTATTTCTATCACTGTGAGAAGTCCCTCATTTTAAAGCACATGCAGGCACATTTTATGTTTACTCACTGAGGCTATTTTGCTTGTTTTAATTAACTTTTGCTGCCAGATTCTACTCTGTTTGGTGACTCATTTCCATTAGCCTCTGATTCTCTAGGAAAGGAAAAGAAAGCAGCTTCCCACATGACAAACACAACTCAATGTTATAATTATCATGAGTGCCAAGAGCATGTTTCACCAGAATTCAACATACATGCATCAGTCATGGGAGGTGCGTGCACAAGCTACGGCTTTTCATATTTCATAGTGCAGTGGTGGCGAACCTATGGCACTCCAGATGTTCATGGACTACAATTGGCCATGCTGGCAGGGGCTGCTGGGAATTGCAGTCCATGAACATCTGGAGTGCCAAAGGTTCGCCACCACTGTCATAGTGTAACTTACCATTTCTTAAGCCAGCAAGGTGTTAGATCTCAAACCCTGAAGCAATAAACAGACTCTGTAAAGAGAAAATGCTACTAGAACATGGCCATACAGCTCAGAAACAACACAACACCCCAGACTCTGTATTGTTGATCAGTAACATTTATTGATAGGCATTGAACCACCCAACTTGACAAAGCCAGTTCTGGCGAACCTGGATTATGCTATCCCCTTTATTTCGATGTTAGTCCCCCCTCCCATTTTCCCAAGAAATGTGAGAAAGACTTTGTTTGGAGCTGAGGTGCCCCAAGGTCAGTGACAGATAGAGATGGAGAGCTACCTAGCGGAACAAGATGGGGTAAAAGATAAAGACACTATCCAAAAAATAATCGATAATATAAACAAGATAAAAATTGAGAAGTATGCAGAATTGGAGAAAAAATTAATGTTAAAATGGTACAGAACCCTGAAACAATTGGCATATATGATAAACAGACTCAGTCCAAAGTGCTGGCATTGTGGGGATAAAAATGCTATATATCTTCATATGTGGATGGAATGTGAAGAGGTTAAACAAATGTGGAAACATGTCTTGCCGTATGTAGAAAAATGTGTAAAAGTACGATTAAGGATAAACCTATTACTTCAAGGAATAATTGATAATAAAGAGATAGAACAAAGACAGAGGTCATTGTTTAAAATAATGATCAGAGCAGTTCATGCTGTAATTGCGTTGGGGTGGAAAGATATGTCTAGAAATTTGTCCAGAATGTCTAGAAATTTGTATTTGATTAAGAAAGATTAAGTTGTATGAACCAAAGATATGAAGAATCAAAATGGGGGCTTCTGTATAAGTGACTAGAAGCCTGCATTTTTGCAACAGGTCAAAAGGAATGTTGGAAGCTTGCTGGTGACTATGCAGGCAAGCAAAGATAACATCTTTAGGATCTTGTCACTAAAAGGCCAACGTGACAGCAGACATATGCAATTTATAACTTTGGTTTTTGGGTTAGAAATGAATGTGATTAGTCAAATTAAAAAGTGTTTTTCTATATAGTTAAATGAGCACAGAAATGATAATGAGAGATTCACATGTATTAGTATTTCACTATAATTCTATTGTGTTGGAATCAATAATTGTGTAAATCTTTTAAATGTTTTAACATTTCAAACTGGGAGAAAGGGAAGTTTCATGATCCTAAGGAATGCTGCATACCTTAAGGACATATCTCTCTCTGGGAGAAAACTTAGAAAAACAGGTTTTTCTTGGAAGCAGAGGCTAGCTTTATTGCTGCCCTTTGCATATGGGTAGAGGTTCACGCGCTAACAGCATGAGCTAAGGAATGTAACACGTAGAATGAGAGTCTGTCTTACTGTGACCAGGAGACAGATCTATCCAATGGGATTTTTAAGATTCATGCTTGTAGCACGTGTAAGAGGTATGGATTATAATACGTGAAACTAAGGGGATGATTGTGTGACGTCTGTATTCTGTATCTATAAAAACTAAGGTTCTTCCTATGCTGGGCGTGTCTCTCACTTGAGAGCACCCGGGGCGTGCCTCTCCCTTGGGAGAGTTCACCTTCTGTAACTTTCTAAATTCTGTGTCTATAAAAATTGGTCCTTTGTATGAAGGGTGTGCCTCTTACCCTTAAGGGGACACCCTGGTCAGATACTTATGCTGTCCAGTAAACTTATCTTCTGTTTCAAAACTGCTTCTTGGGTGTTTTCTAACTTTAAGTTTTTCTTAAACTAATTCAGCTGTGTAGGACCAGAGATGCGGTCCTGGCCCCACACAGAAATGGCTGGAATATGTATGGGAACAAATACAATTAGAAATATTTGGAATAATGTCAAGAAACCAGATATGGCAAGAAAAACAAATTAACATGATGATGATTTGGACGGAATTCACAGACTGGTTGATTGAAGTTGGAATTACAGGAGATAAATGAAAAAGAAGAGTTGAAAGAATGAACCTGCTGCTGCACATTTGAAGAAGAGAAGAAAAATATGGGGGGAGGGAGGGAGGGAAAAAGGGGGTAAAATGATATAAAGGATGTAATAAAAGGTTGTAAAATACATGTAAACATATCAATCCAAAATATCAGTAAAAATCCTTTTTAAAAAAGAGAGAGCTACCTGGCATCCTGCCCCCACAAGATAACGGAAACAATCCCAGTTCTCATGAGACCAAAGTGCCAGGGGAAAGCCTAGTTATCTACTCAGTGTGTGAAGCTATAAAGATTAAGGAAAGAATGCCCCAGTATGGTAGTGGTAACATATAGCAGACTGGTTACATATATCTTGTAACAATTACATTGAGTTAGGAATGCATCTCAATCACCTCGATACAATCCTCCTGACACAAGGTAATTGTTCATAGCAGTAGCAGAATAGCAATTCAGTCAGGAAGGCCAGAAATATGGAGAGGTGATTTCTTCTACACAACACCCAAACAGATCTCCTTTTCAAACATTCTAGCCTTCAGCTGTTCAGACCTTTGCCTTAGTCAAACAGGACATGAAGTGCGGAGCAGATAGATTACTGACAGAGATACAGATAACTGGCAGGGAGTGCTCCATACTTAGTTCTGAACAAGAGAGACAAGTACAAGGAAACTTGATGCATCCACTACAGAAACCTCCATACACCAGCCAGTCAGAGCTAATCTCCTGATCCCAATAAGGTTTCTTTCTTTTCTTTAGCTATTTATAGGGTTCTTCTGTCCCATCTCAATTTCTGTTACACAAGTTGAACACTGGTAAGCAGGTGAAGCACAATGCTGGCCAAACTCCACGTGATACCTCAATACATGGTGGTTGGGTTATGCTTAGGTATTACATGTGAAAAGGAGGTGGAAGCTCCCATTCTTAGACTAAGGAGAAATTGAATCCAAAGCCTAGCTGCTATCAGCCTTTCACATAATTAGGCACCAACCTTGGCCCGCTAATAAATAACTATTCCAGATGATACCATTGTTACCTTTGATCAGTTCTGTATCCAGGTGTACACATGCCTACAGTAAAGCTAAAAGAGGCAACTAATGAGCTATAAGGAATGACAGAGTGGCAGCAACCTCCATTTTTTTGAAAAACAGGAGGCAACTGCTGCTACACCCATTCGCTGTACTTTCTCACTACACTGCCTCAGACTCTCAGATAATGTAGAACAGCTGCATGAGAAATGAAAGAGAGGTCAAAAATGCAGGCTACTAGAAGACACTGTTTGTATACAAGATGCCATATTGGTAGAGAATTGGTTGAATATTATCAACCAAGAATAGAAGTAAATCAGTTTGAATCTTTCCCTCCTCCCATGGCAGCTGTTCTGCCCCCCAAGTGAATCTATTTTTGGTGCCCTGTACTTGGCTAGGACAGAGTGGAGGAGGCACAAGCCAGGTTCAACAGTTCAATCAAGAGGTTTATTACTTAGGAGAATCAAGACCCTAACTCCTCCCTTGGGTCTGTCTAAATCAAAGTACTTGCTTGTCTTGAGCAGATTTGAAGCTGTAGACTGTGTCTTTTCTTGGTTGCTTTCAAGAAAGTCCACTGTGTCTTGCTTCCTTTTAGTTCTTTCAGTCTTTTTCTGATTCTAATTGCTGTTAACCTTAACTTGTGCTCTGTATATCACCATAGATTACTATGGACCACCATAGACATCACAAATATTACAGTCTCCAGCTACCCTTGGCACCTTGCTCTGACTGACTGGCTAGAGCTAAAACAGGGGATTGCTGGGTAAAGAAGGAAGATTGCCTCTTGGGAAAATGTCTTAAAGGGACAGAGGCTAACTAAAATTCCCTTCCTTAGAAGACTTTACAATGAACTAAACTCATGCTAACTAAGGGGAAACTGAAGATAATGGGGAAATAACAAAAGCCACTGTGGGGGCATGACAGCAGCCTCTTCAACCTTCTGAGGGTAACCCATGGGACTGAGGAGGATTCACTGAATCCAATTCAGCATAGAAAAACTGTTTAAAAGGAATAACATAAATCACTCCTCCTACCCCATTCATCTAGGAACTAGAGGGGCAGGCCAAGCCAAAGCCTTCTCATATACTTGATTGGAGGGCCATCCTTCTTTAGCCAGAAGGAACAATCCTCTATGGCTAAGGTTCTTGAGTTGGCTGAGGAGCATCTGACTGGATCCTATCTTTGGCAGCATCTGAAACAAGAAACAATTAGAAAAAAATCACTGAGGAGTAAACTGGATAGCCCAAGTACCTGGATAGAGGAGAGGACAGCTTGTGTTCAGGGTCTTGGCAGCCCACCCCTCATTCTCCCACACTGATCTTCTTCTCAAGATTGTCACCATTGTGCATAAGCTTGTGAATGTGCTATTAATTCAAAAGCCTGTAGGAGATAAGAACAATTATAAACCTTTTCCTGCTGATTTGTTTCCTCACACTATGTTGAGCAGTATTATTCATCTGCCTGCAGTTTAGCGAGGGTGAGGAGGGGCAATTGCATTGCTTCCATTCAGAGTGACAACAGATCAGTTCTGCAAAGATTTTCCTCTATTGTCAATTAAAAGGATTTTAGTTTTATATCATGCTGCTACATGCAGGGAATTTTTTTAAAGGCGAGCAAATGTAGTTAGCACAGTATTAATTTATTCTACCAGACTGTTCATGGCTATGGAAATCTACATCATTAAGAATGATTACAGCATTAATCTAAACAAAACAAATGAGTCATTGCTTAACAGCAGCCAATGTAAATGACTTCTGACCATGAACCATGGAAGTCTGGATGCATCTCAGCACTGTTGGGTCATCTAGAATCCAATATGTCAGAGGGCCAAATTCCTTTATCAGTTGTTTCCTTTTTGTTTTTGGTTTTCTTTTTGTGTGGATCCCATCCATGGATTTATATTTCTGCACATAGGTACACACTTGAGAAATAGATATATAGATAATATGATGATAAAGATTAATTTGAGTTTCAAAACTATGTGAGGCAGGAAGATGAAACCTCCTCTTCCCTTCCTCTGTAACTGCAATTTGAAGCAGGCCGTTCAGACCTGAAATGCATCATTTTTTAAGACAAGGGAAGATCTTTGCCCCTGACTGTAGCAAAGCATGCATTGCAACAGCCAGACTTCTCATCATTCACAGTGAGCCAAACTGTAGCCCTGGGCAAAACCTGAGTTGGATGCCCTCCCCCACCCCCCGCCATGGGCGGCCACTCCACCACGACCAATTTTTTTTGCACCAGGACATTGGTGCATACAGGGGGTGCACTTTTAGACATATCAGCACCAACATTTCAGAGTATCATCAGGATACTGTTCTTATGCTACTCCGCAAGTTTGGTGAGATTTGGTTCAAGGAGTCCAAAGTTATGGACTCCCAAAGGGAGTGCCCCATCCCGCATTGTTTCCAATGGGAGCTAATAGGAGATGGGGGCTACAGTTTTGAGGATCCATAACTTTGGTCCCCCTGAACCAAACTGCACCAAACCTGGGGGGTGTCATCAGGGCAGTCTCCTGATGAGACCCTGAAAGTTTTGAGACTGTGACTTCAGAAATGTGCCCCCCCGCCTGCAACCCCCATTGACAGCAATGCAGAAAACTCAATGCAGAACAAAGATTCTTGGGCAAATTTCTGGGATGTTCCTGCAGGGGGCGCATTTTTGGATGTATCGGCACCAAAATTTCAGGGTATCATCGGGAAACTGTCCTGATGGGGCCCCCCAGGTTTGGTGCAGTTTGGTTTAGGGGGTCCAAATTTATGGACCCTCAAAGGGGGTGCCCCATCCCCCATTCTTTGCTAAGGAGATGGGGGCTACCCTTTTGAGGTTCCATAACTTTGCAGAACTAAATCACCTTGTGATCTGGATGTTATGCTTCTGTTGGTACACCCCGAGATCATATTGGCTTTTTATGCTTCTGCACCACACTGGGTACTCATATTTAGCTTATGGTCCACCTGTACCCCAAAATCTTATTCACACCCTGCTACCAAAAAGTTTATGCTCCATCCAATATGTGTGTTTCACATTTGTATTACCCAGATGTAGACCAGATGTAGACTTGTCCTTGTTGAATTGCATATTGTTCACCTCCACCCAGTTTTCCAGTATGTTCAGATCTTGTTGGATTCTCTCTCTCTTCAGACAGAGAGATATTATAATGCTATGGAAGGGATGCACCTTATTGTTCATGCCTAAGAACATTTCGAAACTGTCGCATTTTGTGCAGTCATGACTTAGAACTTTTGCTCAGAATTCTATCTGTATTACCCACTTATATCTAACATTCCCCACTAAATTTGTGATAATGTTTCCCATACTTCAAAACATTGTGAGATGAAGCTATGAGCAACATTAAGGCAGATTTATTAAGTGGGTAGTTAAAGAACCATGAAATAACTGCAGCCAGGCTGTGAATTGCCTTTAAAATGTTTGATTTTTGCCCAAGTGTAAATGGATCGTTATAAAGCAGAGACAGAATAAAGATCCTTCGAGGCTATAAAGATAATTAGGCAAATAAAAGTACTGAGAGCTTTGGGAAGAATGGGGGAGGATTAGAGATTAGAAGATAAAGGGATGGGAACATGTTAGCAGTTGAGGTTTTGGACAAGCTTGAGGAAACCTGATGTTTTTATTTTAGTGCATGTTGTATTGTACAAGACATCATAGACCTGCCAAGAGACCTTCCCACCTAGAAATCACTACCCCCCACAATTCAAGTGAAATCTCAGGGATTTCAGCCTTTACCAAACGGGATCCTTCCTAGCAAACTATAGGAGAGGTTTAAATCTTAAGCCTTACTTCCACATGCAGTTCTTCACCAGTCTTGATTATAGTTCTCCTTTGTGAACATGTTCCTCAGACACTGGGCACTTCCTAGCTCTCTGAAAGACAATGAAAGACTCAGCGGTGATACTGCATGAACAGAATCAAGGTACAGGATGCAGACCAGAGAGAAAAGGATGCTTGCTCTGTAGGCCATTACAATTCTCCCTTGCAGATCAAACAAAAGAAGCATAACAATGAGCTTCCCCCATACTCTCTTACTACTGGGATCCTGATTTGTATCTGTGTGAGGGAGGGCCATTTTTTAAATAGGGGTACCAAATCCTGAAGTCTTTGGCATCTCACTAAAACTTTATCCAGATCTTTGTAGTTTATCAGTGGTACAAGAGGTTTGTGGTCACTGAAGAGCTGAAAGGAAGAGAAACCAAAGAGAAACTGGGAAAACCGTTCATAAGCCCAAACTACTGTTAAACATTCTTTCTCAATCTGAGCATATCAAGTTTCTGTATCAGTGAACAAAATGCAACTGATTTTATTTCACCATCGTGCTCTTGGAGAAGTATTCCACTGAGGCCATAGCTACTTGCATCAGTACACACAACAGTAGGATGATTGACATCATATTATGATAGTGCAGGTGCATTGGTTAGCAGTTGTTTTACTTTTGCAAATGACTCCACTTGATGTGAATTCCAATGCCTGGCTACATCGGACTTTAGCAAGTTGTTCAAAGAACATAGGACTTCTGTCAAGTTTGGCAAGAACCTGCCTAAGTAGTGCACCATGCCTAAAAAGCAGTTAAGTTCTACAGCATTCGTGGGAGGATCTATTTCTAGGATTGCTTCTGTTTTTTTTCAAGTGAGGCATAACACCATGTTCATCAATGTAATGTCTCAGATAGGTGAGAGACTACTAGCAAAAAAGACATTTAGCTCTGTTCAGCTGTAGACCTGCCTTCTGTAAGGTGTGAAGGACTTGGTTTGAGCATCATATTCTTCTGGGTGGACCAAGATGTCAACTATATAAACTGATACGCCTACTCGGTGCTGTAACAGGTGAGTCATTTCTATCTGGAATAACTCCGAAGCACTGGAAATTCCAAATGGCAATCTGTAGAAGAAATATCGGCTAAAAGAAGTAATGAAAGTGGTTAGTTTTGCACTTTCAGGCTCCAAGTGAAGCTGCCAAAATCCACTTGCAGCATCCAGCAGTGAAAATACATGGGCATCAGCTAATTGTGGAAGGGTGCCATCTGTGGTTGGAAGAATAAAGTGTTCATGCTTGATAGCTTTGTTCAGTTCTTTTAAGTCGACACAGATATGGACTGTAGGCTTTTTGTTGGAAATGGGTTTGTGCTTGGAAATATTCCATGCAATTCAAATTGTCTCTCCCTGGGCGGGAGAATATGCAAAAGATTTGGTAAAGGCAAGGATGGCTCTTGAAGTGCCTGTAAACAAACTCTGATATTAGATTCACATCAGCTCCAGTATCTATTTTGAATTCCAAAGTTGGATCAAAAATTCACAAAAAATGCTCAGTTATGGATTTGGAGCAGTTGACTGGTCCTACAAGTATTTGGTCAGAGGAATCCTCTTTAGATGCAACTTCCCTTACACCACGAGTGCAGCAAACTGTAGCACAGTGTCCTCTTTGTTTGCACATGTAGCACTTTGCAGCCTTTGTAGAACACTCTGCGCTTCGTGCATGGTTTTTCCTCACAGCGTGCACACTTTGGGGTCTGGCTTGGCTTGCAGTGCAGTTGCTTAACTGGCTCACTACTGGAAAGGTCCGGGACTTTTTCTAACTGGAGTGGGGTGTTTAGAAAACTTTGCAATCCTAGTAATCTCTTGAAGTCCTTTTGGAGAACTTTAAGGATGTGCTTTAATAAGTTCAGAGTTTCTAATTAGTTGAATTGTAGGAGGAGGAAGCAAGGGAGAGGGAAAGGAGAGTGGGTAAGCCTGGCAAAGAAGTGGGCACCCACTGTTTTACCAGGGAGGGCCCAGAGGACAACCCTGCTCCTGATCTGTCCTAGTGAGACACCCCACCTGTATTGATGTGGACTGGCAAGCCCACTGCAGACTAACCAGCTAAGACAATCCCTCATGCTGATCAGGACTGGTGACTCTGCTATGGGCTCACCAGCTGAGGCAGCGACCCGCCCCACACTGCTGACCACCTCTCCCAGTGCTGATCTGGGCTGACAAGCCTGCTGTGGGCTCACAAGCTGAGGCAGCCACTCCCCACCACTGCGGACCACTAGGCTTGGCGATTCGGCATCTCCTATTAGCTCCCAATGGAAACAGTGGGGGGTGGGAGCATCCCTTTGGGGGTCATAACATTGGACCCCCAGAACCAAACTTCAGCAACCTGGATGGTATCATCAGGAGAGTTTCCTGAAGATACCCTGAACTTTTGGTGCCGCTAGCTTAAAAAATGCGGTCCCTACAACCCAAAACCTGAAAAAAAACTTTAAAAATACAAAAAAAATTCAAACAAACCCAAATTTTTCAGCATATCCAAATATATTAAGATGTACCAAATTAGGAATTTGGCTGATTCAGCTATAACAATAATTTTACAGTTGACCCACTGCAGTAGAATTTGGGGTGGTGTGGGTGGTGGCAATTTCAGTGCTTGCCCTGGACACTATTTTCTGTAGTTACGCCCCTGGGTCTAATGCCAAACTTCTCCTGTCTGAAGATCAGAAAAGCATAAAATCTCAATGTTATGCTCAAGACCTGTCTGAAGATTGTAGGAATGTGTTTTTTTCCCCTCTCTCCATGCTGGGTCTTGAGGGATTCACAAAAGGCTGCCATTTCTGGGAAGTCACTGTGGGAAATGAAGATGGTTGGGCAGTGGGTGTGGCCAGAGTGTCTGTGAGCGGCAGGGTCACCTTTACTCCTGAAAAAGGGATCTGGGCTGTGGGGAAGAATGGGGGCCAGTACAAGGCTTTCATACAAGGCATTTTCTCTCCCCTGAACCTGAGTGGTGAACTCAAGAGGATCCGAGTCTCTCTCAACTATGCTGGGGGACAAGTGTCCTTTTTTGACGCCAACAGAACAGCCCTTCTCTATAGGTTCTCTGGAGCCTCCTTCTCTGGAGACACCCTTCATCCCTTCTTTGCTGTGCGTGATAAAGGCTACCTCAGACTCTGTAATTAAGGCAGTCAGATCTCCCTCACTGGTTGTGCTGATGTTGCTCATAAGATCAAGATGCCTAATGGGAAAATAATCCTTTTCTCATCCAACATCCCTTTTCTGGCTCTGCAAAAATTTCTGCAGACTTCCAGTCACCCAAGCTAACACAAATGTCTGCTTTCATTCCTTGTTTTTTTCCTCTGAGTGTCCTTCTCCTTGGTTTATTATCTCTTAAAAGAACAGTAATGCACTCAGTGTTATAAATAGCCATTTCTAGCTCCTTCAGAAGACTGATCAGAAAATCAGAAACAGAGTGTAAATGTATTGTATTGATGAAAAGGCAGGACTGTAACTGAAGTAATAATGCACCCAGTTTGAAAGATTTTAAAAATGTAAAACAGATACTAACAAGAATACAGAATTTCAATCATGAGAGGCAAAATACATGGAAGCAATAATAAATTACACAAACACTCGCTGTGGCTTGGAAAATTGTTCTCAGACGATTGGATGGCCATTAGCATTTTAAAGCATTTTATGTTTTCCATTAAAATGCCTTGTAGCCCCATTTACAAAGAAAAAATAAGCTTCAAGTGAAGCCCAATTAATGTTCTCAAATTAAGCTGGAGAATATGCCTCTTAATAGATGTGTTAATGTAGGTAGGCATGTCATTATCACAGTCAACTTTCACACCTAAATACTATAGCTCATTATGAGAAGGAGGGAGAAATTAGTATATTACTAACTGGGTATCAGATAATCATAGCTCTTTTGTTACCTGAGATGGTGGGAAGTCTCCCCCTTTTAGAATAGGAAATAACAGGAGCAGACTCTTGGCTTAGCTAGAGGTTGGGCAATGCAAGTCCTTGATTGCATATGTATATAAGAGTAAGCTTTTGCAAAAAACCTGCAGGAGAGCAAATAAAGTTTAACATTTTTATTTAGGGCTAATAGGAGTACATAAGCACATAATAAAATCAAAGCAGCAGAGCACATACTCAGTCCTAGGAAATACACAGTAGTGGCGGGATAGGTCTGGAATAGAGGATATTGAGGGAAGTAAGGGCTATAGTCACCTGATCTTGGAGAGGAATGGCCTGATGAACAAAACTGAGCAATCCACACTTAGCTCTAGAAGAACAAAGCATTGTGGATCAACATAACAGACAGGCATCCAGAGACATTGAACACTGGCTGCTGGGAGAGGGGGCATATTATAGGGGAAAATGGACCTCAGATATATGCAGAGTGATCCTTCATCTCCCAGGACAAAGAGAGTGCCTGCCTTTCCAGGGAAAGCCAGGAAACAGATATCAACCTTGATCTAATTGGTTGAGACATCAGCCTGAGGAAGTTAGTTGATAAAATTACAGCTGGAAAAAAAAAGACAATACAAATGAGGTGGTTGTTAAAGTTATTAGTCAGAGGAAGAAATATTGGCAGCACTTTGATCTTGATTCTTTCAGGCTTAGTTTCAGTTTTTTTTAAGGTAACTCATTAAAATAATGCACTTAATATGAGACTTCGTAAGTACCATGATAATGTTGAGCATTGTGCACAATGTCCAGAGCTGTTTGGGTGCAGCAGAATATAGATATGTCCATTTCATAATTGAATATAGATATGTCCATTTCATAATTGTATTGATTTCTCACAGATGTTGCCATCTGCTGCTGTCTCCAATTTTTAAAAGGTACATTGTTAATAAGGAAAACTCTGAAATATTGATTTGTGCTTATTTACTGTATTGCTCTACTGCTTTTCCTTGCTGATGAAACTTTTAATTTGAGACTTACTACTTAGTCATCTCTAGAAGCAATCCTAAGCAGATCTACTCAGAAGTAAGTGCAATGTTCTTCAGTGGGATTACTCCCAGGAAAGTGTCTTTAGGCTTGCAGCACAAGTTTATCGTTGCAGCTCTAGTCTACCCATGAATCAAGTGAACTGTGCAAGTAGCTCTTGTCACTTCACAAAGAAAATGCTGCTGACTATGCAGGAGCAAAAAGTCTTTCTAGTATTGGTCTTTTAAAGATTCATCTGACATGGTCACAAACAGAAGAGGAGTTTCGCAACCATAAGGAATCTCAAAGTGACTTACAAAGCCTTCCTTTCCTCTTCCCACAACAGATGCCTTGTGAGGTAGGGGGGCTGAGAGAGAGAACTGTGATTAGCCCAAGGTCACCCAGCAGGCTTCATGTGTAGGAAACAAGCCTGGTTCAACAGATTAGAGTTCACTACTCATGAAAGAATCTGGAATCAAACCCAGTTCTCCAGATGAGAGTCCACCACTCTTAACCACTGAACCCCGCTGGTTCTCAACAGGGAATGAACTATAAATAACTGCATGCTTTAAAGGTAGATCAGTTTAATAACTCAGCAGTGATCCCAGAGGATCAACATTTCTTATTCAGTAAATGAAACAATCTATAGCTATAGTGCCGTGGTGGCGAACCTTTGGCACTCCAGATGTTATGGACTACAATTCCCATCAGCCCCTTCCAACATGGCCATCCTAAGGGAGAAATTTCAGTCAGACCCTGTCCCTTTAAGAAATCTCCGTAGAGGCAGTCTTCCTTCATTACCCAGCAATGCCCCTGTTGAGCTCAGTCAGTCTAAGGTGCCTAGGGAGTTGGAAGGCTGCAATATCTGTTACATCTATGGTGCTTAATCTAAAGTGTATATAGTCCAGAGAAATCAAAGTTAAGGTGTCAACAAAAAATAGAATCCAGACAAAAGACTGAAGGAACCAGGAGGAAGCATACAAAAAGTGGACTTTCTTGAAAGGAGTCAAGGAAGAATAAAAGTCTACAACTTCAAGTTTGTTCACCAGTCAAGCAAGCACCTTATCTTAGTCAGACCCTGGGAGGAGTTTGGGTCTCAATTCTTCTAAGCACTAAACCTTGTTTTTGAACTGTTACACATAGCTTGTGTGTCTCCCACGCTGTTCCAGCCAAGAATAGGGCACCTTTAGATTGTTTTACTTGAGCAACAAAACATCCAGACTGGGCAAAAGCAGCAACTTATCTGGTACTAACTGAATAAGGCACAACCCTACTCTATGAGACATGTGACGCCTGCACAGATTCAAAATTGCTTAACACAGTGCTGTGCCCTAGACACATTTATACAGGAAAATCTTGACAACCTGAACAGGATCTCACTTTGTGTATAAGCAAGGAAAAGTGAAGTCTGTGTGGAGTTCTGTGTGAAGTCCAGCACATACCTCTGTTAAGCACATGTGAGTGCATTCCTTCTCACTCTAAGAATAAAACTAGACATGATATTTGCAGAGACAAAAGAGCAAATGTTTACTATTTCATTTCTTTTTTACATGCCTTTGTTTTTCTCAGTGACTCTGGAGCTCCACATTTCACTGTTGTATTTGTAGATTTGTTTCTATTGAGTACATATGATGTATAGCTTCATATAAAATGTATATGTATAATATCATAATTATATACATAATATGTATAATAATACTGATGTGTTGACAAATACTATACAAATAATGTTAAACTATACTCTATTAAATTATACGAAATTTTATGAGCAAGTTCAGTGCAACAAAACACAAAGGAACTATGGTGTGATTATCTGAAACAGCACAAAGTCTTTCTTTTATCTGGATCATATCAATATGAACATATTGCACCTTTTCTAAAACCGCTCCACTAGTTGCTTGTTCATTTCTATGTTCAATTTGAGATGCTGGCTTTTACCTTGAAAGCCTACATGATCCTAGAACATCATATCTGAAGGGGTCTTTCTCCACACCTGAATTAATGTTCCAGTCTTACTCATCTGATGAACTTTTCCTTCAGGCTCCATCACCTAAGTCTGTGCAATCCTCAGTTTATTCACAGGTTTTTTCATGTGTTCCCCCAGACTTATGGAATGGCCCAGCTGAGGACATTAGGTCTTTGCCATTTTTACCACTCCTGTGTAACATTTCGTTGGTCTGCTATAGCTTAGCATAAAGCCATAGCTTTTCTATATGCTAGTCACGCCAATGGTTTCTGCTGCTTCTTTTGGTCTCAGTCCATCTGCTGAATTTGTAGTGGTGTGTTAGTTTGTTCATTATATTATGCCCTATAAGCATGTTTTTGTATGCTGACTTGTAGTCTTTGTGGGAATGTTGTGATCAGAATAGAAATGTATGAATACTATTAACACAAAGATGAAGCAAAACTGGAATTAAGCATTCTTGAATCAAACTAACAAAAATAAGAAACTCAAAACCATCCTCAGTGGCAGAACCATATCTTCATGTGTTTTGAGGTGTTAAATGGAATGAGATGTGTGATTAAAAGCAAAAAATCAGCAGGTAGGGCTACTGAAACATCTCTCTATCCAATTCCTTCCTTTTAAAAGCCCTCCTCTCCTAATCTAGCCAAATCGCAAGGCTGGAAATAGACCTGTTTTCTTTCTTGTTGGAAGAAAAAATTCAATTGCCTGTCTGACCTTTGTGGCTGAAATTATTCCTTCTCCAACCTTACCATTGTTTACTAGCAACTATTCCATGAAGACATATATCTGCCTCTGTTATCATCTACATTTGTCATGGAAGTAATTGAGAGAAGACCTTATAGTCACTTTGGGGAGGAGATCTTACCCTAATGGTCTAGGTGTGTGCGACCCCATCAATATTTGGGGCATCCTCCTTGTGTGTCAAGAGTACCTATGTAATCAAGTAACATTAAATTAGGAACCACTGCCTGTATTTGGTTGGTATTTGGTTGGTATCACCTCACTATGGGAAAGAAGAGATTACCAGAAACAAAGCAGGGAGAAAACAGAACAAAAGTCAAAATCTTTATTTATCAAAATAGATCAAGGAAAGTAGGAGTCACTCAGGCTACACGCACACAGAACAAACCTTAACCCTAGACAACCTAACAGGTAAGAAATAAGAGCATGCAATCAAAGAGAGCAAATATAAACATACAAATCTATCTGATACAGTGAAAGAAACATAGGGGTCCAGGATGGAAAGAAATTGAATATTGCTATTGATGGATTTGTCCTCAATGATTCTTTCTAATTCCCTTTTAAAGTCATCTAAGTGTGTGGTCATCTGTGCTTCCATTGGCTGTGATGTGAATCTCAAAACCCCATCTTCCCAATGATTGTAGGAGAAAATGTAGAGATTTGCAAAATTGATACTGCAGCTCATGATGCAAGAACCTGTATGTTCAGAATGAGGATGTTTACCCATGAGGAGACCATTTTTAGTAGAATCCGTATGGCGGGGTCTGCAATTTGCAGCACTCCATATGTTCATGGACTACAATTCCCATCAGCCCTGATGGGATTTGTAGTCCATGAACATTTGTAGAGCTGCATGTTTCAGACCCCTGCCCTATGGTGTCCTCACTGTGTAGCCCAAGACAAAAGATGACAGTTGGGGGGTGAGGAGGTCAGCCAGTGTGCTGCTTGCCATATCCAGCAAATAACTGCCATTAGCTTTCCCACAGCAAGCCCCATGAGCTGCTCTTCGAAGGAGTTCCTGAATCTACCCATGCAATTATCTTTTGCATAAATACTCAGTGTTTTCTCACCCTGATAAAGCCTGTAAATTTGTATTTCATTTCATTATGTGAAATTTAGATACAACTTTCACTGAAAAAAGCTGAAGAATGTGATAGCAAATCACATAAATGCTAGAATTTGTCATGCCATGTTCATATAACCCTCCAATGGTTTTAATCCACTGTATGTCTACCTGTCTCATAAATGCAATTTTGTTATATAATAAATTAACCCATAGATATATAATGTAATGTTTAAAAAAATTGACCCAGTTCTTTTTCCATTTTAGAGGCAAGAGTGAGCAAATGCAATCTTTGCACTGACCCTTCAAGCTGTCACAGAAAAGAAAAACCAACAGAAAGAACTTGGAAAAAACGAATACAGCATGTTTTCCCAAAGCTTTTAGCTTCACAGGGCTGCAATCATCCTCTTAAACATTTTTATTTATTAGAAAAACAAAACAGGCTGAGTGTCCTGGGAGGTATTTCTTCCCGCATGAAATTATGTTTCCCTCGCTGATTCTGTAGCAACAGTATAATGTGGATTTATAAGTGAAAGCCCTTCTGTACTTAATGACAGACCTTAGAACTGCATAGCTATATGTGGTATAGGGCACACAAGAAAAATACAGTGTGCATTGTTGTGTCCAAAAGGAAATGCTGAAGTTTGCAGCATTCACCAGAGTTAAATAGCCAGGCATTCTCAGTACAAATGAGTTGGTGTGCAGAAGGGATAACAGCAGTAGCGTAGTGCCAAGGGAGCGGGAAGCAGGGGTGTGACGCACCAGGCGTGCGCCCCTGCGCGGGTGTGGAAAGGGCATTCCAGGGGCATGGCAGGGGCACAGGGCACACGCATGCCCAGGGCACAGTTCCCCCTTGCTCTGCCCATGGATAACAGCATCTCCAACATTGGTCATGGAACTAGGAAGGAGTCTTGTGGAACCTTGAAGATCAACATCTACCGTATGCAGGGTCACTCTTCCAGTCCCCTTATTAGACAGAGTCATACAAAGAACAAAGTTGCTGTGTACCAATTGCCCCCTGTTGGTCACTGGGTTTATCTTCTTGACACAGGATTGTTTCAACTCTTTGCCACTGGAGAATAAGCTCATCCTCTGCATCCCCTGAGGCAAAATAATATGTCTGCTCTCACCTTATTATGTGAACATTAAGTGCATTACTTTTCCTTGCAATTGTCCGTGACAGTTCCTGAAAGTCTTCCACATATTAATCCCATGCCTTGAAATGGAAAATGGTTAGACAACTGTTTGAGACCTGGAGTAGGAAGGTGTTGTCATGCCTTTCTCACCCACCAGGATTTCCTATTATAAATCCAATGGAAGCTGCTCTTTCCTTCACTTTGGTTTGTTTCAGTACTAGATGTACATACCTACACACTGTGTGATTCCAAAATGGTACTTGAAGGGATAAAGGAGTTATATGGGAACCCTGTTGTGTGATTCTCATAGAATCATAGAAACATAGAGTTGGAGGGAACCTCCAGGCTCATCTCAGGCACAATGCAGGCAATTCAGAGCTAGTTCCCCTATAGCTCCAGTGTCCTCCGCTCCATTCCCAAAAGATAGTAAAAAAATCCACCAGAATCATTGACCAATCTGTCCCAGAGGACAATTGCTTCTAGATCCCAAAGGGGCAATTAGCATTATCCTGGACATGTAAAAAAGGGCAATGAGAGCCAAGCACTGGATCATCCCTTCCTGTCCTCCCTCTCATGATCTGTCAGAGTTCACAGAATCAGCATTGCTTTCAGATGGCCATTTCGCTTCTGCTTCAAAATCTCCAAAGAAGGAGAGTCCTCCATCTCCTGAGGAAGCCAATTCCACTGAGGAACCACTTCGTCAGAAAGTTTGTTTGTTTATTTTTATACTTGTATTCCGCCCTCCCCTGGAGGGCTCAGTTCTTCCTAAAGTTCAGCAAAAACTCTTTTGATTTAATTACAGCTTATTGGTTTTGGTCTACATGAAAGCCCTTCAAGTGCTTGAAGATGGTTATGGTCGTTTCCCCACTTACCTCGACCACCCTTTGCTGCGTGCTACTCCCAGCGCGTGTCATTTCTGGCGTGCTCCCGGGCTTCCCCACCGTTTTGAGGAGTGCCAGGAATGACATGTGCTGAGGGGGCGTGAAAGTGGCAGTGTCGAGGTGGTTGCGTTGTCACCGCCCCTGTAGTGGGGAGTGCCGGGGGACCCCACGCTACTTGGGGAGAGTAGCGTGCAGCAGCAGGTAAGTGGGGAAACAACCTTTGTTATCACCTTTCAGTTGTCTTCTCTTCAGGGTAAACATGGGCCATTTTTTCATGGCGAAATTGTACCTGGGTGGACTCAGGATCTCATGTACTAGGTCAATTCTGCCTTGGTCTGTGATTCTGCGTGGATCCCTGCTTCTGCCCCTATACTGCTCCAGCTGCTTCTGCATGGGCACAGGGCTTTTTTCATTTGCCCCGTGATCTATTCCATGCATACATGGACAACCACCGTTTCCTACATTCTGATTGACCATTGGTTGTGTCACTCAAATGGCGTAATTCTCCCCCATTCCCTTTCACGGAGTGAGAAACTGTGGATTTAGAAAGGGAAAGGGGGGAAGGGGGAACAAAGAGCAGTCTGCATTTCCCAGGAAGGATGCGAGGATAGTGTGTGAATGGGGGGCAGCCCTTCTGTATTGACTGCAGTGAAAGATTTCCATTTAGGAGCGGAGGAGGGAGCCTTTTTACGCAGGCAGCTGGGAAGCTGTGATTCCTTTCATGCTCGCCTCTTCTTTTCTCTGCCCCCCACCCATAAATCTCCCCCCATCTCCTCCAGCAGATCGAAAAGTCTTTCATTTTGGTCAGTGCTGGGTGAATAATCAATGGCCAATCCTAAACATGTAAATCCCATTAAATATAATGGGACTTACTCCCTATCAAGCATGCTTTGGATTGCAGTCTTACAGTGCTAGCTTGAAATTCACTGCAGATTTTGATCCTGCCAGGATGCTGGTGCAAGCGTTAGTGGACTTTGGTTGCACTCATTGCTTTATCCACCCCTGTGTAGTTGAAGGGCTTGGATTGGAATTGTTTCCATTGCGGCATCCTGTTCAATTCACTCAAATGGATGGCAGTCCCATGGTGGGCTCTCTCTCACGTTTTAAAACTGCTAAAGTACTGATTCAATGTGCCCAGCATTGGGAACGCCGCAGTTTTATCATTGCCAATACCTCCAAGTATTCCAAGTGGTTTTGGGCATGCCATGGTTGGAGGAGCATAATCCAACCATTTTATGGGCTGATCGTATTGTTCATTTTACCAATCCCCCTTGCGGGGGCCACATTCATGATGACCCCTCTGAGCCCTAAGTTATTGGACAAGCCAAAAGTCTTCAAGAAATGGATTGCCCCAGTATTCCGAGTCCTTATCAGGACTTGCAGACAGTGTGGCCCAAGGTCTTTCCTTAGCTTAACATGACCAATCTGACGGCCAATCGGAATGCTCCAACCAGACCTTAGAACAATATCTAAGGTGTCATAGTAACTACCACCAGGATAACTGGGTGGAGCTCTTACCCTATGCTGAGTATGCCTACAATGACTAGAACAAGCCATTGCATCATGTTATGCCCACTTAGAATTATTGCATTTGCTTCTGATGTGCTTCTCTGCTCAATTTAAGATTCTAATTTTGTGCTCAATTTAAGATTCATGGCCAGAAACCCACATAACAGAAGGATCATCACTCCCTGTGTGACCCTTTAAGCCAGCTTCGTTCTTCCCATTTTTTTCTTTGTTCCTTCCCTTGGAGAACTTTGATCTATGTTGGACCATTCTAAAGTGTTTTCTATAGCTGTCCCACAATCAGCTGCCAACAAAGATAAAAGTAGCCCTTTCTTTGTGTTCAGGAGCATGTGCTGCTATGGGAAATCTTATTCTATGGCCATTTGTATGAATAGTTATGGACGTGGATATAATTGTTAGAATATTTGGCATTTCTTGTTTAAGTTATTGCAGGAGCAAGATAGTTGCACTATTTGGTTACTGTATGTTGATGCAGGGCAGCTGGGCAGTTAATTGGTTGATTGAGGGTGACCTTTAATGCTGTATATTATGGTGTTACTTTCATGCTCCTTACCCTTCTCTCCTCCCTTTTTTCTCTACCTTTTGCTTCTTATCCTTATGCTGCATTATTGTATGCTGCTGTGCTGTTGTATTTTCTCCTTGTTTGTTTATTTGTGTAAGCTTGTTTGCTTGCCAGTGCTTTTTACCACATGACTATTTTGTCTTCCTCTTTTTGTAAATATATTTTTGTAGCCTGACTTTTTATACTTAAAACTTTATTAAAGGTAACTCCTTTTTATAACTCTGCTGCTTTTATTTTTCTCTGCTAAAGAACTGGGTAGTTTCAGTTCTTCTATCAATTATCAGCTAGTTTATAAATGGTAGACAAATCAGTTTTATTTTGTCCTTCCTTCAAAGAATTCAGGATGTTTTTATTCTGCCTTATTGTATGCAGCAATGCAGCAAGAATTGGCGAGGAAGTAGAACTCAACTGAGCTCTGTGAGAACATGCATGTGTGACAAGCTAATTACACTGTACTAGAAGAAGAAGAAGAGTTTGGATTTATATCCCGCCTTTCTCTCCTGCAGGAGACTCAAAGGGGCTTACAATCTCCTTGCTCTTCCCCCCTCACAACAAACACCCTGTGAGGTGGGTGGGGCTGAGAGAGCTCAGAAGAGCTGTGACTAGCCCAAGGTCACCCAGCTGGCATGTGTGGGAGTGTACAGGCTAATCTGAATTCCCCAGATAAGCCTCCACAGCTCAGGCGGCAGAGCTGGGAATCAAACCCGGTTCCTTCATATTAGATACATGAGCTCTTAACCTCCTACGCCACTGCTGCTCCTACTACATGATTAGGAAGGAATTCAAGGAAGCAACCTGTCAAACAGCCTTGAATGGGAACATAAATAGTCAAACCGATCATCAAAAAAATCAGTTCCCTGTTTGTTTCAGTGAACAGGACAACAGCAGAACGGGCAGATGCTGGAGCACCCTATCACTGGCTCTCTTTATAGTTGTATGTTTACATACTTTTATAAACTTTTGGGCCTCCTGTTAGAAAAAAACCCCAGAATTTAACCATATTGACAAATAAAACATTTGCAGCAGATCTTTTAAAAAATCGGTATGGGCCTTTGCCAGAATAGTCTGTTTCAGATGAACAAATCCTTGCTTGATAAAGGAACCCTCTGTAGGCCTACACGTGTTTTCATTCCTATTAGAACAGTTCAGATTAATTTACTCCTATTTTCTTGCTAGCCTTCAGTTTCCTTCAAAGCAGCCATTTATCCCTTCTTTTGAGTTAATTAACATGAAATAGCAGCCTCTTTTCTGTTAGGGTTTTAATTGAAAGGACTAATAAATGAAAAGGTGTTGAAACACAAGTTCAAGAAGTTGGTTCAAATGCTTGTTTAATCAGATCACACAGGAATGTATTATGCTACTGGTTCTTTTATCACAGCTCTGCAAAAGTTCTGTCAAATTCTGCCTGTTCTGTCAATCATACCATTAGACTTGTTTCTTCATCCCATTGGAAGATCAGTAAACTTCTCATTTAAAATGCTGAGTTCTCTCAGCATAATATTCTGTTATATTTTAAAATAAATTAATATTGAATTTTTAAAAGAATAATGAAACAAATTTCTCAATTTTTTAAAGTAGCTAATCAGATACTTTGTATGGTCATTGACCACAAATACATTCAAAGAAATAAAACATAGTTTTCCAGGGCTTAAAAATTACAATGATATAAAACATAAAATCCAGGAAGAGCAAAGGTGGGAGAGCAAAAAGGCCACATAGAAGAAATAGTAACACCACTGTAGCTGCCATCCAGATGAAAGAGCAATTTGGGCACAATTGGGATGGTGGCAATTTCACTTCCCTTTCTCCATGACCAGCCTGCTCACCTCCGGGAGCCTTGGCAATCTCATTCTCTCACCTCAGCTGCTGTTTCTCATGCTAAACAAAAAGTGAGAAGACAGAAAAGGAAGCCCTTCTCATTCCAGACAATCAAGGGCTAGTTCAGGTTCAGCAGTGGGGGAGTAGTTACATATCTAATAATAGATATGTAACTACTTATGTTATTGAAGGATTGTGTTTGGATAGGTGGCATACAGGCCATACAGCTCTTATGTGGATGGGAATTGTGAATGTGACTCTCTGAAAGCCATGGAGTAACACTGCCAAAAACCAGTTCTCTGGATATTTATTTGTATAAGAATTGGTAGAAAACGGAGGGAGTGACATCAAGGCTATAAATTAAATGGAAATCTTTGAAAGTTGTCTATTCTCTAATCAACATCAGTGAGTAAATTACAAAGATACTAAATCATGCTGATATACAGATTTAGTTAACAGAAAAATAATGACACAGACTGTAATTCTTGCAGAAGTAAATTGGGTTAGGGTTCTAAAGCTAAGTTAATAGACACCACGGTAGTATTTTATTCAATCTCATTTGAGTTTGTAATGGGTTCTTTTTCATGTTGAGAGCAGGTAGGCAGACAAATCTTATACCACACATGACCTTAAGGGCTTAACCATTTTTTCTTATGAGAACACAATTATTCAAAGTGTTCTAAAGTATCTAAACAGGAACCTACAGCTCCTTCATGTTTTAAATTACTCTCCAATTTAATCTAAGGGAACACAAAAATATTGATTCGTGAAACCTTCTCAGCCTGCAAAGGAACATTTGTTTTCCTATACACACTTTTAGCCTTCACCATATAACTGAGATTTGAGAAAAAGCTCTCAAGGCCAAAACTCACTGCTCATATTAACTTTAATATGTTCTTCACTGGGGAAAAATTATGTGCCAATTGCAGACTATTATCTTAGTTGCTAGAAGTGTCAACATACAGTTTGTGAAAGGCTGTTGGCCTTCCAATCACTTTGCTAATGCAAAGTTAAGCCAGCACAGACAGATTGAACATGCAAATATTGTGCCACAGAAATGCCCAACTTCTGTGTTCCTGGAGGTCATTCCAGACACTGGTCCAAGAGACAGAATTATCCAGTGTGGTGAAGAGGTTGTAGTGATGGACTAGGACCTGGAGAACCCAGCTCCAAATCCGCAGTATGTACTAGAATCTTACTAGTTGACCAGAGGCTAGTCATTTTCTCTCAACCTAGCTTACCTTACAGCTTTGTGGTTATGAGGATAAGTGGAGGAGTGGATAATGATGTTGTAAGCTCCTTTGATACCCTCTCCAAGTGGAAAAAAACAGGATAAATATATTTAGGTAAATATATTTATATTACAGTTGCTTTATAATACAGTTTATATCCTTTAATGACAAGGGAGTACATATGTGGAAAATTGAAGATGCACTTCAATGATGTTATTCATGTAGAGAGGTTAAACAATTTGTATGGTTCCTGAAACATTCATTTTAAGCCAGTACATGAGATGCCAGTGTTAGGTACATTGTGAACATTTTTCTCCCTTCCTCCCATATCTTGATAGAAATTTGATGGGGGAGGAAATAGAGACTGATACAAGTGCTTCAGGGGCAGCAGATGTCATCCTTGTAGTAGCAGATACATTGGGAGAATCACCAAAGTTGTGATTCTCCTGTGTAAGAAAGCAAATATATCTCTATTCTTCTTGAAGTGATTGGATACAAGAAACCCAACCTGACAGCACCGTATAAGAAAGAAATGATTACCACTAGGCCCACAATACAAGAAGATGAATTATGATTTATGGGATACTTTATAACTTAATATTTTGGATAAGAAGAATTTCCCTTCAGCCTTTGACAGTGTAGAACACCTGATCTGCTCCATCTGTAACTTTAATAATACACCATGGAGTCCCTTTCTTATCTTGTTGATGGCTTCTCTAAGAGCTTTTGTGCACTTATTGCTTCCTGCACAGCTGCTTGCTTTACAGTGGGTTTTTCCCATGGTATGTTAGTTAGCTTGTTTGAAGAGGGATTCTCCTGCTACAAAGTGTTCCCAGCTGAGCTGCATTTTGTCTACCACATAAGAACATAAGAACTAGCCTGCTGGATCAGACCAGAGTCCATCTAGTCCAGCACTCTGCTACTCGCAGTGGCCCACCAGGTGCCTTTGGGAGCTCACATGCAGGATGTGAAAGCAATGGCCTTCTGCTGATGCTGCTCCTGAGCACCTGGTCTGCTAAGGCATTTGCAATCTGAGATCAAGGAGGATCAAGATTGGTAGCCATAGATTGACTTCTCCTCCATAAATCTGTCCAAGCCCTTTTTAAAGCTATCCAGGTTAGTGGCCATCACCACCTCCTGTGGCAGCATATTTCAAACACCAATCACATGTTGTGTGAAGGTTTCCTTTTATTAGTCCTAATTCTTCCCCCCAGCATTTTCAATGAATGCTCTTTGGTTCTAGTATTGTGAGAAAGAGAGAAAAATTTCTCTCTGTCAACATTTTCTACCCCATGCATAATTTTATAGACTTCAATCATATCCCCCCTCAGACGTCTCTTCTCCAAACTAAAGAGTCCCAAACACTGCAGCCCCTCCTCATAAGGAGGGTGCTCCAATCCTTCAATCATCCTCGTTGCCCTTAAGAACATAAGAACATAAGAACAAGCCAGCTGGATCAGACCAAAGTCCATCTAGTCCAGCTCTCTGCTACTCGCAGTGGCCCACCAGGTGCCTTTGGGAGCTCACATGTAGGATGTGAAAGCAATGGCCTTCTGCGGCTGTTGCTCCCGATCACCTGGTCTGTTAAGGCATTTGCAATCTCAGATCAAGGAGGATCAAGATTGGTAGCCATAAATCGACTTCTCCTCCATAAATCTGTCCAAGCCCCTTTTAAAGCTATCCAGGTTAGTGGCCATCACCACCTCCTGTGGCAGCATATTCCAAACACCAATCACACGTTGCGTGAAGAAGTGTTTCCTTTTATTAGTCCTAATTCTTCCCCCCAGCATTTTCAATGAATGCCCCCTGGTTCTAGTATTGTGAGAAAGAGAGAAAAATTTCTCTCTGTCAACATTTTCTACCCCATGCATAATTTTGTAGACTTCAATCATATCCTCCCTCAGCCGCCTCCTCTCCAAACTAAAGAGTCCCAAACGCTGCAGCCTCTCCTCATAGGGAAGGTGCTCCAGTCCCTCAATCATCCTTGTTGCCCTTCTCTGCACTTTTCTATCTCCTCAATATCCTTTTTGAGATGCGGCGACCAGAACTGGACACAGTTACTCTTAAGTGCGGTCGCACCACTGCTTTATATAAGGGCATGACAATCTTTGCAGTTTTATTCTCAATTCCTTTCCTAATTATCCCCAGCATAGAGTTTGCCTTTTTTACAGCTGCCATGCATTGAGTTGACATTCCCATGGAACTATCAACTAAGACGCCTAAATCCCTTTCCTGGTCTGTGACTGATAGCACTGACCCCTGTAGCGTGTATGTGAAGTTTGGATTTTTTTGCCCCTATGTGCATCACTTTACATTTTGCTACATTGAACTGCATTTGCCATTTCTGAGCCCACTCACCTAATTTATCAAGGTTCGCTTGGAGCTCTTCGCAATCCTTTGTGGTTCTCACCACCCTACATAATTTGGTATCATCTGCAAACTTGGCCACCACGCTACCCACCCCTACTTCCAGGTCATTTATGAATAGGTTAAAGAGCACTGGTCCCAAAACGGATCCTTGGGGGACACCACTCCTTACATCTCTCCATTGTGAGAACTTCCCATTTACACCCACTCTTTGTTTCCTGTTTCTCAACCAGTTTTTTTAATCCATAGGAGGACTTCCCCTCTTATTCCTTCATTGCTGAGTTTTCTCAACAGTCTCTGGTGAGGAACTTTGTCAAAAGCCTTTTGGAAATCCAAGTAGACAATGTCCACCGGTTCACCCCTGTCCACATGCCTGTTTACACCCCTCAAAGAACTCTAGTAAGTTTGTAAGACAGGATTTGCCTCTGCAAAAGCCATGCTGACTCTTTCTCAGCAGGTCTTGCTTTTCTACATGTTTAATAATTTTATCTTTAATGATAGATTCTACTAATTTACCAGGAACAGATGTCAAACTGACTGGCCTGTAATTTTCCGGGTCCCCCCTAGATCCTTTCTTAAAGATTGGTGTGACATTGGCCATCTTCCAGTCTTCAGGGATGGAGCCTGATTTCAGGGATAAGTTGCATATTAAAGTGAAAAGATCAGCAATTTCATGCTTGAGCTCTTTAAGAACTCTTGGGTGAATGCAATCTGGGCCAGGGGATTTGGTAACATTTAGTTTATCAATGGCTGCCAGAACTTCTTCCTTGTCTACCACTATCTTCGCTAGTTCCTCGGATTCGCCTCCTAAGAAGCTTGGTTCAGGTGCAGGAATGTTCCTCACCTCCCTCTTGGGTGAAGACAGATGCAAAGAATTCATTCAGCTTCTCTGCAATCTCCCTGCCATCTTTTAGCACACCCTTTGTTCCTTTGTCATCTAACGGGCCTACCACTTCCCTTGCTGGCTTCCTGCTTTTGATGTACTTGAAGAACTGTTTGTTGCTGGTCTTGATGTTCGCAGCCATGCGTTCCTCATAATCCTTTTTTGCCTCCCTTACAGCTAACTTGCTTCTCTTTTGCCACCATTTGTGTTCCCTCTCATATTCTTCATCAGTCAAACTGGACTTCCATTTTCTAAAAGACATTTTCTTTTTTTTCTGATAATTTCCTCAACCTCTCTTGTTAACCATGGTGGCTTTCTTTTGGACTGGGTGCTGCCTTTTCTAACCTGCGGAACACATTCCAGCTGAGCTTTTATTACTGTGTTTTTAAATAACCTCCAAGCATCCTGGACAGTTTTGACTCTCTTGATTTTCCCTTTCAGCTTCCTGCGCACTATCCCCCTCATCTTTGAGAAATTTCCCTTTCTGAAGGCGAATGTAACTACATTAGTAGTTGCCACTTGTTCGCATGCTGAGATACTGAATCTGACAGCATTGTGGTCGCTGTTCCCTATCGGCTCAACAACACTGACTTCCTGCACCAGGTCCTGGGTCCCACATAGAATTAGATCTAGGATCACCTCTCCCCTGGTTGGTTCCACAACCATCTGCTCTAAGCCACAGTCATTTAGCATATCCAGGAATGCTCTCTCCTTACTATGACCTGAACATGCATTTTTCCAGTTTATATGGGGATAGTTAAAATCACCCATTACCACTACATTTTTGTTTTTGTTGGCCTCTCTAATTTCTTTTTCCATCTCAGAATCCTCTTGTGCACTTTCTCTGCACTTTTTCTATCTCTTTGATATTCTTTTTGAGATGTGGTGACCAGAACTGGACACAGTACTCGAAGTGCGGTCGCACCACGGCTTTATATAAGGGCATGACAATCCTTGCAGTTTTATTATCAACTCCTTTCCTAATTATCCCCAGTATAGAGTTTGCCTTTTTCACAGCTGCCATGCATTGAGTTGACATTCCCATGGAACTATCAACTAAGACGTCCAAATCCCTTTCCTGGTCTGTGACTGATAGCACTGACCCTTGTAGCATGTATGTGAAGTTTGGATTTTTTGCCCCTATGTGCATCACTTTACATTTTGCTACATTGAACTGCATTTGCCATTTCTGAGCCCACTCACCTAATTTATCAAGGTCCGCTTGGAGCTCTTCGCAATCCTTTGTGGTTCTCACCACCCTACATAATTTGGTATCATCTGCAAACTTGGCCACCACGCTACCCACCCCTACTTCCAGGTCATTTATGAATAAGTTAAAGAGCACTGGTCCCAAAACGGATCCTTGGGGGACACCACTCCCGACATCTCTCCATTGTGAGAACTTCCCATTTACACCCACTCTTTGTTTCCTGTTTCTCAACCAGTTTTTAATCCATAGGAGGACTTCCCCTCTTATTCCTTCATTGCTGAGTTTTCTCAACAGTCTCTGGTGAGGAACTTTGTCAAAAGCCTTTTGGAAATCCAAGTACCACTCTCTTGATCTTTCCATGCAACCTCCCTCTTTATGGCCTTTTTTTTTGGGGGGGGGGCTGTCTGTGGTTTGATGTTACTTTGCTAAACTATAAATCTCATGTCAGTTTCAAGTGTCCATTGATCATATGATAAACCAGAGGCATTTACATTTTTAAAATAAAGCCCTTTTGATTGCTCTGTAATGCTGGTCCAGAAAGCAGGAGGAACTGCAGTTAAATGGATGGGTGGGGGAAGGGGGAGGTGAGAAAACCCAAAGAAAGCAAAACACATTCTGATTCCCTTCACTTTCCCTGTAAAGGCAGAGGAGAGTCACACTTTACCAGTTTTTGGTAACTGCAGAGATTGTGTAATCTGAGAATGCAGTGAATTTTGAAGCGGGGGGAAAGTGTGCATAACCAAGAATTCAATGCAAAGGGAATGTATGCTCAATGTGAAGGAGACCACAGGTGCATAAATGACCAGCATGATGTAGTGGTTGACACCAGTGGACTAATCTGGAGAACCAGTTTTGATTCCCCCGTTCTTACACATGTAACCTGCTGAGTTCTCTCAGAGTTTTCTCAGCCCCACCTACCTCACAAAAGTGTCTGTTGTAAGGAGAGGAAGGGAAGGAGTTTGTAAGTTATGACTGAGAAAAGTGGGGTAGCAATCCAAGCTCTTCTTCCTCCCACTCAAAGATAACAAAAACATTCATGTGCTGCTGTTATTACATCAGTCAAAACTACAAAACAGGAATGTGCAGACAAGATATTAATCAAGATATTATCTGAACCATACCATTCTCTTCTAAAGAAATTCTCCAAATATAACCAAAATTATTCTGACATTCGTGAGTAGCAGAAACCTTCTGTTGTGGTGTGTCACTGCCTGCTTTTAGTTTCATGGTCAGTGGGAGGAGCAGTAAGAAGAAAGGGCATCTGTGGTCAGTTCACAATTTATATGTTCCTTGTGAGTAATCTAATCTAGATGTGGCAATATCTTTTCTGCCCAAGAAGGGCTGCAGATGACTCACAAGCCAAAGCTCACTGCTGGCCACTGCTATCACCCATTTATCGAAAAGTCCCCTCACGCTGCAAACCTTCTCCTTTAGGGGAAATGCAGTCACATCCAGAACAGAACATAACCCATTTCCTGGGTCAAATGTTCCACCACCAGTAACACCTATGTTTTGTTGGGATGAAAGGTCAGTTTGTTAACCCTCACTCACTTCAAAACTGTCTCCAGGCACCTGTCCAATTTCCCTAGCCCTCCACTGCCCATAACTGCTGGTAATACAATATGGAGCTGAGAGTCATTTGCATATTGATTACCTCCTCCAGATTACCTCCCCCCAGCAGCTTCACATAGGTTCTGAAAAGGATGGAAAAAAAGATAAAACCTTGGGAAATCCTGCAAGCCAGAGGCTAAGGGGTAGAGTAGCAGTACCCTAGCATCACACTCAGAAACCTACCTTCAAGGTAAGATCAGAACCATCATGGAACACTGCCTCCCAGACCCACTCCAAAAAGGGAATCCTGAAGGATACCATGACTCAAAGCTGCTGAGAGGTCCAGGAGAATTAATAGAGCAGCACTCCCTCTGTTCATCTGCATGCCATCCAACAGGGTGACCAAGGCCAAGTACCATAATCAAGCCTGAAACTAGTAATGAACCCAAACAATCCGCTTCATTAAAAAATCAATGAATTTGGCCAGTCAGCCACCATTCATTCAGTCACCTTGCTCAAGAATGATTCAATTGAGACTGGATGGTAGCTATTCAATTCTCCTTGACTGAGAGTATGTTTCTTTAGAAATGGATGCACCAGTGCATGCTTCAAGAGAGGAGTGACTGCCCCCTCTCTCACGCTGTTTCTGCATGGGCCAAAATCACCAGTGTCAGCCTGGTAAAAACACCATTTGGGGGGGAAACTTTGCATGGCTGCTGCCTCCAAATCGAGGCAGTGGCACTCTTCCCACCCCCCAATGGTGTTTTGCTGCCTCGCTCACAGAGCGAGGCTTTTAGAAAACAGTGGCTTCCAACCAGTGCCAAGCAAATGGCACTGGGTGTAAGGCACTGTTTTTCGGCCCTCCGCTTTTGTTTTTAAAATTTACCTCCTCTTCCTGTGCCACTCCATGGGTACAAGGGGACATGCCTCCTACCCTTCGCCCCCTGGGGCATTGCCAGAGCCACAGGGGCACGTCCCCTTATCCTGATGGAGCGTCGCAGGAAGAGGGGGTATGTTTTAAAAACCAAAGCCTCGTGCAGAGGTGCCACTGCGGGGGCTCAGGACCACCGGGGCTGCCAGCACACAAGTGTGCAAACAGCCCCAGGCCAGTGCTGGTATCATGTACACTGGCGCTCTAGCATTCCTGGGGCCCATGCAAAAACGGCCTCAAGGAGGCCGTTACTATCTACTGGACCATTTTCTAGTCATTCCACCCTCCCCTGAAGATCTAAGTAACCAGTAGGGGCAAGGGTTGGACAAACAGGCAGTAGGTCTCAACCAGTGGTGGGATTCAGCAGGTTCGTACCACTTTGGCAGAACCGGTTGTTAAAATGGTGCTTGTAAGCAACCAGTTGTTAAATTATTTTAATCCCACCACCGGAACTGGTTGTTAAATTATTTGAATTCCACCACTGGTCTCAACCTTCCAAGAATCCTGTCCACATGCTCAAACTGCACAAACTGAAAGGTATTCAACAGAACTGAACAAATTGGCAACCTAGGACCATCCAACTGTGCTGCATCTAATATAGAGTCCAAGTTGGAACACATGTGAGGTTTTGTCAATAAATAACAAGTGACAGACTTGAGACAGACCCCTTTTGGAAAGTTTGGTCTCCAACTGCCAGTTGGAATAGACAGCACTGATGTAGGTACATGATTAGTCCTACTGAGTAAAAGACAGATTCATATGTCCAAGCCAGAATAGCAGATCTTGTTTCTGCAAAGCTTTATGGCTAAACTAGATAATACATGTTTCTTTCCTCATCTAGATAGACACAATCACCTCAATATGGGCCAAGCAAAACATGACTGTATAATTTCAAGAGCTCTTGTTTCTCCCCCGAGTCTTTTCAAGAGCTTAAATCTGTTCCTTTAGGGAAAATGCAGCCAAATCCAGATCTAATGGCCTAATCAAGATCTTGTGGCATTTTAAAGTGTCTTTAAAATGACTTCATCATTATTGTGGCAGCCTAAGGACATAACCACATTTAGTTTGGCTCTATGTGTTGACCTAAGTCCGATTCACATGATAAGTTGTCACCTTCTGTCCCCTGTTTGGCTAGACGTTAATTATCTGTACTGTCTGCCACAGGAAAATTCTAATTCACACCATCAAACAGCTATTTGTTCTCTGCTTGCCTCCTCCACAAATCTGTTCAACCAGCTTTGAGAAAAATATAGCACTACACAACTTGCTTACTGCTTCCAATACACCTTGTCTAATTTTATTCCTTATTTCCATAACACTTTATGAGATACAGCGTCAATAAATTACACCTTATATAAATGTGGCATCTGTGCAAGGTAAAAAGATCTTGTTCTAAAAGTTATATAATAATGGGTTAGTTACAGTACTCTGATATTGATACTTTCCTTCGATGTATTTTTGTCTGACAGTGAATACAGTAGAAAATAAACTTCCTCATTCCGTAAACATAATAAAGATTTTAATTGCCTTTTATTACCAGAATATTTAAAGATGCATCTGTGCCAGCCCTGGATTGACCATGAAGGAAAATAAGCACGTGTGTAGGGCCTCAAGTAAAGAGGGATCTATTGAGTTTTTTTCTCCTAATCTCTGCGAAGTATTGAAGCAGATTTGTAATGTCAGATTATTTTTGAGGATATGATCAAAGACTTTGTACTTTGAGGATGTGATCAAAGACTTTGCCCACTTCAATGCAGAGTGCTGCAGGGGGATCTCTTATCCCCACTGGTATTAACATTTAATACAATCCCTTGTTCAGCTGGTGCGGAGTTTGGGGCTGATTTTATCATCAGTTTGCCCTTGTGGCTCTCCAGCATTGTTTGAAGGTGGTTGCTGGTTGGTTGACGCTAAGCAGGATAAAACTAAATCCATCAAAGACAGAGGTCCTGTAGGTAGGTCGTGAAGGGAGATCTGCAGAATTTCAGGTGCCGTTGCTGGAGGGAGTTGCTCTTTCAATGTCTACCTCCTTCCAAAGCCTGGGGGTCTATCTGGATTTGTCTCTATCTACAGAGACCCAGGTGACCTGCACAGCTCAGGTGGTGTTTTTCCATCTATGCCAAGCTCGGCAGCTGGCTCCCTATCTTTCCCAGACCAACCTAGCCACAGTGATCCATGCCAAGGTCACCTCCAGATTAGACTATTTCAACTCGCTCTACATGGGCCTTCCCTTGCGGCTGATCTGGGAACTGAAATTGGTCCAGCATGCAGTGGTGCAACTTCTCACAGGGACTATGAGGGCCCATAACTCCCCCATTTTGTGCCACTTGCACTGGCTCCCATTTGCATACTGGATCACCTTCAAGATGTTGGTGCTTACCTTTAAGGCATTCCACGGCCTGGGGCCCTCATATCTAAAGGACCTTCTCTTCCCCTATGTCCCAGAGGCCAGTTTGCTGATCGTCCCTGACTCCTCTATGATGTGGCTGGCCTCCACCTGGGCCAGGGTCTTTAGTGCCTTGGCCCCAGCCTGGTGGAACACTCTGCCTCTGACCATCTGGGCCCTGTGGGACCTTGAGCAATTCCTCAGGGCCTGCAAAACAAAATTGTTCTGCTGAGCTATTGGGGGAGACAGCTGCTGATGTGAGTGCCACTCCCTATACTGATGGGGATTATGTTTTTCTTGAGTGCTCCTAGTATATAAAGTTGCTTACCATCTGATAATTGCTTTTAGGTTTATTGTATTTATTTATTCGATTTTGGTATACTGCCCCATCCCCAGAGGGCTCTGGGCGGTGTACAACATAGTCATCTTAAAATACAAGTAACAAGAGGGGCAAGGAAACAGCAACCAATAAATAATGAATTAAACCCCATAGAATTAAACCCAATAGACTTTATGTGACTTGTTTATGGTTTCCAGATTTTTAATGTTTTAAAATTAATGTCATTTCTCCATTAATACAAAGCTATAGTTTAATATGAGCAAATGAATATATTCTGTATTCTTTTTAAAATTTGTACTTACCGGTAGTTAATTTCAAGATGTGTTAAGTGTTCAAGCACAGATGAATTTTTAGCTCAATATTCAACTGCTAACCTATTGAAGCAATTTTGTTTGTTCCAAAGCCTTCCAGTTTCAGTCACAGTTTAGAACAAAAACAATTTAGCAGTGAACATGATTTAAAGTAAGCACTTTAATTTTATGCACACTTACTTATGAGTAAGGCCTATGAGCAAAAATAGGATTGAGAAATCAGAAATCATTTGGTCTTGACTAAGTTTTGAAAGGGGATGGGTGGGGATTAGGCGTGTGCAGCTGGATATCACCGACCAGATAAAATATCGAATGTTTCCATTATCTGATTGGGTTGGCAATCTATGACACAGTGAAAGGCTTCCTGATAATTGCCCAGCTCTGACAATTTTCATCTGATAATTATCAGAAAAATCTGGAATCAGACCAAGATAATTGTTCTCAATTCTCTGCAGCTTATTCAAGAAACAGAAACAAGAAAGGGAAAGAAATGTAGGTTTCCCAGCCAATCTAATCCCAATGAGGGATCAAGAGAACAGTCCTTAACCAATCGGACAAGCCTCTCAGCAATTTCCTTCCCATGACTCCTCATGTACTAGCAAAAAACAAACAAAAACAAAAAACAACAAAAAAGGATTTCTTTGGAGGCCTTGCCTGGAACTTGCTTACAGTATGCAGACCATGGCCTGGACTCTGCAGTTTCATGTTGGACCCTGACTTGAACTATAAACTGGCTTGATTCATTTTGGTTATTAGCAGTAGCTAGCTTAATTTTTTCCTGGGGCAGTTAGTTTAGGAAGCTATGCACCCCTATTATGAGTGAGGATTTTTTAATTGCACTCTCATTCTTAAAGCAAAGCAGCATACAGTCATGTACTCTTTATTCTACAGGAATTTATCAGCTGCTATTCTAAAAGCTCACCTTAACTTTTTGACATGAAAGTGACTTCCCTTGTCCTTGTCCTCAGAAAGGTCATTCCTGTCAAGAGAATCAATGTATCCTTTCCAATGAATGAACAAACAATATATTATCATTCCATACCTGACAAACAGAATCATAGATCAACCAGATGAAATATAGTGGAGAAAATTTTCACTTGGGCATAAATATGCTTATTTATTTTAAAGAAATGCATTTGGTGGAATTATTATCTTTCCTTTAGGCCACATTCCTCTGAACTATGTGTACCATTGGTCCCTGGTGCACTGACTTGCGCCATTTCACAGCTTTGCTTCCGGGAGATGCCAGTGATTGAATTCAAAGCACAAATGTTACCAATCAGCAGTACTGTTTCCCCATGTGGCTTGCATTAGCTATTTATAAAAGTGAACCAAGCAATGAGATTTTCTTTTATTTCTCTTTGCCTCTTCATCTGAAGTTGTACCTACCATTTTAGATTGTATATCCATTTCTTTCCCATTCACAGTGCAAACAATATGAGAGGTTTCCCCCCTTTAGTGATACTTCCACTGGTCATGTCTTAATACTACCACTCCCCCATTTTTTCCTACATATATTTCCTGATGAGAGAAGTGGCCAACTACATATATTTTTTCTTGCATATATTTCTTATTCATGAGGGAACTGAGTTTGTTGACCTAACCAAGTCATTATCAAGTTGAATGAAATTTGATTACATTCTTAAATAGATACCAAGCATATCTATCTCAAATCAGGCTTTCCTACTTCCTAACCAGTGGGATGCTGTTATCCCAGGTGATAGGCTCTACAGGAAGGATAGGACAGGGCTTATCAGGGATGGTGTTGCCCTCTACGTCAAAGAGAGCATAGTGTCAAATAAAATAGGCAATGCAAGGGAAGCTGATTCTCCTACAGAAACACTGTGGATATCAATACCAGGTATGAAGGATAGTCTGATATTAGGAATATATTATTGTCCCCCTGACCAAAGCACACAAGAAGATTCTGAGATGGAAAAAGAAATTAGAGAGGCCAACAAAAGCAAAAATGTAGTGGTAATGGCTGATTTTAACTATCCCCACATGAACTGGAAAAATGCATGTTCAAGTCATAGTAAGGAGAGAACATTCTTGGATATGCTAAATGACTGTGGCTTAGAGCAGATGGTTGTGGAACTAACCAGGGGAGAGGTGATCCTAGATCTAATTCTGTGTGGGACCCAGGACCTGATATGGGAAGTCAGTGTTGTTGAGCCAATAGGGAACAGCGACCACAATGCTGTCAGATTTAGTGTCTCTGCATGTGAGCAAGTGACAACTACTAATGTAGTTACATTTGCCTTCAGAAGGGGAAATTTCTCAAAGATGAGGGGGATAGTGTGCAGGAAGCTGAAAGGGAAAATCAAGAGAGTCAAAACTGTCCAAGATGCTTGGAGGTTATTTAAAAACACAGTAATAAAAGCTCAGCTGGAATGTGTTCCGCAGGTTAGGAAAGGCACCGCCCAGTCCAAAAGAAAGCCACCATGGTTAACAAGGGAGGTTGAGGAAATTATCAGAAAAAGGAAGATGTCTTTTAGAAAATGGAAGTCCAGCTTGACTGATGAAGAATATGAGAAGGAACACAAATGGTGGCTAAAGAGAAGCAAGTTAGCTGTAAGGGAGGCAAAAAAGGATTATGAGGAACGCATGGCTGCGAACATCAAGACCAGCAACAAACAGTTCTTCAAGTTACAACATCAAAAGCAGGAAGCCAGCAAGGGAAGCGGTAGGCCCGTTAGATGACGAAGGAACAAAATGTGTGCTAAAGGATGACTGGGAGATAGCAGAGAAACTAAATGAACTCTTTGCATCTGTCTTCACCCAAGAGGAGGTAAGGAAAAATCCTGCACCCATTTCTCAAATGCATGATGTGAAGTTTTAGTCATATCTAGAAAACTAGGAATCTTCTGACAGAGTTCATCATCTGATGAAATTATGGTAGCCCTTGAAAGTTCATGCTACCTTAAATCTGTTTACTCCATTTATGTGAGTGGAATTCTGTTTTACACACTTTAAACAAAGTCACATGTTACAATTACCTTCTGCTTGATGTAGCTCCTTAAGGCTTGGATGCTCTCCATGATTTTTTTTTCTCTGCTAAATAAAGATTTCAATAGCTGATCCTCTAAAACTTAAATAGAATTGTGCCAGGATCATTCTACCAATCTTGCAGACCATATAGCTGCATGATATTTCCCCTAAACAGCAGGTTTGCTTTCAATATCACAGCAACTTGTAATTACAAGCTTCCTTGTGTATGAGGCAGTGTCTAAGTCAGTTGGCAGGAAAACAGCAGGTACCTCTAGGTTTAATAATACCCAAAGATTTAAAGCAAAGCTAAAATTAGTGAATGGCAAATGTTGCATGTTCATATTATAGAATCAGAAGCTTTTTACACTTAGGGCTGCTTTAGCAGCTAATAGTATTCCGCTATGCCCATTATCCACATCACCTCTTTGTTTGCTTTTATGAACTCCAACATATGGTTTGAGTGTAGGAATAGTACATTGGAAAATTTACTATGTACTATTACATTTACCTGCTCTCATGCCATTTAATAACCCTTGAAAACAAATGTAAAAAATCCTGCTTGGGGGGTGGGGGAAGCAACTGGGGGGAGAGACAATTTGGAGTCACAAAATGTTAAGTTGGGAAAGGGTTAAACACTCCCTCCCACTTTGATTCTCTACTCCTAGTGGATTTTTCTGATTTGAAAAGCTCATCAAAATATCACACATATCCATGTGTAATACGTAGCTTGGTCTTCAGAGATTTGCAATCATAAAACCTGCCAGAGGTGGGTACAGATGTTCCCTCTCACTAGAAATATGAGACAGTTATAAGTGGAGAGACAGACTGTTTTCCAGGCCTAGGAATTCACAGGCAATCAATCTTGAAACTGACATCCTTGAAAGTCGCTTGACTGTTAAGGACAATTTATCTTAACAAGTAATTGTACATAAGCCAGCCTCCCAATGTTAATCTGGAATCCTCAAGGAGAGATCAGATATGGGTTACACCAAAAATTATGGAGCAGAAAGGAGCTAGGCCAAAAATTATGGAGCAGAAAGGAGCTTCTAGCCCTCTAGAAAGGAACTGTTCCTTCTTAGAATATGTAAAAGCAATGAGCATAAGAAGGCAAGGGGCAGATGAGCTTTATCACATGTATAGCAGGTAAACCTTACCTTACTATCACATTCCAGTATTAGTACATCTTTATTTTGTAAATTTGTTTACAGTATCTAGATGTAATGTGTGTTTTGGTTTTGGTTTTGCCAGTTTTTATTGAGGGATTTCATGGGGAGGCAATTGGCAAGAAGTAAGTGTGTTGACCCCTGGACAGTAATTTCTGAGGAACATGATTAGTGGCCATGGTTACAATCCATTACAACCAGGGTCTGTTGAAATGACTGGGACAAATCCATGCAAGTATATTGAGGATCCATGACTAATTTCTGTGGTATTGACCCAAGGCTCTCTTTCCTTAAATCACCCTCTTCCATTTTAACTAAGATAAAAGTAGGTAAGCAAGCCAAAGACTGCTTGCTTAGAAGAATCCACAATGTGTGTTTGAAGGGCAGGAAGAAGATACAACAATAGCAAGGCACTCCACTGGATAGGGCTCACATTCTTGGCTAATTAACTTGTATAACACAGTACAAAGTAGCACTGTTAAGAGAAATTTTCTTAATTCCTTTTTGCCCAGTTTCTCCCTGAAGTGCAACAATTGATTTATTTCTCTCTTTTTAGGAATGTTAAGTTATTTCTAATCAGTTCCATTTTGATCAAAGAGAACTTTGAAGAGAGGAAGGGCAAGAGTGGAGAGTCTTGCAAAATTTCAGAATTTCACTCTGTTCAGAGGCAGGCATTGTCTGCCTACCTTCCTGTTAGAGCACCACACTGTGCACGCAACATAGCACAACTACAAGGGCTGAAGTTACAAAATGTTCCACTGATTTCTCTGTGTTTTTGTGAAGCGCCATCAAGTTACAGATGATTTAGGATGACCCCAGAGAGGGGCTTTCCAGAGAAGTGAGAAACAGAGATAGTTTGCCATTGCTTTCCTCTGCAGAGCCTTCTTTGGTGGTCTCTCTTCCAAGTACTGACCCTGCTTAGCTTCTGAGATCTAATGAGATTGGACTATATCAGCGATGGCGAACCTATGGCACGCGTGCACAGGGTTCATCATGCGGGGGGGGGGGGAGAAAATCACACCCTCACACGCACACATCTAGGCTGGCTTGGGATGCTGGGCATGATGCCCCATGGAGAGCAGGGAGGACTCGGCTGGCGGGCCTGGTGCCTGTGCTCCAGATGGCTGCTGCCCTGGGGGGGGGGGGGCAGAGGCAGAGGAGGCGGAGATGCTAGAGAGACACAGAGCAGTGAGCACGGAACTTGCTGGAGGCTAAAGCAGGCTGGCCCCTACTCGAGCAGGTGGGGCAGAGGCAGAGAGGTGGGGTGGAGGCACTGGAGCAGCACAGGGCAGAGCGGCCGATGCACACAGGACTAAAACCTCAGTATTCAGGTTAAATTGCCATGTTGGCACTTTGCGATAAATAAGTGGGTTTTGGCTTGCAATTTGGGCACTCGGTCTCAAAAAGGTTCGCCATCACTGGACTATATAATGAGACCAGGCTTCCTTTCCCACTAATTTCTCTACAAAGAGAAATTAAAGGGAAACCTCTCTTTTAAAAAAGAATAAGAAGAACTAGCCCTTCTCTTTGTATTTCTTCTTTGTACTTTGGTGGTGGTATTCACTGGTAATGAGAAGGACTGGCTAGAAGCAGAGAGCAGCCTCTGAGTTTGTTAGCTAGAGTGGGGACCCTTGCTGTCTGTCAGCCATCACTGCTAAGTCACTGGACCTTTTCCTTCCACGTACTATTGAGACTGGGGCTGGATCCTGGGGAAGAGGGGAAGGGCAGGGGCCAAATTACTCTCTTTTTAAATATTAATTTTTATTATGTACAATAGACAACACAAATCCAATCTTAAAATCACTTCAACAGAACCTGAACCAATCAAACTTCTATAATTCACCAAAATTGTATAGAATACTAATAATCTATAGATAAGACATGGATGTCCTTATCTCTCTTTATAAAATCAACCCAAACATCCCAGTTCTTTACATAAGTTTCAAATGGTAATTTCTGTATTTGGTGGCTTATTCAATCAACTAAATTAAGATTGTGAACTTTTTGTTTTCATTCTTCAACTTGCGGTGCTTAAGTGGTGCTCATGGGAAAGCCCTGGGCTTGTGGGGAACCATTTGGCGCTTCCCTCACCGGCCCTGACTCGAGGAAAGGAAAGAGCCAGGCAGCAGTGGGGAACTACAAGCAGGGTGAGAAGCCCCACATCAGGTACGCTCTCCGACTAAGCCACGGAGCATTTAGAAAGTACAAAATCAGCCTCAGTTTATTAATTTTTTAAGCAGGGCTTTAAGCTAGAATTCCTTCACACAGTTTTACAAATTAGTCTACACTGTCCTAAAGAAGGAAGGGTGACATTTTCTGATTTCAGGCAGAAACTTGAGAACATCAATACAGCAATTATCAACTTGAAGGAGATTTTATTGCCTTATAAATCACATCTTAGGAATGATCTAAAGCATTACATGGTGAGGCCCTGTCTCTCTTCTGCCCTCACTTGGTTATTTTCAAATTGGTACATTCAGTGTGTAAGCAATGCTGAGAACTAATGAGAATGTACCATGTTGGGCAATTGTTCTTTACAAAGATGAATCAAACATGAGCTAAATGGGGTGGGACTGGTATATGCCTGGCTGTTTTGAGTTGCCATTGAAATCAGATTATTAATCAAATTAAAGGAGGTTATATTGGATCCTAGCAGCAGGCAGCCTTGTTTATAAAAATGAATGTAATAATGGAGAAACCTGTTTTCCTGAGACAGGAATAATACCAATATTGAAAAACTATAGCTTTAGGCTAAAGAACCCAGGCCGATTATTTGTTATGCCTGCCTGACCAACAATAAAATGTATTATACTGATTTGAGGCTAGTGGAAATGGATGAATGATACCATTTTCTGTTTTGCTAACTATTGAGACAAAGGTCAGTAAACATGAAAATAGCAGAGGCTGCAGGTAACTGACATTAACTGTTCAGACAGAACAGTAAAGTGACAATTATTCAGCTTATTGGAATATTTAGCTAAACTATATCTGGGTCTGTGCAATCTTGCTATCTCCATTTTTGCTTATCCATAGAGCAAACATGAAGATAAATAGGGTTGCCAACTACCAAACGAGGAAAAAATAATTTACACGAAGATCTTTGTTTTAAAAACTGCTATTGATGAACCAAAAACAAACAATTGGATTATTATAATGAGTACTGGAGATAATGAAATTCTAGGAAATATATTCCTATAAGAATTGTTAATTGTGAACTAAATATATAATTTCAATCTAAGCCGGGGGCTCCAGCCACGCCGTTGCCATATTGTGGCAATCTGTCCTTTCTCTCATCACAGTTGTCCATAAGAATCCTACTACCAGGATAGTCCTAAGTGCAAGGTCCAGAAAGTGATCTGCAGCATGAAGCCTTTGGGGCGGCCAAATGGAATCCCTCTTTCACTTTTCAATTTACATTGCTATCTGGGGGCGCCTTGGTTTGCAGTATAAGGTAAGCCTTTCCATTCCACAGTGGAACGGTGCAGCGTGTGAATCCCGCTGTCCATGAGGCTTGGGTTGAAGCCACGCTTGCCCAAAGACAGTCCCTTGGCTGCATGCAAAGGAGCAGAACTGGGGCAAGCAGGCTATTCCAGTCAGGCAGCAGAGGCAGGGTGGTGAGGCACTCTCAGATCGAGGCCAGCTCCTCCTGGGTTCTTGGGGGGAAGGGCCACGTGCAAAAGAAGCGGAGCCAGTAGTGTTGGATTTAGCCTCTCATCCCATGGATTTTCTTAGGAAGAAAAAAGGCAGAAACTCCAGCTCTCTTTTACTAAAAGAGAGCTGTGGTGAATATGGGTGAGGAAGTGGGTAAGTGGTGGTTGGATGTGAGGGAGGGCAGAGTGAGGTGTGTGAGGATGAGCTGGATGTGGATGAGAGTATGTGTGTTGTGTGGTAGTAATGGGTGAGGCACAGAGAGTGAAAGTTACCTGCGTGTGAGGGGGGGGACCCCACCTGACATCTCACATGGCAAAGTGTGTATGTGTTTCACTTCCAGTCGTATTACCTAACAGCATTACCTATTTACTGTTTTCACTGCGCAAACATTCTAAGCCCTCATACCAAGCCCTCAGGCCACAGACAGACAGGCTGCACGAACATTCTAAGGGTAACAGTTAAACAGAGGCAGCTTCATGGCCTGGTGTGCCAGGAAAAAGACGTTTTACCTGGCTCAGGTATGGACTTTCGGTGATTTGAAGGTCCGATTACCTGCCCGCAACAGGGAGGAATGTCATGTGAAAATTAGGGGGCGATCCGTCCAGCCGTTTCGGCATTAGGGAGTGACTAACAAAGTCACTGTTTGCTTTTTATATATATAGATTGAATCACTGTAACTTGTATCAGAGATAATATTACTCTTGAGTAAGCTGTGTATATAGCTTTGCATATATATGTGCAAGAGAGAGAGAGAGAGGAGGAAACAACCACTCTCATTTGTGAATTAGTGGAACATTTTGTTTATTGTTAGCCTCCAGATGGTGGCTGGAGATCTCCTAGGATTACTGAACCTTAACCAGGAGGAAATGGAATGCTTTGGAAGGTGGAATGTATGGCATTATACCAGGGATTTTTTATTGGGGGGGGGGGGTTGGGGGCGCAGCCACACCTCCCCAAGCCCCGCCCCCAGCCTCAGTGCTTATAAAAGCAGCTCTCTGAAGCCAGGGATGGCAGACTCCAATGCCCCCCACCTCGCCCCCCCACCAGCTGGGCTCCCAGCCGGCAGCAAGCAGTGCCTTCTGCCCTCCCCTTCGGGCTGAGGTGTAGCTGGGAAAATGGAGCCCAGTGTAAGATCTGAGTTTTGTGCCCCCCATGGGTGGCCACTGTGATGCTGGAATCGACCCCCAACAGCATCACTTTCAATGGTGTTCAAACTAGAGCCCAAATTCTCCTTTAAATCCACCTTAAAGGGAGAATCTGGGGCCCCCAGTTAAAACAACATTGAAAGTGATGTTGTTTTGGGGTGGATTCTACCCCACCCTGAAACAGCATCACTTTCAATGTTTAAGCTGGGGACCAAAGATTCTCCCTTTAAATTCATGCCAAAGGGGGTGGATTTAAAAGGAGAATCTGGGGAAATTTGGGGGATGCCTGCTGTCAGGGGTGCAATTGTTAAGCTAGCAGCTCCAAACTTTCAGAGTATCTTTTGGAGACTCGGCTGATGATACCACCCAGGTTTGGTGAAGTTTGGTTCAGGGAGTCCAAAGTTATGGATCTTCAAAGGTGTAGCCCCCATCCCCTATTAGCTCCCATTGGAAACAATGGAGGATGGAGCACCCCTTTTGGGAGTCCATAACTTTGGACCCGCTGAACCAAACCTCACCAAACCTGGGTAGTATCATCAGGAGATTCTCCCAACAAATCCCCGAAATTTCAGTGCTGCTAGTCTAAAAACTGTGCCCCCTGCAGGACAAAAACAAAAAAACTTTAAAAATACAAAAAAGCACAAACAGGGGGCGGAGCTTATGACATGTAATGGGGGGTTGGGTTAGGGTTAGGGTTAACCCTAACCAACAACCCTTACCTATGTCTTTGATCCACCCTCAAACAGCATCACTTTCAATGGTGTTTAAATTAGGGAGCCCATATTCTCTTTTAAAATCCATTTTAAAGGGAGAATCTGGGGTCCCCAGTTAAAACAACATTGAAAGTGATGCTGTTTTGGGGTGGATTATCTCCCACCCTTAAACAGAATCACTTTCAATGTTTACACTGGGAACTCAGATTCTCCCTTTAAATCCATGCTGAAGGGGGTGGATTTAAAAAGAGAATCTGGGGAAATTTGGGGGGTGCCTGCTGTCAGGGGTGCAATTGTTAAGCTAACAGCACCAAACTTTCATGGTATCTTTAGGAGACTCTCCTGATGATACCACCCAGGTTTAGTGAAGTTTGGTTCAGGGGGTCCAAAGTTATGGACCTTCAAAGGTGTAGCCCCATCTTCTATTAGCTCCCATTGGAAACAATGGGGGATGGGGCATCCATAGCTTTGGACCCCCTGAACCAACCTTCACCAAACCTGGGTAGCATCAGCAGGAGATTATCCTGATGATACCACCTAGGTTTATTGAAGTTTGGATCCTCAAATGGGTAGCCCCATTTACTATTAGCTCCCATTGGAAACAATGAGGGATGGGGGCACCCCTTTTGGGGATCCACAACTTTGGATGCCCTGATCTAAACTTCACCAAACCTGGCTGGTATTAGCAAGAAACTCTCCTGATGATACCAGGCAGGTTTGGTGAAGTTTGGTTCAGCGGGTCCAAAGTTATGGACCCTCAAAAGGGTAGCCCTGTCTACTATTAGCTCCCTTTGAAAACAATAGGGAATGGGGCACCCCTTTTGGGGGTCCATAACTTTGGGCCCCCTGAACCAAACTCCACCAAACTTGGCAGGTATCATCAGGAGTGTCACCTGACGATAGTCTGAAATTATGGTGCCACTAGCCTAAAAACCGCACCCCCTGCAGGCCAAAAACCGAAAAAACACTTAAAAATTCAAAAACCCACAAACAGGGGGCGGAGCTTCAGACATGCAATTGGGGGGGGGTGAACCCGAGAACCCTCCTTACCTACGTCCTTGCATTATACCCCATTGAAGTTTTTCCTTCCCCAAACCACATCCTCAGGCTCTGCCCCCAAAATCTCTAGCTCTTTTGCATCCCAGAAATGGCAAACCTAATTAGATAAATTAGATGATGATTGTACTTTTTTTCTCTTGCATCTATGTAACTTTCAAGTCTATTGTTGGGAAAAAGTATATCTGAGCACAGAAAGATTGTCTGTCTACTGATAACCACGGCAAAAGGTTTGGAGGGCAGAGAGGAAGTCACCACTGTTCTGTGGCACTTTATGCCACTTTTCAGCTGCAGCAGAAAAGAAATGTGGATTTAGCTTATTTCCCAGAATTCAACTCAAATGTACTTCTTTGCAACACATGCATCCAAATTTAGGTAAGCTACAGGGATTTCTTTGTACACATGGTGCTTCTGTAACCCCTATGTTCAGAATGGGATGACCCAGAGAGGGGTGGAGACTGAAAACAGCAGGAGGCTGTAAAACTCATGAAGTTGGAGGAAGTAAGGCTACCAGGCTTGGACCTTGATTGATTTTTAATATGCTCTTAACACCTTGTTTAAGGTAACTGCAATGTTGTTGGGAACTAGTGGGAAGGGAGTTGTTTATTTTGCTATATTGTAAATGTTAGAATTTATTGTATTGTCGAATTTATTGTTTCAGTGTTAGAATTTATTGTTTCAGGGCTTTTTGTGTATGTAATTGATAAAAGTTCTTTTGGGGACCTTCATCATCCCAAATCCAGTTCACCAAGCCTCTGGAGTCTTCATGAGCCAACCACCAGCGGGAAGAAATGGACTTGGCATTTTCAGACTGTAATTAGAAGGACTTGGAATGAAACTTGAACAGGACCTTGAAGTGTGATGTTAAATGTTAATGTTTGATAAGTGTCATATGTTAAGGAAAAGTGAATAATTTTTTTTAACATTTAGTTGTTGCAAACTCCTTTCAAGTTCTGCCCCACAGAACCCACAAGCAGAGGTTTTCTTCTTCATGCAAAGAATAGTAACCACTAAATATAAATTGCATGAAAACATCTGCCTTTCCTTTAGATAATGCAGTCATAACCACTGCATATAAATTTGCATGCAACAAGTGCATTTCCTCCAAAAGAAACAGGGAAGACCGTGTGTACAGAAATTCAAATTCTGGATCAGAGTGCACGGGAGTAGTTTAAATCTGTGTGCAAAAGGTATATCGTTACATTTAAGTCATACTTTTTTTTAAAAAAAAAGCTTAAAGCACCAGCTGACTGTTTACTGGAGGCATCAGTGAGTTCAAGCAGTGTACAGTTAACCTCAGGCATCAAGTGCTGATTTGCAGGCATAATGCCTAAGATGACTTTTACATGTGAGGCTTAAAAGCACTTACAAGATAACACCTAGAGCTGCCAACTCTGAGTATGGAAATTCCTGGAAATTTGGGTTTGGAGACTGGGATGACCAGGATTTGAGGAGAAAAGGAACCTCAGTGAAGTACAATGCCATGAAGTCCACATTCAAAAGCAGCCATTTTCTCCAGAGGAAATGTCTGAAGATCAGTTGTAATTTCGGGAGATCTCCAGGCTCCACCTAGAAATTGGCAAGCCTAATGATACCTGCTACTATTTGTGATAAATGTGGATGTGTTAACTCAAGATAAATATGGAAAGGAGCTGAACATAAGTCTGAATATCGATTTTACCCAATTTAAACTTTTGTAGACATGATGTAATTCAGAATAAGAGCAATTAAAAAGAACCAATTACTCTAAAGTAATTTGTCTCTATCTTCCCTTCCTCACAGAACTGACAGCTCTGAATATCCCAAATGTAGATACATGGGAGAAGTCTGAGGCAGTGTCCTCTGGGACAGAGGTTTTCAAATGTATCAAATGGGAAAGAGCGAGGCTAAAGATAATGGTTTGGGGGCAGTCTAGCCATTTTTGACAAGCCATGTTTTTTGTCTCCAAGGCAGCCTGAAAAAAGCTGCAAACTCTGGGGAAGAATGTCAGTAATGGTGTGTTATTTGCAGTCTCAAACCATTCACCTGCAGAAATCAGCACACGGGTACCTCATACAGACTTTTTACCCACTCAGTTGTCTTCCTGTGACAACTGAAATGTCAATATCTGGGCCTGTTTCATTATCTGGCTTTGGCTGTATTCCTGGCAAGAGAGTCATTAGCCAGCTGCTATTATGTAAATTGTCAGATGATTTGAGCAAATGTCTGAAGGGAGACCAGGACCAGAAACTGCTGATGTCTACTACTGCTGTATTCCCCATTGTGGCATGAAGCTTGTGGTGGTGGTGGGAAGATGGGTTACAGATACAGTCAATCAGTGGTGTATCAACACAAAATGGAGCCCAGGGCAAGAAATGACTTATTTCTTGCCCCGGGCTCCACGGGGGGGGGGCAGGTTCCCCTTGTCCTGGTGTTTCTATGTTGGGTATGGGGCGCACCTCCAGATTGCCACCCCTTGGCCGGGCAGCCACCTACCGAGGAGGGCATGGAAGAGGCTGCTGGAGAAGTTGCCGAAGACCCTCTCCAGTGTGCTGCACAGCAGTCGGTTGTCCAGCAGGCTCAGCTTAGCGCAGAGCTCCTCCAGAAGCCACAGTGCCCGTGTGGCCTCTGCAATGCTGTGCTGGACAAAGTTGCTGACAGAGAGAATGCCCAGCCCAGCCCACCCTGCTTCCTCAGTGGCATAGTGGCGGCGATAGGTAGATGAATGGACCGACCCCCCTCATTCTGCTCCCAACCTTTACATACCCCAAGGACCAACAGGGCCCTGCTTCTGAAGACGCTCCAGCCCCCAGGCCACTCCCACAACAGCCCTTTGGGGGGAGGAATGGTGTGGGGGGCAATTCCCCCCCCCACATGTCAAAATGGCCTCTGCCCGGGAACATTTCCCCCCATATGTTCTTCTGGGTTTGGATTTATATCCCCCCTTTCTCTCCTGTAAGGAAACTTAAAGGGGCTTACAATCTCCTTTCCCATCCTCCCCCCAACAAACAACCTGTGAGGTGGGTGGGGCTGAGAGAGCTCCGAAGAACTGTGACTAGCCCAAGGTCATCCAGCTGGCATGTGTTGGAGTGCACAAGCTAATCTGGTTCACCAGATAAGCCTCCACAGCTAAGTGACAGAACAGTGAATCAAACCTGGTTCTCCAGGTTAGAGTGCACCTTTTCTTAAACATTATGCCTCGCTGGCTTAAAGCATAGACCCAAGATTCAGGAATTGTGACCTTCTATCTGCCTGTCTGCTCTTGTTGTCTTATATTCGGGTCTTGTACTCAAGGATATACGGTATTTATATACAACTGTATGTGCTGTAGCTGAAGATCTGTTTGTGTAACCCAAGGTCCATTAGGGGGAGCTAAAGAGCTCAGATTTTCCATATAAGGAAGGCTCCATTTCCTCAGAGGCCTGTAGAGAGGCCTGTTGTTATGAACTGTTTTTGCATAGTTCAAGGCTATCCTTGAAGGCTTGACTATAAGGAGAGAGGGCTCAGCAAAGAACAGCAAAGCTGCAAGTCCATCAACAGTGCCACAGGACACAGCTAGAGAGAACTGTAAAGGACTGAGACCTTGCTAGTCTGTTTTGCATAGCAGGCCAGAATTATTTTATGTTGATTATTGTTTCTGTATTTGTTTGCCATTTCATTGTTATACTGCACACTATTGTTTATGAAACAGAAAACAGATTTAAAGTTTCTTTTGTTGTAAGTCTGGTGAATGTTAAGGGTCACAAGATGGGATCACACTGTCAAAAGCTTGAACTCCTTTTCCATTTCTGATAATATCCCTCTTAAAATCTAAGTTGGGGTACATTTGGACGTACAGATGATGAGGAGGAATCCAGTTTTGAAGGATTTTAACTCTTGTGTTTTAGCTTGGTTGCTGATTGAGTTAAGGTTTTTGCACTTTTAAAGTTATTGTTGAGACCATATTGTTCTTGTTGACCCACTTACAGAGCTAGTTTACTGTTTTTCTTTGAAATAAATATTCAAAAACATTTAACCTACTGATGCCTCAATTAATGTAATTTTATTGGTATCTATTTTTATTTTTGAAATTTACCAGCAGCTGCTGCATTTCCCACCATAGACTTATACTCGAGTCAATAAGTTTTCCCAGTTTTTTGTGATAAAATTAGTTGCCTTGACTTATATTCGGGTCGACTTATACACGAGTATATACTATACTATGGAATAGCACTGGGTCCAGGACAGAACCCTGTGGCACCCCACTAGTCACTTTTTTCCAGGATGAAGATGAGCCATTAATGAGTACCCTTTGAGTTCAATCAGTCAACCAATTACAAATGCATCTAATAGTAGCATTGTCAAGTTCACATTTCACTAGCTTACTTGTGAGAACATTATGGTGCACCTTGTCAAAAGTTTTACTAAAATCAAGGTTTGCTACCGTGTTTTCCCGAAAATAAGACCTACCCCGAAAATAAGCCCTATCATCAGTGGTGGGATTCAAAAATTTTAACAACAGGTTCCGATGGTGGTGGGGCCAACGGGACCAGGAGGGGAGTGACACGGTGGGGGCGTGGCCGGGGCGTTCTGGGGGCGGGGCATTCCAGAGCAGGGTGGGCAGTGCTGCGGCAGGGGTGCAGGGATTCATGCATCCCAGGTGCAGTTCCCTCACCTCCGCCTCTGGATTTTTCTGTACCTCCCTCCAGTTACTGTTGCTGGTACTTTCACTCAGTTTTCAAGCCCAGTGCTCCCTCCCTCATGAGGACAGGGCATCCCAGCCTCTACAGCAAACTAAAGGAAAGTGGAAGGTCATATTTTCTTTTAACAGAGATGTATCTAGGGAAAATGGAGCCCGGGGACAAAATCTGAGTTTTCCTGGGCCCTCCCCACCCCATCGGGTGGCTGGCTGCCCTCTCCCACCATGACAAAACAATGAATTTTTTTTTTTGCCCCAGGTCCTCTCACAGTCACAATCACATTATAGAACATGCTCCAACCTCCACAAATCCCTGAACACAGCTTAATGGGAATGCCGTGCCACACAGAAGAAATAAAATTTGTTGACAACATTTTCAAAATGCTTTCAAAATGTTTTATTACTGCCGTGGAAAACGCTTTTATGGAATTATATCCAACACTCCCCAATTGCTCTCCCCAACATTGGAAACACAGCACTGGAGAGCAAAGGGAGGGAGGGAGGACAGGGACAAATCTCAAGTCATGTATTTTTCACAGTAGTTGCACACACACTGAATTTTTTAATACTGACAATGCTCTTAGTCTTAACTTCTTCCCAGTCCCAGGTATTCTAACTGCTTTTCCCTAGTTCTACCTTAACTCTGCCCATCAACTGACACTCTTCAAAGGCATACCTCATCACACACACATTGCGTAGAAGAAACATGATTCTTTGTGGTCCAAGTTAAAAGATCTATCAAGACAAAATCTTAGTTTGGCATACAATCAAGGAACAAGCAGAAACATGAATGCGAAGATAGCCAAAAACACTAAATTTTTCAAAGAGCTTATAGGAGTTGATATGCAGTGCAAGCTTTTTTGGTTAGGATCTGGGATGAAACTCAAAGAAGCACGACATTATCCCCTTCTGACAGTGCCTGGCCCAGTTTCCATATCAGAGTGGGAATTCAGACTTGGGTCTCCCAGATCCTAACCACTTCATCATACCTGGCTTTCCTGGTAGTAATGCCTACTGCTATAATTCCAGTCTACTTTATTTTAATGCATTTTATTTATTTATTTATTTATTTTTATTATTTGGGTTTTATAGAACTAGCCCTCCCCCGAAGGGCTCAGGGCGATTATGTACAAACTTATAAGATATACTGAGCACAGAAAGCAATCCAAGTTAAATACAATAAGTATGAATTAAAACAGCTCTAATAAAAATAAACCCTACCCCATTTAAAATACAGCATTTATTAACTAAAGATGGTATATATCGAATTCCCATAAACCCCAAAGCGGAAGGGGTGGCAGGATCTCCTCGATGTCAAGGCAAAGGAGGGAGAGGAAAAAGAGGAGGACCCTTTATCAACGGCTCGGGTCTCCCAAAGGCCCGGTGGAACAGCTCAGTCTTGCAGGCCCCTGCCGGAACTCAGCAAGATCCCGCAGGGCCCGGACAGCTGAGGGATGGAAGAAGCGTTCCACCAGGCAGGGGCCAGAGCTGTAAAGGCTCTGGCCCGGGTGGAGGCCAGCCGTATCATCGAGGGGCTAGGGGATCACCAGTAGAATTGGCCTCTGCTAGGAACGCAGGGACCTATTTGGGACATATGGAGTAAGGAGGCGGTCTTCGCCTCCCAGGCTCAGGGAAGTTTCCAGTGTATAATAAACAATAAAAATCATCACATTAAATACCTATTTAAAACACAGATGAACTAAAACATCCATCTTAAATTCATTAAAAGTCTAAACTTAATACAATTTTGGCTTATCACTGCTAACAGAATAATTCACTTCTCAACTGGGTCAAAAGGTGGACCCTGTTTTTTTAATACAAAAGAAGTAATGCAGCCTGCATTTGGCTGCTCTGTGCCTATAATATTCAAGTGTGCAGGGAACAGCTGGAGGTACAGGTCTGTTACAACCCCACCCCAAAGCGCAAAACATTTCCCAAACTGTACCTCACAGCTTAAACGATAACAGGATAGTAACAGGAGAAAAATAAATCTCTCTACAACACATAGTTCTCTGCTCTTCTATTTAAGATGGGACTCTTTGCTTACCAATAGCCTTAGGGAAAATAGACTGTTATGGTCATGCTAGGGAAGAACATCATTTGTTTATATTTCTTTCCATTGTTGCACAAATAGCAAAGCTAAAGTTCACTGGCATTCATTTGCAAAAAGACAACTTCAGCTGAAATTGTCGAAAAAGCTTTCATGGCCAGATTCAACTGGATTTGCTGTGGGTTTTCTGAGCACTGTGTGACCGTGGTCTAGTAGATCCTGATTCCTAACGTTTTAGCGTGCATCTGCAGCTGGCATCTTCAAAGTGTATCCCATAGAGAAGTGTGTTTGTGATACACCTCTTGAAGATGCCAGCTGCAGATGTCAGGTGAAACATTTAGAACAAGATCTACCAGACCACGGCCAAACAGCCCGGAAAAACCACAACAACCAATCTATTTATAATTCATGAACAGGAAAGGCTGCCCTTTGCTAATCCCTGCTTCCTCATTATTCATAATTAATGATTAGATATGAAGTTTAATTAGAGTATTTAAGTTTATTTAAGATATGAAGTTTAATTATATTTTTAACAACAACTCATTTTAAAGGACAAGAAGCATGGCCAACAAAAAATTAAACTTCCACATAGGGCTAAAATATTAGAATATAAAACAGTAGTAATAAATAATTACCTCTATGTTATTATATTTGTATCCTTTGTTTTTGAATCAGCATCTGGGCATGCTATGCAGAAACTTCCCTTCCCCCCCAGTAGAAATAATAAATGGGTGTCCTCCCCAAACTTTTAGTAAAATAAAAAAGTCTTTGCTTTTAGCGCGATAATACAGTTGTAATTCCACCCATCTGCAGAATTTCAGCAACTCCAGTCTTTAATACACTTTTAGAATGAGACTTCTGAGATCGTTTTAGAGACTCTGGTTACCTCCCTTTTAATTTATTTAACATTAAAGAAGGAAAGGGTGTGTGTGTGCACTGAGATCTCCCTTCCAGAACTTCCAACAGAGTGATGAGCTTTTTTATTTAAACGTGAAGGTACATTAATAGACAGAGTGTTGCTTTGCAAAAATCTGGGAGAAAGAGAAAAAATGATCCCCACCTCCTTGCCTTCTCGCCCACTTCCCCAAACAGGTATTTTTGCAATCCCGAACACGGATTTCCCTGCATTGTTTGCTCCCAAATGGAAGACCTGATGTGCCAGATCTGTGATCTGCTCCAGGTTTGCCCTACCTTTGAAAATCTGTGGAAGGGACAAATTCACAAGAAACTGAGAAGTAAACTGGAGGTTGCAATGCATAGAAAGCCAGAAAAGGACTTCTGTGACTGCAGCATCTTTGGAACTAAGGATAAGTGGGGGAAAAGGCTGAGGAGAGGAAAAGGCTTACTTAAGGCTATATTTTTAAAAAACCTAACCCTAACCTCCCCCCCACACACACACACACACCAGCTCGGCTAGCGTGTGCCCTACTCAGAGATCCAAGCCTGCCCTGCCTGGCTGTGCATGAGACATCAAGCAGGAGCCCAAGCAGCGATGTGCAGGTGGGTGGGGTGCTTGCTCCTTCTAGGTGCTGGCTTGGATTCAGGAGGCCACCCGTGCCCATCCTCCTCTACCTCACTCCTCTGGGGTAGGTCCTCTGGCGCCTGCTCTGCTTACCCTTCCAGCAGGTTTCCAGCCTGCCTCTCTGCCTGCTTCTCCTCCTAACCCCTCGCGCATTACCTGGACTCCTCTCTCCCTGGCAGAAGCCAGCTGCTTCTCCCCTCTGCTTTGCTTTCAGCTTAGCTGTGGTGAGGGAGGAAGGAGGGTGAAAGAAGGACAGCCAGGCAGCAGGCTTAGAAAATAGACTTAAGTTAGGGATCGATCTGCAGAATTTCTATCTACTGGATTCTGAAGCGAAGTAAGTGTGTGAGGGGTGGGGGTGGGATTGGGGGGTGCCATGGAGGGCAGGGGGGTGCCATGGAGGGCAGGGGGTGCCATGGAGGGCAGGGGGCCCCTGGGGGTGATTTTGCATCCCCCACTTGATGAGTTTTGTTGCACCCAGAGACAGAGATTGCCCCCTTGTCCCTTATGGAGTTAATCATTAACAACAGGTTCTGCGAACTGAGAAAATTTTAACAACCGGTTCTATGGAACCGTCTCGAACCGGCTGAATCCCACCTCTGCCTATCATGATTTTTCAGGATTTTTGGAGGAGGCTTAAAATATAAGCCCTACTCCAAAAATAAGCCCTACCAGTAGTTACAGATCAGGATGGTGTGATCCAGCAGGGTGCTTCCTGCCAATGAGAATGCAGCTTGCATCGCACATGACGAGGAAGCAATGGGGCCGCCTTAATGAATTGTGAAGGTACTGTATTTCCCCTAAAATAAGCCCAACCCTAAAATAAGCCCTAATGCATCTCTTGGTGCAAAAATTAATATAAGACCCTGTCTTATTTTCGGGAAAACACGGTATGTCCACAGCATTCCCTTCATCTACCAAGCTTGTCACTTTATCAGAAAAAGAAATAAGATTGGTCTGGCATGAGTTGTTTTTCAGGAACCCATGCTGACTTTTTGTGATCACAGTATTCCTTTCTAAGTGCTGGCAGACGGTCTGTCTAATGATCTTCTCCAAAATCTTTCCTGGTATTGATGTCAGGCTGACTGTATGGTAATTATTGGGGTCCTCCTTTCCCCCCTTTTTGAAGATCCATCCCCTGTTAGTATTTTACCATCACCTCCATGCAGTGACTCTGTCTTATCATTTTTCTTCCTTTTGCTATGGACACAACCAAAAAAGTCTCTCTTTTTGTTATTTTTAACCCCTCTGGCAAGCCTCAGCTCATTGTGAGATTTTGCTTTTCTGCCTTTCTCCCTACACATCCTAGTTATTTGTTTGAATATCATAAATCCTTTCCTCTAGTGAGATAACTTAGAAAATTGATATGATTTTTTCCCCTAGTGTCAGGAAGGGAAAAGAAAGAAACTAGCATTTGAAGAAACTTGGTAGCATTTGTTAAATCTTTATCCTAGCTTTTTGCAGAGAACCCTTCTCCTGTTATATTCTTACACCTTCTGTCTCTATCTAACAATGCTCACAGAGGAACTGGCTCAAAATAGCCAAGCCTTATGGTAGAGGAAGAATTTGAACCCAGGTTACCCTGTCCAAGTTCAGTACTTACACTACAAGATAATATTTTATCAATCCAAAGAAGATACACTTCCAAAGAAGATACATTGTTAATATACACTGTTAATTAACTTTCACAAAGGCATTCAAATTGAATATTAACAATGAGTGTACATTATTGCATTATTTTAATGATCAACATTTATAGAATGTTTTGCATTTTAACTGCTCTGCATATGATGCTACTAAATATTTAATAGCTGCAACAATAAAGGCACGGGGTTAAAAGAAAACTAGTAATAGAATTAAAGACAATTTAGAAACACTCTGAATGGGTTCTTATTTATGCAAAATCTTTCAGCTAATTTCTGATCAATATCTCAATTAAAAATACCCCAGTAAGCAGAGGCCGGTTCTGCATAGCGAAATTGCACCTCTGTTGGCACCGGGAATGCCCCGATGCAATGGAGAGTTCTGCACTGCCTCCATTGCTGAAGCTTGTCTGCCATGCTGCTGCCCCAGCGCTGCCCCGGAATATTGGCTTTACTCTGCAGCTTTCCAGATCTGCCAAAATGAAGGTTCTATTTTAATGCCCTCTGTTGCTCTGGAGGCTTTCATGATGTGCAGAACTTAATGGAAGTAGCATTGGGGCCATTTTTCCCACCTCGTTGCCCTGGCCTGCCCCCCCAATCAACAGGCACAACCCCTCAGTCTTTGGAGGGTAGAAGAGAGAAATCCATCTGTTTGTGTGTGTGTGTGACAGACCCCCCTCCCCTCCATGTCCGGAGGCAGCATACCCCTGTTTCATGTGTGCATGAGAGAATTGCTCCCCTCCTGTTTGGGGCACTTTCAAACCACCCCCTCTGTCTGAAATCTGTGGTTTCTCTCTTTTGTTTTCCACTGCAATGAAAGCGACATCTGTTAACAACAGGGAAGAAGTTTTTTGTTCAGTCATTTGAAACTAAACTAGTGAAAGTGAGTGGGGAGGATGAGAGGAGAATCAGACAATCAGAACGCGAGAAACAGAGGTTGTCTGCTCATGCATGGAACAGAATGTGGAAGAGTTCGTGGTGCTCATGGGAAAGCCCCGGGCTCATGGGGAACCAGCTGGTCCTTCCCACACCAGCCCTGGCTCAAGTGAAGGAAAGAGCTGGGGAGCTGTGGGGAACTATGAGCAGGGTGAGGAGTCCCGTAGCAGGTACGCTCCAGGATATACCACGGGGCATTTCGAAAGTGCAAAATAAGCCAGAGATGTAGAACTTCATGTTAAGTGTGGCCTTGCCTATAAAACCAAGCTATAATAGGTTAACTGCCATGGATCTATATACCCCTTGGTAAAACATTAATTACATTAATAATTTTGTAAGGATCTCAAGAATCTAACTCAAGAGGCTAACTTCAGCAACTAGCAAAACAATAATAGACAGATGTGAGTGCCCCCTTTGCTGGCCACCTTGGTCTTGTAAGAGCTCTGCTACCCTTTTGGATCAAAGAAGACATGATTTTGGTTTCTGCTCATAAGCTCTTTACTTTCATCAGGCATTTAACAGCATTCCTGCAAGCTTGAGTCACTGCACCACACCAACAACCTCCCTCTTTCCCTGCCTCCCTTTAATCCCTCTCAGTAGTTTCCTTCCCTTCTGGAAGCTCCTTGTTCCAGCCTCCTAGTGGCTGGCAAGCTGTCTGTCATGCCTTGCCAGGCTGGGATTGGATCTGCAGCTTTCCTTTCCTTCCTCCTTGATTGCTGCTTCTTGTGTGGTGGAAGAGCAGGTTTCTGTCTGCCTGTATGATACCTCTACAAATCAGCCAATGTTACTACTTAACAAGAGTTGCAAAGATAAGCATATTCATTCATTCCTCATATTCTTCACTGTGCAATTTCTTCCATCTCAAATTAAATTACATATAAAACCCCAGACGCATAAAGGCATAAAAATACCCAGCAATACATAAAAAGCACATTTCGTTTCAGATCACTTCAAACTGATGGTTTTAAAAGGAATCTAGTTCACACATTGCTACTATATAAAAATAAACTAATGTGAAAAACAACTCAAGAGCTGTGGTAAAGATGGACAATGTAGCATTAGATGTTATGAACTCACAACCATTAATCCTTGCATTATTGTTCTTAGTAGCCTCTGATAATATGAAGCCAAGAAGAGTTAATTATTGTTGTCTGCATCCATTTCACTTTTAAAAGTTAATGTGATTTGTGCCATCTCTGTGGTGCAATAAGACAAATTGTGTAGCTGTCATGAAGGCAAATACTGGAAAACCAATTAGACACATTAGGATTATTTCTACCCTGCTGTCAACCACAATGTATGAAAACAATGCAATATATAATTTATCAACTGTAATGTAAGTACTTGGGAGATAACTGACTTGAGTAAACTTGAGATTCATACTTAGATGTTATGGTCTGATGAAGTCATACTCTAACAGAAGATGCGGCTCAGTCTGTGATATGTTGTTCAGCAACTTGTGGATCCTGCAGTGATGTGACCTTCTTCATCGGTTTAGCCTGATATCTAAGAATGAAGAAAAAATTATTGACAGCTGATGTATTATGAATGCTGTAGCATAAAAAGAGCTGTGGAAGAACATAACTGTTAGAGAAAAGGTGGGGAAAGGTTAATATTTATAAATACTTTGCATTAATAAAGATACCCACTTCTATAGCTACTTAACATTGTCTTGTGTGTGTGTGTTAAGTGTTATCAAGTCTCTTCTAATTTATGGCAACTCTATCAATTAATGACCTCCAAAATGTGCTATCATTAACAGCCTTTCTCAGATCTTACAAAACCAAAGTCATGGCTTCCTGGACTGAATCAATCAATCTTTTATTTGGTAGTCTTCTTTTCCTGCAACCTTCAAGTTTTCCTAGCACTGTTGTCCTTTCCAATGACTTGTCTTTTCATAAAGTGATAAAAATATGATAGCCTCAATTTAAGTGATAAAAATTTAAGTGATAAAAATCATTTTAACTTCTAGGAAGAGGCTTCTAGGCTTGATTTGATCTTGAACTGTTATAAAAGGGTTAAAAAGTTTTTAACAGACAGAAGCTTGCAAGGGTTTGCCAAAGGTAGGCAGAAACGTCTGCTCAAGAATCTTTAGCAATTTTGCAAAAGTACTGATGCAAGGTATCAGTTTGTGACAAAACTTACAAGCTTGCTTAAGCTCACCGCAAAAACAAGTAATACAGGGCTTTAGTAATGATTATGGGAATGGGGGGAGTGAAGGGGCTCGTTACAGGAAGAGACTTTGATATGTTTATGTACTGTTTGATATGTTTAATATGTTTATATAATAGGTGGATTGGAAAGCACAATGGGGGGAAAGAGAGGGACCATTGCGTCACAGGAGTAAAGGGGAGTATAATCAACTGTAATCACTGGGCTGCTTTGAGTAGAACAGGAAACACCATCCTGCTCTGCTCCCTTTATTAATAAAGCTGCTTAAAATTCTGATCACTGGGTTTGATGACTGGTTTCTCCAGACCCTGCTCTGATGGGCCACTGGGAGTGTTTATAACAGAACCTACTTATTTATCTTTTTGGTGGTCCACAATATCTGTAAAACTCTCCATCAATACTACATTTTGACTTAATCAATTTTCTTACTATCAGGCTTCTTCATTGCCCAACTTTCACACTCATATATACTAATGGGTAATACTATAGGCATTATCTTGCTTTTGGCCACCAGTGACACATGCTTACACTTAAAAATCTTTTCTAGATCCCTTGTGGCTGCCCTTCCTGTTCTCGGTCGCCTTCTGATTTCTTGGTTGCAGTCTCTATTTTGGTTGATGATTGAGACAAAATAGAAATAAAAATTAACGATTTCATTTTTCCCATAAAATTGTGTAATTTCCCAGTAGTCATTATTTTCTTGATGTTCAGCTATAATCCTGCTTTGGCACTTTCAGCAGAAGGTTCAAATCTTCACTATTTTCTGCCAGTAATGTGCTTTCATCTCCATATTTTAAATTGTTTGTTTTACCAGTTTTCACTCCGCTTTCATCTAAGTCTAATCCCTTTTTCCTTATGTGGATAGGAAGATAAAATACATCTTTGTTTTATATCTTTGCTGATTGGAAACCATTCTGTTTCTCCATATTCTCTCCTAATAGTAACCTCTTGGCCAGAGTATGGGTTATGCATCAAAACACAAACATTACAAAAGATTTCATAATCTACAAAAACAAGTTGTCCAGGAACAGGGTTACCACCCAGCAGCCCTCCTAACACCTCTCCAGGCGGAACATCCTGCAAACTGCAAGCATGTCCCCAGACTTACCAGCAAACATGGAAGTCAGAAGCCAGGAGAAGCAGCAGGGAGCTGGAAGGAAGGCCTGGCCCACAGAAGCCACCCTCAGCACTTCCACAGAGCAGGACAGGGCCAGTCCAGCAGAGGCTAAACTGCAATCAGCAGGCCTTAGCCGTGTCCCAGAATAGGGCATAGCCTGGTGGCCATTAGTAGCCTGGAACTAGGCGGATCTGGTGATAGGGGAAGAACCCTTTTGAGGGATAAAAAGAGGGCAGACAGGGAAAGCACAGGGTGGATGGTGGAAGAAATGTGGAGAAGGGATGAGAGAATTGTAATCATTTTGAAACAGAAATAAAGATCTTCGGAGCAAAGAACCCTGTGTTTTTTTGCCTTCTGTTGTTGCGCTAACCAATAGCAAGGGCCTGAACCTACCCTTCGAGGACAGTGGAGGGGGCAGCACTTAGCACACCTGGGGTGTTTTTTTTTAAAAAAAACAGCCATAGCTTTTCATTAACCAGAGTCAAAAGCTTTGTTGTAATGTACAAATTGGCCATGCTGGCAGGGGCCAATGGGAATTGTAGTCCATGAACATCTGGAGAGCTGCAGGTTGCAGACCCTTGGTCAAGTCAATCTCCATTCTGTCACTCTTAGGTGATTTAATCAGTGCTCTGAGCAGACAATTAATTATTCTGCACCATTCTCTTGCAACCTGACAACTGATCAAGCTACTCCTATCTTATTCTTGGAAACCCGGAAAAGCAATCAATTCTTTGTCTCTGACTTTTCTGCCAGTTTGACTCATACTGCTGCAGGATCTATTTTGGAGCATAACTATTAGTCCTTTTGTGTTTGTTTTAGATTTGTGCAAGTACTCCAGTCTTGAAAGGACATCCAGTGAAAACAGCAGTGAAGAGAAAACTGGCAACATTCGCCAGTGGCGTAGCTGCCATGAGGACATCTGAGGACAATTGCCCCAGGCGGTCCCCATGGAGTCACATTGTGGGGTGGAAAATCATTCCCCACACTTCTGGCCTACCTGGGCCTGGGCGTGATGTGCACACGCTGCCCGGGCAGACCTCGAGCCAGCTGACCTGGTAGGCGTGCTCCGGCTGCTGCCCAAGGGGAAGGTTGAGGCAGAGGGGTTGGCTCCTTCCTTCCCCCCTCCTGGCCCCCCAAACTGCATGACGGCTGCCCCTCTGGCTTGGCTTGCTCCTTGGGAAGCAACTGGAGCATGCTGAGCCAGCCACAGAGCAGCCAGGCAAGCCTCTCAGCCTGTCAGCTGGCTCGCCTGCTGCCTGAGGGGCAGTGCCTGGCTGTTCCGTGCTGCAGCTGCCCCCTCTGGCTTGGCCTGCTCCTCGGGCTGTAGCCAAGCCAGCCCCTCTGCCTGACAGTGAGGGGAAATCAGATGCAGAGGGAGCTTCTCCCTTCCTTGAAGTTTGTTGTTAGGATGAGCGAGCTGAGGGGCTTCCGAAAGAAGGGAAAAAGTTGCCTCTCTTTGGCCCCCATTGGAAAGTGGACTGAGGAGGTGGCTTCTGTCTACTGTTCATCTGTTTCCCCCCCTCAGGGTTTAACTCTTGTTGGCTGAGGTGGGATTGGGGGTGTGCGTGTATGGATGGGAAAAACGGAAAGCTGTTGCATGCTCAGGCGAAGTGGTGGCTTTTTTAAAAAAAGAAGGAATAAAAGAGCAAGAGCCCAGAGTGAGTGGCTTCACAATGCCCCCTCCTCCCACAGCCAAGCCTGGCGCATTCCTTTGGCCCACCTCAGCGGTTGTGCATCTTCCAGCCTGGCGGAGCCTCTGTCACTGTCTCCCCACTGGCCGAGAGCAGTGGCTACTCCGACCACCTTGCTTCCTGGGCCCGCTCCCAGCTCTCCCAGCTCCTGGCTGTTTGTCCCCACCCCTGCCAACAGTCGGCAGACCACAGCCAGCCCAGGAACCTCTGCCAGTTCACTAGCACCTGCTGTGCCTGCACGTGGCTAATAAAAATCACAAAGATTAATATGAGCAGCCAGTGGGAAGGAGAATGCAGTGGCCGACGAGGTCACTTGGAATTCACTCACATCCAGCTGCTCGATCAACAGAATTCAGAGAAAGATTTCAGCTGAGTATGGCTCAACTGCTCTGCTTACAGATGAGAATAAACATACAGTGTTATACTGCAGCTGCAAAATAGACCATTCTGTCTATCCAATGCTTCAGCAAGTATCCTGATGTGCATAAAATGTGCCTGAGTCCAGTGGTGGGATTCAAATGATTTAATAACCGGTTCCGGTGGTGGGATTCAAAAAGTTTAACTGGTTGTTTACAAGTACCATTTTAACAACCGGTTCTGCCAAAGTGGTGTGAACCTGCTGAATCCCACCACTGCCTGAGACCATACACCACCATTCCTCAAGATTGTATCTTCAGGATACCTAGTTCTGTGGCTTTGAAGACATCACATTCCCACTTGCAGTAGGATGGGAAAGCTATGGTGGATTCTTATTTCTGGCTTTCCTGGATCCCATAGCTTTCTCTGTAGGCAGAAAACCGGAATGGTTAGTAGGACACTTGCAAACTGCTAACCCTGGAGCTTCCTTTCTTTGGATTAGACCTCTATTGTAATATCTGTTATAAAAACGTATAGTTAGCCATCCAAGTGTTAAAATTATACCTGGAAGGCTTTTGCTGTTGTCCAAGAACTAGTTTGCTTGGGGTAGGGAAAACCATCAGTATTGTGAGCTTTCTCAGATCATTAAAAATCTAATTCTCTCCTAAAGTTCAGAAGACTGGGGTGTGTGTAACCCCCATGCCCAGAATGGGTTGGCCCAGAATGGGTTGACCCAGTAAGGGGGTGGAGACTCAGAGCAGCAGAAAGGCTGAAAGAGCTCTTTGCAGAAGACAAGGGTACCAGACTCGGACCTTGATTTCTATAAGCCCTTAACACCTTGTTAAGGTAATTGCAATATTATTGGGAACTACTGGGAAGGTAGTTGTTTTTGCTATGTTGTAAATGTTGAAGTTTATTGTTTCAGGGTTTTCTTTTGTGGTTGTAATGGGTGAGAGTTCTCCTGGAGACCTTCATCATGTTGCAACCTGTTCATCAAGCCCTTGGAGTCTTCAGGAGCCAGCCAACTTGCAAAGAAGAATTTGGACTTGGCAATATCAGTAGACTGTAAATAGAAGGACTTGAAATGCAACCTGAACAGGACCTTGAATTGTAACGTTAAATGTTGATGTTATATGTTATATGTAAAGAAAAGTAAACCATTTTGTTGTTTAAAAATTGTTGTTGCAACTCATTCCAAGTACTGCCCCACAGAACCCACAAGCTGAGGTTACATGTGCACCATCATTAACATTCATTGAACTGTCATTTGTTAGATTTTTTCCCCATACCCAGAAAATGCTGGCTGTATTCACAGACTACTAATTTTTCCTTTCCAATTTTTGTTTTCCATATTAAAAATATAACTGAAAGTTTTCTATACCTACAGAGATCTCTTAACTCTAAGGCATCCACTAGGGTTGCCAACTGCATGTCGAGAGAAAAAAAAGCCCAGTCCTGTTAACTGAAGTGTTGTTTAACAGGTGATGTTATTTAACTCCATGCTGTGAAAAGCTTCAGCTGTTAATTTCCACACATAGCTAAGTCATTCATTTAAAGGACAGGGCTGTTTTCTACAGACCTGTTGGCAAATCCATAACCCACTGCAGAAAACATAGTTCTCCACTTCTCTATCCCACAGTATCCCACTCTATCTCACAATAATACTTAGGGCAGCCGAAGGGGAAATTATTGGCCCAAAGCTGTTCATTTGGTTTCATAGTAGAGTGGAGTTCTGAGTCCAGATCTTCTCAATTCTAGTCTGGCACACTTACATTATAGAACACTTTTCTCAGAATATTGGGCTGGATCCTCTGGTTTCTTTTCCCTAAGACTGGGGTCCCTGACCTTGGTGCCCAAAGGAGCAATGAGACTCATTGACACCTTTCTGGCACCCACCCATTTTTTATTTAGAAAACTAGTGAGGCCAGATGGTGCATTTGATCCAATTGGCTGTGCAGATCTTGAAAAAAAGTTGCTTTGGCAGCAGCTGCCATCACAAAACACAGATCTTCAGTGTGTCTGAAAGGACGTAAGCTGTGCATATGGTAGAAAAATGGTATGTTCCTTTTAAAAGGCATCCTGTTAAATAGATCTGCTACCTGAAATGTTCAAGAGATCCCATTGGTGTTATGCATAGTCTTATTCCCTGACATTTTGTTGTTGGCTTTGCCTCCTGTGTTAGCCATGTTATGGCTGCCCCACCCCTAAAATGCCTCAAAAAAAGGTTGGAGTCCCCTGCCCTAAGTCTTCTTTGAACAGATAAAGTTGTCCTTCAATAAAGAAAGGCTTTTCTTCATCTTTACTATTTTTTTACCATTGTCTTTGGCAGTTTGTATAACCTTTGCAAAAAAGAAATGCAGTACTTTAAAATTTTATTATCATAGTTCTCACCAATAGATATCTGTTAGAACCTGTTGTCTGCCTACAGGGGAAACATTATTGAAATTTATTCAGGAGGAAAAAGATGTTGGGTAAGTAGACTGGAATTATTAAATCCAGTTGCTTCAGGAGCTCTGAGTTTCCTGATTTAAACTTATATTAGCATGTATAGAAACTCAGTGCTGTGAAGCAATAGTTCAGTGAATTGCCATAATAATCGTGTACATTATTACAGTAATCTTATTCTAGAATCCTACTTAACTATTTATTGTGGGGTCAGAGCAAGATTGCAGGATATGGTGAGAAGGTCTGATTATTATAAAAGTCATTTTTAGCCTCTTGGGATAATTGTAAGATAACAGGTCTATTTTCCTTGGTATCTGAGGCCCACAGAAGGGTGTGGGCAGCAGCTGGGCTAGGCAGAGGAGGGGCCAGGGGAAGACAGACAGTGTCGAAGCCCAATCACACAGCTAGGGGGAGGGCTAGAGACAAGATTAGGGCCAGGGGGTTAAAGCATGGTGAGGGGTGGGATGAGGCAAACTGCTATAAAAAGGAAGTGGCTTGAGGAAGCTGGGGAGGAAGCTAGTACCTGAATCTTTATCAAGCTGGAGAATCATTGCTTTGCCTTGGACGTCACTTCTTTTTTAAAATTATTTTTTATTCATCTTTATACTACTACAATGCCTAACATGGAAGGGAATTCAGAAGTGAACCTGTCACTGTAAAGTACATAGACAACAGAGGAAAACACTACAAACACTATAAAAAGCTATGGTGACTTCCTGCCCATATTTCACTGCCAATCTTATCAAGAATCAAGATCAAGTTTATTGCATTGGTCCTTGGCCTTTACATCATTACATAAGATATTAAAACTATAACTCAGTTGTTACATATACATAAAATAGGGATAAGGTAAAATTAGACCCTTACTGTGTTGTTAAGTCTCTAATCTTTCTTGCTGCCAGTGCAAATAGTGCTACTCTTTCAGAAAAATAGTGATCAGTATCAGACAAAAAAAAGGTGACTATTGCATGCCTGAACTATGCGGGGAGGGCATTATATGTCTTTGGACTGCCCGGTTGTATTATTTGCTTATTATTGTTTAACTCCGCCTACCAACTTCCTCCTCCTTCGGTTCAGCCATCTTCTCAAAACTACATCTCTCTCCTTCTGACTTGGTACTCAGTACGTGGCGAAGCTGACTGTTCCTGAGCAAAACCAATCTACTTATTATGCAGTTTTCTACATTTACTATCCTTGGAACAATGTTTGTGACACGAAGTTGTCTGAATTAAAAGTGAGTTTATTTTTTTTTTGCAAATGCCTGCTTGAAAGAACTGTCTTTATTGAACACACATAGAAGGGGCCCGATCCATATTCAACCAAAACTTCAACAACCTGTTGATGTATTTACTCTGTGGACTGCTGTAAAGGGGGCAAACAAGTACATAGTGCAATAAATCTTCAACCTTGCCAACTCCTCAAACACAAAATCATCGAGAGGTAGAAATGTGTGAGAAGTTACCAGTTCACTTTGCTGAAGGCATAGCATGAAATCTCAAATAGGTGAAAGCCATTCTTACTGCTCAAGTTGTTAAGTTCACTAAATACAAGGTTCTGGTATGATCCCTTTTCAAAAAAATCAAACCAGGGGGCTACTTTTGATTATTTATTTAAGTTGCAGTCTATCACAGCATCATTTTGAAAGATTGAAAGATCCAGTCATGGAGGCTGAGGTCCTTCTTTTTTCCACAGTTCAAATAATCTGGGATAGAGTCCTAGATTACATCAACGTCTTCAGGAGCGACCAACCGTGCTGACCAAGAGAATCTGGTTTGTTTGCTTTATTTCCTAACCAGTATTTAAAAATGATTGTATTAATGTGGGCTCTTATTGAGGGAAGCTCCAGTTCCACCCTCACTAGAGCTGTAGCTGACCGTCTTGGGAGTACAAGAATCCTCCTCATAAACTAACAAGCAGTTTAATGACTGGGTCCACTAGACAGCCACCCTTTGTGTAAATATATATAACATTTGACATCTTAAGACACACACACACACACACACACACACACACACACACACACACACACACACACATATAATCATCTCCATATTTTTCAAGGTTTATGCTCTAACAGAGGCCAGGTGAGCTTTCCAGGACAGAGTTTCACTAAAAGTTACTCCCAAATACTTATAGAAGTTACATTGTTCAGTTTGAGTCCCCAAGATACTCCAAGCAGATTTCCTTGGTTTTCGTTTAAATACCATTACCTTTGTTTTGGAATAATTTATACTTCACCCCTCTTTCTTACAGTACAGACCTAGGGTATTAAGAAGTCTTTTGAGACCTATTTTAGATCTTGAAATCAGCACCATATCGTCAGCATACAGTAGTTTGGGTACCTTAGACTTGCCCACTCTGGGGGACATATATTGCATACCCTCCAGTTGACCCACAATATCATTTATAAAAAGGTTAAGCAAAATATATGCCAACACAACCTTGCTTGATGTCCTTCCAAACTGGTATTTCATTAGTCAATATATCAGGGGTTATTACCTTGACCTTCACAGAGGTATTTTTATGAAGTTGCCGTATGAGGTATATTAAGCATTGATTGATCTTAAGGTTAGATAATTTCAACCATAACCTTTCTCTGTCCAGCAAATCAAAGGCTGATGCCAGATCCACAAATACAGCGCCTTTTGAGGACCTTTCATAGAAGTAACAGCCAAGTAATGCAGAGTTAGGCAATGCTCCGAAGTGGAATGCCCCTTTTTGAATCCACTTTGGTATGAATGTATGGCAGTATTAGATCCAACCCATTGATCTAATTAAAGTTTTAGGTATTTACTGTATAACTGCTATGTTATGCTCAAAAGACTTATTGGTTGATAGCTTTGGGGATCATTTTTGTCACCCTTTTTAGAAACTGGAGAGACAATACTGGTTGTCCATTCAAAGGGTAATTACCCATTTATTTGGGTAAAAACTCTCTCCAATACAGAAGCCCACCAGTTAGCAAAAACTCTGAAGCACTCTGGTAGGATTAGATCTTCCCCTGATGATTTGCCTGATGAGAGTGTAATAATTAGTGATTTAATCTCACCCTCCAAAACTGAGGGCCAGGATAGGTCAAGGGAATTTCCCTACTCAGTGTTGGTAGAGCTTCCAAAAACCTTCAAATAATAGTTAAACCATGTTGTTCACTGGATTGGAGAATTTTCCCACTTTGTGGAACCTCTGAAGTTAATCTAGTGCCAGAATTAAGTTTAATCTATTCTTTCAGCTGTACCCTGTAAATTGTTCCAGAAATGAATCATGTATTTTTTCTTTTTCCTCTTTAACAGTTCTTGTATTTTGCTTTTGTCCTTAGTTGGGATGTCTGTGATTCAGAGTTATTCTTCCTAGCTGATCTTTTAAACCTCAGTAGCTTGTTTTTTTCACGCTCACATTCTCTGTCAAACCATGAGCGCTCCAACAGAGGACTGGGATTTGTACTTCTTTTGGTGCTAAACAAGGATTTCCAACAGTTGACTCTTTGTCGTAAAACCCAAGGAAAGGTTCCACAGCAAGAGTCTTTCACTTTGAACACTGGAAACAAGGTCTTAATTCATAGAAAGATGTTTAACAATTTCTATCTGTAACCTTGTAACTGTAGATGTTGGGAATTGAAGCTGGGAGATTTTGTGGATAAAGCATGTGCTGCTACTACAATGTTTGTTTTTCAGCAAACCAAAGCAAAGTAGAGCAAAGAATATCACCTGATGTCCTCTTTCCCATAATCTGTGGTGAAGAAATTATTGTTCCTTGCATGTGTGATCAACAATTATTCAAAATTTACAAACTGAGCATTGTCTTCTGTTGCACATAAACACGCAGAGCACATTTTGTCCTTGTCTGGACTAGAATAACTTTTTAAATAACATTCATAACATTTGACATCTTAAGACACATAATTATTATTCAGGACAACAGGAAAAATGGTATATCAATATATCATCTCACCAAAGTTCTTGTACTCTCTGTGAAGAAAGTTAATAAGCAAGGTGAATCCATAGTTGACAACACTGCCCCCAAACTGGGACTTTTAGAAATAATTTGTGAAAACTGAAAACACTGGTACTCTTGTTACCTAGGAAACTTATTTAGATAAATATTAAGAGGGGGCAGACTGGGCATTGTGGTGATGTGTGCCTTTAAGAATTTTAGATGATGGGGAATTGAGAGACCTGGAAAAGCAGTTGAAACAGGCCTGGGAGAGATCAGACTGAGAGCTTCTAGTTGTTAACTGTTCTAATAGTTTATATTGTTAGCTGTTTTATACCACTACTGTCATCCTGCATTCATTGCCACATGGTGTCAGAAGCTTGAACTCCAGGGGTTCACAAAGGTCTGCATTTTTTTCCTTTGAGACTTGAGAAGAAAGCAGAGAACTGATATAGCAGAAAATGGCAGGTTTCCCCACCAGAAGCCTTTGATTTCAGTCAGTCTGCTGGATGGACTGCCTGGAAACAGCATTTCTCCAATTACAGAATTGCCCCTAAATTGCATGAGAAGGCAGGAGAGGTCCAGGTGTGCTCCTTGTTTTATACTATGGGATCTCAAGCAGAGTAGCCAACATGGTTGGTGTTTAACTCACGCTTTCTTCTCCCCTTTTCTCTCTCATGTTTCATTCAACATAGCATGATCCAAATACACTTCTTCTTATAATGTGTTGCTTTCTAGAAAGAATCTTGAGCTTTCAAAATAGGTTGGAAACAGTATGTTGAAAAACATTGTCCTGTGTAGTTTCTGGCATCTCCCTTAAATACTGAATAAACAATGATAAGCCATCAGAATAAATGAGTTTGGCATTCACCTCAGTGACAGTCAGGTTGTAAAGTGGTTGCAATAAATATTCTGAGATCTAGAGGAGGTATATTTGGGTTTATTCATCCAGTGAGTTAAATACTTTTTTGGGATTTTAATGTGGCTTATATTTGATTTTAACAAGTTGCTCTTTCAAATTCCTGACAGTTTGCTATTTTGTCTGAAAAGTAACCCCTACCCATCCCAGTTCAAAATGTTTCAAGCAGTAGGATAAACATCTAACAGGAATGGGTTATTTTGGTGTGGATGTATTGAGGCAACATAAGGCCATAGCCAGGTTTGGTTGGAGAGATAATTTGTTATGGCTGTATATGTGACTGTGTTTTTTTCTGACACAATTTGAATTGTGCTTTTCATGTCAGAACAGGAGGCATGTTTGTCTGCTATGTCAACCCTGGGCTAGGATGAAGTATTGTTTGCAAAAAAGAAAAAGAAAAAAGTTCCAGGTAAATATTTCAATAAGGTTTGAAATGCTGCCTCAAAAAAAACAAAAAACAATTTGGAACCAGTGCTTGGATCCATATGCACAAGGGAAACTATTTTTACCCCGATTCCCTCTTCTCTAGCAATATGACTGCAGATGGCCAGAAGGTGATCTCTTTTCTCTAGGCAACATTTCTGTTGTGAGAAAATGGTATTGTCAATCCAACTGCTTCAGTTAAGCAAGATACATGAAAATGTTATTATAGCAATTGAACTTCTGTATAACTTGGAGCTCATTAAGCCAAGGGGAATTTACTAGTCCTGTATTGTGGATTATTTAATAACTCCTCTGTCTTAGTACGACTGTTCAGATGGCTTGCAATGCAATCCTAAGCAGAGTTAAAACCTTCTGAGGTCAGGTTGCACTGGAAACCAGGAGGTCCATCAAGTCCTGACAGGTTGGCCTACCATAGATGGCTGGAGTTCCTGTTCTACACTCTTGAGTTAATGCATTTGTTTTCTATTTATTTAGCTCAGTAAGATAGTATATAAAACATCCTTCTTTTGGACAGCATTGCACTCACTTAAACATAGTCAATTCAGATCTAGAATGTGATGAAGCAGACAGCTTTTTATAAATGCTTGTTCGGTCTTTCCCTTCCTACCTTATACATATGCAAGTAATTGACCCAGACATCTGTAAGCTAATGAATTTATTATTTCCATTTTAAGCACTTCCTATTTCTACATTAATGTACATGTTTTTTGATGTTCTTTTAAAAAAACTCATTTTTCATCTCTCCTGGTACAAAGAACAAGGAATTACCCTTAAAATACATTCTTTTTCATTCTTGTTTTAAAACTGAATCTCTAAGCAATTGCAGTATGCCAAAGATACAGGCTTAGTCATTCTTGTATTACTTCTGGTTCCTTTTCTTTCACATTATGATTTCCCTTTTGTGACCTGTGCTGTTTTACACAAGCTTAGCCTTTTATTCCCCGGAATAGATAAAAAAATATTTAGATAAAATAGTTATCATTTAGTGTCTTTGTTTTAAGATATGTAGGTCAGAAGACTTCATCAGTGATAGCAAACTGTCTTCAACAGGTTGGGCTCTGCTTACCTGAAGAAGCACCTGTGCCTGTATGTACCAGCCCAGGCTCTGAGGTCACAGAGGGAGGCACTCCCAGTAGTACCTCCCACTACCAAGGTGTGGGGAACTGGGGCATGTGGGAGGGCTTTCTCCATGATTTCCCCCAGGCTTTGAAATAGTCTCCCCTCAGAGATCTACCATGCATGTACCCTTCACGGTTTTAGGTGCATGGTGAAGACCCTCATCTTCACCCAGACATTTGGTCAGCCTCCATGTAAATCTACACTACAGCTGCTGGGTTTGGTCTATTTTAATGTTGTATTAATTGTTTTAATTGTTACATTTTATTTACAATATTTTATTGTGTTTTTTAAAATTGTTTTTAATCTGTGTAAGCTGTCTAAAGATGCAGGTATAAGGCAGGGTATATTTTTATAAATAAATAAATAAAAATATGAGGCGTGGCTGTGGGTTAGTGTACAGCATCTGCTTGGCATGCAGAAGTTCCCAGGTTCAGTCCTGGGCATCTCCATTTTAAAAACCTGTATAATAGCTGATGTGAAAGACCCCAATGAGTCCCAGGAGAACTGCTGCCAGTTTGGGTAGACAGTGCTCCGACACTGATAGACCAGTGGTCTGATTCTGTCTAACGCAGCAGTTCAATATGCATCTTAACAAGTAAGTCATCTGATATCAAAGATCACTTCACTCTAGCAAAGGGACTCCATTTGTAGACACAAACATTTGTGCATAGACTGGCCTTGAATGTGACGCCAAAATCAAAAAAATATTAATCATCTAGTGATACATGCTTAGTGCTTCTGATTATTGATTAATTCTTGAAGAAAAGTACTATCTATTAAAATAGTTCTCTAGTATGAATAAAGGGATTTTGTTCTTTCAAAAAACGATAGAACTATAAACCATCAGTTGGCTCTTCTATGCTTTTTTGGTACCATATACTCCTAGCCTTTCAACTCATTTACATCAGCTGACTGTCCACAGATATTGAAGGGCTTTTCTTTTGGCCAGGCTAAATGTATTCCCCTCTGTTATTTTGATGGGTAGATTCCAAGGAGTAACTGATTTGGACAGGTTATGTGTATATGGGTCTGATTGAGGTTGAAATTTTATCCAGTTTTTTAATTATGTGTTGACTGCCCCTTTGAGAGATCTGTGGATACAGTGGATGATAGCTTCCAATGTTTCTTTTGTTCCTGTGTCTTCCCTGCTCACTATTATTGATCTTGGCATTACTTTGGCCATGGCTAAATTTTTGGAAGTAGGGACTTCTGTGTGAGGATGGGAATATAGGGTGATATTTGTAAGATCTGTCCATGGCCACTGTGTCATCAGTACAGGTTGTTAAGTAAAGATAAAACTCTACTATACAACTTTTCCAACCATCTTTTCCTGACAGAGATGGGTAAGCATGGCTCATAGAATCATAGATTAGAATCCCAGACCACAAGGGCCATCAAGTCCAACCCCTTCCAATACAGGAACACATAATCAAAGCACTCCTGACAGATGGCCATCCAGCCTGTGTTTAAAAATCTCCAAACAAGGAGACCACCACACTCCGAGGTAGTGCATTCCACTGTCCAACAACCCTTACTGTCAGGACGTTTTTCCTGATGTTTAGGTGGAATCTCTTTTCCTTCACCTTGGACCCATTACTCCTGGTCCTAGTCTCTGGAGCTGCAGAAAACAAGCTTTCTCTCTCACCAGCATGACATTTTTTCAAATATCTAAATGTGGCTCCCTCTTAACCTTCACCAAAATAAACATGCCCAGTTCCCTAAGTCTCTGCTCATAGGCATGGATTCCAGATCTTTTACCATTTTGGTTGCCCTCCTCTGGACCTGTTCTAGCTTGTCAATAACCTTCTTGAATTTATTTATTTATTTGTTTGTTTGTTTATTGGGTTTATAGACCGCCCTCCCCCGGAGGGCTCAGGGCGGTGCCCAGAACTGAACACAGTATTCCAGGTGACGTCTAACCAATGCAGAATAGAGAGGTACAATTACATCTCTAGACACTATACTCCTATTGATTCAGCCCAAAATCACATTGGCTTTCTTGGCTGCTGCATCACACTGCTGACTCATGTTCAGTTTGTGGTCTACTAAGACTCCCAGATCCCTTTCGCATGTAGCGTTGTCAAGCCAGGTAGCACCCATCCTATATCTATGCATTTATTTTTTTCTGCCTAAGTGTAGTATTTTACATTTACATTTATTAGCTACCCCTCCCATTTTGATGTCATCTGCAAATTTGATTAGCAAATGCATCAGATTGTTTAGGAAGAACCAGATTATCCAGAGTATCTAGATTGATCCCAATCTGACTTCTATATGCAGTTCAGTAAGGAGACCACCTTGGTTACACAGGTTAATGTCCTGTGTTGGGAAGAAAGGATTTTCCTTTTCATTCTACTGTTTCTCATTGGTTCTATCAGCCAATAAATACATCTGGACAACCTATTTGGGTTGAGGGACACTGCTTTGTTGTTATCCCACTTCTATCTGGCTGGTTGGTAAGTTCTAGAAGCTGGTGCTGAAAGACATATGCTCCTTCCTATAGGAATTATATTGTTGGAAACTGTAGGGTCCCAATGCTTTTCAGTATCTGCATAAAATGCCATTAGGAGGCTGATGACAATCCATCACCTGTTCTTTCTCTCTGTGTGTATAAGATGTAACAGTCTTCTTTGTGAATGTCTGCCTAATAGTAGACTGGATGAAGATGAATAAACTCTGGATGGTCTGCTGCTTCCAAATAGTACACCTATTTTATACTTATGTGCAGCTTGTACAGCTGCAGATATTACAGACTCCTGCAGATGCGGGTGTTCATTTGTTACAAAGAAAATAAACTTGACAGATCCTCGTCTATTCAGTGTGCCATTTTCATGGGATTGTACAGTTGCCCTTTTCCCTTATTAAAACAGATCCCATACATCTTGTACTCAATGAATTTGTACACTTGTTACAACTTACAAAGGGGCTAAAAAAGTGGCAGAAAACTTGCCAACTTTGCATGGGCTTATTACATCTTTTACACACAGTTGCCAAACAAAAGTAAAGAAACTCAGACTGCCAGCTAGCAAAAATTTCTATAAGCCTGATGCATAGTTGCTTTCTCTGAGAAATTCAATTGACTTTCTGCCTACCAGGCGGAGAAGATATGCCTTTAGTAATTACAAATAAAGGATTCTGACCACTTGGTGGAAAAACAGTAGATTAAAGAAAACATTAAGAGACATTTAGGGACTATCAGCTGAAATGCTCTGTCTCGTTGTTAAGATATATCTATGCCAGCCTGCAATTTGTCCTGTAGGTCCAATCAGAGCAGTGGTACGCAAGTTGAACCTCCACCCATCATGATTCTGGACATGCTACATAGTTGAGTACTGACACTGAATTTAATGGCTGCAGATCCACTGGATCAAGCATCTAGCTGATTACCATTGGAAAAAGATACTAGACTACCTGGACTTTTGACCGATTCCATCAGGATGCTTACGTTCATATGAAACAAGTTTCTTTGAAGAGAAAAACAACCCGAAGTTCTAATTGGCACAGTATAGCACAACACAGCAACATCCTTTGGCCTGACTTTAGAATAAATAGTTTAAACAATAAGTTTGCAACTGATTCACTCAGCTATGAAACTTATAATTTGTTATTTCAACCCAGGTTTCTAGTTTTGAACATATCATGTGGTATGAAATCCCACCCACAGTCCTATGCTGCGGGTTTCATATACTTCACTCACAATATAAAAAATCAAAATACATATCTCTTCTGTGTAGTGGCCAACTTCATTTATTTATCCAGGAAATTTGTATGCTGCCTCTTGAGACTTGCTTCAGGTGTCGAATAATATAAGAGGATATTATCTGGCAAGCTGGAAAGTATAAGAGGAATTGGGGCCTTAATATAGCCTGGCCTTGTGCTGAATGTTCATTTGGCTCATACCTTAGACCAGTGGTTCTCAACCTGGGGGTCGGGACCCCTTTGGGGGTCGAATGACCCTTTCACAGGGGTCGCCTAAGACTCTCTGCATCAGTGTTCTCCATCTGTAAAATGGATAAATGTTAGGGTTGGGGGTCACCACAACATGAGGAACTGTATTAACGGGTCCTGGCATTAGGAAGGTTGAGAACCACTGCCTTAGACATTGACATAGTTGCTGTCCAAAACATGCAACTATCTGCAATTAGTAATGGCATATATTTTATCAGTCTGAACTGTAATTCAGCAACCAGTTGTGAGATTGTTTCATTTTGATTCCACTGGGATTGACTAAAGAAACAGCACAGGATTGCAGTTTTGACATTTTAGAATCAGTTAATGTAGACTTCTGTGTCCTACAGGCCCCCAAATCTCAGACATTATTTATTTATTTGATTTCTACCCCCCCCCCCCTTTTAAATACTTTCCATGGGGCATTACAACAATCTAAAAATTCCTACAGATAAAATACAGATAAAAATTCCTAAAAACACTTAAAACTAAAACATACCTAGAATAAAAACATATCTAAAAATATCTTAAAAATACCCACCTTCTCCCTAATCCTCCCAGGTGCTGGTGGAGGAGAACTTTAAAAAAAAAGGCCAGTGGACTGGGGATAGATGGCATTAGTCATGCAAATGATGGACTTAACCAAGTGCAGAAAGGTATACAGTGTCAGTGCCTATTGGACATCTAGTGGGAGGGCATTCCATAAGGTGGGGGCTATTACAGAGAAAACCCTCCATGCAACCACCACCCCATCACTTCAAAGGGAAAGGGACTGCCAACAGGGCTCCCCATGACCTCAGCACGCACCTGGGCTGGTCTGCATATCAGAAGGTGCTCCCACAAGTAGTGTGGCTCCAGGCCATTTAGGTCTTTATAGATCATAACCCACATCTTAAATTGAGCCAGGCAGTAAACTGAGATCCAGTGCAGATCCTTCCAGTACTGGCATAATATGTGCATGACCTGAAGTGTTAGTTAGCAACCAAGGTTCAACATGCTGCACCAGCTCCAGCTTTTGGAGTGTCTTCAAGGGTAGCCTCACATAAAGTGTATTGCAGTAGTCGAACAAGTTTATTGTGGCATACACTTTCATAGTCAAAGCCTACTCTGTTAAATGAAAGAAGTGTTATGCCCACATGGGCCCCTTCTGCACATGCAGAATTCAATCCACTTTCACAGTTGTTTGCAAGTGGATTTTGCTATTCCACACAGTAAAATCCAGCTTCAAATTGCATTGAAAGTGGATTGAAAGTGCATTATTCTGCATCTGTGGAAAGGGCCTTAGTAACCAGGTATATACACAAGGAAGACAACAAGCCTGCGGGTAAGAGAACTATTCCACAGGCAGAAGCTTCTACAGATCAAGAGACATTTACAACAATATTTTGTTGAAAATGTAAATGATTCAGTCAGGGATACTCCTAGGTGGTGATTAACTGGAAAAGCAAAATGAATTGTGGATCTAAATCCCCGCAGAATGATAATTACTGTTGATACTGAACCTGCTGTTCCCAATTTCTGTTGAGTCCAACCTCACAGTGACAAATTCAACATGTATTTTAACTACGATATAACACCCTGAAAATCTTGCTTGCTGAAGTATGTTACTGAATGGTTATGGAGGCTGAAAAACTTTCTGACTAGTTTCTTCCCATTTTTAAACACTGATTTTGTGAATTTGTTCTCTTATATAAAGGCAGTTATGTTGAAAAACATAAATAGAATATTCCACGGAATCTATTCACACTTATTCAACTGTTGGTGTAGGATGAATCATATAGCAAAAGCTAGACTTCTAATGCTTTGTTTATTTGAACAGACTAACAGTTTGATCCTTTGTAGAATTACTCCAGTCTAAACTCATTGTCTTTGGAGGATTTAAACAAGAGTAACTCTACATGGGATTGCAGGGTTAATCTCATCCATCCAAATACTTGATAGAAAATAAAGTTGTCCATGTGCTTGCAATATATTGCTACCACATGAATTATTTCAATGTACGCAAGGGTCACTTGCTAAATTAAAATTTAAATAATACCTCAGGGAATACCTTTTGTGCAAAGAGATTTATCTGTTTGGCAAGAGCACACTAAATGCAATGATTACATTCCATCACAGTCTAGAAAAGTATTTAACTGATCTGCTTATATTCAATTTAAGGACAGTCCTAACTACTAAGGTTCTAGCAAATGGTGCCTGCAGGCCTCAATACATATGGTTGTTAGAATCAGCCAATGTTCATAACAGGCAAAATTTAAAAATATCCAGAATTCTTCCACACACTGAGCAAGGGGGTGGGGGTGGGTGGGGAGGGCTGTAGGGTGACATCAGCATACCCTGAACTGGGGCCAGCCAAATTTCTGATGGAGCCCACTATCCTGACCCCCTTCCAACCCATGCTCAGAGTGCCCTTTCCTACGTGGATGGGTAAACAGTGGTGGCACTCCTGAGAGCCACAGCAGCTACACTACCAGCTGCATGAGCCTGTCAGTGCTGTCAGGAAAAGGGCATGAATCTAGTGCAGGTGCCAGTAAGTGCATGCACTGGGCAGTGGTGTAACTAGGCAAACTGGAGCCCTGGGCAAAACCTGAGTTTGATGCCCCCCAGGCGTGTGCCCGGTGCAACGCGCACCCCCCGGCCCCCTTATAGCTATGCCCAGTGGCACATCTAGGCAAACTGGAATTTGGTGCCCCCCCCCATGGGCAGCTGCCATCCCCCACCGTGACCAAGCAATGATTTTTTACACCAGGTTGTTTCAAAGTCACCATCACATTATAGAACCCTAACTCTCAAATCTGAACACAGTAATAGACCACGCCACACAGCAGAAATAATTTTTTTGAAAATGCTTTCAAAATGTTTTAGTACTGCTATGAAAACATTTTATGGTGTTGTATCCAGTCCCCCCAATTGGGGGAAACAGCATCACTTTCAATGTTATTAAAACTGGGAACCTCAGATTCTCCCTTTAAGGTGGATTTAAAAGGAGAATCTGGGCTCCCTAGTTTAAACAAGTGATGCTGGAATCCACCCCAAACAGCATTTTCAATGGTGTTTAAACTAGAGAGCCCAGATTCTCCTTTGTCATCTTGGAAGTTCAGTAATTTTCTATAGGCAGGTTATTTTTCTTGCATGTTTACTTCTTTTGTAGTAAAAGCTTCATTTGGAGACAACCCTAACGAAGTTATACTTACTATAAACCATTTATATTTCAATCAAATCTAAAGAAGAATGCTTCTAACATAATGATTAGAAAAGTCTTTGTGCATTTCCCCCTTATTTCACAAATATCCACACCATCCAAATCTTCTGTCAAAACCATTTTCAGTCCAAAATCCTGCTATTCTATAACATTACCCATTCTCTTATCCATACCAGTGCAGCAGTTTCAAAATACAGTTGTAAATTTGGCAATGAAACCCCTCCCCCCTCCTTCCTTTGCATCCTGGATATTTTTAAATATTTGATTGTTGGTTTCTTAGCTTGCCAAATGAAATTACTTATATCTTTTTGCCATTGTTTGAAACATGATACAGAATTAATTATTGGTAAGGCTTGAGACAAAAACAGTATTCTTGGCAAAACATTTCTTTTTATCGTGCACATTCTCCCCATAAGAGATAAATTCATTCTGTTCCATCTCAGTAAATCCTTTTTCACATGATTCCATGCTTTAATTATAGTCATTTCTGCATGGCCACGCTGTGGGGGTGCGTTGGCGTAAATGACGCCGATGAACCCCCCCGGGACCGTTTGCATGGATGGTCCTGGTAGGGGTGGGGAAGGCAGTGCAGCCTGCGCAGAGGTTGCGCTGTCCCCCAAATGCCCTACTGTCCCTCCGACCTTCCTGTGCATTGCCCAGGCCAGGGGACACGCCCCCTGCCCTGCCAACAGTTCTGGAGTCGCAGGGCGGGGGGGGCGTGTCCCCTGGCCTGGGCGACGCGCTGAGAGGTCGGAGGGATGGTAAGGCATTCGGGAAGGGGGGGGGAAATGGCGTCTTCCAGCTGCTGCCGTTCGCACGGCAGCAGTTTGAAGCCGCTGTTTCCGAAAAACCTCGCTCAGGGAGTGAGATTCGGAAACAGCGGCTTTTTGCCACTCGGGGGTTGCGAGGTCACCGCTGCTGCGATGCAGTGGCAGCAGCCGTGCAAACCCCTCCCCTGGGATGCTGTTTTTAGTGTCCCTGGGACTCTGTATTCCGCCTGTGTGGAAACAGCCTGAGAGAGGGCATCACTATCTAGTTCTCTTTTGTATCTCTCATTTTTTAGACGTTTCACCATTTACAATTATTTTAGCAAATTGTTACGTATAGGTTGCCTCTAGTCTATACCTTTCAAAAAGTTATTTCCAAAGCCCATTTTTTCCTAATACCCTTATCTAAATGATCATGAAACATTGTCAAATGCCTTCCCTGCATCTCAAAAGAACAGGGCTGCTTTTTTAATCACATGTTTCTCATAATACTCCACTAAATCTGAAATTGTTATGTTGTTAACTCTTGGGGCGGGGGGAGGCTTTGGAAAAAGCCACTCTGATCCTCATGTATAAGAGTTCTTAAAACACCTTTTAACCTTTTTGCCTAAATCACTGCAAACAATTTGTAGTCCCTATTCAAGCGTGAGATTGGTCTATAGTTCTTAGCCTCTGTTAAGTCTTAATCTTCTTTTGTAATCAAAGTTACATTAGCCTCTGTCTATGTATCTGGTAGCTTTTTTATCATGGAATCCCATTAATCATTGCTAGAAGTAGTTCCATTAATATATCTGCAAACATTTTATAATAAGGTGCTGATAATCTATCTGGTCCCAGAGTTTCATTTAACTCTACTTGCTTTATATTTTCTACAAATTCCGTTGTTGATATTGGGCTATTCATTATATCCTTTTGCTCTTGAGATAGCTGCAGCAAATTTTTGTCTGTTTCGATATTCTTCAATGTCATTCTTCCCTAAGTTATTGCTTTTAAACAATTTTGAGTAATATTTTAAAAATGCATTCATAATGGATCTTTCATTTGAGACAATCCTTAAATATCAATTTTGGATCAAATTGTGTTTTTATGTTAAAAAACCCCACTGCTCTCCTTTTTTTTGATAATTGAAGAAATAAATGCTTGGCCCAAAAATTTATTGATGAACTCTGGGGAAGGGAGAAGAGTCCTCCGACTCCTCTTCTTTCCCGAGGAGACCCCTTCCTGGCGAAATGTGGGTAATCCCAAGTGTCTCTCTTTGATCTGAAGATGGCAAATCAGGTCTGAGGCAGCCCCCAGACCTGAACCACCCCCACCCCCACCACCTCGCTGGATTCCTGCTCTCACAGAGGAACTGCAGCTGGTCCGAAGCTCAGATTGGAAGTTCCCAACACTGGTAGGCACTTGAGTATGGCAGGAATTGCTTGCTGATGCCTGGCAACTGGCAACCCTGCTTGATAGAGTTTATCTCTTCCCAGGGGATAAACTTTACTCAGATGAAAAACAGCTGCTGGGGTTAGGGAAGAGCACAGAAGATCCGTGATTGTTGCATTTGTGAATCACTGGTTTCAACCCTTTCCGTCTTCCAGTTATCTGGTGTTGGGTTCAAAGTGACAATAAGGACTTTCTTGTTTACTCTTCTTCCCCATTCTTTCCCCTGAAAAACCACTTTATTTATTCTTTTGTTTGATTTATTTTTAACCTTCTATCACCCATCTAGATGGGCATCTCAAGTTCAACATGACATGTGAAAATACTTAGAATAACATTTTCCAGGATTCCTTGTAGTTGGGTAGCTGTTTTTGCATATGGAGGGAAAGAAGACTATACTTCTGATGATTCACTACTAAGATAGAGAGAAGAGAAAATAAGATAGAGAGGAGAGAAGAGAAAAAGCAGTGATGGGAAGGGTGGGTGGGCTTTTTGTGGAGGGAGACTGCCATGAAAAAGATTTTGAGTGTTAGCTAACACAAAGTTAGGGGTTCTGAAGCCCACTAATTCCACTGGTCTTATGTACTAAACTCTCGGTTGGATTGTGATCTTGATGTTAATTTGCAAGCTGTTGTATCACTTTAGTAAGTTACTGACAGGATGAAAAGTATTAATTAATTACAATTAGCCAGTGAATGTATTGAAATCAAATTTGAAAATAGATGCATGTGGCTTTCATTTGGGAAAAGCAGCTTAGTGTTGATAGTCCTAGCTCAAATGATCTGAATATCTTTATTCAGTCCCTCCATTTTTCTTGTGGTTTTGTTTATGATGTTAATTCCTCTTCCCAAAAGATCATATGGATAAAGGCAAATCATTGACTTGAAATGTTATAATTATTTGGTATTGTTCTATTTGTTTAGACCCCTGTACCATACTGCAAAAATATTAGTGTTTTTTCTCAGCTGCTTAAAATGCATTTCATTGTTCTCTTTTATGGCATAATATGAAAAGGATGACAGACTTTTCAGATGCTGTGAATCTTTATGTGTAAAGGAGATTTTAGATTATACTTGCATAGCACATGAGAAGCACAGGCAGCAAAGGGAGTAGTAAGATATTCTAGTTAACCTTTATCAGTTTTGATGGAAGTCCTGATTGAAAAGCAAAAGACATTACAGATGTCATACCATGTTTGACTCACATATTTTATTATTTCTAAGAGGAATGTGCACAAAAGTTTTGTTTGGACTCAGTTCATTTTGTTTGTTACAATCATGTGCAGGTTTTTAAATACAGGAATGGATCTATATTCACAGTTGGATAATGTTTACATTAATTTAAATGGGAAGCACATTCCTATCTATAACTGGATTGCCCAGCCAATTGGGATGAAATTTCGTTTATTTAGTTAAGAAATGTTTGTCTCCTTTACAGAGACATGCTTCAGGTGGCTAACAAAATAAAACCCAATAAAAGCATAAAACATAGCATCATACAAAATCATCAATACAAGCCAGCAGTGATATCCACTCCCCCTCCCAAGAATAGTTATAAAGCAGCATAAAACAATAGCAAGTCATTTCAGAAGTTACAAAAACAGTAGCCACAAATAGCGTGACACTCTCAGTAATTGTATCTTTCACCCAATGGATCCCCTGTAGAAATAGGCAGGAAGGTGGAGGAAACCTTCCCATTGTAGATAGAATGGCCAATCACCCACCAGTGCTCTGGTGCACAGTGGGACTGGAAGTGCATTGGGGGAAGATATCTTGTCCCAGTGCACTTCTTCTTGGCCCTCACATGCTTCTCACTTTCTGCAGGGAAAGTGAGAGCACTTCTGGCATGACTTTTCGTGCCAGAACAGGGCAAGGGCAGAAAACAGCCCACAGTGGGTAATCAGCCAATGAAAATCTTATTTGCAGACTGAGTTGGGAGAAAAAGAAATGTTTCTGCCACCAAGTACACAAAGCAGTGGAGTAAGGAAATTTGTATCATAATCCCTTTCTTTTCAAACTTAGCAGCATCTCTAATTGTTGCTTTCTTATGTGCACAGGCAAGGAATACCTGATTTCAGCACAGCTGCCAGTTTGGAATATGAATAGTTGTTGATTATTGGAGCAAAACAGAGCTCAGTGCAATGAGCATTCAGTGGAAACTGTGCCAAGATCTTCGTAGATCATGGACAGCTTCCATAAGTGACCATTTATGTAGCCACTTGAGTTGCTTTGCTACACTAATATAGTACTGTTACATGCTGATCATTAGCATTGGTAATTATAATTGTCAAACATAAATAATTTAGCAGAGCAATTAGAGAAAGTGACTGCTTCTGCACATAGTTTATAATTCATATGAATGACATGTTTAATATTATTAGCATCTGCTAGGGTCTGGTTCATATGCTGTGAGTAAAGAGCTGATAAACTCCTTTTCTCAGTCTTTTGGATTTGTGAGATTCAGGCTTTTCCATAACGTAACCGACAAGTTTGGCCTCCAGCCCCTGCTAACTGTGGATAAAGATTCAGTTACACCTTAGTACCTTCATCTGGAAGGAAATGCCACTTTTAAATGCCACATAGAATCATGCCACACTTTACACAGAATGAGCAAATGTCCCCTATTCCACGTTCTTTACAGGTGTCAATATTTTGCCAGTGAACTAAGTTCTCTACTGTTCGCTGTTATTTGCATTGTGGACATACTTGCATGTTTTTACATGCAATATGTAGGACATTTCTACAAACAATATATACCATAAATAAATGCTATATATTGTTTGTAGAAATGTCCTACATATTGCATATAAAAAGATTCAGCATATGTAGAATGTTCATTTGTTGTGGATAAATGTGCATATATTAGAAAAATTCAGTACGCTGAAAAAGAAAATGACAAAAATAAAGACTTAGATTGAAAAACTTCTACCCACAGGACATGACTTTTTGCCTCACCATTCTTACTTGCAGCTCAATGTGCCCTCCAAAATGCTTTTCCTGGGAAACATAGACAATAAAGTTCAAATCACCATTTTGCTGTGAAGGTGTTATGTAGATCAGTTTATGTATGTTAGGGTTGCAGCATGCGAAGGTAGTATGGAACAGACACAAATAATGGCACTAGAATCAATTGGGCCATAATTGTGATGGGGGCAGGGCACAGAGAGAGCTCCAGAGTGGGGAGCATGTGTGCCCTGGGCTGGCTGGGCGACTGAGCCACACCCGGCCCTGATCGTGTGATGCGCACGAGTTGAAAAGGGTTGCTCCGGCCTCTTTCAATGCTTGGAGCAAAATTGAATGGGTGTTCTTTATTTGTTCGGGATTTAGGCTGAGAATGGGTCACAGTTAGGCTGTTGGTGTTTGTGGCTTTGCAGGAATACGGGAGTAACTTTTGTTGAACGATAGCCGTCTGCCCTCCTGGTTGTACTGTAGGTCTTGGTAGCGGTGGCGCAGGGATGGCAGCGAAGAGAGGCAATGGGGGCTGCTGGGCGTGACAGGTTATTTATGAGTTAACCAAAGGGGGCATAGAAAGAGGAGCTCTGGTTACGCGACCTGGGAGGAGGTTTCGGTTCCAGCTGGGGTGCTGTTTCTTCAGGCGCGGGTGGCAACTGGCTTTGGACCTATCCTCTGCCATTCCTGGTGAAGCGTCTTTGGAGGGAGAAGGCTGGGATCCGACAGAGAGGTTGCCCTTGGCAGCCTCCTCTTCTTCCTTGCCCGCTCTGACTCTTTCACCTATTCCTACGGTGGCACCATGGGAGGAGATGGTATGGGGTCGTGACTTTCCCATGGATGTGGCATGTTTCTCGATTGGCTCGAGACTGGCCTTTGCGGGCCACCCAGCATGGTTGAGTGGCCTCTTCTCATATTTTATTCCGTGGTCTGGAGCCTCAAATAATGGCAGGGTGACGTCAGGGGCCTTGGAGGCTTCGTCCGCTGACCCTGAACTTCATGTCTCAGAGACATCTGTGGTGAAACAGGCTTGCTTTGCCTGGCAGGCCCTTTTCTGCTCCCAAGCCTCTCCCAGGGGTTTGTGGCTTTGCAGGAGCCATAATGTGGAGTAACTTTTAGTTGAACGAGCAGCCGTCTGCCCCTCCCTGGATTTGTACTGTACTGTAGGTCTTGGTAGCGGTGCTGTGGGATGGCTTGTGAGGAACCAACTTTTCCTGGGGAGGGCTTGCTTTCTCTCTGGGTAAACTGCTACCACCACCTGACCATTTTGAGAAACTTCCTTTCCCAACTGTGAGGCCTGTGCCTCAGCCTCCCTTGGTTACCCTCTCTTGGGTTCCACAGGGCAAATTGGAGGCCCCAGAGGAAAAGCTGCTTGCCAGCTGCCAGTCTTCCTCCCCCCTCCTAGTTAGATAGTGCATCCAAGACGGTGGGGCATTCGTGGAAAACTGTTCTCATCATCTAAGGTTTTAAAATATTTATTAAAAATAAAACTGTTGCCAGTATATTTTAGCACTGCACCAGATTGAGCAAGGGTTTCCAAAGCAAAGAAGATATAAACATAAATCCCCTCTCCCTCTCACTAAACATACACTAGCAGTTGTTGAAAATAGGGTAGGCCCTTAAAGCTTAGAAGGTTGCAATTCTCAAAGAGTTCTCATTACCTGGCAGGCTGAGTTTGCTCCCTGGATGAGCACATGGTTCAAAAATGGCTGCTCCCAGCCCTGGCAAGAGGTCTTCTTGCTTCAGTGACCCAGCAGAAAGAGAAAAAGAAGAGACCTCGCCTGTCTCCTCCCAGCAATTTATCAGATCCCATACCCCACCCTCTTTTGACCTGGTCAGGCTGGGTCAAGATATCTTTTCCCCCTAGGTCAGGTAGCTCTTCCTGATGTCCCTCTGGCTTTGTTTAAGTCCTCCAAATCTATGATACCTGATGGGAGAAGGGGAGGGGGGAAAAAAAAGAAAAGTAGGGGGAAGGAGCCATTTCTCCACATTATCAATTGTCACTTTTTGACATTGACCATTATCTCTCAGCTTGACCTTCTTGCCAGATTGTTGTGAAGACAGAATGTGGAAAAGGGAATCATGTACAGTGCCTCATACCCTTATTAGGATACATGTATACTAGATATTTCAGGGATTCAAATTTCCACTGAGTCATGGTGCACCTTAGGTAGCCTTGGCCTGGTTACAGTATCTTAACGCATTATACCTCATGGGGTTGTTTGTGTGAAGAAAATGGAGGAAGAAATTCCATTTATGATATGAATAGGGTAAAAATGTCATGATGGAATCACCAGATCCATTTTTTACAATAGAGGAGCGGAAGTGAAATTGAAATGTTTAGGTTGAAATAGCTGAGATGAAATAACTGTACTGCTTCAGGAGTCTATGTTTGCAGGAAGGCTAATTTTTGCAGATGTGCTTCTATATCAGGAAGTATAATGGAAGAAATTCAAGAAACTGACTTTAAATTTTAATGCCTCACCTATCTGGACATACATCAGATTAGTTTGCTGGCATTTAGTTATCAGTATTTAGTGAGGAAAAATACATCTGCATTTTTATTTCTCAAGTGCATGCTGTCTAGTTTCTTTCCTGAGTGGGGTTAGAGAGCATTAATCTGGCAGGCATGTTTTCTCTGCCTGCCATGCAAGCTCCTGTGTCTACAAATATAGCTGTGTATCTTTTGTTTCTTTATTTTTAATATTGCATTGGATATGAATTCATAACTGACTACAACAAACCTTAATAAAGAAAAGAAAACAGAGTAGTTTTCTATGGATTTAACAGCTCTCACTTGCCAAATGCTAAATGGACTCTATTGATTTAAAAAGATAAATACATTTTCCCTCAGGGTAATAAAAACAAAATGAGCAGGCAAGTGAAGTAAAAAGGAGGACATTTTGTGCCCACATAAGAATCATACAAAAGACTAATGTTCAATTAGAGAACATTTGGCAAAATGGTTGCCAAATTGTACTGAATTTCAGTGAATCATTTCTCTTGTGGTACATAATTTGTTATTTGATAGACAAATCAAGAAGGCCTTTAAACCAGTTTTGAATTATAACTGGGGCTTGGGGCTTCATAAACTTTAACATAATTCTCTTTGCTATTAGTAATTGTCTTGCAAGAAAATGTTAGAATGCTACAAAATTCTGGAATACTGCAAAATGCTGCAAGTAACCAGCTCCTCCTAGAATATGGTGTTTAAGTGCAAATTCTAGTTTCATAGACCAGACTAGATTCATAACATTCATAAACTAGGGCAATTCACAGTGTTGTATGATGGTTAAAGTACTGGTCTAGAATCTAGAAGTACTGGTCTAGAACCCCATTTTGCCATGGAAATAGCTAATAACTCGAGTTGACTTCAATATTTTTGGAAATCCTTTCTTATTGAGCGCCTTGGGCACATGAGGAACTGACGTGCCAAATTTCAAGTGCATAGGTTCAGCGGTTTCTGAGTTCCGTTGGCAAGTGAGTCAGTGAGAGGAATTTGCTTATATATGTCTAGATCATGTTTGAAACATTTTCAAGCAAGTGTAGATAAGAATAAAAGTGTAACCATATTTTCAAACCTGCACGGGATAGAGGAGAAGTCACAGGGTTGTATGGGAATCGTTCAGATCAGCTAAATGGTATGAGGATTAAATATTATCTCTTCTCTGCTGCTTTGCAGCTCAACATTTCCTCCTTCAAAAGCTTTTTTTCTTTTCAAAATGGCAATGAGATATTTGCACATCACATATAGCTTTCTAATTAATCTCAGTGTCCTTTCAGTTTCATCTGAACAAATATGTAAAAGGAAATATGGATGTATCGCTAGCTTCATAAAGATTTAACCTGAATTTGAGGTGCCATTTAAGTACTGAGGTGAGATCAAAGGTCTTGCTTTTTTATTGGTACCTCCCATGGTGTTCTTTTATATTTAGAAATCCCACAACCATGTGGATTGTGCTAATTGCACAAGTATTTCCCATATAACTGATAACTAGATAGACATAACCTTCTAAACATTACCCTGCCATTATGGGATGTGACATTTAACAAGGATCTTAGTACTGTGGTCCCTGGGAGAATCAACGTCACAGCCTGCCTTTGAGGTTGGCCTAGTGTGCTTTTTTTCATCTGATGTAAGTTCAACAGAATTAAAAATGGATATGATAGTCTTGGCAGAATGAAATTTCTTTTAAAAATAGTTGTGAAGATTTGCTTAAGTTTCATTTCATCCCTATCTTGAAATGTAAACCCTTATCTGTTACCTTTCATCTTTTCATCTTTCCAGTTATTTTAAAACATGGGTTTTAGGGGTTTTCCTTGGGGTTTTTTCTGTTTATTTTGTATTCTCTGACTCTTAATGTTAATAAGAAAAACCTGGATTTTCTACTCTAGTAATATATGCTCTTAATGTGGCTGTAGGGATAATAATGAAATAATACAGAAGTTCATGAAAGAAGAAAATAAAATTAAATATAATAATGTGAAAAAAATTATTTCTACATTTTCATCATAGCATTACAAATGTTTACAGAATTACAGAATTTTTTAAATTAAGATTTTAGTCAATGTAAGAGGCTGCCAGTGCTGTTGAAATATAGATCAGAAGTATATAGATCAGAAATATAGATCAGAAATATAGATCTTCAATGTACACATGGAACTGTCATGAGAAAGATTATTTTCAATAATGACCAATCATGACTCCAGAGTATTCCTCAGTATTGAAGACATACAGGGTGCCTCTTCCTTAACCCTGTATTTATGTTACATGGGTCCACATACGGTGTTGTCTTTTATGAAAATAGTTTGTGGACTTCATACATTAAACTTAGGTCACTGTAGCAGGTAACCTCTCACACTTGCTGCTGTTGGTTGGTTGTCCAGGGCCACTGGTTTGGCTTTTGTGTGATATAGGATGGTGGAATAAATGGACCACAACTCTGATTCAGCATGGTTCTTCTTAGGTTCTTCAGTCAGTTCTCAGTACCTACAAGCACATTTCCAAGGACCCACTACACATTGAAGTCAATATGGGAATTTTTTTCCATGGATGCTCAGGTGTAGCATTGGCTCATTAAAGTCCATGGGAAATAGTTCCAGGGCTCTGGAGGGAGACATTTTTTCAAGGTAGCGACTGCAAATTTGCAGCACAGCTGCAGGTAACTTTCCTTAGAAGAGCCCCCAAGTTTGAGGAAGTTTTGGCCAAGGGGTCCCCAATTGGATGTCCCTATCTTTCATTGGAAACAATTGAAAACTCCACTGGATTATGATTTGTTTTGTTATGAAATTTGATTTGCATCAGGGTCAGGGAGGGGGCAGTGGAATCTTGGTCTGGGGCCCATGGTGGCTCTTCACAGCCCTGGGGGCAGAGTATACAAAGATTGGAATTCAGGGAAGGGAGGGGACACTGCAGAATGTGATGCCATATATCTGCCCTCTGAGGCTGCCATTTCCTCAAGGGACTGTAGTCAAGAGATGTGCTATACTACAGAGCCCACCTGACAGAAGTAGACAGAGAAAATAAGGGTTTTGTAGGGAAAGTGGGCATGGGATAATCGCTCAAGTAGCCAAGTTCTGATTCCTAAGACTGCAGCTCTGTGTACACTAGCTCTGAAGTGAGCTCAACTAATGGGGCTTAGTTAGTGGCTGATCAACAAAGCCTCATGGAGCTTAGGCTCATTCCGCACATGCAGAATAATGCTTTCAAACTGCTTTCAGTGCTCTTTGAAGCTGTGCGGAATGGCAAAATCCACTTGCAAACAGTTGTGAAAGTGGCTTGAAAACACATTATTTTGCATGTGCGGAAGGGGCCTTAGTAATCTAGGAAATACACAGAAGTTCAAGTGGTATATGCAGTGTAATAGAGTTCACATTTCTCACATTGTTGTTCTTGTATTCATTTTACTTCTCGATCATCCCTTTGGGATGAAGGTTGGATCTGCTCACAGGACTACCTTCTCTTTGTAAAAACTGGCTTGTGCTTTCTGTCACATTACTATGATCTCACAAGACTGAAGATCAGTGGGTTATTCACCTAAACTCCCGGCCTAGGGAGAGATTTATTGGCATAAGCTTCCCAATTGAAGACCACTGCATTGATACAACATTCATTATTGTCATTTTTATATTCCTGGGCCTGAACTGAAGTTGCAGCAGTGCAGAGCTTGGTGAGGTTTCCATCCAACAAGTTTTGATTAATTATTGTGAAGTCTCCAAAATATAGGTCTACAGTTACTGGCAAAATTTAGAGGAACATTATATTCTACAAGATATATTTTTGAGATATGTCTGTACATTAAGTAGACATAATTTTTGTGTGTTTCTACCAATTAACTAGACTTTTAGTTTACCTGGCAGTAACAAGGGAGCAACATTATACTAGCAGTTGTAAGAATATTTTTAATAGTGACAGGTTTTAGCAGTCATCTCCATTTAAAGGCATGCAATCTTTTGAGGTGGCATTAACATTATATGCTAACTATAAGCAAAATTTTTAAATGATTGGGAAACAGATACCTAGGAGAATTTCTCTGGTAGGAGTTGGGATGTGAAAACTACTCCAGTATTTGTTTTCCAACTCTCAACCAGTGTCTGAACAATTTGCTAGAAATAGTCATGCTCAAGATAAGAATAGAAATAGTGGCTTTGTTTTGCAACCAGTCTTTGGCAGATTCTGCATTGCCCAGGGAGTGGCGGGACACTGGTGTAAAAGACACCAGTGTAGCCCTTTGGCCATTCACATATTTGTGTGCGGATGGCCTGGGAGCTGCCACAGCCCGCAGCAGCGCCTCTACACGAGGTGTGCTGCTTTTTAAAAAAACCTACCTCTGTGTCCCTTGTCAGCTCCATCAGGACAAGGGGACATGCCCCTGTGGCCCAGGCAATGGCCCGGGGGTCAGAGGGCAGGGGCGTGTCCCCTCATCCTGACAGAGCTACGCAGCAACATGGAGGTTAGTTTTAAAAAAGAAAGTGGCGCGCTGGAAAATGGCAGTGTCCACCTGGTGCCATTTGCTCGGCACCAGGTGGACACTACTGTTTTCCAATGAGCAAGGCAACAAAACATCGTGGGGTGGGGGGCAGAGCGGCACTGCCTCGATTTGGAGGCAGTAGCCATGGAAAATTCTCCCCTCCAAACGGTGTTTTTGCTGGGACAACACCAGTGAAGTCCGCCCGTGGGGGAATTAGTGGGGACAGAACTTGCAATATGAAAGGACAGGCTACAAGATCTCTGCCAATTTATATCAGGGTTTTCCCCTTTAGAAATCCACAGGAAACCAGAATTTGGAGAAGTTTTAACAATTTTATTAAAGAACAAAAAATCTTAAACATGCAGTCTGGCAACAGTGCAGAGAGAGAAAGAGGGAGAGATTTAAGAAGCCTAGAATTTAAATACAAGAGAAAGGTATGTTTGGAATAGCAGAAACATGTTCAGGTGAAGTCCATCTCTTGTTATCAAAGTCCAGAATTAAGATTTGGCATCCATCTTACCCTGAACTGTCTATGAGACCAATAAAGGTGACTGATAGGACACTTTCTAGAAACAGGCTTGCATGTCAACACCTCCTTTATAGCCTAAGGACTACTTACCTCCAGCTGGCTATGTAATTCTGCCTGTTTTCTATGTGAGCAAATGCTCCCCTGCACCCATCCTGTAACCTGCATTTTGGAGATGTCACATATCTGCCTCTGCCTGCTCTGCATGTGCCTGAAGGACCATGAACTGAAAAACACACACCTCTGAGAATTTGTCCCAACGGGGTGGAAAGTAAAGCGTTACAGTTAGAAATATGTTTCATTTTGAATATTCTTGGGATGGTATTGTTTTTCTTTTATCTGTCTGAAACTTGGCAAGAGGGATCTATGAAGGAGTCATACAGTTTCTGAAAATTAGAAGGAAAGCACTGACCTAACATCCTAACTATGGTATGTGTTTTCTACTGAAACTATTCCAAAAGGTAGGAGGGGGGCAAACCAGAATGGAATTAATTAAAAAAATACACTAATTATTTTTTAAAAATACACTCATCAAACAAACGCATTAGGAAAATTCATTTAATAGAAATGTCATCCCCTTTGCTAGCTTACATTTTAAATGGTTCCTTTGACTTCATCAAGAGCCATGGTGCCAGTCATGTACATAGCTGCATGCTAATGTGTAACCTCTGTCGCACCCTCAAGACTTCTCGCCAAGCTAGAAATGGCTTTATTAATTTGAGCATTTGAAGCTTTGCCTTAGACAATGGAGGCTGACAGCTTAATTTTCCCCTTTGCTCTGTTCATTGCTCCTGTCAGACATGGATGATACAAATTTCCTCAAACTAGAGCTTCAGACCCTTCCCAGATTCTACAGATCTGTCAAGCACTTTATTTTAGGACTGGCTAATAGGAGTATCTCCCTAATTTCCATAGTTGCTCCTACTTGACTATGGAAGATCTTCTCCTATTGGGAATAAAATTCAGAAGTGTCTTCCTAAGAAGCAAGGCAAGATGTTGCTGTTGTGTAGCGCTTTTATTCAGTGGGATGGAAAGGGAAAGTGTGACCTTGGGTAAAACTATTTCTCAGCCTAACTCACAGGGTTGTTGAACAGAAAACATGGGCAAGTCCATGTATCCTGACTGAAGTTTGTTGGAGGAAAGGTAGGATATAAATGTGAGAAATGGAAAAAACTGTGTAGTACTCGGAAAGCAATTTTTTAGCCTATTAATGCCAACAGCAAGGCATGTTGATTTACTTTCCTATGATATTTGGGTGAGTGCTGAGTTATACAAGGGAGCTCAAAAGAGAAATCTTTGTATGGGATTCCACAGTGGCTTTCAGCAGTTACAATGAAATCAATGAGAAATCAAATCAATGAGAAATCAATGAGAAAACAAACTGCAATTACAGGTGAGAACCTAGCTAGCAACCCTAAAAACAATACATTAGCAACACAAATGTGCAGACAAAATTCCAAAGAAAACTTAAATTCTCCACGAACATATGTACATTTGGTAAGATACACAGATAAATTATAAATATTTAAACTAGCAAAACCCACTTTATTTCCAAAACTCATTTTTCAGAGTCTGTAGATATTTACAGGATCTGGGAATGTTTCCAGATTGAACTGTGTAGTGAGGATATACAGGGGCCAGTGATAGCTATTGATATACTTTACTAGTTTTATTGCAGGAGATCAGCAGCTGGGGATATTACTATCAGTACACCACTGTAATGTGGGAAACAGCATCTGCCAAGCTATTAATTTGTTCCATGTTTATTAAAAAAAAATTCCTTTCAAGGGCAGAGACTCGATAACTACTTCAGACCTAGAAAGGAGTGGAAGGTGGAAGCTGTTCTGTGTACTTTAAAAAATGGTGCTTAGTAAATGTCAAATCTGTTCATTGTTCATGATATATGAAAGGTTACATCTTGATCTATAAACACTAAGAGAGTTCTTGACCTTCTAATCCTTCTTTCATTGATCTCATTCCAAAAAAAAATATGATGGATGCCTGTTGTATGATTCTTTCTCAACTTTTGATTTTTGTTTTGAATTTCCTTTCTTCATTTCTTGTACAGGGGAATGAACATATTTGAGAATTTCATCCAAATTTGATGCTGGCCTCATCTCATCGGGGACCAGCTTTAGACTGCAGGCTCCAGCTTTAGACTGTTGGTTGTGCCCCCCAAGCTCCACATCCAGTCTAGAGCCTGTCAGTCCCTCTGGTGCTCATTCTGATTCTGGCCTCAGAGAGGCTTGGAACAAGCTTTAAACTACAGGCTGGAAGCTGGACCCTAGAGAGCCCTACGGGGGTGGAGCGGTTAATAAATCCAAATAATAAATAAATAAATAAACAAACAAACAAATAAATAAATAATAAAATAACCCATAGTCTGCAAAATCTAAGGCCGTTTCTGCACTGCCATGCTGGGGGTTGGGTTGGCGTACCCCCCGGGACCGTTCGCACTGGAGCGCAGTCGTCCGATTGACCTACCTGCTCTGCGACTGTCTGGCACATCGCCAAGGCAAGGGGACATGCCCCCCTACCCTGCAGGACCATTCCAGAGTCGCAGGGCAGGGTGTCAATAATAATCCCCAGGCCTCGGCTGTAGCCAGGGCAGTTTACAGCAGAAGAAAGGCAAATCCGATCAAAACACCTGGGGGGGAGGGATGGCGCCTTGCAGCTGCTGCCATTGGCACAGCAGCGCCTGGAAGCCGCCATTTTCCAAAAACCTCACTCAGGGAGCAAGGTGGGAAAATGGCAGCTTCGCGCCGCTGGGGAGCTTCGCGCCATCCCCAGGCCCGTGCGGAAAGGGCCTAAATCTCTTCAAAATTCTGCCTGTTCCTGAATAATAATTTGTTCATTCATCACCCATTCATGCAACCTAACATTTAGGTAAGCAGAGTAAAATTTTGAAACTGCTGATAAAAACCAATTTAGTCTATAATTTGGTCTATAATTTGTTCTTTGAATCTTTCTATAAATTGGAAGAAGAATAGACTCTTCATTTCATTGGAAATGTACCAGTTTTATTAGTTTTGGTAAACAATGGGGTTAAAATTATTGCCCACTACTCTGGATCTGCTTTTTGAACAATTCTATTAATATCACATCAGGACTATTTCTCTTTTTAATTAAGGCAATCTTGTTTCTATATTACTTCTGTAGAGTTTATCCCATGTCAAAGGATTGAGAAACTGGCATAAGCACTTGAGTTTAAAAGACATGATTATCTTTGCTACAGGCAAAGACAGGTTGTTTTCATTTTCTGTTCAGCATGTCCCATTTCTTACATTTTATTGTTTCTTCATGAATCTTACAGTTTTTGAGCTTCTCCAATATCCTTGAGTATGGTAACTTAAAAAAGACAAGCCCCATTCAAACACAGAGGTGGCGGCCGTGGCACCAGTGCAGACCTTCCCACCACCAAAAGTCTCATCGGGCTGAATGGACATATGCTGCCCTAAGGCATGCCGAAGTCTAAGAACCAGTGTTCTGAGCAGCTGGTCCTAAACTCTGGGAGGGGGCCAACATCAACTCCACCTCTGGGAATGCCCCAGCCAGCCTCCATACATGGCATCTGAACAGGATGCCAGCACAGCCCTGCCATTTTTAGTTTTCCAAATTTTCTGCAAACCTGGGCAGTCCCTCAGATTCGCAGAGCTACCTGTTTTGGATAAATATGCTCCTGATCCATGGATGTAGATAGCCACAGATGAGGGGGCACAATTGAGAAACAGATATATAGATTAAGTGTATGCATACATTATCATATTCTTATTTTAAAGCATGATTTGAAATATGACCGGAGGTCAAATTGACTGCCGTTGACATACGTATTGTGATTCTGAAGATCACATTGATTGCTGTTGACATGCTTGTTGTGACTCATTCAGAGTTACTTATTGCAGAATGGGACCCACTGCAGGATGTTGTGTTCCCACACTGCAACATTTTGAGTGGGAACAAAATGTAACTATATGGTCAGGACTTTCCCACAGAACTGGAAACCTATTGTGGAAAGTTATGTAAGAAAGAGTTATACAATTGGTCTTGCCATTGTAGTTGCACTATTCCCACATGTATCTCTACTCTTTGAGATCATATTGCGCTGAAGGGGATGCATATAAAGAAGGTCTTGGTTTGATGGTAATGCATAAAAATGTCCTGTTTCATTGATGCTGCATTAATAAAAATGAGAACTTCCTTTACAGAAGCAGTTCATTTTATTGCAATACATTCAGCTTCATAACAGAGATATAAAAGCAAATGTCATATTTATTTATTTGTGACTAACTTAAAAGTACAAGACTATATAAGAATGCAAAAGATCAGCAGTTCATTATTTAACCAAATCTCTACAAGTGTCTATTTCAGGTATTTCACATTATGTTGAACAAACACCACATTTCACCAACTTTTAAAAAGTAGATACTTAATAGTGTCTGCTCATCTATATATATAAAAAGCTAACCGTGTATGTGTTGATGACAGGGTACCTCAGTAACTGCTGGGCCAATTCCTCTGAAAATTCCCAGCCACTATAGTCAGTCAGGCGAGAGTGTTTTCAGATGTTCACATACCTGAAATTTCATACCTAGCCCAGGTAAAAACGCCTTTTTCCTGGCGCTCCCTAGTGTCTGGGACAGGGAGGGGGCCACAATGTGTGTAACTTGCTAATCACTTATGAGATGTTTACGTGCCCCTTAGAGATGTTCCACTCAGATGGCCAAAGATGAGCAGTGGAAACAGCACATAGGCAGTAGCTCGAGTGGAAGTGAAACACATACACACACACATACACACGAGGGAGAGGGGAGGAGGAGGAGGAGGAGAAGAAGAAGAGGAGGAGGAGGAGTTTGGATTTATATCCCCCCTTTCTCTCCTGTAGGAGACTCAAAGGGGCTGACAATCTCCTTGCCCTTCCCCCCCTCACAACAAACACCCTGTAGGGTGGGGTGGGACTACAGAGAGCTCCGAGGAAGCTGTGTCCTAGCCCAAAGGTCACACCCAGCTGGCGTGTGTGGGAGTGTACAGGCTACTCTGAATTCCCCAGATAACCCTCCACAGCTCAAGTGCTGGCCCAGAGCAGAGAATCAAACCCGGTTCCTTCAGATTAGATACCACGAGCTCTTAACCTCCACACACTGCCACTGAGGAGGGAGGGGTGGCATCAGAGATGGGATCAGCAGTTTCTCACAGGTTCCCGAGAGTAGGTTACTAAATTATTTGTTATTGTGTGCGAGAGGGGTTACTAATTGAGTGATTTTGTCCCGTGATTTTTTGCCCTTAGAATTTCGCCCCTTCTCTCAGAAGTAGCGCGCAGAACTTGAAGCAGTCCCTAGCAGGAGGTGCACCAAGCGTGCGTGGAAGCCTGCACCTGCGTGCATTCGTTTCCCACCCAAGGACCGGCAAAGCAGCTGCGTCCTTGCCACAGCCCCGCCCAGGAATGCCCCGCCCCTGGAATGGCCATTGCCACGCCCCCATCATGCCCGCCCAGCCCCATTGGTGCTACTCATACAGTTTGAATCCCACCACCATGGGAACCTGTTACTAAAATTTTGGATCCCACCACTCCTGGGTGGCATGCAAGGGAAGAGGGAGGGAGAGGAAGGAGGCCGGTGGGGGAGGCATGCAAGGGAAGAGAGAGAAGTGAGAGAGGGAGACAGTGAGCTGTGGCATGCAAGGGAGGGGAGGCGGGGGGCCCTACATCTTGATATGGCCCACCCCACCCTAAGCGGAGAGGGGAAGGGAGGGAGGGGGAGGTGGCATGCAAGGGAAGAGAAGTGAGGGAGGGAAGAGAGTGAGGGGTGGCATGCAAGGGAGGGGAGGCAGGGGGCCCAGCATCTTGATATGCCCCACACCACCTAGCGGAGGAGAAAGGAGAAGGGAGGGAGGAGGGAGGGTGGCATGCAAGGGAGAGAGAAGTGAGGGAGGGGAGACAGTGAGTAGGGTTGCATACAAAGGGAGGGGAGGCAGGGGAGCCAACATCTTGATATGAGCCCACCCACCTAAGCGGAGGGAGAGGGGAAGGGAGGGAGGGTGGCAATGCAAAGAGGAAGAGAGAAGGGAGGGAGGAGAGAGAGAGTGAGGGGCAACCTGGAAGGGATGGGAAGGAGGGCCAGGCACCTAGATTCCCTGAGATACTGCAGTTACAGTTAAGAAAACCAGGCACCTTGCATTACTCAGGGTAAAGCTCCAATTTTTTGCTTAACCATGACATTACTTTGAATGGCTGCGTCGCTTTCCCGATCAGAGGGTTTCCCTCCAGAAGCGACACCCATTGCCACCAACCAAACTTACTCCCAGGTAAAGGATCATGACCAGCCAGCCTAGATGTGTGGGAGGGGTGCCTTTCCATTCCCCCCCGCCCAAGGAATGCGGGCACACACATCATTGACATCGCACAGTATCAGGCTGCATGTTTGCATGAGCATGTACTGCTGGCCTCTGCAATTGATTTGCTGCTACTGTTCCTTTCCCATTTCACCACAATAAGCCACAGCAACGCGTGGCCGGGCCACGCTAGTTCTTTCTATAATTACAAACAGCATCCTGGCTGTGGTGTTCTAGTTTCAATTCCATCTGCCCTGCAAGCAAGCCTCTTTTACAATGCAGCAGTAGGTTTAATCAGTTCTTTTCCAAGCAGGGGTATTTCTTTATAAAATGGCACCTGGGACTAACCTTGGGCACCCCGCCTCCCACAGCTGCAGCCTGTCAAACTCCACACAGAGCTTGGAAATAGAACTAACTTGTCCCACCCCAATCATTATGTGGTGTTTGGGAGTGGGGCCAGCTGGCTAACCCCCATCTCCATGTGGGGATCAGGATTGGGGCAGGACAGTTTAATACTTGCCTCAGCTCTCTAGGGTCTAGCTTCCAGCCTGTAATTTAAAGCTTGTTCCAAGCCTCTCTGAGGCCAGAATCAGACTGAGCACCAGGGGGACTGACAGGCTCTAGGCTGGAGGTGGAGTTTGGGGGGCACAGCCAACAATCTAAAGCTGGAGCCTGCAGTCTAAAGCTGGTCCCCAGTGAGATGAGGTTAGCATCAAACAGGCCTGCCCATCCCTGATCTCCAACTCCCAAACTCCAAGTAGCATCTGGAGTCAGAGTGAGCCCAATTGGCCCTGCTCCTGATATCCACATGGAGTTTGGGGGCGGGAAAGCCCTGCTTGCAAGCGTTCAACTTTGCCCATTCCCAGAACTCCATGAGGCTTGGGCATAATTGAAGGGAGAGGGTACAGCCCAGCAATGCACCCCCAAGGAAGTGGTGCACGGGCCTCAAGCCCCCCTTGAGGGTATTTGATGGTCAGGTTTAAAAACAAACAAACCAAAAACCCCTGCAGAATGGTGCCAGATTTGGGGAGGTTTTTGGGTTTGCAGAAAAGTTTCAAACATTAAAAAAAAGGATATTGGGGAAATTTAAAATCTTTTCTAAAAGACGGATTTAACCTTGTGGGATCCTGACCAGCATTGCTGGGGATGGTGGCTGCTGTTGCTGGCATGGGGAAGGTCAGTGAGGAGGAAAAGAAGCTGGGTGAGCAGCAATAGAGGGCAGACATTTATAGTAGTGGTTGTGGGGGTATGTGGATGACAGTGCCACTGCCATGGAAGAATGTTAATGGAGGAAGTCTGGGAGGCAAACAGTGGTGCCTTCCTTCCTTCTTCCTCACTTACTCCTATCCCTGCTTAGGAAAGAAAGTGGTGAAGCAGTTGGAGTGCTGACCAAGATGAGGACAGAAATACTGTGGCAGCTCTACTCCTCCACCCCACAGCTCCTCCATGTGTTGTCACGGATATAGCCATAAATATAGATGAGTAGTCATTCAATTTGACCAAAAAGGTTATAGAAAATGTTACTGTCCACAGAAACAAATAACCTGGCCTGTTAGATAAACATGCCAAAAAATGGAGTGTAAGGAACTTGGCAATCTATGGCTGTTTCCGCAAGGGGGGAATAAAGCGACCCAGGGATGCTAAAAACAGCGTCCCTGGGGAGAGGTTCGCATGGCCGCCGCCGCATCACAGCAGCAGTGGCCTCGCAACCCCCGACCGGCGCAAAGCCATTGTGTCTGAACCTCGCTCCCTGGGCGAGGTATTTCGGAAACAGCGGCTTCCAACCGCTGCCGTGCGAATGGCAGCAGCTGGAAGGCGCAATTCCCCCTTTTCCCGAATGCCTTACCTTCCCTCCAACCTTCCAGCGCGTTGCCCAGGCCAGGGAACACGCCCCCCACTGCCCTGCGACTCCAGATATGTCGCGCAGGGCAGGGGGGCATCTCCCCTGGACTGGGCGACGTGCCGGAAGGTCGGAGGGAAGGGAAGGCGTTCTGGCGACGGCGCAGCCTCCGCGCAGGCTGCATCGACTTCCCCGCCCCTACCGGGACTGTTCGTGCGACAGTCCCAAAGGGAGTCTTGTTAAATGTCTGACGCACTAGTGTAGCCATGCAGGCTTGACCTATGCTTCAGATTGTAAATGCTGCTGAGATACTGGCTTGTTTAAAAGTACTCACTCTGCTGATCAACAGCACTTGCAGAGTGGTTCCTATTTTGAGAAGTTAGACATTGGGTGTTTTTTTTTTGTTTTTTTTTTAGAAATGGTTATCTCCCACAGCAAATATTCATTAACTGGTCCAGTGTCACTGTCTAATTGAATTGCTGGGCAATGAAGTTAGCTGCTAGAAAAGATGGCTTTCTACATCCATTAAAAAAATCCCTTCGTCTTCTGCATAACATGCTTCTATGCTGCACAAGTGTGCTGCACAAGTACAATGGAACAATGAAAAATGCCACTCAGAGGTATTGAAAGTAGAATCTTTTAAAATTTTCAGATGTCTCTGAACTTTTGACAGCAACACAAAGGGGTTTTTTGGGGGGGAGGGGTGCCTGTGACTGACTGATTTATATTTTGTAACACTCTGTAAATTAATAATCTTGATTAGGAAATGGAATCTTTTACTTTTGTGTAGGTGCTCTCCAGAATGAACTCAGAGAGTGGAAGACCAGCCTTTCTTTTGTTCTCATAAAAGAAAAGGGAGAGGGCGTCCCATCTGCCTGACCGCTGGGCTGGTTGTTATCAGTACCCAGAGTGGAAGGTTTGGGGCAGCAAGTCCCTATAAGGAAGGTTAGAGATCCAGATTAGAATAGTTTTTGAGAGGAGCAAGAAACAAAGTAGTAACATAATCACATGATTTTGTGTAGGTTAGAATGGTATGGAAGTCTGATTTCACAGAAGTCATTATATAGTTCTAAAATGGAGTGTGTTGGTTAAGGGCTAAAAGATATTCATATGCAGGAGAAATTTGTAATCACTGTTTTTTTAAACTTTTAAGGATAAATGCTACAGTTATGTGCTGTTAGAGATGATTTCAAAAATCCTATAAATATGGTCAAAATTCAATTGGTCAAAAGAGTTTTTTCTCAGAAGGTGCTCTTTGCTTGAGAGCTGCTTACCTTTGGAGTAAGATACTTTTATGGACTTTCCTTCTATTACCTACCGGTATGTCTATTTGATGAATGGTATCATTTTCTATTGACTTTACTAATGTTCAAAGCCCTGAGGAACAGAGTGATAAGCTGCAGTTCTGCTGTCAAAGCTGTAATCATGACCTGAGTTTGATCCTGACAGGAGGCGGTTTCAGATAGCCTGCTGAAGGTTGACTCAGCCTTCCATCCTTCCAAGGTTGGCAAAATGACTACCCAGCTTGCTGGGAGTACAGTGTAGATGACTGGGAAAGGCAATGGCATGCCATCTCAAACACAGTCTACCTAGTAAATGTTGTGATGTGACATCACCCCAAGGGCCAGTAATGACCTGGTACTTGCACAGGGAACTACCTTTACCTTTTAGTCAGTGTTAAGAATGCAATGTTATGTTTCAATAAAAGTTTAAAATGGACATACAGACTGTTTAATAGTATTACTTTTGTAGTTCACCTATAGCAAACTTAAAATGTTATTTTGGTGTATCTGTGGCCAGAAATCATGTTCTCTGCTATTGGAATGCTAACTAGACACCTCGACTTAAGTGTATGGCAATACCTGAATTAAGTTTGACCTGGATAATCAAGAACAGGGTACCCACTAGTTGGGTACAGTAGTACAGTCAGAATTTTACTCAGAGAAAACTAAGGGATGCCATATTTCTAAATTCTGTTATTATGCCCTGGTACAATTTTTATGTGATAAATATATTATAAATAATGTGTTTTATGTTGTTCAAGTAGTAAATAAATGTAGGTTTGATTTAAAAAAGCAGTTCTGGCAGATATTTCAGTTTTTCATATTGTTCTGGGAGAAGGGGTGTTTACTGAAGAAAACAGGAATAATACATTTTTCCCCAGTGCTTTAGAATTTCTGAAAATATCTGAAAATATCTTTAATTCTGATTAATCATTTCGCTATTCACCCACATTTTAATGAATACTGATAGGTATTTTACCCAAATAGGTCTTCATATCTGCATCTTTGAAATTTGAATATCATCATTAATTTTGAACATTAGTTATACAAAGAAGACAGAAAAGGTAAGAATTTTGTCAAATAGGATGGGTTAACTTAATTTTTAAAAAAGTAATATCCCCTTTTTAATTTGCATTTCAGATCAGCTGCCACTTGTTTTGATATGAAACAGATACTGGCTGGCCAGGCAATGAAGTTGTTTATCCCTATCACATGTCTGTTTTTGGCAAAAGGATTTTTAAGTCATTAATCTAGTTGTTCTGCCCCCCCAAGTGATTCTGTTTTTGGTGCCCTGTACTTGGCTAGGACAACTTAGGGGAGACACAAGCCAGATTCAACAGTTCAACAATAGATTTATTAGGAGAATTAAGACCCTAACTCCTCCTTTGGGTCAGTCTAAATCAAAGTACTTGCTTGTCTTGAGCAGATTTGAAGCTGTATACTGTGTCTTCTCTTGGCTGCTTTCAAAAAAGTCCACTGTGTCTTGCTTCCTTTTAGTTCTTTCAGTCTTTGGTTCTAATTGCAGTTAACCTTAACTTGTGCTCTGTACATCACCATAGACTACTATGGACCACCATATAGGTCACAAATGTTACAGTCTCCAGCTACCCGTGGCACCTTGCTCTAACTGACTGGCTAGAGCTAAAACAGGGGATTGCTGGGTAAAGAAGGAAGACTGCCTCTTGGGAAAATGTCTTAAAGGGACAGGGACTAACTAAAATGCCCTCCCTTAGAAGACTTTACAATAAACTGAACCCATGCTAACTATGGGGAAACTGAAGCTTAATGGGGAAATACCAAAAGCCGATGTGGGGGCATGACACTGGTAGTAAACATGCTTGGCTGACATTTTAGTCCTAAGACAATTACTTGGCAGCAAATCCTAATGTAAAGAGAAAGTAAATATGTGAATGTGCGTATCTATAGTTTTAGAAGAAATTCATATGACAAATTCAAAGACATCTGATTACTGGTACAGAGTTGTAAATTATGGAACAGTGTAGCTTTAAGTATCTGGGACCAGAGTATTTGAAGAACAACCTACTATCGAGGTACCTGCCCATTTGCTGAGGTCTGGCTCTTTTAGCACCCCCCCCTCCAGACATGGCCAGCAGAAATAGGGCCTTTTCTGTGGTAGTGTCCCAGTTATGGACACCCCCAACAAACATATTTGCCTGGCATCTCTTCTTCTCTCTTTTCCTTGAACTTGAGTTCTTTGCTTCTAACTAGAAACCACAACAGTTTATTCTTGTACTGTCTTAGTAAAGATCAAATTAGCAGAAAGATAGAATAAAACTATTGTTCAAAGTGTTTACAGCCAGAATCAAATGGCTGTTCTGGCGTTATAACGGCGTTATAACGGCATTATAATGGCGTTATAACGGCTTTACTACTGGACATAGTGATCAAATTCTTGCTCACTATCATGAAATAACCACCTGGGTTACTCTTTCTCTCTGAAGCATGCATTTTTTTGAAGTAGGAGTAGCTGCTTTAGTTCCTGAAACTGTATTTGGATGTTCTAGTTTTATGTTTCGTTTTTTAATGCCTTATAAAGGCCTTTGAACTTGAACTTGAATGTCATGACGTGATATTATAACAGCATGAGGTGATGTTATAACAACATGACCTGACATTATAACAACATCATGTGATTTTATAACTTCATGATGTCATGTGATTACATCATCATGTGATGTTATAACATCATGATCTGATGTTATAACACCTTTATGTGATGTTATAACAGCATGGTGTTATAGCGGCGTTATAGCGGCGTTATAACAGCGTTATAGCGGTGTTATAATGGCGTTATGTAACATTACATAACATCACCGTTATGTGATGTTATAACAGCATGGTGTTATACTTGAAGTTATAAGCGAAAGCGTTATAGCAGCGATTATATAACATCATAACATCACGTTATGTGATGTGCATAACAGCATAGTGTTATAGCGGCGTTATGGCCAGCGTTATATGACCTTAACATGCACCGTTATAGTGGTGTTATACTTGGCGTTATATGGCAACGATTATAGCGGCGTTACTATTGGACATAGTGGTCAAATTCTTGCTCACTATCATGAAATAACCTCCTGGGTTACTCTTTCTCTCTGAGGCATGCATATTATGAAGTAGGAGTAGCTGCTTTAGTTCCTCAAACTGTATTTGGATTACCTAGTTTTATGTTTCGTTTTTTTATTCCTTACTAATGGGCCCAGTCTTGTTTTTTTAGTATAAGGTATCCCTTCCCATTTCACAATGTAACTGTCCAGAGTGTGAATCCCGTTGTCCATAAGGCTGGTTGACATGCCTTGGGTAAGGCAGAACTGGGGCAAGCAGGCTATCCCAGTCAGGCAGCAGAGGCAGGGTGGTGAGGCGCTCAGGTCAAGGCCAGCTCCCTGGGTTCTTAAAGGGCCACATGCAAAAGAAGCGGCGCCGGTAGTGTTGGTTCGCCCCCACCCTGTGGATTTTCTTAGAAGAAAAAGGCAAACTCCAGCTCGCTTTTAGTAAAAGAGAGCTGTGGTGAATATGGGTGAGGAAGTGGGTAAGTGGTGGTTGGATGTGAGGGAGGGCAGAGTGAGGTGTGTGAGGATGAGCTGGATGTCTATTATGTGGTAGCAGTGGGTGAAGCACAGAGAGCGAAAGTTACCTGTATGTGGGGGGGAACCCCACCTGGTGTTTCACACGGCCAAGTGTGTTTGTGTTTCACTTCCACTCGTATTACCTAACAGTATTACCTATTTACTGTTTCCACTGCTCATCTCTGGCCATCTGAGTGAACATTCTAAGCCCTCATACCAAGCCCTCAGGCCACAGACAGACAGGCTGGATGAACATTCTAAGGGTGACAGTTAAACAGAGGCAGCTTCATGGCCTGGTTTGCCAGGAAAAAGACGTTTTACCTGGCTCAGGTATGGACTTTCGGCGGTTTGAAGGTCCGAGTACCTGCCAGCAACAGGGAGGGACGTCATGTGAAAATTTGGGGGTGATCCGTCCAGCAACTTCTGAGGGATGGCAGAAGCCGGGCTGCGGGGTGGGAGGGCCCCTGCCCACGAACCCTGCCTTCCACCCCCAGGCATGGGGGGGTGCCCAGAGAAGGTTTGTCTCCATGTGCCATTTTCCCCCCAAACACCTCTCATGGTAGTTTGAAGAGTTACTTCAAGAATCTTCAAAGTACATGAGTAGAGTTCCTTGATAATTACCAAAAAGAAAAGTGCAATTGACCTCTGTCCAGTCTGTACATACTGAGGTACAAGGAAAGAAGTAAAAGGTGACCCAAGATCATAATGAAGAATTACCATTGCCTTCTTCTGTGTAGTACTAACCAGGATTAGCTATAATGGTACTGCTGTTGTCTACCAAAGATTCTCTGCCAATGTCACCTTCCAGGGTTAGCTATAATGATACTGTTGTCTCTGATGTGGATGCATCTAGTTTGGTGTCTCAGCTGTAACTGTTCCACTTTGAGTGATTCTGCTAGGAGTTTAGCCTATGCTAGGAGCCCTGCCCTTTACCCCTAGGCTGGGGTGGGGGGTGGGGGGTGGAGAAGGTTTGTCTCTGGGCGCCATCCCCTCCCATATGTCTCTGATGGCAGTTTGAAGAGTTACTTCAAGAATCTTCAAAGTACATGAGTAGAGTTCCTTAATAATTAACAAAAATAAAAGTGCAATTGACCTCTATCCAGTCTGTACATGCTGAAGTACAAGGAAAGAAGTAAAAGGTGAATCTAGACTATAACGAAGAATTACCATCGCCACCTTCTGTGCAGTACTAACCAGGATTAGCTATAATGGTACTGCTGTTTTCTACCAAAGATTCTCTGCCAATGTCACCTTCCACTACTGCTGCTAACCTTCAATAATTCCTGCACCTCATCATCATTAGAACTCTGCTGTCTTCTTCTGATGTGGATGCATCTAGTCTGGTGTCTCAGCTGTAACTGTTCCACCTTGAGTGACTCTGCTAGGAGTTTAGCCTCTTAACAAAGTCTAGACCCCTTATAATAATGCTCTCATCTTTGCAGACATGCACGGACCCCTCACTGTGTTAATGTGTATGTCCAAAAGGGGTCTAAACAGTCAGAGTCTCTAAACAGTCAGAGTGCAGTAAAATTGCCTTTTATGCTTTTGGAGAGTTCTCTGAACAATAAGAGACGATAGAGAAGAAAATGTAAGATAATGGTATAAATGCAGGAATCTAGGGTCCATCTGTATACTATATTTTTTCTTGTGTTCTCCCTAACTCCTGAGGATTAGATATACTCTGTAAGCTCCATGTTTGGAACTTAGTTACCAGGTACATTATTTGTATTGGGACCATGGTGGGGAGAAAGAATTTAAAACTTCCTACTTTCTGTTTTCCTAATCAGATGTGGCTCAGCAGAAGATAATCTGCTTTGCATGCAGAAGGTCTGAGGTTCAATCCCCAGCATTTCCAATTAATGATTAGACCAGAGGACCTCTGCTTGAGACTCCTGGAATGCTGCTGCAAGTCAGAGTAGACAATACTGGTTTTGATAGATTAATGGTCTGATTCAGTATTCGACATGAGAACACCAGACAAACAGCATCCCTAGGACATTTCAGGTTGGGGGAAAAGATCAATGGAGGGAGGCTTCAGCCCCATCCTCCCCAAACACTGTGGCCCTACTCTGAATCTGCCCCCACACACCTGGGTGACTATTGATTCAAGCATGGAACCCATTGCCCAATCTAATCACCAGGACCCAGAGAGGACACCAGAGTACATAATATTATGAAACCTGGGTGGGATCCTTGAGCAAATGATTTTTCTTCAGTCCCTGGTAGAATGTAACTGTAAAAATAAAGTTGAAGTTTTTGCTCCTGATGTTTCACTGTTACCTACGGCTGGCATCTTCATGGTAAGATGTGTTTTCCTGTGGTATAGCGAAAAAAATCTTACCACGACATGCCTCTGCATTTTGATTCATACTTTGAAAGAGGCAGTATATTTCTTAGAAAGGTTGTGAGCATTTTTGTCTACAAAACATACATATTTTGATTTGATCATGATACAGGAGAGTGTTAAAAAAGAGCCAACATGGAGTGTTATTGTTGTTCTCCCCCATAGAACTCTTTCTTTTCCAACAGCATCTCCAGAAAACAGATCTCAGAATATTCTGTGTTAAGTTAGTTATTTGTTTTGAGAGCAGCTTTGCCATAAGGCAGGTTTGATAAGGGCCATTCTGGACATTTGATGTATGAGAGAAAGCTAATGAGGACTGTGGAGAGTGCTCAGCATGCAATGTAGAGATTATAGTTTCATCAACAGCAGCATAAATTGAGCCAGAGCTCTTCAGCATGCCAGTACCCAAAGTGATGTGGTCCATTGGTTAGCTTTCCCACAATAATTATCTTTGGGATAACCCATATGAAAACAAGATACCACACAGCGAGCACATCATTTTTGTAATGCAAACTTTTGAAGTCATAACTCAGGTAATTTCCTAGCCATGTTGAAATAGCTTGTTCCCTGTATTAATGAAGTGAACAGGATTAATTTATTTTTTTACTCAAGCTATGCTCTACAAATTGAACTCACTCCTAACTCGTAGTAATGAGACTCTGATTAAGCAGCTATGCATTTTTTTAAAAACGTGACTGCAGCTTCTTGTCTGTAATCAAATTCTACAACCTCAAATTATTTCTGACATAAATAGGATATGAATAAAGATTGACTAAAAACTCAAGGGACACTCATGTAACTCTGACTGCTTATCCTGTCCTAAGTGTATATTGATAACATGGGAGACAAATTATGGAGATATAACTGAGTGAGATTACCAACCTGCTCGTTGTATGACACTTTGGCAGTGCTTGTTGGGATTCCAACTGTCTCTTCCCATTCCATCTCCTCCCCACAAAAGGCAAGAGCTATTTCAGAAAAAAATGAGGCTGCCTTTAGCTTAAGCATGGGTGGGGGAACCCAAGAAGGAAATGTGAAAATATCCTTCTCAACACTGTTGTTTGTTTGTAACTGGGAAATGTTGCCTTTGAAAATACTAGCCACTCAAATTAGATTGCTACATCCACTTTGGAAATTTCCTGGAGATTTCAGGATAATGCTGGGGAAGGGAATGAAGCTCAGTGGAGCTAGGATGCCATGAAATCTGTCCTCTGAGCTGCCATTTCCTCCAAGGAAAATTATCTCCATAATCTGGAGATCACTTGCAATGCTAGAAGAAATCCAGGCCTCTAATTGACAACACTATACCCAAAGCAGTTCTTGTAAACCCTCACAAACATGCATGTAAGGGGGAGCTCAGTAGCAAAACACACCCTTTGCAGTTAGAAGCTCTAAGGTTTCATCCATAACACCTTGAAAAGAACCAAGAGTAAGTGCTGAAAAAGGGAAGCCTGCCCCAGTAGAGAAAGAATACTAGATTGGCTGGATCAGTGCTTTAAGGCAACATAAGACAGCTTCCTATTTTCAGTTCTGTCATGTCTCAAGAAACAGGAGTCGGAGGAACAAAACATAGTACTTTATTCCATAGCTGCTACTCACACATAGCTTAAAATCACTCTGCAGCTGTGCTCAATATAACACACTTACTAATTACCAATTACAGTGCAACAGCTGCAGACTCTTAAAACTATACAATACATTAAGCACCCCTTCCCCTAACTCCTGTAATAATCTGGTGGGGATTCTTCTTCGCTCACGTATGAGTCTCAGCTCCGCATCTGGCTCCTGAGTCATGTTTGTTCCTGGTTCTGCAAAACAATTGGACCCAGCACGCTGTTTCCTTTATCCTGCATCTCCTGTCTGCGCCCTTGCGCCCAGGTTCCTGGGGACAATTGGACTATATTTACTGCTTCCCTCATCCTGCAGCTCCATCGCTATAGCGCCCTTTAATTTAGGATTCCTCAAGGACCTGGGGTTCCTGGATCTACTAAGTTGGACTCTGGCACTCTCTTCCTTGCTTGGTCAACATGTCCTGCGGATCACCCTGCCTCTTCTTCAGTTTCCACCCCTGCCAAGATAAGGGGCCCTGTTGGCTGCCTCACAACTGCTGGGATTTAACACGCGGACCTGCTCCATAATTCCGACATACACCCGTGTCATCCCTATCAAATGTCCGAGGTGCTTTCTAACGCGGGGTCTTCTTTTCTTTCGCGGGCGATCATCAACTTGAATCGTGGATGCATTAGGGTCCAGCAACGTCGTAAGTTTCGCATTCATTAGCAACTCCGCGAGGACTCCTCCCGGTGGCTGCAAAGTGCGGTGTTATGTGCTGTGTTAACAAAATTAAGCTCAACGGCGGTGCCAATCCCCTCTACTATTATACGCGAATGCATCCTTTATTGTATGCAGCACCATCCTTTTCTGCCTGCCCATATAAGTAGCTTGGATGAAAAGGGGTTTGAGGTAACTCTGGCGAATAACACCCATTAGCCAGGAATACTCCTAAGCTCCTTAGATACAAGCGGCTGTCCCATTATCCGATACTCACATTATCCGGGAGGCCAAGGGTTGCAAATAACTTTACGCCAGTGCTCCTAATTACTGTTTGTGATGTCATTGACATTACTATGGCACTACTTGTACTAGCCATTTGGAATATGAATCCACTACATAAATGAGAAACACCTGGCCCCTGGAAAGGCCCTGCAAAATCAATATGTGCCTTGACCGCTTGGTCTTTGGCGGACTCCTCATTGATAGGTGAGGGCCTGAGGTGGGAGCAGGCTCGGCGTTCCAACTCTGACACTCCTGCACTCCTGGCCACCCATTCTTCTATTTGGCTATCCATCTCTTTGGCCACCACACATAACTACGGGCCAATGCCTTCATTCTCACTCATTTCAGGGTGCCCCTACATGCAAGGCCTCCAGCACCCTAATCCTTAAAGCTGCTGGGATCACTTACTCTATTTCCCCACAGTAAGCACCCTTGTGGGCCAGGATATCTGCGTGCTGCCTCATCTCCAAATGGTCTAAATTTTCCTCCTAACTTACCCAATGGCCAACCCTTCCATGCGAATTCAAGACTTCGAGGGCAAACACTGGGTCCTTAATGACCTCTCTGCTATTTCTAAGCAGCTTGCACTGGAGGCTCTGATAATGATTCCAACATCAAAACTCCAAAAAAGTGGGGGAGTGATCTTCCTCCTCCCTTTGTACTGTGCTTAATGCGATCAAAAGCATACATGCCCAATTTTCTTCCTCCCCGACTGGTGCTGCAAGACATAATCATATGCATTCAGAAACATTGCCCACCGCAGAGCATTCACAAGAGGAGGACAATATCTGTGGTGTCCATTTGGCTCCACAAGGGAAAATAATCCCAACAGCGGCTTATGGTCTGTAACAATGCAAATGGTCGCCCATACCGCGTAGAATCATGAAACTTCTTAACCCCAGCACTATTTTTAATGCCTCCTTATCTATTTGCGCATGAGTGGCTCCGTTGCGAACAGCGTCCTAGAATATCACATAGTGGAGCTTCCGCATATCCTCAATTGATGGCTCAACACTGCTCCAACTCTCACGCGGGGAGGCATCATGCGTCAAATCAATGGCTTCCTCTCGTAAAATGAACCAATACACTTTCTGATGACAACAATCTTTTGACATCTCGGAATGCCTTCTCATGCTGGAAGCTTAATCCACTGCCACGCGCTTATCTGTCGCTTGATTGCAGTGGCTCTACTAATGACCTTATGCTTTAGAATGAATATGGTAAAAATTGCTTAATCCCAAATGCCTGTAGCTCTTGGCACGGCTGTGGTGCTGGGGGCATCTGGATGGCCCTCGCAGCCTAACTGATGTCGGTGGATTCCCCTTGCATCTACCGTATCCCAAAAACTCTACTTCTTCTCAAACACATTTTTCAGCTTGACAGCAACCCTACATCTGAGAAGCACTGCAGTACTTTCACGTGCCACGTGTCATCAGTTCCTCCTCAGTTGCACCCACTATCAAGACATCATCAAAATGCAGGTGACTCACGGCAAGTTTTCTTAATATTTCTTCCATCAAACTCTGGAATATCCCAGGAGCTACACCTTCGGGTAAAACAGGACGCACTGGAGTGCGCGGTGGGCTGCGTAAATCCGGCGCTGGTAGAACGCTGGCATGGATCGTTTTACGGCAAAGGCGCTTACCGATGGCGACGACGTCATTGTTTGGAAGGATGTTGGTTATGACAGTGTCTTTCGTTGGGTTCGCGAACCATTTCCTGTTTCCGTAACGCGTCGGTTGTAGCGGTCGGGCGTGGCGGGTTTTGAAGGATCAAAGATAAATGATATAGATGGACCCTTATACTGCCCAGTCCCTCAGCAACCTGCTTTCTTGTTCTTCCACTAGCACCTCCCATGTTAACTTGCTAACCTCATGAATTCCAGTAATTGCAATTCCCAACCTCCCAAACCAGTCCAACCCCAAGAGGCTCGTCCGCCTTCCTTCCACTATTAACAATTTCAAACATCCATCAAACATATGATATTTCACATGGACATTACACATGCCAACCACAGGTACTCTATGTCGCTTGATGATAATCCGTAGAAAGTGGTAAGTCACAAGATTGAATGTCCAAATCACCTGTAGAATGAAATGTTTTACCAGGTATCCCATGAAGCGATGGAGAATGCTGACCCAGAATCCACTTCCATCACACAAGGGACATCCTGGATCTTCCACAGTCACTGACAACTTCAGCTGAATCTCGGGTTGCGGTGGTTAATTACATCAGCGCGTAAAGCACCATCACACTGCTCATGTGGGGGTTTGGCCAGTCAAGCCAGCTACATGGGGACAGCAGGTGCATCCACAGAGTGTGTAGCAGATGGGCGGGGTATGTCTTCTTGGTCCCTGATGCCTTTTTTCTCTGCACACTCTCCCAATATGCTAGCGTTTTACAACAGAAACATTGTGCTTTCACAAATTTACACCTTTCTCTCATGGGGCCCACCACAACTCATACATTTTCTCTGTTAACATCCCTCCCCTCTGTTGTGGTGGTCTTCCATCTTCATTGCACCATGCTGCAGTCTCTGAATTTCACCATTACCGGGTCTACAGTCCCTGCCAGCTGTTTGCAATCTCTGTGAGCTCTGGCAATGCGCACCTCGAGTAGAGGCTGCAGCAAGTTCAAAATTCAAGGCTTCTTGGTATGCCGTTTGAAAGTCAAAATCTGTCTTTGCCAGCAACTTTGCAATGGTGCCTCTCAGGCCACAGACCGGAGCGATCCCTTAACATTTCTTCAAATTGGAGAATTACATTGTTGTGCCAACGCCGTAAGACTGCAACATAATCTGCAATGCTTTCCAGTCCCCTCTGATCACGTTTATAAAAAAAAGTACTCCGTCTGGCTATTTCTGGCCCGGTTGGGAATGAAATGGTTCCTTAATGCAGTCAGTATTTCTACCAAAGCGATTGATTTGCTTTGATAAGTCTCTTAAGCTATCAATGCTGAGAGGAGTCAAGCACCCCTTCACCACAGAGGCTCAAAAACGATGCTTGCCGCTTTCTGGGTCTGATATGCCATTTGCCAGAGATAAAATTCAATCGGGCCTCATAACTCTGCCACTTCAAAGGAAACTCCATTAAACTGTTCAACGCCCTTGAAGGCCATAATTTACTCTGATCCTTGCTTCACAAAACTGCACTAAGGCTTCGTCATAAGTTTATCCTAAATTAGCCAATTGTCATGTCTCAAGAAACAGGAGTCGGAGGAACAAAACATAGTACTTTATTCCATAGCTGCTACTCACACATAGCTTAAAATCACTCTGCAGCTGTGCTCAATATAACACACTTACTAATTACCAATTACAGTGCAACAGCTGCAGACTCTTAAAACCATACAATACATTACAAGTTCCTTTGGTGTTAGAAAATAATTTGGAATGGAGAAACAAAAAGAAGGCAAAGGCTATCAGTGTTACACCCTTCTGGGTCCACTGAAATAAATGGATTGTGCCCAAAATTTGCTGTGCTTAAAGTAGATTTGCATTTTTTTCAAGGATATGAAGGCACTACTGCATGTGTTGATGTATGTCTTTAGTACTTTTGCCTCCAATTCATTGATCACTGCTTGTTTTCAAAAACTCTTTTATTATTCTTAACATAAAAACCTCTGTCATATTCTTTTTGTACTTACAGCTGCTTTGACTGCTTAGCTTCAGCCTTTCTTTCCATCCTTGAATTAGAATACCTTTTCAATTTATTTTAACTGTGGCTCATTCCGCACACGCAAAATAATGCACTTTCAAGCTGCTTTCACAACTGTTTTTGCCATTCCGCACAGCTTCAAAGAGCCCTGAAAGCAGCTTGAAAGTGCATTATTCTGCGTGTGCGGAATGAGCCTGTGAAAGGAGGGGGCTAACTTAATCTAGACACTCTGTCACCACCAGAACTGGACAATCCATTCTTGAGAAATCAATGCACTTAAAAGATCCACCAGGCTGTAATTTATTCCAAGATTTAAGAGGCTCCAAAGTCATTAATCTGAAATAATGAGTTTGTTGATACTTTGACTAGCACTTGGCTAGCACAGGCTTGACATTATACTACATTTCACATCATTTTTGCTACAAAAAAGGTGTTTTTGATTGTCACATTCTGTGCTTTGCTAAATCATTTATTTCTGTTGTCCAAGCCATTCAGTTCATTGGCAGAATTTCAGCATGGAAATGGTCTGCATTACTAAATCCTAAGAATTTGTTACGGAATCCTGAAATCTTCTCCTACTCTCCAAGAAAACCAGAATCTGTGTGACTTGTGTTCATTACTATGAAATAGCCAAACTGTACTTCAATGTGTAGTAAATGTGAATGAAACACTGGAAAACAGGTTGGTTTGTGGTCTGTTTATTAGTTGCAATTAATATGTCAAACACTCAACTACTTATTGCCTGTGTTTGGACCAGTTTCACACAATGAGACAAATGGCAATTCTCCAGGACCATTTCAGGTCAAAAAATGTGGAGGGGGGAGGCCTACATTTCCTCATGCACCTAAAATCTGATTTGGACAGACCCATGCCTAGGAAGAACAGAACTTCCAGACCACATCTGTCAACCTGAACTGAGAACACACCTGGGAAACAGTATCACACTTAAGTTCTGTGTAGTTACTGACAGCAAAGGCAGGTGAGCCATATAGTTCAGGAACAAAAACAGCAGCTTGTCACATGTTGTAGTTAAATGCTACTGAGTACATGCACTTATACAAGACCTGTACCAGCAACTGAAGCTCTTTGCCATTGTGTTTCTCACAGTTAGTGTCAGATGCAGTCACTAGAGAAACTATTGTCAAAACATCTAAATCTGGGGAAATAGGTTTAAAGATTATCATGTGTTATTTTACAACTAAACAAGACAAATATACACTGTCAGGAAGAGTACAATGTTTCTTTTTAGGAAAAATCTGCAATGCTGCAAATGTTTCCTGAACAAAGAACAACACAGCATATCCCATTTCAGAACAAAAATGTGGGCACTCATGATGGGTGGAAACTTGCTTGTGAACCCCAGCTAGGATATCACTTCCTGAAAACATGTGATATAGTTGCCAATTCTGACTTGTGACATTCCCAGAGATTGGGGAATGGAAGCTGGGGATGGTTGGGTCAGAGAGGGACTACAATAGAGTATAGTGCCTATAGTCCAATCTCCAAAGCAACCCTTGGGGGATCGGGCAGTATACAAATTAAATAAATAAAATAATAATAATAACCATTTTATCCAGGGGAGCTGATCTATGTAGTCTAGAGATCAATTGTTATTGTAGAAGAACTGCAGGCCCAAGCTGGAAGTACAATGTTGTACAACATTGGTGAGACTTTTCATTTGGTACAACATTATGTGAGTTCACTTCCAGTTTGTTTACATATGCTATTCCAAAGTTATGTAGATAACTCCCCTGGGGAAATCATTTCAGTGTCTGAAAATGGCCTGGGAGGGAAGCCGGTAGCCCTTCCCCGCAAGCAGCAGTTCAAGCTGAAAATTCCTCCTCTGATCATTAAAATGACATTACTGCAGCTGATGTGTGACTTCAAGGTAAATAAATTGGAGCCTGAGTTCTCAAATCTATTGTTTATTGTGACCCTCAGTCTTCCAGACAAATGATAAGTGGTTTTCAGAACACTAATAAACTTGTTTGGTCACATAACAAGAAGACAAGTAATGGAAAAGACAATAATGCCAGAGAGGTTGAAGGCTGCAGAAAAAGAAGACCCACCTTGAAATGGATTAACTCTATAAAGGGAGCCATGGCCCTCAGTTTGCACAACCTGAGCAAGGCTGTTAATCATAGGACACTGATTCATAGGGTCACTATGGATCAAAAGCAACCTAATGGCACTTAACACCACACACACAGAATTAATGTATCCTAACACCGTTATGTATATCCAACATGAATAATGGAAGCTAGCTTGGCTGAGAGAGAAATATTTTAATATGTGGAGCACAATGTGGTAAAACTGATGTTGTTTTGCTCTTGTTCCCCAAATCCCTGCTTGAAGATTCTGAGCTAACTGGAAAAATTGCTCATATGCCAATTCATGTCTCCCTACACTCACTGTTCAAATGAGTCTTTAGTTGCCTCTGAAATGGGGATCTATTTGCTTTCTGCCTGAAATTTAGAAACAGGATTCCCTAGGCAAGGGGTACAATTCCTGAATATTTCATTCCAATTGGATGGGAGGGGAAGGAAGTTATAAATGGACATGTGGGTTCCCATTAAACTTGTGAAAGTAAATAGAAAACAAAACAAAAATCTGAAAATAAAACCATCAAAGAATAAAGTGAACTGAAAAATAATAAAATGTCTGTGCACCTCACTAATACATTATCTTTTTCATATCCAGGGTTGCCTCTGGCTCTCTGCAGTTTCCTAGCAACACAGCAGAGGAAGTAGAATTACCTAACATAAACCAAGAAATAAATGTTCCTTAAACTGGGTTGCAAAATGACAATTCCCCATAACGTGAATTTAAAGACGAGGAATTCAGTTTTAACTTTTAATTCTCTGATTGTCTAACTTATCTCTGTTCAGGTTGTGCCTTGCTTTATTTAAGTTTGGCAAACTTGTTTTCTGTATATGTTCTGATGAGCTCCTCCTGCATCATACTACAGCAATTCCTCCTCTTAGAAATTTTGTTGAGGTCTGAAATTCTCCCATCCTCATAAGTGGATACTAAGACATAGGGAGTTCTTTCTAAGATCATGGGGGGAAAGGAGCAGTATCTTCCTAACTAGCTAACAAGGTCTGTTATCCTACAGACATATTCCCAGGAGAAAGTACAATAACACTTTGCAATACTGACTAACTTAAATCTTTGTAGACCCACTTAGAATTGCTCCCAGGACTATCTCACCATAACCTATCATGACTTAATCAGTAGGTACTGGAATTTGACCACAGCAGATGGCTTGTTGGACCAAAACCAGGACTAAGCAGGAAGGTGTTCCTCAGAGAGTGAAAAGTTATAAAATGACATCATTGATCAAGGCTGAAACTTCCATCTGTAAAGCAGAATCTCCAACTCTACCCAAGTTTGAGTGAGAGTTTGGGAAGTGCATAGACCATTAAGGGACAGAGAGTGACAGTGCTGCAAGGGTTCTGTAAATAGTTTGATTCAGTAAGTTTAAATGTCAATCATTTTTGTTTTGAAGTTCTCAGATTGCTGATTATCAAGTTGGAATAGCAATCATCACATAAATTATGCACTCATCTGCATTGCGAAAGTGAATCACAAATTATTATTTTCTCAATGTATTATCGAAGGCTTTCATGGCCGGAATCACTAGGGTGCTGTGTGGTTTCCGGGGTGTATGGCCGTGTTCTAGCAGCATTCTCTCCTGACGTTTCACCTGCATCTGTGGCTGGCATCCTCTGAAGATTCCAGCCACAGATGCCAACTACTAAATGCAACCGCCTTCGGCTCCTACATACAAACTCTCTTTCTCATTCCCATGCTGGGACAAAAAAGTCACAAGTAGTAATTAGGACCTATCAGGCTATGTTAAGAATTTTGGATAACTGCAATATGCAAATCATTATTATAATGGAATTGGATGAACAACAGGCCAAATCCAAATTTTAGAGAGACTTCAGGCAACTTTTGCTAGAAGCTCTCCCGGAACTATCCTATGTGTAAGTGTGGATGCAAACAGTTAGTGGCAGAGACACATACAGGCTAGACCAGTCTAGAGGAAATACCAAGATGACAGCATGCTTAATAATATCAGGAACAAAACACTGGCCCTTTCTGCATGGGCTGTTTACAGACCCTAGGGATGGCAAAAATGCCATCCCTAGGGAGCTGTTCGCATGGGACACATTGTAATAAATTAAAATCATTTTATTCAATGTATTGTCAAAGGCTTTCACGGCCGGTTTCAACTGGTTGTTGTGGGTTTTCTGGGCTGTGTGGCCATGGTCTAGTAGATCTTGTTCCTAATGTTTCACCTGCATCTGTGGCTGGCATCTTCAGAGGTGTATCATAGAAGTCTGTTGTACACTGGACACAGAGAATGTTTGTAGAGAATGTTTTGTATATTGTTAAGTGAAACATCAGGCACAGCAACTGGACAGCAAGTAAAGCATTTCATTGTCTGCTTGTGAGCACCAAACTTAAGACATGTCTGACTTCTGTCTTCCAGTCATGCCTCAGTTGAATGCCCTTTTCCTACTCTGAGACATTTGGGGATTACTTTGTAATGAAACAAATTGTGTGCTAAGAGGCACTTTTCTTCATGGGGACACTCCAGGACTCTGAAAAGAACTTTAAAGAATCTCTAGAACTTTAAAGAACCTCAGCGAAGATGAGAGCTCAGGTTTCTCACACACATTTTTGACCAACGGGTAAATGCCAGAATGGAGAGGGAATGGATTCCCTGGGGAGGCAGCGTTACTGGCAGATATTGAAGCACTCTGCCTGGCAACTTGAAATGGCTGTATCCATCAGCTTCCCCTCATTGCTTTGGTCAGAGCAGAGATGAATAAACATTCTTGATGTTTTATTTTTATATTTATTGTTAATTTTATCAGCAGTTTTGGCTTTGCTTTTCATTGCTGGTTTAGTAGCTTTATTTGTATTGTAGAAAACACCATTTGTTTACATGAGACATATATATTTTGTTCACCACATGCAGTGGAGATTTCCACATGCAGTGGAGATTTCTTGATGCCTGAATAATAATGAAAAATGCTTACATTTTGTGCTGCAGAATGATGGGTTTGATTTGCTCAAGGAAGAAGTGAAGGATTTTCAGGTAAAAGGAGGCAAAATTAAAAACCAGAAATGTGCTGTTATTTGGAAATCGTTCTTTGTCCTTTACATATGGTTTTGTTAATATTCTGTTTCATTTCCATTTCTCCAAAGGAAACATTAAAGCCATTTCAAATGTTCTGCTTCTGTCAACATTTGCTTTCCGATGAGAAATAAACAGAAAAGACAATATTTTCAGAAAAGGACAATGTTGTCAAGGGATGACAGGAGCTACCCAGAAATTAACATTCAATAGAAGAATAAAAGAAAATAGCCACTGCTGGCTTTTTAAAATCTAGTTCCTCACTGACCTTTCAAGAGGCCTACCCCCTCCCCAGACAGTCTTGTCAAAGTTTAAACAAGATATTTGGTCTTGTTTTATATGTCATATTTCAAAACCATTCTTTCTGTTTCTCCATTAAACACTGCAGCCACTGATGTTTTACTGCAACTCTTCTCCGTTTCTTAGAAGGCCATTTAACATCCTCACACAAAACATTTTGTGATGTCCTTTCGATGTCACTGGAACTGAAGGGTCTAAGAAGATGGAAACAGGGGAATGTTCCCATTGTATAACAAGAAGCAGATGGTAAATAGATGCTCTGCACACAGGATACTGAATCACAGACTTTGATCTCATGTGTTTTAATCTGTGGTGAGATAGCTAATCTAAAACTTCTATTAAGTATGGGAAATTTTCAGCACTATATGTTGATTTCTAATGGGACCCTCAGAGTTAAGAGCAGTTGTTTAGGGGTGGTTTGTTGCTATTATAGGGCATGGTAAGTAGGGATGCTCAAACACTCTCCAGTAAAGTTCACATTCTAATCTAAGTTAACAGTTCAGCCACTTGCAAGCAGTTCAAGTCTGTGCACTAAGTTACTTTCCACCTATTAAAACATAGTGCAGTGTAATTGACTGCATTTCACTCAACTGTGTTCTGACATAGCTCAGTGAAAGTTCTAGTTTCTCCCTGCTCAACATACGTGTCTGACTGGGTACTGCTCACAGCTGACTGATTAAATAAAGAGAGAGCAAACCAGTCAGCCAGCCATTGACTGTAAGTAAATCACAGTGGTTTTAAAAAAAGTCAGCAATCTAATGGTCAGCAATCTAACGGTATTCCTAAGAGTGTAATATACTCCTAAAAGTATAATATAAATAAGCTTCCCTTGGTGGTTGGCAGGAAGGGACTGGAGAAAAACTAAGTTCATCCCTCTGCTGCCCTTCCTAAGAGGACTACACAAGCTAATGTTGCCAACTCCAGACTTATGAAAAAGAACATGGTATATATGTATGTTTACTGTGCAATCATTGAATTGTCTGTGTAGTCCACTGGCAGCATAGTGAAATGCTGATGATATATAATATTTTATAATTCACTCAATAATATGAACAGATTATATGGATAGTAGCAACATGAAGAATAGTTTAAACATAATGGCAAAACTTAACTGTCTTATTATTTTTCTATTGTACCACTATATTAAATTAAAATCTGATTCATGCAGAGCAACAATATAGAAACTAATATTCTCTTTCTTCTTATTTCCCTTATGAGGTGTCCATGTATTTTTCATTTTAAATTAGTTTTCTTTTTCCCTTGCGTAATAAGATCAAGAAGCTTCATGCTGCTGAACTTAACAGTAATAAATGTCTTATGTAGAAATTGAAGAAATCGATACTTATTTTTTAAAAGTACTTTGGTCTTTAAAAAAACTTCTTTGTAAGAAAATCCTACAGTGAGATATTTTAAGTCTTTCACGATAGATTAGCAAAAACCCAATTTAACAGGTTTGAGCAACCCCATTGCCAAACAATTTATATTCATGATTATTTCACATTTTCCTTTGAGTTTTGAATTCATTACCAGTATCTGTTCAATCACTAGGACATCTCTTATTGACTTCAATTAAGGAATTACTTCTTATCTGGTTGCCTTTATGACCTCAATGCCTATGAAATCTGTGATCAATGTAAACCAGAATGCAGTGGTGCATCCACACTATATGTTTAGTTCAGAAGTCTGCTGAATGTACATTTTTGTTTAGATCTGTGGCCCACTGTATTGTTCAAGCTTTGCAGCATTATTATTGTACATATTATTGTACAAGTACAGCTACACAAGTGGCTGTGGTTCAGATATGATAATGTTTAAGTAATCTATCATTATAACACTTAAAACATATGTAATTTGTTCTATCAATCTGATATTTTGCCTGGAGAATCAAGCTGTCTAAAATTTAGTTTATGTTGGGGGAGGGAGCCAGATGGATTATTATTTTATGGCACTTTAAAACATTGGCTGAAGATGTACTGGAACCGTTTTTAAAAGTCAATGGATTTTTCTTTTAATTGGTTGCTGGAAATTTTCTGTGTACATTTATAGTTATAAAGTTAAAATGTTTCCATTTTAATAGAGTGATGTCTGGGCAGGTTATGCAGAGTATGCTTTATTTTGCTACTCACACTCAGGGTCCTAACAGGCTTGGTACGTGTACCCAGTACACTCACACAGCTCTCACGGCTAGAAACCCAAACATCAATCTCTTTTGAGGAAAAGCACAGCAAATCCCCAATATACCAGACCCTGTAATTCTTTCCTCACTAGAAGATAGATTCCTCACTAGTTTATATACATATCAGTAGAACCAGTAACACACATAGACTGAACTATGCTACTCAGAGATGCTATGTTTTAAAGCACATTTAAGGCTGTTAGCTCTTCACTCAACAGTTTCCAGATCCAAAAACCCTCCAGATTGTTCTTCACAGAGGATTCACCTGCTCCCTCTGTGCATCATCAAGTTTTTTAGCCAATTGGAATGCAGGATGCCACAACCAATCAGGTGGCTTCTTGTTGGTATTTGACAAGTGCCAGTCACACAATCCAGTAATGAAGGAATTAATGTTGTGCATGCCAGAAGTTAGTGACCAGGTAATTGACCTCTATTGGTCAAGCAGACCTGGCATGAGATACATGCACGTCTGCATGTAAGATATATTCTTTGTTCACTCTGCACATGCTCTCTAGTAGCTTATTAGCCATGTGATAGCCAAGCAGAAGTTAGCTAATGGAGCTAGCCAGTTAGAAAGATATTTTCTTGTTTTGTATCCAAGTTTGCCCTTCCCTATTTTTATAGTTAGTAAACTTTATTTACAGTAAGCAACTGCCTCTGCTTCTTTATTGTGAAACTCTGCATTTATAAGAAGTGTGATATAATTATCACAACTGAGATTTACCTCACTTCTCCTGATCCTAAAGCCGTTATGCCTCCCTCTGAATGTAAACAATTATGGTTCTGACAGACTTGCACCTTAAAATCATTTTTTTCTCTGCAGTCCATCACAGCTCCATCCATCGAAGCTTCTCCAAATGGCATCAAGGTTACTGAGAGGTTGCAGGCAAAAGTATACTTTCTTCCTCAATGAGAGCTGGTTGCTCTGACTTGTTTTGTTTGCTTCTGCTTTTCCTCCCCCACCCACTCCATTTGGAGTTCATCTAGGAGCCTCCTGATGCATTTGTGATTGCAGAAGCTGATGAGTGGCCCCTTGGGTTGAGAGGAAAGGAGTACTTTTAGCAGGGAAGCTTATGGGATTTCCCGTTCCCACATCTTGCCCAGCCCTGTTCCCCTCCCCCCAGCTGCCATTTTGCTTCTCATAATTGAAGCTTGACTGACAGGAAGTAATGTGTATGTGCACCCCACATATAATTTGAAGCCAATTTAATGGCATATTCTTTGCTCCAGGTAAAAGGCTGCCTTTTATTAGCATGGGTAGATTTTAACCTCAAGGCAAGTATATTTATTAAGAAATAAATTTCATCATATCCAATGTACTTAGGATGTACTTCTGCCATCTGGTAGATCAGATTCATAAGCTAGTGGATAGGGGGAGGCAGAGTTCTTGTCTCTTCTTTGCCATGGTTGAAATAAAAATCCCCAGCTAATAGCAGCTAGGTTAGGTTGGATTTAATTTGATGGAAAGGGAAGAGTTATGCCCTTAAAACTGTACTCATATTTTTTTTATTTTTCAAGGAAAATATTGAAGCTCTGCAACTTCTGCTCTGCTAAAAATTCTGTAAGATGATTTCTGCAAAAGGAAGAGCTATTTCAAAGAAATGAAAAATTGTAGATGAACATATGGAATATGGAATATTGAGTACTACTTTGTTTTAAACAAAGAGAAAGCAGTTTGCCTGCTATGTATTGAAACTCTTGAAGGATTCAAAGTGTATTGAATACACTTTGAATCCTGTCACAAGAGCTACTCAATATTCCAAGAAGAGGTGTGAGTGAACAAGATGCAGTTTCTTAAAAATCAATGTTTTGCCGCAAAACAATTTTAGAAAGCACATTGAATAGAACCTGTCTACTGCGAGGGCCATCTGTCATTTTGCCAGAGTATTGCTGAGAGTGGTGGAGCTTGGGAAGGATAGGGCTTGGAGAGGAAAGAGACCTCTGCAGGGTGCAGTGTCATAGGGTCCACCATCCAAAGCAGCCATTTTCTTCAGGGGAACTGATCCCTGTTGTCTGGAAATCAACTGTAATTCTAGGAGATTTCCAGCTACCACCTGGAGGTTGGCAAACCTGGGAGCGGAGGGGCATATATCACATTCATTTTCAGCTGATCCCTCAGATTATGATACTTCCACTTCCAATAAGGCTGGTACACAGCAAAGTTTTTCAGGACAGACAGAAGAATATAATTCCCAGGTAATCATTAGTATGATCTGGGAATTGACTTCTGACTTCTCCTCCTCACTTTTCTGCTTACCAGAAAGGCTTGGATGGCAAAGTTCTGAGGGAAACCAGAAGTCAGCTCCCAGCTGATCCCGGAGATCAACAGGGGGTTGACCTTAGAGTTCCCTCAGCTTTCCATGCTGGAGATCTGGAGATGAGACACCAAATTTCAGTTGATTCTGTTGATGTTAATTGAGAAAATAAATTGTCAAAGAAGGAATATTTTCCTTTCTGAAGTTTAGACTTTCATTGGAATTAGATGCCATGCTAAATGAATATAACTGTTTATCCTGTTATATGTAATGTTTAAAACAGTTTATTTTTGAGGACAAATAGTTTTGATCAGTTTCAAACAGAGTTCATGAGGTCAACAAAAGAAATAAGAACAAAAAGACAAGGACTCTATCCATAGAAATATTGAAGCTGCAGAATGACCTCCCCGTTGAGGTTTTGGACTGTCTTTTTCTGTTTTGGAAAGAGGATAAAAGTCCATGTTTCAGTGTTGTGCTCATACTATTACAACTTTTACAACTGTTGCATTTTTATTCCTGGGGGGTGTTTCTAGTCTAGGGGTTTTATTGTTGTAATCTTTGCTGTAAGACCACTCCAAGGTTTGGAGAGATTCATAAAGAGAGAGATAAAGAGCAAGCATCAGTAAACGATTTTAGTCTAGTACAATAAAATGGCAGCAGAAGCCAAAGAGCAGGACAATAAGGCATCAGATTCCTCAGGGCAAGAAAAAAACTTGGTGATGTACTAAGTAGAAGAGTTCTTTCCTGAAGCCTGCAGTACTTATTAAAATGAACATTAGAAACCGCCTTTTACTGAATCAGACCACTTACCTATGTAGCCCAGTAATGACTGACACAGCTCTCCAAGGCTCTTTCTGCATGAGCAGAATAGGGCATCACAGTGAAGGCAAAAACACCGTCCCTGGGGAGGCGTTCGCATAGCAGGTGCTGCTGCAACGCAGCAGTGCCGTACTCGCAGCGTCCAAGCGGCATGGAAACACCCCTTTTGAACCTTGCTCCCTGAGCGAGGTTTTTCAAAAGGGGCGCCTTCCAGCCACTGCCATGTGAATGGCAGCGGCTGGAAGGCGACGTTTCCCTCCCGCCTTCCCCAGCCGGCTAACCTGCTCCTGCGGCTCCCATCACGTTGTGGAGGCCAGGGGATACGCACCCCTGGCCTCCTCTCCAGCGCCGTCGCTCTGGCCAAGGGGGCATGTCCCCTAGCCTCCACAATGCGAGGGAGTCAGCAGGAGCAGGTAAGCCAGATGGGGAAGGCACAGCCTGTGCGAAGGCTGCGCCTTTCCCTGCACCCCTACTGGGACCGTTCATGTGAACGGTTCCAGGGGGGCGCATCGGCATTGTTTATGCCAATGCACCCCCACTCATGCCCATGCGGAACGGGCCCAAGGTTTCCATCAAAGTTTTCCTTAGCACACTTCATGCCAGTACTGAGACTTGGGCCAGCAAAACAGCTGTTTGGCACTGAATGATAGGCATTCCTATAAGTGAAATTGAAACCACATGCACATTTTATTTGTTTTCATTAACTTATGCCCTGCCTTTCTCTACATCCCAAGCAGCTTTTCCTTTCGTTCATTCTCACAATAGTACTGAGAGTATCATTCAGTGAGCTTCCGTGGCAGAGAAGGATATGAACATTAGTCTATCTGGCACAGCAGAAAAGCTCTCCAGCATCTCAGAGAGAACGCTCTCTGAGGTTCTTCAGGGGAAAAACAACATAAACAAGTGAAGATGTTTCAACCTGGAGTTCAAAACAAGTCCTACAAATGAGCACTAGCTGTGTCCTGCATTTCAGCAATCAATCCTAATTGAGGCACAGCCTGCAACGGAGGCAGGTAGGCTGGAGGGTGCCTGTCAGAGGAAAACAGGAACACTGGTCAGTAACAATTGTAGAAAGCTGCCTCAGACATTTATAGAGAAGCCAATTGCATATGGGCAGTTGCAGTTCATTAATTCCTCCTTCTTTAACACAGTTGGATATTGCTCTGTTGTAATGATTGGTGGATTCCACACAGTATAAATATAACACCTTGAGGACTTTATAAAAAGATCCATTTTGGCATTTTTGTGTTCCCACAGTGTGGGAGAACAAAAGTGTTGCCAGTCAGAACAGATTCCCCCCCCCCCCCCGCTTCATGGAGGTCTTGTCAGTTTCACAGTGGCACCAGCCATTTTGTGTGCTTCAGATGATTCTCTGTGAAGATTCTCCACAGAGGTTTCCTCTGCTTGCAGCTCTTACATGCAGGATATTGCTGTAAACAAGTAGATGAATAAAGTTTGTTTTGCCTAGCGATCCAGCGTACATGTTGTTTTTCCTTTTTTGTTTTGTGGATGTCTGTGAAGCTATGGCAGCACAAATATGTGCATATTGCAGATTCTCTCATTGTGTATGCATAGCTTTGAACACATCCCCCTCAAAACAAAAAAAGGAGAAATGACACATACACAGGATCACTAGGCAAAACAAACTTTATTTATCTACTTTTTTCAGCAAGATCGCATGCAGATGAGCTGCAAGCAGAGGAAACCTCCATGGGGAATCTTTATGGAGAATCTGCTGCAGCACACTAAATGGTGGGTGCAAGTGGTGGAACGGAAGCAAGAGGTCTGGGCAGGAGAATAAAATATCTTGTGTTCAGATGATTCTCAGCAGACATGAATCATCTTCAACCTGGGATGGGGGAGGGGGGAGTTCAGTGATTTTTGAAAGGAACATAGTTGAGAGGAATATAACAGCTGAACTCATTTTAGGGAAGGGAGCTGTGAGAAGTTCATCCCAAAACACTTTTTATAATGTCCTAAAGATGTTATATTTGTGCTGTGCAGAATCCACCATTGACTACTTTTTTGTTTGTTTGCCTTGACAGGAAAATCCAGGAAGTGTTTAGAATAGTCCAATATCCAACAACTTTTGAATGTCTACATTGTTCATACGGGCACCGTCAACGAATTGTGATCAACCAATGGTAGTTGTGTTAATGCTACTGTGTTTTTAAGGTTCCAATATCACATGTATATTTTGTTTTATTTTTTATGTACTGTAATTATGCACTGTTTGTACACCGCCCAGAGCCCCTAGGGGATGGGTGGGTTATTAAGTTGAATGAATGAATGAATGAATGAATGAATGAATGAATGAATGAATGAATGAATGAATGAATGAATGAATGAATGAATGAATGAATGAATGAATACTTGTTGTCATAACTAACTCTTTCAGAACTAGATGTTCTCACAAGAGCATGCAATCACATGTTGTTTCAACAGGATCAAGCATTAGGGAAATAACTCCTGCCTGAAATTACTCCAGCATTTTATTCTTTAAGTATGTTCATTGGCTGGTGAACCATGAGCTGATGTCAGCTGATTCATAATCAAGAATCTGTAGCAAGATCAGTGGCTCTGTGGGTTAAGGTTCATAGTTCCACAAAGAAATATACTAAAAAATTACTTGTTTATGTAAACAGGTTTGTAGTTGCAAGATAATAAGACTGAAATTGCACTGGCTAGCCCTTGGTTGTACAGCTACACCTAGGGAAGTGTATATTATCTTCAAATCATCAATAAGAACCACAAAGAGACTATTTTCCCTGACCAACTATACAACAAAGAAGGAGGCACACATTAACTTGACTGTACTATTTCCATTTTTACTTTTAAAATAAATTCCCTTCCTTCTAGTAACGTATTTGCTATAATCACTAGGTTAACTGTAAACATTTTCTAAACAGCAAACAATGCAAAATCTCTGCAGTTCACTGATATCCTCTCTCCACCCCTTAAAAAACTTACTTAGCATGAGCTGTCTTCTTTTCATTTTGTCTCCTGTCACTATGACTCCAGGGCAAGTGAAAAATGAGTTCTCTGCACAAGTGCTGACCTTAGTATGATCAAGATTGAGGCTACCGAAACATGTTACTGCATACAGTTGCACAGTGGCAGCTAGTGATTTTTGGAGCTGGCAAATTTTAATAAGCTGCCCCTTTTTAATGTCCCAAGCTCCTTATTCATCTACCTAAACATTAATTGATTCTGCACAGCAAATGTATAATGAGTTGCAGTTGTGATAAAGGAACCTGTTTTCCTGTTTTTTCCTTTCACACATGTACCATGCAGCCAGCGATTGAAGCCCACAGAAACAATTTGGGTTGCTTTCATGCATTTGCATGGAGATACTTTTCTTTAAAAAAAATTTCCTGCAACACATGTCCAGTTACACAGGCATGCAGAAATGAACCCCCACAGCCATGCCAATCATCCCACGATACGGCTGGCTGCACCTGCATAGCTGTGCATGTGCAACATGCAAAATAAAAAGGGGGCCTCCCTACAACAACCAGGCAATGGCAGGTGGAGTATCCCTGACCATGGATGGTGCAGTTGAAGGGAGGGAAATAAAGTGCCTGCTTTCTGGCCGTTCGAGCAGCAGTGGCTCCAATTTGGGATTTTTCAAAAGAATTGCTAGTTTGATGATTTTCACAAAACCTGAGTTGGGGGAAATAAAACAGGGTAGGCTTGTTTTGGGGGCAGGACCTGTGAAAGTCCCCCCTCAAAAATGGGTTATATAGCATTGTCATGCCCCCACAGAGGCTTTTGTTATTTCCCCATTAAACTTCAGTTTCCTGATAGTTAGCATGGTTTTAATTCATTGTTAAGTCTTCAAAGGAAGGGTATTTTAGTTAGCCCCTGTCCCAATAGGCAGTACTCTTTACCCAGCAATCCCCTGTTTTAGTTCTAGCTAGTCAGTCAGAGTGAGGTGCTAAGGGTAGTTGGAGACTGGAATATTTGTGACGTCCATGTTAGTATATGGTGGTCCATAGGGTACAAGTTAAGGTTAACAGCTATTAAAATCAGACAAGGACTAAAAGAACTAAAAGGACGCAAGACACAGTATACTTTCTTGAAAGCAACCAAGAGAAGACACAGTCTACAGCTTCAGACTTCCCCTTGGGAACGGTAACAGCGACAAGAGGCGACCGCCCTGTCGAACCGGGCCAAAAAGGGGAACATCTCTGGCCAGGAGCGGCTGCCTGGCAGAGCCCCACAGTAGATCGAAGCTCAGGACTGGGCACCCGCCCTGCTGAGCTGTAGCACATACCCGCATGACTAGATCCAGACCCATGCTTAGCCTCACGCTTCTGCTCAATAAAATGGCTATGGCCAATTTATTACCCCAGCAATGGTGTGATGTGTATCATTATAAAGGGGCCTCGCACAAGAAGCGATCCACCCTCGGGCAGCAAAAGGCGCATGTGAATTACCACTAGGCGGATTTGCTGATCCGGGTGGGGATTGGAACGAGCCCAGCTGGCATTGCCCAGACAAGGGCGGAACTGGAAAGGGAGCCACTATGGGAAAGGGCAGCGTCACCGGAAGAAAGGAGTAGCAAGCCGAGGCTTTAAAGGGGCTTGTCCTCCTTTGTTCAGGCCATGTGCTCACCCACCCACCTCACCCTACTTTTATATGTTAATGCATGCTGTTATGTCATAGCCTAGTTTGCGGTGGTTTGCCGCATGGGTATTGATCTGGAAGGGCAAGGGGAAGGGGGCTAGGGAGCCGCGCTTTGCCCTTGGGAACGGCAACAGTGACAAGAGGCGACCGCCCTGTCGAACCGGGCCGAAAGGGGGAACATCTCTGGCCAGGAGCGGCCGCCCGGCAGAGCCCCACAGTAGATCGAAGCTCGGGACCGGGCACGCGCTCTGCTGAGCTGTAGCACGTACCCGCATGACCAGATCCAGACCCATGCTTAGCCTCATGCTTCTGCTCAATAAAATGGCTATGGCCAATTTATTACCCCAGCAATGGTGTGATGTGTATCATTATAAAGGGGCCTTGCACAAGAAGTTATCCACCCTCGGGCAGCAAGTAGATGTACTTATATTCCATGTTAGGTTGTCAGGTCCCTCCTGGCAACCAGTGTGGAGGGAGGTACGATTGCCAGGTTGTGTTGGGAAACTCCTGGAGTTTTGAGATGAATCCTAAGGAGGATAGAAACTTTGACTTCTCATTGGGAGAAAAGTCAGGTGTAAACAAATGCATACTTTCTACACTCTTATCTTCTGTGTTCCAGAGTTTCTACTTCCCTCTGTGATTTGTTATAAGAGCAAAGTTTTTTAAAAGTCTCCTAAAAACCAAATTATGAAGCCCAAATAAAGCATGTAAAATTAAGCAGACATTTGCACTTAATAGTATTTATTCAAATTATTAGATTTAATAATATAGATTTTTTAAAAGCATAAACTTTAAGTGCTCTGATTATAGGATCTATGCCTTCTCCTTGCTATGTCCTTCTTCTGCATTTCTTTTTACATTTTCCCTGAAAGGGAAAGTAAGAATTTCCCTGAAAGGGAAAGTAAGAATTGATGGCATGATTTGCACAGTATGTGGCTTCTTTTACCAATGCATTGTTTACTGATTCTTATCTACACATATTGTAATTTTCTTCCTTCTCCTGATGATGTATTACAGTATTGTGCTTTATATTGTATCGTGAGATAATTACTTTTGAAGTGGTATCAGATAGAGGTTTTTATTTCTTTTTCATACCCCATCATGGTGTGATGAAAAAGGCTGGTAATACAAAAGTTAAGACCATTCTTTTTCATGTAAATTGTCTGAGCAAACATTATGGATTGCACATATTTGGAGAGAAAAAAAATCTTTTTCCTAATCCCATTGTGATTTTGCAAAGCAGGTCAATAGCTAGAAATGTTATGGTAAAGGAGTATGAACACACTGAGTGGAAAAAAGAGTCAATAACTGGCCTATAGGAAAATGTCTGGTCCTTTTAATAGAAACTTAATATGTAGACATGAGCAGCTGAAATTTTTCTCACACTGAGGTAGATAACATCCCATTTAGTCTCTTTTAAAAGGAACAAGGTTTTTTCTTCAGATATCTCGCAATCCTAGACAAGTACTCTGCACATGTGCACAGTGTTTGTTGTCTTGGCATGCAGATAGCTGATTATTCTTGGCACAAATTTATTTAGATCCTCAAAAAATATTGTCCTGTGGTGAAAGGTGATGAAGCTTAAGATGACTGTCTATTATACCTGCTTAGCCTGCTGTAAAAGGTGCGGGAGCTTAAACCACACTGATTATGGCCCTTCAGTCCTTAAACCACAATCCTATAGGGATTTTTCTGGGAGAGAGGGTGGAGCTTGGCAATTATTATTTACTACTGAGCAAAATATATTTTTGTAAACAGTGGGGGGAAATAATGTTTTAAAAATGCCCACTTCTGGGAGAAATCCAAAAGTGATGCCAGTCTGCTCTAGGAATCACCAGAAACTCTATGGTTCTACTCTGTAGTGACATCACACCATTGAGGATGGCACCCCAAATTCCTCCTAGCTCCTCCTGTCATTTCCACTAGCCCTTCTAATCCTGAGGCAAATTACCCACTGCAAATAAAGAAGGAACCCTAAATAGCTCACTCAATTTTATGCCCAATATTCTCACGTGTCCCACTAGATATTGAGATAGGACAGAAACTATTGTATAGTACAACAACAAAAATCCAACTTCTTCTACCTCAATTGTCCATTAAACAAACAAACAAACAAACAAACAAACAAACAAACAAACAAACAAACAAACAAACAAACAAACAAACAAACAAACAAACAAACAAACAAACAAACAAACAAACAAACAAACAAACAAACAAACAAACAAACAAACAAACAAACACTGTGAAGTCCAGGACAGATGACTAGCTGAAGAGCTATGTGGAATCAAACCCATTTTCTTTAGCTTGGCAAGCTGTAGCAGCAGCTTTGTTTGCTGTTGAAAAACAGCCACATTTTGTAATTTGTTTCATGCTCATAGCTTCTTTTATTCTTTGCCACAAGAAGGAAAGTGTGCCTTGTGAACTGTTGCCCACATTATCTTTCCTCAAAGGTTGTGTCATTCCTTGACCTACCATAATTCTTTTATCTGTTCTGCCTGACTAAATGAATTAGAAGAGCAGCTCCAGCTCCCAGAGTGAGTGATATAAGGGCAGCACTTTGGAAGAAGCCATATAAACTGCAGCTGCACACCACAAGCTGTTTCCACCATTAGTTGAAAGCATATAATGTACCTGCACACACCCAAGTTATGCCACTACTTCTTCAGAAGCCAGCAAAACTGAAGCTTTTTTAAAAAGTCCTTGGATAACAAATTCACATGAAACAGACATTGGCTAGATTCAGAACACATGGAATTATAAATCCAGTTGCTCTGGGCAATTAGAATTATTTTAATCATTTGCCTCAGTATCGTTGGTTCTATGAATATAAGGTCTTTTTCCCAGAGGGCTGTGTTCAAAGATCTACCAACAAAGTGCAAAGCAAGGCAGCAGAATGCATGTGGCTGCATGTGGGAGTAGACCAGGGGCATAGATACCATGGGGACATGTGGGGACAAATGTCTTGGGCGTGCGCCATTTGATCATGTGTGGGGCATAGAAAATTTGGGTTCATTTCCATTTTTTGTATTTTTAGTGTTTTTACATTGTTGGCTGACAGGGGGTGAAGTTTTTAAACTAACAACACCAAAATTTCAGGCTATCATCAAGTGACACTTCTGATGATTCCAGCCAAGTTTGGTGAAGTTTGGTTCAGGGGGTCCAAAGTTATGGACCCCCAAAGGGGGCATCCCCATTGTTTCCAATGGGAACTAATAGTAGATGGGGCTACCCATTTGAGGGTCCATAAATTTGGACCCCCCTGAACCAAACTTCACTAAACCTAGGTGGTACCATCAGAATAGTCTCCTTCTGATACCACCCAGGTTTGGTGAATTTTGGTTCAGGGGGTCCAAAGCTATGGACCCCCAAATTGGGTGCCCCATCCAATGGGAGCTAATGTATATGGGGCTACCATTTTGAGGGTCCATAACTTTGGATCCCCTGAACCAAACTTCACCAAACCTGGGTGGTATCATCAGGAGAGTATCCTAAAGATAGCCTGCAATTTTGGTACTGGTAGCTCAAAAATTATCCCTTGACTGGCACCCTCAAATTTTCCCCAGATTCACCTTTTAAATCCACCCCCTTCGGAGTGGATTTAAAGGGAGAATCTGGGCTTCCCAGATTAAAAAAAAACATTGAAAGTATTCAACTGGTTGTTGTGGGTTTTACAGGCTGTGTGGCTGTGGTCTGGTAGATCTTGTTCCTAACGTTTTGCCTGCATCTGTGGCTGGCATCTTCATACGTGTATCACAGAGAGAAGTCTGTTATAAGAGAAGTCTGGACAAAGTGTATAACAGACTTCTCTCTGTGATAACCCCTCTGAAGATACCAGCCACCGATGCAGATGAAACATTAGGAACAAGATCTACAAGACCACAGCCACACAGCCCAGAAAACCCACAACAACCAACATTGAAAGTGATGCTTTTGGGGGTGGGGGTGGAGGTGGGGAATCTACCCTGAAACAGCATAATTTCCAATGTTATTTAAACTAGGGAACCCAGAGTCTCCCTTTAAAGTGGATTTAAAAGGAGATTCCAGGCCCTCTAGTCTAAACAGCATTAAGAGTGATGCTGTTTCGGGGTGGATTTTTCCTTTATGGGGGATTTAAAAGGAGAATCTGGGCTCCCTAGCTTAAACAACATTGAAAATGATGCTGTTTCGGGGTGGATCCCCCCTTCAACAGCATCATTTTCAATGTTGTTTAAACTAGGGAGCGCTGGGTGTGCAGATTTGTGAGTTGGGACATGTTTTATAATGTGATGGTGACTTTGAGATAACCTGGTGCAAAAAAATCATCCCTTTGCTGTGTGCAAGTGGCAGTCCATACCGGTGTGTGTGTGTGTGTGTGTGTGTGTGTGTGTGTGTGTGTGTGTGTGTGTAAACAGATGTTGCCATGGGCTCCATTTTCCCCAACTACGCCTCTGCTCAGGCCAAAGCCCTGTGGCACCCCACTTGTCACTTTCCTCCAGGATGAAGATGAACCATTGGTGAGCACACTTTGGTTTCAGTAAATCAAACAATTACAAATCCATCTACCAGTAGTATTGTCTAGCCCACATTTCACTAGCTTGCTTGAAGGAATATCATGGGGCACCTCATCAAAGCTTTACTAAAATCAAGGTATTTATTTATTTATTTATTATCACATTTATATGCCGCCCCATCCCCTAAGGGCTCTGTCCATAGCATTCCATTCATCTATCAAGCTTTTCACTGTCAGAAAAAGAGATAAGATTAGTTTGGTATGACTTGCTTTTGAGAAACCCATGTTAATTTTTAGTGGTCATGGCACTCCCCTCTAAGTGCTTACAGATTCTCTGTTTAATGATCTACTCTAGAATCTTTCCTGCTATTGATGCCAGGATAATAGGGCAGTAATTGTTCTTCTTTACCCTTTTTGAAGATGGTGACAACATAAGTCCTCCTCCAGTCTGCTGGGACTTCTCCTGTTCTCCAAGAGTTCTCAAAGATTATAGCAAGTGTTTCTGAGATTACTTCTGCCAGTTCTTTTAATACCCTGGGACGTAATTCATCATGCCCTGGAGATTTGAATTCATTTGAAGTATCCATATATTCCTTTACTACTTCTTTATTTATTCTGTGCTGAATTTCCCCTACTGTATCTCTGTTCCATTCCCCCCTGATTGAGCACTGTTTTCCTTTTGGGAGAGGGCCAAGGCAAAGAAGTTGTTGAATAGTTCTGCCTTTTCTCCATCCCCTCTTAGGATTTTGCTGCCTTTCAATCGACTTTCAATGCACTTTGCAGCTGGATTTTACTGTGTGAGATAGCAAAATTCACTTGCAAACAATTGTGGAAGTGGATTGAAAGTGCATTATTCTGCATGTGGAATAGTGCCCGTGGTCACTCCTCCCTAAGTATCCTACCACTTCCATCCCATTAACCTGGTCATCATTGTTAGTTAGGAGCAGATCTAAAATAGTAAATTCCTTTGTTGCCTCTTCCACCTTCTGAACCATGAAATTGTCTGCAAGGCAAATGAGGAATTTGTTGGACCTTACAGTTTTTTGCAGAGTTTACGCCCCAAAAAGATCAGGATAATTGAAATCTCCCATTACTACTACTTCTCTACTTTCTGAAAGTTTGGTCATCTATTCCAGGAAGGCATCATCCAGCTCTTCAGTCTAGCTTGGAGTTCTGTAATAGACGCTCCATAATGAGATCACTGTTGTTTCTCTCCCCCTTAATTTTTACCCAGATGCTCTCAACATGGCTTTGGGGATTTAAGTCATGGACCTGCTCACAGGTGTAATCATCCCTGATATAAAATGCTACTCCTTCTCCATTGGCCTTTTCTCTAAAATAGGATATATCCCTCAATTATTACAATCCAGTCATGAGACTCATCCCACCAGGTTTCAGTGATGATTAGCATATCATAATTGCTTTACCATGTTAGCAGTTCAAGTTCGTCTTATTTCCCATTCTCTGTGCATTAGTATAGAGACATCTAAGGCCATGGTTCATTTCCTCTGGCTGCCTATTTAAGGCTTTTCCCCTCCCACTGTTGAGTTCTTAAAGTATTTGCTCAGTTCTCTCTATAACCTTTAGTCTATTATCTCTAGCACTTGATGAACTCCTGCTTGTTTGACTACTGTCTCCCTCCCCCACATAACTCAGTTTAAAGCCCTCCTGATAAGGTTTGTGAGCCTCCTAGGAAAAATGTTCCTATCTACAGCCATGAGGTGTAACCCATCCCTTGCCAGAAGTCCATCGTCATGAAACCGCAGACCATGGTTCAAGAAGTCAAAATGTTCCTGGTGGCACCACCTGCAAAGCCAGTTGTTCACCTCCACTATTCCTCGTTCCCTCCCTGGACTGTGTCCTTTCACCATAAGTAGAGATGAAATGACAACCTGTGCATCCAGATCCTTCAGCTTCCTTTACAGAGCCTCAAAATCCCTTGTGATGCCCCAAAAGTTACATCTTTGCTATATCATTTGTTCCTCCATGGACCATTTCATTGATCTGATGCAGTTCCTCCTGTACTTGGCTGAAGTAGATCAGAAGAATTTTTAGACCTATTGTCCAATTCTTTTCTTGGGGAAGGGGAGCTCAGCATGACCAGGACCTTCTAAGGAAACAACCTTCTCTGTACATCAAATTCTCATCAAATAGAATATTCCACCTCTGTTTTCTCCAACTGCTGAATTATAGTCCTTGCATGGCTTTCACATCAGTGAGCTCCTTCAGCAATATACTTCTAGTCCATCATAACTTACCCTCAGGCCAAGGCTAACATTCTTGCAGGATAATCAGGTGGAACAGTTTCAGGGTCAGACACCAAGTTTGGGGACCAGGTTAACAATATAAAAGCCTCTACATAGTCATTTTTTAAAAAATTAAAATCCACAGAAATATTTTTCCCTAAAGAAAACCTTGTGAGTTAAGCCTATGGATTTTGATGAGATGGTATTTTCTACACTTCTTGAACCCATAATTCTTTGTATGCAAGGGTGTTGTTCTTGTGTCACTAAGTGTGCATTATATAACCACATGATTTGTTAAAATTGATACAAATGTTATTGCAATACTATTTACAATAAAATAGATAACAAGTATAGCACTATCAAATAGATTCCATTTTTACATGTCTGCTAATTATCGGTATCAGTATGGGAGAGCTCCCAGACTAGCTCCCATATTATAAGCATACAAGCCAGTAAAAATAGTAAAATTTGGCCTATGATGAAATACAGCTGTTTTTGTAGTTCAGTGTAATATTGCATTTGACTGAAATTTAAATTAATAGAATACATAATTATTATAAATAGCTATTAGTATCTTTGCAGTATCAGTACTGAACATGCTTTTACATCAAATGAGAGTTTTAGTGAAGTAATTGGCTGGATAATTAAGCATCATAAAGTCTACAGTGAAGTTAAAAACTGTAATAAGCTATATTTCATAGGAAAAGACATTGATTTTCCATCAGGTTTATCTTTTTATTAAATAGTTGTTTGTTTGGAGCTGCTTTTCTTTGTAAAATGGAGAAACTGCAAACTGTGAATTACCACAGATTGATGGAGAAACTATTTCATTTGTTCTGTTTTTGGAATAAGATGTTCTATAAAGCAGAAGTAGGGTTCTAAAATTTTTATGTGTGTCCTGAATTTATTTCACCTATTAAGTGATGCAAGAGAAAAGTAAATAAACAATATCTGAACTGGAAGGGTAAAGGCTGATCAATTACTTATGCAAATGTATTTGCCTTTTAAATAAGTGGTAACAGATACTAAATTTCCTCTGATGTTTTCCTTTAAGGATTGTGCATTGGCCACTGTGTCGTCTTTCATGACTTTACATTTGCCATCTTATTAATAACTATATTACTTTGTAACAGAAGCAACAATAAGTCACAACTAATGACTTGGAAGGCACAGAACTAGACAGTTGGTAGTGCGTGCTGATAGGGAACTACTACGAGGTGGGAACTAAGAAGACAAAATTCTCCAGGGCCTGGTTAGCCTGAGGACCCACAGAACTGGATGGGCATGTGATAAAACTCAAAAATAAATAAATAAATAAATAAATAAATAAATAAATAAATAAATAAATAAATAAATAAATAAATAAAATGCTTGATTTGAGTCAAAAACGGTGTGAAGAGGGTCCCAAAGGGGAGCCTTGCCTTGATATCCTTAATGGCATTCATCAGGCCTGGTGGCAGGGTTGCTAACATCCAGGCAAAGCCAGGTAATCTCCCAGAATTGCAACTGATCCCCACGCTGCAGAGGTCAGCTCCCTAGAGGAAGTGGTTGGTTTGGAGGGTGAACTCTATAGCATTATACCTTGTTGAGGTGTAATGAGCATTGTGGGAACGGATCAGAATGTCTACAAATTGTATTTGATTAAGGAATATTAAGTTTGTATGAACCAAAGATTTCTAAGAATCAAAATGGGGTTTCTGTATAGTGACCAGCAGGATTGCATGTTAGCAGCAGGTCAAACTGCATGTTAGAAGCTTGTCAGTGATTATGCAGGCAAGTAAAGATAAATATCTTTAAGATCTTGTCACTAAAGGTTAATACGTGACAGAAGACATATACATTTATAACTTTGTTTTTGTCAGAACCAGCTATAGGGGATAGCTACATGAATAAACAGAATCATAAAAGAGATCAGAGGTTAGAATAGAAATGAATGTGATTTGTTAAATAGGAAAAAGTGTTTTTCTATATATGTTAAATGAACAGAGAAATGATAATGAGAGATTCATATTTACTGGTATTTTACTATAATTCTATTGTATTAGAATCGAAGGTATAATTGTTAAAATCATGTTTGTATAATCTTTTAAAGTGAAATCATTTCAAACTGGGAAAAGGGAAGTTTTATGGTTCTAAGGAATGGGATATAAAACCTGCATACCCTGGGGAGGTATATCTCTCTTCAGGAGCAAACTTAGAAAAGTAAGAAAACAGGTTATTCTTGGAAACAAGAAAAGGCAGAAGTTAGTTTTATTGCAGCCATTTGCATATGGGCAGAGGGACGTGAGCAAACAGCATGCAGTGTTTGTGTAACAGAAGGAATGTGACACGTAGAATAGAGGCTGTCTTAATGTGACAAAGGAGACAGGAACTATCCAATGGTAGAGTTTTTAAAGGTTCATGCTTATATGCATTGAAGGGGGTATGGATTGTAATATGCGTAATGCAAGTTATGGGGATGAACTGTGTAGTACGTTAGTGTAGTATTCTTTGTATCTATAAAGACTAAGGTCTTTCCTATGGTGGGTGTGTCTCTGTCGAGAGCACCCAGAAGGGGGGTGTCTCTTTCGAAAGCACCCAGAAGGGGTTCACCTTCTGTCATCTTCTATATTCTGCTTAAGTAAAACGTTCTATCTGTTTCTGATGTCAAATGTCTGATGTTTTTTTGGGAATTTATTTCTAACCTATCTTTTCTCAAAACAGCTACGCAGGCTGGACATGAGTTCTGGCCTCACAGCATTATACCCTCCTGTTTCCAAATCCTGTCTTCCCCAGGTTCAATCCTCAAATCGTCAGGAATTTTTCAACCTGGAGTTGGCAGCCTTGCCTGGTGAAGTGGATTCATTTCAGGTAATTGTCCTGACTCAGTTACAGATAGCAACATATAATTTTTAAAATATGGTTGGTAGACAGAGTCTAGAATGAGTCAGTCAATGCATTCAGGGAGAATTTCACTGGGTTAAATGTTGATGAGGCTCTGGCAATCAGGGAATGGGCATGTGATGAAATCTGGTGTGTTTTGATAAGGCAGTGTTTGTGGATAATTCAAATAAAATTTGAAGGCCCTGGCTCAAAATGCCTCACTTATTTAATCAAATACATGATTCTGCATCTGCATGGATAGATAAAATACCAAGTGGTTTCCAACTTTTGCTCCACTTCCTTTAAATAATAGCCCCTTCATAGTTTTGGTATATTGGGATTCTCTGCCTTCATTCTGGGTCAGCTTTAGCTTCAAATCACTGCTGACCATATTGAAAGATGCTGTGAACTGCCCCATTGAATTCAGAGTTGTTTTGAAGGCTCTGTTTGCAATGTTTAAGCAGGACATTCAGAATTTTGTACTAGATATTCTACATTTGCATTCTTGGCCTCTTGTGCTAGAAATAAATCATGTAGACATTTTGAAAATTGCAGTTCTATGCAAATGAAGGCCTGTTTATTTCAGAGGGACCTCTTTTTACATACATCATAATAACTGAGCTGTTTGAATTACTATATTTTAACTTCTCTCTCAGCCCACTACCTATCATAGCAAATTGGAAATAAATGAATGAGCATCATATTTTACAACTAAACTTCAGGGACTTTCTAGTGCAGTTTTTTACTGATCCAGTAAACCTTTTTCAGTCACTCTTGCCCAGTTCCCCCTGTCCCAGTTGAAAATTCTATAATCCTCAGCATAACTTTTTTTAAATGAAGAGGACCCCTTATTCTTTTTTAAAAAACAGAAGAAAAACGAGCTAGATTCAACCCACTAGGTGTTTTGGCAAAGATTTTGCTAGATAGAACCAGCAACTTTGAAACTGGTTTTTAATAATGTTCTCAGCAAGTAAGAATATGCTATTTGCAGTCTTCTCAATATTTAGTTAATAGTTGGTAGTAGACACACCCTGGAGACATGAATGCCTGGGGAAGCTATGGGCCTATATCCCACCTTATCTGTCTAGAGATTAACCCAGAAATAAAACTGAACCACGCAGATGAAGTAGTAATGACTTCAGATCCTCTGAAGATGTCAGCCACAGATGCAGGCGAAATGTCAGGAGAGAATGCTGCTAGAACACGGCCATACAGCCCGGAAACCACACAGCACCCCAGTCATGACTTCTTTGCATGATATCTAGAATAACATTTTATTCATGACATAAATTTGTGGATTACTTCTGAGAAATAGGTAAACCACTACAAAGGGGTTTGGGAGGGGATTCTTAAAAAATTACATTTAGGTCAATTCCGCACAGCATAATGATACTTAGTTACATTTGGTATTTAAAAATCTGGCTATATCCCAGTTTTTCCCCCCAGTTTCTCCCTTTGCATGGGTGTCTGTTTCTGTGAAGGAATCAAGTTAAGACCAGGAGGAAATACTCTGATTTTTTCCGCACGAGTCCGGCATTTTTGGTTTTTACAATGCAAAGGCAGCATGCATGCTTGAACATCCCCGGTGTGCTGCATTTTGATTGGCTGTTCCCCCCAAAGGCAATGCTTCTGATTGATGGATCCACAGCAACTGCAGGAAAACTGGACCGGACAAGCCCCCCCCCCTTCTCAAGCTTTGGAAAGGAGCAGTGAACAACACAGCAAGCACATTGTGCTATACAAAGTAAAATATTTTGACCAATACTGGGCAGAGCACTATGTCCCACCCACTTTTAAAGGTGTGCAAGAAACCACAGCACAAGACTCACCCCCCCCCCCTACCTCCAGATATAGCATTTGAATGGTCTTTGGGAATGTCATGGAATGAGAGCATCCTGTCAGGCAAGTGCTTCCCCACCCGGGAAAAAAGGTGCACTTCAATGCAGGTTCTGAAAGAATGTGGGAAATACTGCAGGACAAACCTGCTTTAGGATCAGGTACAGTGCAAACTTCTTGGTCAAACAGGGGTATTTCCCTTGCTCAACCAGGATATTTGAACCATGCAGAATTGACCTTAGTGAAGAATTTCTTGCCTGAGTCATTACACTTGAAGGGCACAGATCTCTGTCATCCCATATCTGGGATGGAGAAATTTGTGAACAATTGATTCACATAGATAAATTCAGAATAGGTAAAATTCATAGAAATTGCATTGAAGTCAGAATTTATACTTTCATTTTGGCCATTTCCCCACTGAGAAATTAAAGCCGGATACAACCAGTTTTCAAAAGAAACAGCACCTTTTCATTGTGGTTTCTCCCTCCCCACGCAGCGTGTGTCTAGTGAAGACCTCAATGTCTATCATGGATTCAAGCAATGTAACACTCCCCATGAACACGTGATCTGCTCGGCGGGTCCGTTCTTCCTCGTCCTGATTGGCTGTTGTGTTGTGTTGGGGCAGGAACTTTTTAAAAAACTTTTTTCACGCAGCTACATTATTGCGTAGATGCGTAGGCAGAATTTCCCCACGTTCTGATTGGCTATTGTGCTGAAGCGAGAACACCACTCCGCCCCTGATTGAAAAATCATGTTATTCTTCTTCTCGTTTTTACATTCAAACAGAGCCATGCATAAACAATGTATCAAAATCATTATACCGTAGCTTCTATTTACGTTCCTTCATAACCACGCCCAGCGCAGCACAAAAAAGTGCGTGCTCTGCACACAGCCCACTGCGCTTTGATTGGCTGGAAGATTTGAAGGGTGGGAAGTCTGTCACCTGTTTCTCCCCACTGATCCGGCATCAGAGTGTGATTGGGGAAAAAGGTGCACTTCAATGTAGGTTCTGAAAAAACGTGGGATAAGGGGGGGCGCATGCCAGAACTGGGGTGAATCTGTGTTCTGCACTTAAGCGATGGGGAGTTCTTGCTTAATCTGTGTTTTTTCGCATGAGTATCATGCGATAGACAGTGGGGAATTGACCTTTATCTGCCTGCCTGGTAAACAGTCAGGCCTTTATTTATTTATTTATTTATTTATTTATACTTTAACCTTTTATACCGCCCTATCCCCGAAGGGCTCCGGGCGGTGTACAACATGTGACAGAATACAGTCATAAAACCATCGTAAATTAGTTAAAACCTATAAAAGCAGCGGAAGACTAACTATAATACTGATAATTATAAATGTAAGTGGCGCCCGACTACCTATTATTAAATCCTTTCCCAAAGGGAGGAACGGCGAGTCCCATCAGATAGTATAAGGCCCAGATGTAAGAGGCAAGAAAAAGGGAGGGCACCATCAGCGGCCGGTGCCACCAAAGGCCCGGCGGAACAGCTCCATCTTACAGGCCCTGTGGAATTCACCAAGATCCCGCAGGGCCCGGACAGTTGGTGGGAGAGCGTTCCACCAGGCCGGGGCCAGAGCCGTAAAGGCCCTGGCCCGTGTGGAGGCCAGACGCATCATCGAGGGGCCAGGGACCACCAGTAAATTGGCCTCCACTGAATGAAGAGGCCATGTAGGGACATATGGGGTGATGCGGTCTCGAAGATACGAGGGTCCAAAAGAAATTGTCCAAAAGAAATGTGAGGCATTTCCAAGGGGTAGTGATGAATATGATGAAAAACCCCAGACCTAGTTTTCTTGGATTATGTTAGATTTACCTTCAAATTTTACAGTAGATTTCTCAGGCCTCATCAAAACTCACAAAAACCAGAGTGCATGCAGACCTGATTGTAGTAAAAAACCCTTCAAATATTTATGTGGAAAGTAATTGAAATGATGGCTAGCCAATGAATCTAAAGGTGAAACAAGTGTGGGAAATGGATAAGAAAATATACTACTTGAAATTCTGCATGACTAGGATGATTTCATTCTATTGAGACCAATGTGGTTTGCCCAGCAACTTAAACCTAATTAAGCAACCTTATCATTAATAAAACTACTTCCCAGAACTGTACCTCTCTTAAAGAACTTCCAAAGGAGTATGCCTACTGCCTTGAAATACTGAGGTGTTTCTGGCTTTTCAGACTCTTCTTTTTAAATGTATATGCTCCTTCAAGAAGGGCACCATTCTCCATCTCAAAAAATCTGTTAATCAAATCTGCAGGGATAGGTTCTCTGAAATGTCTACTCTAACAAATAATACCTATACAAAGCATGAATAATGATAACGTCTTGTGTTGTTCTACTAGCTTTTCTGTATACTAAAGTAATAGTTCTCTCTCAAGGTGCTGAAATCTAATGAAAAGACTTCAAAGATATGGTCCATGATATATTCACTGACTATGGTAAGGGCTATATTATAAGCTGAGTGGGGAAATAATTTGTTAGAAGCTAGCTACTATAAGCAAAGATGAAACAAAGCAATATCATCCATCCCTGGAGATAAATTTAATTGTTGTTCTTGTTGAGTAATAGTTACACTTGTGTTGTCCACTTTACTTTCTTCTTGCTACATCATATCTTTCAAATCACACATTGTACCAGGATAAAGTAAGAGGGAGCCAATCCGTAGGGAAGGGCAAATCCCCCTCTGGAGGTGGTGTCCTGGCAAAGGGGTAAATCTACTGGTGCCCAGCTGCTGTGGGGCCCTGTGATGGTCCCGGCAGCTGGCCTCATGTCGGTGCTCTCATGCCACCTCCAGCTGTGTCACTGTGGTGGGGCATTCTGGGGAGTGGGGCTGTCCTTAGTCAGTCTGCAGAGCCTGGTCAGCCTCTGTGCATTGGTGACAGAGATACATCACAAAAGAGATACACTGGCGGAGAACTCCCCTCTGAGGAAGTTAAATAGGAGTTTTGTTTTTTAACTTTTTTTGGGCTTCCTGTGCTGTTGGAAAGTCTTTTAGAACTGGTGGAGCAGTGCCACCCTGGCCTCCTGACAACTCTGGATTGTACTGTAAATATAGTTTTGTGTAATTTGACCCCATTTGGGCAATTTGATCTTATTTGACATTCTGGTATTATTGTTCAACATGCTCCACCTTAAGTTCTCTTGAATTACAGGGTTCTTGGATGGAATTGAAAGTCTAATGAGTAAAGCTAACTACACTGATCATGATCTTCTACCCATGCTCAACAAATAGATTTAAGATGGGGCACAGTTCAAATCACCTCAGATTTGGCCAACAACTATTAAAATATATGATATTGCTTTCAAGCAGTTCAGCTGATGCCAACAGGATAATTTATACATCCCAGACAACAGTATATAGAAAGTTTGATAACAAAGCATGAACATTGAATATTATGAACATGAACTATTATAAAAAACAAAAATATATTGCTTTCAATAATTAATAATATATTATAAATTATGAAACAATGGTTTTCTCAATGCAAAAATGTGCCATACCACAAATCTATAGCCCCTTCACCATCTTTTTTCCAATTAATATTTTTATTTTTACTTCAAAGTCTTTTCAACATCGAAAACACACACAAAGATAAAAATTCACCAAAGAACAAAGGGTGGAAAAACAATATAGTTATATATACAAAATAATGATTAAAGCAGCCCATGCAACAATAGCCTTGGGCTGGAAAGAAAAGAAAAAATGGACAATTCAGAAATGGTTAGAATATATTTGGGAACAAGTGACATTGGATATTTTCGATATACTAACCAAAAATAAGACGTGGCAAGACAAACAGAATGAAATTTTGAAAATATGGATAATATACGTGGACTGGATGAAAGAAGTTCGAGTCATCGAAGAAAAATGGGAGAAGAGGCTACAAAGAATGAACTTACTGCTGTTTGTGTGAAAAAACTAAGAAGAAGCAATGGGGGGTGGGAGAAAAGGGGAAAAATGTATTGTTTGAAAATGTATGAAGAAAGAAATTATTATCATAAATTGTAAAATTCAAATGATACAATAAAAAATTAAAAAAAAAACAAAGAACAAAGTACTTATTCTCTAAGGACTCTCAGTTTCTTCAGCTCCAAATAGTAATCCTAAGAACATTTTTTTGTATTTGGTCAATAAGCATCTGGATAAAATTAAACCTTCAGCATCAGTAATGATGAAAGTTCTCATTTTTGTCTTTTGGTTCTTATTTTAACAGTCTTTAACTTTCAAAATCACATGTTATCCAGGATGGAGATGCAATCTCTCAATAAAGCAGGGAATATTAGCTCAGAGCAGACTGCTTATTAATATTGCAAGAAGCTGGGTAGGAAATTTTTAATACTAGTGTAAGGTCAGCTCTTGGAAGAAGATCCAAATAGAGGAGTGTAAGACAAATTTGACAGTCTTTATTATAAGGATAAGGGGTTCACAAGCACTCGGTTCAATGCATCAAACACACATACACAGAGTTCCTAAGATCTAAATAGGTTGGAAGATAGGTCTGAAATAGAGAGGGGTATTGGGATATATGAGTAATACGACCTGATCATGATGTGAATAAGATCTGGGGTTCAGAGCCAAATGGCCAGCATCTGGTTCCAGGGGGCAACGTGTTGGGCACAGCGATCAAAGATGGAAAGGTGTCAATGAGCGATTGGACCTATGGAAGGTAAGACATTTTTAGGGTGAAGGACCACCTCTGTGAGGTATCTGGTGAGCCCAGGGAGGTATCAAAACAGAATGAATCAGTGCGCAACGACAGTATGTCAAGAGTGAGAAAACAATGTTGCACACCAAACACAACCACAATAGTATAAATTTGATCACATTTATGTATGCTTTTACAAATATCTATTACATGAACTAACACCAGTCATTAACTTATTGCATATCTAATTCTTAACAATTATCCTAATATAAATATCTATATCATGCTATATAGGATATGATACCACTCATATGTTCAGTTCACAGGAAAGGATCAGTCCTCAGTGCAATCATCCTGTATGAGCAGTCAAAAGTTCACCTTTGTACTGTCCTGTGGATCAGCTTGCGACTTCCCAACAATAAACAATCAGTCTTTTGTCATTCAATTGCCTTCTAATGAATGACATCTCCAAGACAACTTATCTTGATAAATTAGGTGAGTGGGCTAAGAAATGGCAAATGATAAATTAGGTGAGTGGGCTAAGAAATGGCAAATGCAGTTCAATGTAGCAAAATGTAAAGTGATACACATAGGGGCAAAGAATCCAAACTTCACATACACGCTACAGGGGTCAGTGCTATCAGTCACAGGCCAGGAAAGGGATTTGGGCGTCTTAGTTGATAGTTCCATGGGAATGTCAACTCAATGCATGGCAGCTGTGAAAAAGGCAAACTCTATGCTGGGGATAATTAGGAAAGGAGTTGAAAATAAAACTGCAAGGATTGTCATGCCCTTATATAAAGCAGTGGTGCGACCGCACTTGGAGTACTGTGTTCAGTTCTGGTCGCCACATCTCAAAAAGGATATCGAAGAGATAGAAAAAGTGCAGAGAAGGGCAACCTTGCGAGGATGATTGAAGGATTGGAGCACCTTCCTTATGAGGAGAGGCTGCAGCGTTTGGGACTCTTTTAGTTTGGAGAGGAGATGTCTGAGGGGGATATGATTGAAGTCTATAAAATTATGCATGGGGTAGAAAATGTTGACAGAGAGAAATTTTTCTCTCTTTCTCACAATACTAGAACCAGGGGGCATTCATTGAAAATGCTGGGGGGAAGAATTAGGACTAATTAAAGGAAACACTTCTTCACGCAACGTGTGATTGGTGTTTGGAATATGCTGCCAAAGGAGGTGGTGATGGCCACTAACCTGGATAGCTTTAAAAAGGGCTTGGACAGATTTATGGAGGAGAAGTCGATTTATGGCTACCAATCTTGATCCTCCTTGATCTGAGATTGCAAATGCCTTAGCAGACCAGGTGCTCAGGAGCAGCAGCAGCAGAAGGCCATTGCTTTCACATCCTGCATGTGAGCTCCCAAAGGCACCTGGTGGGCCACTGCGAGTAGCAGAATGCTGGACTAGATGGACTCTGGTCTGATCCAGCAGGCTAGTTCTTATGTTCTTGTGTTCTTATCTTGACATTCTAATATCATTGAGAGCATTTGCTTGCCAAGATTCCTTGTGGCATTTCTGCCAGAAATACATAGGAATGTGATTGAACACAAGTGGCTTTGTGCCTGAAGAAAAATCCTTTGAAAGTGGACTTCTTATCGTGAAAACTGCTTGTGCTTGGCTTCCAGAATCTTGTTTACAATTGGACTAATTATACTTGACTCTCAGCGTCTTGTTTAAAATGATATTAGAATATCAAGAGAAGTTGTCTTGAATTGAGATGTCCCTTTCTTCCTGTGTTCAGAGTTCTATTGTAACTTATATATGAGAGGTGATTATTGTTTTTATTGCACTGTGACACTTTATTATAAATTTCATAAACATTTATTGGTTGTCTTCTATGCAGCAGGGAGTGAATTGTATTTGCATCATTAATTTGCCAACTATAATACCTTCACCACCATTCTTCAGTTATGGGAATAGCTGGAGTTTCCAATTCTGTGCGTATAGTATTCTTGCTGCTGTCATATATAAAAACAAAGTTCTGTGTTGCCTTCCTAGACCCTTCATAACCTTCTGTATGATTGAGAGAAGAAACAAATAGAACTGTTTCAAATATGGGTGTATCAAGATGTGTATTTATGAAGGCTGAGGGTCTTAAATGATGTTTAAACGGAGGTAGTGTGATATAAAGTGTGACCAGTGTGGACTCTACTCCAACTACAGTCTCCTAGCAAAAGATTTCCTTCTGACCCATCCTGTGGAAGTTCAGTTCTCTCCACACTTTTATTATTGTTGCTGGTTTTTACTCAAAAGACGGATCCCAAGACCTCTGAAGTTCCCTGGACCACTCCAGAGGCTGCTCTGAAGTCCCCTGGACCACTCCAGAGACACAAACCTTATTTAACTGAAACTAGGGCCCTTTCCACACAGCAAAAAGGGCGCTCCTCCACCGGCAGGAATTATGCCGGTGGAGGGGAGGGGGCCATTCGCACGGGAGCGTGCGAGTGGCCCCCGCAGAGGCCAGCACAGAAGAGGTGGCTCCGCACGGAGCCACTTCTTCTGCGTTCCCCCCCCCCACTCACCTCGTCCTCCGGTGTTTGTCTGGAGGGCTGCATGGGCAGGTCTCAGCAGCCCTGCAGACTGACGCTAGAGGATGAGGTGAGTGGGGGGGGGGAATGGGAAAGCGGCGCCTTCGGCACGGTGCGGTTCACACCGCGCCACTGGGAAGGCACCACTTTACAAAAACCTCCCTTGGGAAGGGAGGTGGAAAGCGGCACCTTCACGCCACTCGGGGCTGCACAGGACGGTGCTGCTGCAACGGCTGCCCAGGGACCGGTGTTTTTCCATCCCTGGGCCACTGTTTTTGGCCCTGTGCAGAAAGGGTCTATGAGTTTCTCCTTTTTTTCTCACTCCCTCCTTCCGCCTGGCTCCCCCAGCCCTTCCAAGGATCCTGATTAACCTCTAGCTGCTCTACTCACACACCAAACAGGTCTTAAGGGAACTGATGTTTTTCAGAAAGGACCTTTGCTAATACATTGCAGCAATGTTTATATCAATAAACAACATCACATGATAAAAGTTTTGATGGATTCCACCATGCCATGCTTCATGTCTGAATGCTACCCCATAAGAAAAACTCATGTTTGCAGAATGTCAGCACACCAAAGAAAAGGCTATGATAAACTCTTTGTTTCTACCATGCTAGCTTTCTGTCTTAAGGAAATTTTTATGGCACTGCATTTAAATGTACATCATTCTACCTGCAGCTGCAGTCCTAGAAACTGTCACCAGATGATATTTAAACTGATTCTATATTACTCTGAAATCTTTGCAAACCCACTCATGACATTCTTTTTTAAAATAATTTTTTCACAAAATGATACAATAATAAAAGGAAAAGATTTAGAAAAAGAAGAAAAATATGTAGAACTGCAATAATCACTACACTGAATGAAAACTTCCACTTACGTACATAAACTTTGGCATCCTGATATCAACACATATACTCAAATAAAATTTCACAGCATATAATACCGAGACATTCTAACCAGCTACACCACTGGTTGTTTTACTTGTTCAAGGTCTGTTTTGGCAATGAGCTCATAAAGTCCCAAAATCTGATGAGAAGCAGAAGTAATCAACAAATACCTTAAAGCCTCTGCATAATAATACTAATTTAACAACAGTAATATTTATTAAATTAAACAATGGGCCAGTTTATCCATAAATGTTCATTTCTTGATATTCTTTGAAGAGCCTCAACCAAATATATGAATGATCTTAGCATTTGCCAATGATATGGAAGTTGTGTTTAATAAGTGATGCATTAATTTATATGTGAGAACCGCTTCTATTACATAATTAACAGTGAAGCTGTTTAATTTTTATGCCAAATGTTTGTCACTGCAGTCATGCATAATGTTCTTATTACAATTAATTTAATATGTAATTCATTCAAAAACTAAATTTCAAAATCTCAAGTCCCTTTGAAATATTTCTTCCATTATTAGCTAATAGCTAGTGGATTTTCTCAGCTCTCTATGAAATGTAGTCTTACTGTTTTGTCAGTTTCATTTTTCAAAATAAATTCAAAATCCTTGAAATGTCTTAATGTATGCTGTTGTTGTTTTCCTTCATGTCTGTCACACAATCAGACTGACTCCTATGTAGATAGGGGTAAGGAGGGGAAAAGACAGCTGGTTGGCATGCGAACTGATATGTAGCCCTGGCTTTTCATTCATTTTCAGTCAGCTCTGTTTGATTCTGTCTTTCTTTGATTTGCCCAGTTCGCCATCAATAGTTTTTAAAACCTCTTTTAAAACCTCTTCTAAATGTTCAATTACTTGCACTCTTAATGCTCTCAAAGATTCTTTCACAGAGTACTCGAGGCTTGCCACATTTCTAAACAGCTGTCAAACAACAGCAAATGATCATTGTACATGTTTGCAGTGGAAACCTGTTGGTTGCAGGAGACACAAATAATCAGTTGTGGCTGTAATTCTGACAAAATGTCCTTCGACATTGGTAGTTCCTCTGAAATTCTGTGACAGAAAAATAAGACAATCATGATATTTTTTTCAATACCAGCAGCTGCCTAAGGTCCAACAACTTCAATAAATGTCCTTTCAGAATTTTCCCCTTTCTAATCATTGTGGTTCAAGGCATTGGAAAGAATGGTGGGATGTAGGGAAGGAATATTTGTCATACAGAATCCTCAGCCTGGAGCTCTGAATTTGAGCAATCTATTCATCTCACAGTTTTCAAACAAAGAGCGGAAGGGAAATTGTTTCAAGGATGAGCCATTCCTGCAGTTTTTTTCCAAGAAGGATTCTAGGAGTTGAGTCAGGAACTTGATAGACCTAACAGGCAGCTATATCCAAAGGGCTCTGACAGCTAGAGATGGCACTGATGCAGTAACGTAGCTACCACGGGGCAGGGTGGGGACAAATGCCCCGGGTGGGCCCCTGTCGGGTGGAAAATTGCCCCCACACCCCTTCCCCTGTCCCTGCCAGGCCCAGCAGAGGCCAGCTGAGTGCCCCTTGCCCCCACCCTGCCAGGCCCAGCAGAGGCCACAGCTGGGCACCCCTTGGCCCTGCCCTGCCAGGCGGCCCAGGAAAACCATCAGCTTAGGTAAGTGGGGCGTGGGGGGTGCAGCTACCATGGAACATGGGGGGCATGTGGAGGGGTGGGGGTGGGGGCACAGGAAAGCCAATTTGCCACAGGCACCATTTTCCCCACTACATTTTTGCACTGATGCCTCACCTTCACACCACCTCCTGAGGACTTCCAGGTGGTGCAAACACAAAAAAACCTTGGTTGCCTGGAAAGCCCTCTATAGAACTTAATGGCATTATACCATCCTTTTGAGCAGAGTAAGTTCAAAACCCCAGCTGTGCTGTTCCCAGCTCCACAGCCCAGGTGAAAGTTGACTAAAGTTGGCTCCACCCCTGGGAACATCCTAGTTCACCCATCCCATGTGCTGGTGTTCACTCACCACCACAAAGCTATGGGGTAACTGGACCCTGGAATGTTTGCATTCTTCACCAGCAGGGGTACCCTGATGTTGACGAAGAGGGCAAATGCATCACCGCAAGGCTACGCTGCACCTAGAAGCTGTTCCCTCCACCTTAGGATTGGGTCTTAGGTTGTATAGTATTGTCAGTATTCTGACTCTAGGAAGCACACATCAAGCACAGAAGGGAATTGTGGAACATAACATCAGTCTGTGGTATAAATATTGGTATAAATATTGGACTCTACTCAATAAGAACAGTTCCTTGAGCTTGCTAATTTCTAGGTTTATGTTTTAATTTTAAATATTTATCTTTCCATTGTGTACAAAGAGGTTATTAGAAGGAGCTAAAAATCCATTGAATAAAAGAAAATTACAGCATATAAATGGAGTAACTGAACTTCAAAACCCAGGCAGAAGAACACAGTTTCCCAGCATATTTGCCGATCATGGCTTTGCCTTGGGCAAGTCTAGTTTCATAGTTCTTGGAATTTCCATATTTTGCAGATGTTCATAGCTTTCCACTAATGGTTTCTATAGATCATTTCAATGCATATGATACTTGATGTAACTTCAATTTCAAAACAGATGTATGAGGTAGAATGAGAAAAAAAATTCCTATGCCCTAAGGCCACCCAGTGACCAAGGATAGTTCTACATTTACACACACTACTATATATTATACACATATTTGAGGAAGATCTATGCAATAACATATTTCTAAGCAGGCAATGACAGAGTACACTGATGTGTTGCCATTCATTCTGGCCCTTTCCGCATGAGCCATTTACAGCGCCCTAGGGACAGCAAAAACGCTGTCCCTAGGGAGCTGTTCGCATGGGGGGCACAGCTGCATTGCAGCCGCGCCGCCCTCGCTCCCCCTCAGCGGTGCAAAGCCACTGTTTCCAAACAAACGGCAGCAGCTGGAAGGTGCCATCCCCCCCTTTCCTGATCGACGTACCTTCCCTGCGACCTTCCGGAGCATCGCCCAGGCCTGGGGACACGCCCCCCTGCCCTGCGACTCCAGAGCTGTTGCGCAGGGCAGGGGGGCATGTCCCCTGACCTGGGCGACGCGCTGGTCGCAGGGAAGGTACGTCTATCGGGCAACAGCACAGCACTGCGCCGTCTTCCCTGCCCCTACCGGGACCGTTCGTGCAAACAGTTCCGGGGGGGTGTTGGCAGTGTACACGCCGACGCACCCCCCAGCATGGCCGTGCGGAAATGGCCTCTGTAACTGGACAGCATTAGAGAGTCTGGAAAAGAGAGGCCAGTCAGGCATTAGGGAATGATTGTGGAGAACGAGAAATGGAACAAGCTCAGTGTTTTACTCCTTTACTATAGTTATGTAAATTTGTCATGCTCATAAACTGATATTGAAGGATATGAAAAAGGATATTGAAGAGATAGAAAAAGTGCAGAGAAGGGCAACGAGGATGATTGAGGGACTGGAGCACCTTCCTTATGAGGAGAGGCTGCAGTTTTTGGGACTCTTTAGTTTGGAGAGGAGACGTCTGAGGGGGGATATGATTGAAGTCTATAAAATTATGCATGGGATACAAAATGTTGACAGAGAGAATTTTTCTCTCTTTCTCACAATACTACAACCAGGGGGCATACATTGAAAATGCTGGGGGGGGGGGAGAGAATTAGGACTAATAACGGGAAACACTTCTTCATGCAACGTGTGATTGGTGTTTGGAATATGCTGCCACAGGAGGTGGTGATGGCCACTAGCCTGGATAGCTTTAAAAGGGGCTTGGACAGATTTATGGAGGAGAAGTCAATTCATGGCTACCAATCTTGATCCTCTTTGATCTGAGATTGCAAATGCCTTAACAGACCAGGTGATTGGGAGCAACAGCCACAGAAGGCCATTGCTTTCACATCCTGCATGTGAGCTCCCAAAAGCACCTGGTGGGCCACTGTGAGTAGCAGAGAGCTGGACTAGATGGACTCTGGTCTGATCCAGCTGGCTTGTTCTTATGTTCTTAACTGGTCTGGCTTATCTCAGGGAAAGGAATCTCCATTATCACATACTATGTGATAGTGTGTGAGAACACACACACACACACACACACACACACAAATGTACATTTTTACATTTTATACAGACAACAGATTCAAGGTGGACAGACAGATGTTTTCTTCACTTAGTGAGAAGTTGTTTTTCACTGCCAGTGGAAATTGTGATAGCCACTAGCACAGATGGCTTTAATGGGGGATGAGAAAGATTAACAGAGAATAAAAGAACAAACACATTCAGAGTTACAGCCTCTAAAATTAATAGACTTAATAGCCTGTAACTCTGTTTAGGAAGCTACTGTTACTTCATCCATGGCTCCTGTGGATATTAATGCTTGGCAGAATCATAAAGGTAAGGCCTGGTCTCTATGCTCTGCTATAGACTCTCTTTTTTTGTGGTGGTGGTACTTGATGGAGGGGATTATCAGTACCTTCACTGGGGGCTCTTCCAAGAACTTTGGGGGGAATTGGTGGAAATCAGTTCAGCCTACATATGCACCTCTTTTTTTAATCTTTCTGTAAAAAAAAAAACACTGCTCCAGGGCAGCTTCCTGGTTCAGGATGATTGACTAGATGGACCATTGATCTAATCCAGCAGGGTACCTCCTATCCTCTTATGTTCACAAAGATTCTAAAGGCATGTGACAGCTGTTTCAGGACTTTGAGTTCCAACCTCTCCCTTCAACAGGGAGTCTTCCCAGAAGGACTAAAAGAGGTGGTGGTATGACTGCTTTTAAAGAAAACATCGTTGGATCCTTTAGATCCATCCAATTATTGGAGTGTGAGTTATGGCCTTGCAATGATTGATGTTTCTCCAGGATTGGGGGATAGTGGGTGGCACTTGAAAAGAGGATGTTTCAGATGTGGCCTCTAATTTGTGGGGTTCTTCTGAGGGCTATCCAATGCTATTTAACATCTAGCTTTTTCTGTTGATGGAGGGCTAGCCAGCCACTGACCATGATGTTCTGGCTCAGTGTCTGGAGGCTGTGGATGGATGGCTGAGAAAGGGCAGACTAAGGTTAAATCCATCAAAGAGGAAAATCCTGTGGCTGGGTGAGGGGTGCCAGAGCAGGGGTTCCAACTGCCATATGTATATATTTATGAATTGATTTATTTTACAGTTTTTTCCATTATATATATTAAATTTAATTAAATTTAATTAAAAGATCAGCCCAAGAGAATAGTAGTTGGTAGCAATTCTGCATCTTTAGATTTTCTCTGTGTATGGGTGGGTTATAACTTAAAGGAAAGCTCTGCAATTGTAATTTTGTCTTTGTTACTATGGTGGATTCTGCATGGGCCAAAAACAGCGGTGTGAAAATGGTGTGAAAATGGTATAAACCCTTTCACACTGTTTCAAACCCTTTTACACTGTTTTCACACTGCTGTTTTTGGCCCATGTGGAATCTGCCTGTGAGTGTATCCACACTGGAAAAAAAGTTCTATGAGGTGGAAATCAAGACATTACTAAGGGTCTGTATTACAAGATGAAAAGCAGTAGGGGGCTTTCTTTACCACACGGTACAAACCTAAGCCAGTAATCACTGAAACAATGCTGGAAAACATGTAATAAAACATTTCTGCTCCAAAGTAAAATAAAAGGAATAAAGTGCACATCATTTGTGAAATTCACATTGTGCATGACAGTTCTGAAGATTCTTCTTGCCAACACTGTGTTTTCTCAGTAGAACTATTACAAAAGCAACAGGGTTTTCATTTTGCATTTTCTGTTATCTCTGAGACTAATGAATAATATTTCCTTCTAGGCCTTTCATATTTGCAACACAGCTCCTGTTGCCACTTTTAGTTAATCTAGTATTATGAAGAGACAACATCACACATTTGTCTGCTAGCCCTTCCTCTTACCAAGAATGCTCTTCTCCCACCACTATATCTCCCTTTACCCTGCATATCATGATATACACACATATTAGTTTCTCCTAATGTTATAGTACTCCATTTTAATGGTTAGAAGAGCAGCACCTGGAAACTCTTGAGTAAGCTTTTTTAAACATTAGGTTCACAGATGTGATATTTTATGGACACTATTGGCTGTCACGACTGCAACTCTCAGCATGCACTGGCTCTCGCCTTTTTCCAAAAAGGGGAGGAAAACAAACTGAGAAACTACATCCCACTGGAACTTCAGAACTAATGAGAGGCCAGGAGCTGGGGGGAGGGGAAAAGTTGATTGGTTGCTGCCTGTTTTTGTAAATAGAATAAATACTGGAACTGAGGACAACTGGAACTGAGGACAGGAATCCTCAGTTCCAGCACCCTGTAGCTAGGGCGAAATAGTTCAATATAGTTCGTTCAGTGGTGGGATCCAAAAATTTTAATAACAGGTTCCGATGGTGGTGGGATTGAAACAGTGGCGCCGCTGCACACACGCACCTCCAGTCCCTATTGGGCAGGGAGGTTGCTTTAGTAACCCCTTCTCGGCACTCAGAAAAAATTAGTAACCACTTCTAGAGAAGTGGTGAAAACTGGTTGGATCCCACCTCTGAGTTCGTTCCTTTTTATTAAGCTGACTTTGTTTGAGTGTGTTCAGCCTTACAATTGGCTGGGTACAGTTCCCTTTGAGGTTGGCAAACTGTCTCTACATTTTCTTCTGCAACAGGTGAATTCCTTCTTGGAAGATCAGTCCTAGCCTGTTCTCTGAAGTATATTCCATTGATTTCAGAGGAGGTAACACTCCGAGGTTACTCTTCAATGGATTTCCCTCTCAAGTCACATATTGACATAACAAATTTAAACCAACATTTCATTATGCACTACAACACATCAGAATCCAAGTAGCAATCTCAAGATTAAATGCTCCATCAATTAAAAGCATATCCCTCCACGCAGATAAATAGACATGACTTTTCTTTGTATTGATGTTTTTCCCAGGGGGCACCAATGGTAAAAGCAGTACATAAACAATCAGGGTTTTTTTTACAGTTTCTTCTAATGAACATTTATTGAATGTATTGGAAGCTATTTATTATACTGCAATTTCCTGACACTACTCATTGCTCCTTCATTTTTTCTGTTCTCTGTGCTGACCTCTTTCTTTTGCCTGTTCTAAATAAAGAAAGAGAGATCCCACATACTAGTTTTGGATATAGTGGTTAAGTTGTCTACCTTCCTTTTCAAATGAGCTTTGCCAAAATTAATCAAAATGCTGAAATCCTTAACATCTTTTTGTATGTACACAATTAAAAGACATCTGCCATTTTGAAAAGAGCATTCTAAATCTATGCTTGTCAAAGCTGCCGATTCTAGCCTGGACAGTTCCTAGTGATTTGGGGCTGTGCAGTAGAGGCAAATTTTGGGAAGGACATCCCCAAGAAACTATGCTATACTATAGAGTTTACCTCTGAAGCTGCCATTTTCTCCAAGGCTTATTCCGCACATGCAGAATAATGCACTTTCAAACTGCTTTCAGTGTTCTTTAAAGCTGTGCGGAATAGCAAAATCCACTTGCAAACAGTTGTGAAAGTGGTTTGAAAATGCATTATTTTGCGTGTGTGGAAGGGGCCCAAGAGAATTGATGTCTGTAGTCTGGAGCTCAGTTGTAATTCTGGGAAATCTCCATGTGGAGGCTGGCAATTCTGGTTTTCATGCATGAATTATAGCACAAGGCCAAAAACGCCTGAGTAATTTTTATTGGGATAATTGGTAACTGTGCCATTTGAAAAATTTTTTAATGAAACAATAACAGCCTATCCTAGTCTAGTCCTTCCACTGAACAGAAAATTAACTGCTGTCTGAGTTGCAGTGTTTGTATGCCTTTTTCTCTGTGACTGACCTGTCATTTTTAGTGAAACATGAAACCAAGTCAATTGTGTTAAAGAATCTCACAACACTATCACAAATGGATACCAGGCTGGTAATCTTTTCCAGGGTCATAAATCCCAGCAAATCAGTCCACCCAATTCTATTTAAGTTCAAAGAACATACTCAGTAGCCACTTCAAAATGACTTGGGTCATTAACTTTCTGATTATAGAATCCTATTAAAGCATCTATTGTCAGCTTCTATAAAATTGAATTTCCAATGGACAGGCAGATGAACACATAGGCTTGATTTATTCATGCAATTCATTCTTGAAAGGTTTTTTTTTTACAGTAACTTCTAAACAGGGAGCAAATGTGGATGTAATATTTAATGTTCTCTGATTTTTAAAGATATTTATGAAGGGTGCTTCTATAGATGGCATGCTACTCTACATTTTTATCTGCTTTGGTATCTTGGCAGGGGGAGATTCAAATACTGAAAACAAGCTGACTGAGCAGAGATTGTTAGGAACCTCCATGAAGTTTCAAAAACTCTTTTAGAAGGGAGGGTATCATTCTGATTCAAAATATAGTTTTGGATAACTCCCCCACTTCACCAGTTGGCTTTTCATTAACTTTTCAAATCTGGATTTCATTAACTTTTCAAATTATGTAACTAATGGCATATATTTCTGCTGTATGATATGTCAGATGAAAACATAATATCTGAATGGCTGCTAGACATGCCTATTCATTATCTCATTTGTCTGTTTCAGCCTGCACTAATTCACTGTAGAGTACTCAAATGGTGAAATATAAATATGTACCTTACTCATTCATGACATGAGAAAGATGTTATCTCCCTTGTTGGACTAATTTGAAGAGACAGAATAGTAATGCCCTATGCTGACCAAAAGGAATTAAGTATACTTACATAGATAATATAAAATGTAGTTATTTATCAAGTGATATTTCAAGAGTTTATGCAGAAGTCAATGAGGAAAATAATTATTAAGCTGCCATGTTTGAATAGCTCTGAGGTGGGTTGGGAGGAAATACTCCAGTTTGTTTCACGCAAGCCCAGGTCTTTTGTATTTACACCACAAGTATATCCGCACATGCGCAAACATTCTCGGGGTTCCACATTCTGATTGGCTGTTGTTTTTGGGTGGCAGCTTGAATGAATGTCTCCACTTTCATTATTAAATTTTGTTATCTCACACTAATAGATCATGTTCACCATTGATCTATGGGATTCCACAGTTACCCCAGTTACCAGATTGTTTTTCTAATCTCACAGGCTCATTTTAATATTCTCCCCACAGCAATAACTTGAGGAAGATACCTCCGCATACCCTTACATGAAGGGCTTTGTTTTTGCTCCTTGACTTTGAATGAAATGACGGAACATATTCTACTGCACTATGCTTGCCATATTGATTTATGTAAACAATTTATTGAACCGCACATCAATCTAAACCTCATTCCTTCCTATAGGGCCAAGACTTTGGCTCATTCCGCACATGCAGAATAATGCACTTTCAAACTGCTTTCAGTGCTCTTTGATACTCTCCTCAGATACTTCTTAATGATCACAGTTCTAAACAGACTGAAGATGTAGCAAAGTTCTTAGTTCTGACTTTGTTAAAACATTAGTCACTTTGACCTTGATCTTACTTTGATTATTTTTGTTTTAAAATTTTAACCTATGCCTAATAAAGATGATTGATTTGATTTGTTGATTGATTGATTGAATTTATTGGCAGATACAATGTCTTTTGGTTAGCACTATTTGCTGCTTTTGAACTATAAAGCAGTAGTTAGTTTGAGCATTAAACATTCGTAGTTGCATCCCATTTGTATTTGCATCCCATTCTACAGCTGGAAAAGTGAAACAGTTATTTATCCCAACATAACAAATTATGTATATTGACAGAGAATCATAGGGTATATGTGAAATTTTCTCATTTAGGTGTGACTATTTCTACTTTGCTGAACTGCATATTGGTGAACTGCAAAGACTATTTCTACTTTGCATACTGCATATTGGTGATGCCTGCCAAAGCAAGTATCTGATTTCTATACAGATTTAAAAATGATATTGTGGATGACGGTTTCACACTGCAAACTCAATTGTCTGTTATTTCTCTACTCAAAAGTACATCTGAGTTATTGCAACTCATCCTCCTGAAAAGCGGAAACGGGGCTAGTGCAATTTGTTCCCCTTCAAAAATAAAGTTCAGGCTGTTTTCATTGTCCTCCATTTGAAAGGACAGACTGGACAATCTTGCATTGTTTCTCATTTGAAAACTCAAACTGAATGCCCTTCAGAATAATTTTCACAATTGCCTTAATTGTGCAATGTCTTGTCCATTGTGATGCATGTGATGTAGTGCTGCCAGCTCCAGAAGGAAAAATTCCTAGAAATTTGCGGCAATAGAGCCTATGAGGGTTTGGATAGGGGAAGGACATCAGCACTGTATAATATGATATAGTCCACTTTTAAAAGCAGCCATTTTCTCCAGGAGAACATCTCCCCATCTTGGAGATTACTGTAATTCTGGCAGGTCTCTAGCCACCTCCTGGGGGTTGGCAACCCTATCCTCGTGGATGGAAATCTGCAGAACTATTTTCAAGACTTTCCCTTCCTTACAACACTTTGGAAACAGTAAACATACAGTTTTTGCTCTGGGTATAGGAAATATAATATTTCTTGCTAGCTCAGGGAGTAGCTTTAAAGAACTGGGAGTAACTTTAAAGATCTGGGAGTAAGCTTCATTGAACCAAGGGAGAACTGCCCTTTAACTTTAGATGTGATGCTAGTCAAAAATGTAATAAATACCTTCCATTTTTCAGGTTCCATGTTCCTTTTATGATAGATCATATCATAGTTTTACATCTCCTCTTGAAAAAGCTCATAATTGTACCATTAGCATACAGCACATAAAAGAAGAGACAAGGTTTTTGTAGCAGCTGACTGACAGAATGCAGATGAACACTGGCCTTTTCTTCACGAGTCATTTACAACACATCTTGCTGCCAAATGCCACTTTTTCCTCTTTGAATTCTGCACATTTTTTCCTCTGATTCTGGAAATGTTTTCTCTTCATTTTTCCTTTGCTGTTTTCCTGAGCACTTTAACCATATTTTTTTCAGTCTGTTTTTAAGCCAGTTTCTCTTGAGCGTGCAATCATATCCAATTGACTATTTATCCATAGTCCTTGTAATTACCCAGCCTCTTTTCAGCCGTCTTCTCCTCCCCCTCTTCTTTTTTCAAAAGCATTATTTCTCTGTCATATCAAACTTGCATTGTTAATGTTCAGGCAGAGATGCAAAGAAACAGGGTCCATGGGATCAGTGTTTCAATTTCACATAGAACTTGTGATCTTAATGTTCAGAAAGACATAACAAACTAGCATGGTTGATTGGGTCAGCTTTCTCATCAAACTGGTGAAGTAACATTAGCAGAGAGTGATTTGAAAGCTGAGATCAATTGTATCAATGATACAATGCTGAGATGTTGGGGTAATTGAAAAGAGTGCTAAAAGTAATTGCTTTATCTAATTGGGGACTGCTGCAGCAACGATTGTGCATTACTGCTAATCAGATTTGGCCAAATAATGTTGCTCTTTGTGAGGGGCAGGGGGCTATGTGCAGTGGTGGGATTCAAATAATTTAACAGCCGGTTCCGGTGGTGGGATTCAAATAATTTAACAACTGGTTGTTTACAAGCACCATTTTAACAACCGGTTCTGCCGAAGTGGTGCGAACCTGCTGAATCCCACCACTGGCTATGTGTTCCTGTTCCTTCAAGTAATGGCACCTGCTCCAGGAGTTGTTTTGGCTTCCATTTTGGGTTGGTACTTTTCAATTGTAGCAATGAAGGCTGAGATATTTTTGAATTGCCACTTCAAAATGTAGCTGTGCAAAAGAAAACAAACAATAATGCTAGAATTCTGATGCAAAAGAAAACAAAAGGGGGAGGGCAGAGACATATGGCCTATAGGGACATGGGTGCTCCCCAGCTGTGCTCCCCAGCCGCATGCCACTGAGCCCAGCCCCCTTAGAGGGAGGTGGGGGCAGGGCTTGGCGGTGGGTGACTGGGGCGCCCACCTGGGCCACCCACCACGACTGAACCCCACCCCTGACCTCCATGCAACTTGGCTTTTGCCCTTCCCAGGCACTGGGGACAGAAGGAGTCGGCCTGCAGAGAGGCAGGGGCAGGGCTCAGTCCAAGCCCTGCCCCCATCCCTGAACCCTACCCCCGAGCACAGGTGGGTGGGGGCACCTGGAGAAGGTGTTGCCCCCGGGCGCCATTACCCCTCAATATGCTTCTGGGGGAAGATGTTGTTCTGCATCACAGGCAACAGCCTATTACCATCAGGAATAAAACCCTTTCAACAGTAGCAGGTGGACTGAATGCAACTGAAGAGACAAGAGGGTGATAAAACCCTAAAACAATGAAGAGGAAAGCAGGTGTGCTGAATGGTTTCTCAGAAGACATTTCCAAGACACAAGGGAAAAATCTGTGGTAAGCTGCGCATGCAGAAAAGGCCATTAATAGGTCATGGTCATGGAGCCTATTCCATTTCAAAGGCAGAGGGAACCTTTTCATAATTACGCACTACCCAATACATTCTTATTTGAAAAAGAACTAATAACAGTTTTAGAGAATGAAGGTGGAAAGGTACATGTTCAGGAAGTTGCTGGATTGAATTTCTGTAACTTATTGCTGGAGAAGAGCCACAGAAAGCAAATAAATAACTGGAAGGAGCTTTCTTGTAAATGAGAGGTAGGGGAGAGGAATAATAATTTAAAATAGATGAAAGCTTTGGCTGTATGTGATCTCAATTTAAAAAAAACTATATAGGGACAGATTATAGATATCAGTCACATGATTTCCCATGAAACAAAAATTAGATTCTTTTACAAAACTATAAAATATTTACAGGACAATAACATAGAAATTGAAAATTGTATCTTTAACGGAAGATATCAGGATGAACTAATGTCTACAATATTTTTTGTCCTTTTGTGGCGCTTTGATGTTTAATGAATCTTGCCTTGTCCTTTTCTCTGCCCTTTCTCAAAATTTTTAACCTGGGTGATTGTTCTATATTAATATACAAGTGGGGGCCCACAAGAAGCTTCAATGAGCAGCTATCCAATTCCAATTTAATGGGCAGCTATCCCCCACCTTCTCTCAGTCTCTCACCCTTTCTCCCTCCTGCCACACCTTTTCTTGCTCATTCTCTCCCATGCCCCCACCCCATTACTCTCTCTTTCTGCTGCATCACCCTCCCAGCTGCCAACCTGCTTCCTACCCCCTCACAGCAGCAGTGGTGGCAATGGTTCTCTCAGAATTCCAACAGACACCCCAACTACAGAGACCAGTTCCCCTTAGGGTTGCCAATTCCAGGTTGGGAAATTCCTGGATATTTGGGGGTTGAGCTTTAGAAGGGTATTTTAGGAGGGAAGCAACCTCACCAGGGCATAATGCCACAGACCCCATCTTCCAAAGCAGCCATTTTCTCCAGGAAAATTGATCTTCTCTGTCATTTGGAGAACAATTCCAGGTGATCTCCAGCCCTTGCCTTGAGATTGGCAACCCTAGTTTCATTTACCCCCACAACCTTGGCACTTCTGTATTCCTCACCCTTGCTAATCTTCCCATGTACTTTCCAGCCCTGTGATCTCCCACCCCCTCACTTGCTAATCTCCCCATCTACCCCACCTTTGACAATTCTCTCACCTCCATCCTCACTGATTGTCCCATCCACCCCTACCTTGAGTAGTCCTCTCACCCTTGCTGAGCTCCTAATCTCCCCCACCCTTGACAATCCTTTCATCCCCACTTTTGCTGAACTCCCCATCTATCTCCCATCCTTAGCACTCCTCTGATCCCTACCCTTGCTGATCTCATCATCTACCCATCATCCGTACTGATTATCCCATTTTTTTGACCCTTGGCACTCCTCTCACTCTCACCCTTGTTGTCTGCTCTCTTTGTTGTACAGCCCATACTGCTCCATAGTATACTCAGGATCTTAGTAGACAGCTAAATTGCAGTTGGAGGAAAACTCCCAATGCATGCAACAGAAACCTGGTACGTGGCTAATGGGTTTATTTTGAGGCAATGATAGTGGCAAAGAAACAATATTTCTCTGCCGCTATTCAACCTTGTCTTTGCTGCCCAGCAGAACTTTCAAGGTGGTTTGGGTCTTATTACATTCTGGCCCCACAGGCACAGTGGAACCATCTCTGCCCTCTGTAATCTATTTGCTGCACTTCCAGATTATTTTTTTGTATTCACTAGAACTTGGACTCCAGAGTTATTGTAGTTGAATTGGTGGAGCTATCCAGAGCACAGCTTTGCTCAGTTTTATGGATGAGTTTCAGCTGATTCAACTCAAGGATGAGGACAAGGTGCTTGACAGGTTCATATGACCATTTCTGTTCTAAATCCTTGTCCCTCCTGATTTATTAAAGCCAGTAAGGGAGAGATAACTGACTGGGTCAGATAGGTCATTAATGCTTCATTGAGAGAGGGAGTGGTTCCATCCTGTCTGAAAGAGGCAGTGGTAAAACCACTTCTTAAGAAAACCTCTCTCTGCCTGGCAAATCTATAGCTGGTAGCAAATTTCCCCTTCCTGAGCAAATTCCTGGAGAAGATGGTCACCAATCTACTCCAAGCACTCTTGAATAAAACTGATCATCTGGATTCATTTAAATGGGGGTTCATGCATGGTTTTGGAATAGAAACAACTTTGGTCATCCTGTAGGATGATTACCTATGCTGGGAGTGTGACAGGGTGAATGTGACCCTGCTTACTCCTGGATCTTTTGATGGCTTTCAATACCACTGACTATGGTATTATTCTGGAGTGACTTCTGTAGTTGGAATTGGGGGGCACTGCAGTGGCTTTGCTCCTACTTGGAGAGCCATCTCCAGAAGGTGGTGCTTGGTGAATATTGTTCAATCTTATGGTTTCTCCAGTATGGAGTTCCTCAGGGATCTGTTCTATTCCCCATGCTATGCAACATCTACATAAAACTGCTGAATAAGGTAATCTGGAGTTGTGGAGTGCATTGTGATCAGTATGCACTTTTTCTCCTTTTTTATTATTAGCAGATGAGGCTGTGGATGTGTTAAACTGTGTTTGGTTTTGATAATGGACTGGATGAGGGCTAACCAACTGAGCTGCTGTTCACGGGTGATTCTTCTGATTGGATGAAAAGGAGTCAACCTGTCCCAGATGGGGTTGTACTCTCCCTGAAGTAATAAGCTTTCAGTTTGGGACTGCTCCTCATTCCATTTTTGTCAATTGAGGTAGCTTCAGTAGCTTAGGGTGCTTTTTGTTTCAATTGGTGACCCAGTTGCATCCCTATCTAGACAGCAGTAGCCTGACTTCAGTAATCTATGCTCTGGTTATCTCCATATCAAATTACTACAATGTAATCTACATAAGGCTGTCTTTAATTTATTATTTATTTATTTATTTATTTATTTATTTATTTATTTATTTATTTATTTATTTTATTGGATTTTTATACCGCCCCATCCCCGGAGGGCTCTGGGCGGTGCACAACATTTGAAGACAGTATAATTAATAACATTTAAAAGCAGCGATAAAATATCCCAAGGCGTTTACCAATATGTCCAAATTTAACTATAAATTAAATTAAAAATCCAAGATGTAGGTGGCGTCCAGCGTTCCAACAATATAAAATCCCTCCCTCCCCGCGATGAAGGGAGGCATGGCGAGTCTCAATGATGGAATTGATGGAGTTGTGGCCCAGATGTTAAGGGCCACAGACGGGGCACTGTTAGCGGCTGGATCCTCCGAAGGCCCGGCGGAACAGCTCCGTCTTACAGGCCCCGCGGAACTCCCCAAGGTCCCGCAGGGCCCGGACAGCTGGAGGGAGAGCGTTCCACCAGGCCGGGGCCAGGGCTGTAAAAGTCCTGGCCCGCGTGGAGGCCAGCCGCATCGCCGAGGGGCCAGGGACCACCAATAAGTTGGCCTCCGCCGACCGGAGAGGCCGCCTAGGGACATATGGGGTGATGCGGTCTCGAAGATACGATGGCCCCAGGCCGTGAATGGCCTTAAAGGTCAACACCAACACCTTGAAGATGATCCGGAACTCTACTGGAAGCCAATGCAGCTGCCGCAGCACAGGCTGGATGTGTTCCCGAAAGGTGCTGCCCGTAAGCAGACGTGCTGCTGCATGGTGAACCAGTTTTAATCGCCGGATCAAACGCAAGGGAAGGCCCGCGTAGAGCGAGTTACAATAGTCAAGTCTGGAGATGACCGTTGCATGGATCACTGAGGCTAGGTCCGCTCTGGAGAGGAAGGGAGCCAGCCGCCGGGCCTGGCGGAGGTGGAAAAAAGCAGCCCGGGTTGTATGGGCCACCTGGGTCTCCATTGTGAGAGACAAATCCAGGTGGACCCCCAGGCTGCGGACGGAGGGGGTCGGTGTCAATGTGACCCCCTCCCACACCGGCGGCTGGAAAGTCCCTCCCCCCCTTCACGACCAAGCCAAAGGATCTCCGTCTTCGAGGGGTTCAGTTTTAACCTGCTCTGCCGCAACCAACCAGCAACCGCCTCCAAACAGTGCTGGAGAGCCGCAGGGGCGGCGGCTGCTCCCCCTCCATCAACAGAATGAGCTGTGTGTCATCAGCGTACTGATGGCAAATCAGCCCAAAACTCTGCACCAGCTGAGCAAGAGGTCGCATGTAGATGTTAAATAACAGCAGGGACAATAATGCCCCCTGGGGTACACCGCATTGGAGCGGGCACTTCCGAGGCCTGGTCCCCGCACCTCACTTGCTGGTTCCGGCCCCGGAGAAACGAGGTTATCCACTGAAGGACAGTGCCCCGCACTCCGGAGGCGGCCAGGCGGTGGGCCAAAAGGTCATGGTCGACCACATCAAACGCTGCGGTGAGATCTAACAACACCAGCAGCGCCGATCCGCCTTGGTCAAGCTGGATACGGAGTGTGTCTGTGACGGCGACGAGAACAGTCTCCGTCCCATGCCCAGCACGGAAGGGGTCAAAAGCTGATGCGTCATCCAGAAAACCTTGAAGCTGCTCCAACACCACTCTCTCAATTACCTTCCCCAGAAACGAAAGATTTGAAACGGGGCGGTAATTGGCCAGATCTCCTGGATCTAACGATGGTCTTTTTAAGAGTGGGTGGACCACTGCCTCCTTCAACCCATCCGGGAAGGTTCCTTGCTCAAGAGAACCATTGATGATACTCAACAGATGGGGTCGTAGCTCCGCCCGGCAGGTTTTCACAAGCCAGGACGGGCACGGATCCAGAGGACAGGTAGTAGGTCTAACAGCAGCTAAGGCTCTGTCGACAGCGGCTTCAGAGAGCAGGGAAAACTGGGTCAAACAAAGACCCGAAGACGGCAAGGGAGTCTCCAGTTCGCTAATTGTAGCTAACGTGGATGGAAGGTCGTGGCGGAGCAACGCGATCTTATCCGCGAAAAAGCTCATAAATGCCTCACAGCTAATATCCAATTGGGGATTTGAAGATCTCTCCGATAGGGAGGTCAGTGATCGAATTATGCGAAATAATTGTGCTGGGCGAGAGCTAGCGGACGCGAGGGAGGAGGAGAAGAAAGTCCTCTTCGCCTCCTTCGTCGCCACCTCACAGGCTTTCATAAGCGTCCTATAGGATGTTCGCGCGGCTTCGTCACGAGATTTCCTCCATACTCGCTCTAGACGTCTAAGCCCCCGCTTCATACGGCGCAGCTCCTCTGTATACCATGGAGCGTGCCGGGAGCGGGGACGTAGAGGACGCCGGGGAGCAACAACATCGATGGCATCGGAGAGTCGGGAGTTCCAATCCTCCACCTGCTCATCGAGTGTGCCGGCGGGTTCAGGGTCCCGCAGAGCATTCAGGAAGCCAAGTGGATCCATGAGTCTCCGCGGGCGGGCATAAATCAGCCCGTCGCCTGTTCACAGCCCGTCGTCTGTTCACAATGGCAGTTCACAAGCTGCAGCTAGTGCAGAATGAAGCTGCCAAACAATTAACTGAGACCCAGAGGTCTGAAAATATAAGAATAATTCAGGCCCACTTGTATCGGTGGATTTATGCTTCCAGTCCCAATGCAATATGCTAATTTTAACTTATAAAGCCCTAAATGGCTTAGGATCTTTATTCCCTGATTGCTTTGGATCATTCATCTGGAAAGCCATAGCCTTCTGACCCTGAGGTATTAATAACAGCAGATATGGCGCTACACACATACACACATGCTTTTGGTCGTTGTAATAATCAACTGCAACCCAAGTTTGTTTTTCCAGATAGGAAGATGTCATCTCCAGTGAAGCATGGAAGAATGACATATAAGTCACTAATGTGCTAGCTAAACTGTTTGCATCTTTAACTACTGGTAATCAAGATGTCAATTGTGTTAATAAAGAAGTGCACATTCATAAAATATGCTAAAGAAGTTATTTATTCTTAAAGACTAGTTATCTAGTGACAAGCATCAGTGATTATGTCATATTTCTGAATTGAAAACTAAAGCAATTTAATTATTGGTATATTTTGCATTTTTTTTAAAAAATGATCCAGTACAAAAAAAAAGTCACAGCAAATATATTTGCACAAAGAAATTGAGAACATTTTTTTTTCATTTTCTGGAATGTTAATGCTGCATTAGGTTCTCTTTAAGTTCTTATGCAGTTTATGAAAGTTATGGAACACTGAATATTCCGAACAGTTACTAAAATACTGAGAACAAATTCCCCATGCACTGCTAATTGTTATTTTCAGTGTTGATTGTTGACTTAAAAGGCTATAACTCTCCCTGGAATTAGACTGTTGTTCCTAAAAAAAAAAAAAAAACCTTAGGAAGGCAACACCCATAAAAAACAAATAGAAAGTTGAGCAATATTATTTCCCCCATTGACACAAGAGGAGGCAATGAGTTCCAGTTGCTATTTTGCAATTGTTCTATACACAGTCTATCATTAATAATTTGCTGGCAGAAAATGAAAATATAATTTGCAAAACTGATTCCATTAGAGCTAAATGACTAAAATGTTTATTTTTCTCCTCTATTCCTGATGAACAGGCAGGAGAAGGATCCTGCTTCTCAATGGGAACACCACTAGAAGGCTTGACTATCTTATCCAGCCTTCCCTGACTCTTTTCAATACATTATTCTAAAGACTGCTAATTTGAGTTGTACTTTCTTTGCATAAAGCATCACTAATGCACTCATGAATTTTCCAAGCAATGGAGCACACATCAAAGCCTGGTTATTTGTCTAAATCATTACATGAAATTTTCTCCCGCTATTTTCAGCACTCTAACATCACAATTAAGTAGGCCTTGATAAGCTATATAATACAACCATATGGAAGCTGTAATTTGCTTGAGGATTCTGAAACTATACCCAAGGGTATTTAATACATTCCTGGTCAAACAAGCTGAATTATGTTCAGTTTTCTATGGATCATATAAAAAAGTTGTAGTTAAGAGTGCAATTTGATCTAAGAGAAAACATATAGGAAAATAAAGAAAAAATATATAGAAAGAGAATTTCTTCTTAGAGAATTTCCACCTCATAAAACAGTTAAGGGTTGTTGGGAATGTGTGAATTTATAATTAGCCATAATGTTTGAAATAGCTCTTAATTGTCAGACTGTTCAACGTTCTATGTCACCATTGGGCATATCTGATTAAGAACTTTTCCATTTGTTAATTTGATACTGGAAATAGAAGAGAAATCTTTTCAAAAACAAATGATATTGTATAGCTTCGGAGGGCCCAATCTTGGCATAAGTTATTGGTATATGTAGGTAGTACAGTATTTTGCTATTATTTTCATCTCTTTTGGGCAACTATGACGGTGGTGTGGCCTCTGAGTACTGTGGGGCTATGAGGAATTGGAAGTACATGCTTCTTAATGATCTCAAACAAAAATCCTAGCGTACTTCAGTATAATTTAAAGAAAGCTTCCAAGATTTTTCCAGGGTCTTCCATCCCTTGTCTATCTTTTACACATAGTTTGAAGTGGCAAGTCTTGCATTATGCTTTCCACCTTTCATTTTCTTTAGTCATTCAGTGGCACATCTTTTAAAAATGTTGTTCTAATTAAAGGTAATCAACACAATTTACTTTGGGGGCCACATCAATCCAGAAGTAGGCATCTGTATCTGTATTCAGAACTGGGTAAAGATACAAATGAGTGTCGCAGGTGGCGTTCTTTCCCTCGATCTGGGTACCATGGCTATACATGGCTACACATGGGAAATCAATCAGCAATTCACAAGACAGAGGTGCAGGACTTTGTTCTCCTGCACCCCTAAACTACCAAACAACTGATCAAAACATTTCTATCCGTCCGTCCGTCCGTCCGTCCGTCCATCTGTCTGTCTTTCACCTTTCCCTCAAACAGAATGCATTTCTAACCATATCTCAGTGGATGAAGTCCAGACATCTGTTCCGACACACACCACCAGACTAGGGCCATTGCCTTTCCTTTTTGCTATTTAATTCACTGAAGCTTTTAGTGTAAAATACCCCCAACCCCCATCACTGGAAATGAAAGAAAAATGTGTCTTACAATTAACTTGTTTGACCATTTAGTTTTCATTTTAGGGGCAGATTTGAACAAGAGAATGATCACCCTGGGAAACAAACAGAAATCACTGAGTCATGAAGGAGTGCTTCTTCTCCCTCCTTGTCATGGTTACTCTAACAGACTGGGACTTTTTGACAACACCATAATAATTACCAGCTTTTAAAAATATAAATCAGCAACACCACAAGATTGCAAAAGATACACCTCCCACTGCTTCAAAAGCCTTTGCTTTACTATTAAAAATACAAATCAATAAATGCTATTTTAAAGGAATTCATAGTTTAGCAATTCAGCCAAGTGAAACTTCTATCGTTTCCCACTACTCCCCCTTTTCAGTGTACATAGTTTAAGAAACTCAAGACATGAGCACTTTTCTTTTTTAGTGTTTTACCACACCTGCAGGGAAAATCTACACTAAATGATTTGTAAGATTTGATGCAAGCATGGTGAAACTGTGACAAGAATAGTGCTGGTAGTAAAGGATCCATGTTAGGATAGTAAAGTTCCATGTTGCTGTTTGTTCATTCACAGAAATTTTAAAAATCTAATGCAGTGGACAAAGCCTATTTAATTCTCCCCTTGTCGTTTCTTGTTAATGCCCTCATTTAGAAAGATCAGTTGATCAAGCACCAGGATAGGAGCCACAAAGAGCAGGGAAGTCTGGAGTATAGAGTCAGACTCTTGCTAGACTACAAACTGAATGCAGCATCTGGGGAAAAAAATCAGGATTGACAGTTGAGCAAGGAACTTGATCATTTTTCACTGCACACCAGTCAGGGTATATGCTGCCCAGTCTTTCATGCCATGAGAAGTTAACTAGGATGGTTCATATCCCTTATCCTATCCACCAAACAAAGTTTGAAGTCTTCCTCCATTACTTTGGACTTGCTTGGCTGCTTCATTCACACAAAAAAAGTCTGAAGCCAACTTTGGAGTAATTGTTTTTAATGGCTGTCTAAATGAAGAGATTCAGGTTATGGAAGCAATTAGATCAGAACAAGGAAGCATTGGAAAGGAAGTCTCTTGGAGGAGCCACCCACTACATCTGTCCTACACAAGATGTGCTGAAAAAGAGGCATGCCTCCTAGTTCTGTCCCCATTTGCTTCCTCCCTCAGAAAATGAAACTAGATTCTTTTTACTTAGATTCATTATGTATGATGCAGGAAACAGAGCAAGTATTAAGATCCAGGCCAAGTATCTATTAATTTGTGACAGCATCCCAGTTATGGAAGCTGCCTCAGGTAAGCTGAGGTATGATGCAACTGAGGTGAATCATATGATTTCTCCCTGATTAGCTTCCTCATAATTATCTCTTTTTAAAACTCACAGTGACAATATTCCTAAAAACCTTCCACATACTGAAATAGAAATTTGGTTGTTAGCAACCCTTTTAAAAAAAAGATAAGGAAAAGACAATGATCATGTTGGCTAGAACAAAAAGCTTCAGTTTTAGATTTGTTTTGTGATGATCTCAAAATACAAATAGTTAATATCCAACTTATTATAATGGTCGTTCGTGATTCTGTGGCTGTGGGAACATCACTTTCTAAAGCTGAAATTTAGCTTCTTAAGTTATACTAGGACTGGTTTGAGCATACAGTATAATGAGGTAGTAATGAAGGGACAGAGCACTGAAGTGTTGGAATGGACTCAATCATTTAAGACTACCAGACAAGAATTACATTTCTCTGACTTCCGCTACATTAATAATACAGATAAAGCAGAAAACTATCACAAAGCAGAAAACTATCACAACATTTGTGAAGGGCTAGACTAGCCTCTTTTGCTATTTTATTATCTGCAGAGAGATTTTACTGAGAAGACACTTCCACCTGCAATCTGGAGTGGCATAGTCCATTTGTCACCTCAGAATGTTATTGGCATATACTACTGCACACCTAAGTTTTCAGCTGTGCCTATGGAGATATCAGGCCTGATTAAAATATGGGGTTAACTGAGGGAAAATAATTGTTCTATGGGACTTTGTTCACACAGTGTCTCTTTTATACTGGACTACATGTACATCTTAGCTGGTTTGCATGGGCTCCATCCAGTTTCAACATGAGTCTGTGCTAGAGCGAAGTTCCAGAACCAAGTGCTTTTCTTTGGTCAGAACTTATTTAAATCAAATCTCAGATGTTTCCTCAGGCATAAAAAGGAATAGGAATGTACAGCATAATCCTTTGTGACTGGCAAGCAATATGGAGTCTCTGGATTGGCCAAGCTTGCTTCCTAATACTGTTTTGTTTTTACCCAGTGAGGTATCTTCTGTCTGCTCTACTGGGCCCTCAAATCCTTCTATAGAGTGGCCCATAGTCTCAGCTGACCTTGACATTCTTTCATTAATGTGGTTTTTAGATATTTTCACAATTTAGTACAAATACTTTATTTCTGGCTTTAATTGCCCCTGGACTATTTGGAATTATATATGATAATCAATCAGTTATTACTGCAGTGAAGGGCATAGATTCATGACTTCTTGAAAGTTGTCCAAGAAAATTCATCAGAAACAATTTGAGCATATGTGAGCCTACTACTCACCAGAGAGAAAAAGCATTTTAGAAGTGTTACAATGCAAACTAAAAGACAAATGGTTATTCATTTGGTGTACTCTTCAAGCATCTGCTTTCTGCTAATGCTTGATTTTACCAGACAGATATGCCATTTGTTTCTTAATTCCCCAGGGCTAAATCTCAACCCCTTTATTGAAAACAACAGGGATTAGTAAAAAGTTAATCAATTGTGCAGTTACAGGGTTGTTAATATTTAGAAAAACAATTAGATGCTGTCACAATTCTTTACTGTTTTTATGTAATCAATCAATTGCTCAATCTAGTGCTTGAACTCCGGCCACATTTCAGGAGTAATGGCCTGATAAATAGTTGTTTTATGTATCAAGGGCAAAGGGCATTCAAGAATCACAGAAAGGGTAACCAAGTTGCAACTTGCTCATTTGAGCCATCCTGCAAATTCTTCATGTCTACTGGTGGCAGTTTCATAAAGTGTTGTATTTGAAGTACTTCCAATGCTTTATTTGGCACTTGCTGTAAGAATTTGCAATTATAGCCACAATATTTTGACACTGAGAAGAGACTGTTTCTCCACCTTCATTTTCTGCTAGTTCAGGGATGCCCAACATGGCACCCATGGGCATCATGGCACTCAACAACAAGTCCACCAAATGTTTTAGAAAATAGATGGGGCCAGTTGGGGCTTTTCCCAGCAAGGTTTCTGATTGGCCATCAGAGATCTGATTGGCTATGCAGATTTTTAAAAGTTGCTTCAATAAGAGATGCTACCACCACACAATAATCTTCACTGTATTATCATGTCTGTATGAAACAAAATATTTTAAAATAATATTTCATTTTTAAAAGCATCTTACTAAACTGAGCTTCTGCCTGAAATGTTACTGAATGATTATTAGAGTTAAGCAAGACTTCACCCCTTGACATTATGTGGTTGGCTCTGCCAGTTGTGGCAGCCATTTTGTGGTTATCTCTGGCCCTTTCCGCACTGCGGAAAGGGTGCCCCTGCACCAGCAGGAATTCTGCCGGTGGAGGGGTGGGGGGCCGTTTGCACGGGAGCGTGCGAGCGGCCCCCGCAGAAGCTGGCACGGGAGAGGCAGCTCAGCACGGAGCCGCCTCTTCCCCGTCCCTCTCCCACTCACCTCGTCGCCTTCATCGCCCTGCTGGACTCCTAAGACCTGCCCACGCTGCCCTCTGACCTCCAGGGGTCGGAGGACAGCGAGGGAGGGTCTCAGCAGTCCAGTAGAGCAACGCAGGACGACAAGGTGAGTGGGAGAGGGACGGGGAATACAGCATGTTCCCAGCGGTGCCATTCGCACCGCGCCGGCGGGAACACGCTGTTTCCCAAAAACCTCCCTCCAAGAGGGAGGTTTTTGGAGGCGGCCTGACTCCGCCCTGGGGGTGGTGGAGGGGAGCCAGGTCGGCGCTGCTGCATTTTAGCAGCGTCGCCTGTGTGAACGGCTCCCTGGGGATGGCGTTTTTGCCGTCCCCAGGGTGCCGTATATGGCCCGTGCAGAAAGGGCCTCTCTCTCACAGCAGCCATTTTGACCCTGTGTCAAAATTCTAAAAAGTGCCTGCAGGCTCAGAAAATTTGGGGACCCCTGTGCCAGTTTTTCCATCGCTATTTGAGGGAAATGGGCATCTATTTTATAGGGTTAGCACAATTTTTTTATTCGGTAAATTTCGGGTTTGGGTTTTAAAACCCAGAAATTTTCAGTAAGGCCAAATAAAGCTGGTAATCATCAGCTTTATTTGGCTTTCTGTTGAAAAATTTCATGTTTCTAAAACCTGAACCCAAATATTACCAAATAAAAAAGATTGTATCCCCCACCCCCACCCACCCCCCGTTTCGCATGTCCACGTTGACCTGGGAAACAATGGCGGGAAGAGTCCATTCAGTTGAAGCTCTCCTCTCCCTGCCACCATTTCTCAAGTCTATGTTGACATGGGAAATGGTGGTGGGAGAGCATCCCCTGAAAGCTGGACTCCAGTATTCAGGTTAATCTCCTTACCCTCTAATCAAAAAAAGCCAAATCATGTTCGGCTATTTGGTTCTGGTGAATAGACTTGCATTTTTTATCAGTAAATTAAAAACAAAAAAAGTCAATGTGATTTGGTTTTAATGAATCACTGTGCCTAGTTGTAGCTTCACTGGTAACTGTTAGCAAATGCCAGAAGGTTGCAGGTAGCTGCACTGGTCCAAAACAACAAAATCCATGTAGTACTATTTGTAAGGAGCAGCCTGAATGAACCCAAAATAGCTTCCCAGTTCAATTCTGTTAATCAGGCTAGATATTAAAAATAAAGGGGGGAGGGATGTCTTAATTAGCTCTTGTCTTGTAAGCATTCTGTGTGAAATGCTGAGCAATTAATGCATATTTAAAATTATGTTACTGTTAGGTTGTCTGGTTGCACCATTGGCCTTCTGGGAGAAAGAAAAGTAAAATGGAAGGGAACAATTAAAATATAAAAACTAACACTTGATTAAACCTCTCTCTAACACGTTGGCCGTTTCCGCACGGCCACGCTGGGGGTTGGGTTGGCGTACAAGACGGCGCAGCCTCCACGCAGGCTGCGCCGTCCCCCAAATGCCTTACTGTGTCCTTCGGCCTCCTGCACGTCGCACAGGCCAGGGGACACGCCCCCCTGCCCTGCGCGACAGCTTGGAAGTTGCAGGGCAGGGGGGCGTGTCCCCTGGCCTGTGCAACGTGCCGGAGGCGGGAGGACATGGTGGCATGCTTGGGAAGGGGAATGGCGCCCAGCTGCTGCTCGGGCACAGCAGCGTTGGAAACCGCTTTTCGTTTCAAAAACTTCAGGGGATGCAGGTTGGGAAATAAGCTGCTTTGGCGGCGCTTTGGGAGCGAGGGGTGGCGCAGCTGCATCGCGAAAGTCTTCATAAGGAACAGCCCCTTTAGGGACAGCATTTAGCCATCCCTAGGGCGCTGTTATTGGCCTGTGCGGAAAGGGGCTTACATCCAAGTGTGCATTCTATTCAAAACAATGCAGACTCCATCTGCATTCTGATATACATTTAGATGTTCACCAAATATACTTTAAATTGTGAGCAGCCAGGTTTTTTGCACAAAAAAGTCAGATTTTCTTTGGTGTGACTGTGTAGTTTTTTTTAACACAAAAAGCTGGATTTTACTGCAAACCTGCTACCAGTGTTTTCACTTTCAGGACATTGACCCATATGGGAAATGATGATATGGCACTCAAAAAAAGAGAAAATGAGTTGTAAACCAAGCCTTAAGAAATATCTTGACTGAATATGACTCAGCATTTGAGACTTAGCAGCTCTAAAAGAACTGAATACCAAAATAACAGATGCCTTTGTGGGTATATGATTTGAGTTTCCTTGCCAATATTTTCTTGTTTTCTTTCTAGAAAAATATTTAAACACACAAATATGTTGTTACTAGTTTTTTTATGCAAAAATGTTTTACAATGCAGGAAGGATACACACATCATTGGCTATTGTATAAATTATCTTCTGGAGTATTTTCTTTGGGAACAGGGAACTCTAAAACATGAATGATTACAATAACACAATCTGCAGTGATATGTGCATCCAACCATAGATCTCTCTTTAAATTGAAAATTACGTTAATTTGAGTAGCAGTTATTTTCCATATTATCTGCAGCATATATCTCAGTGTTTTATTTACAGAGGTCATCAGAACCACAAATCAAAATTTGGTCTCTGTAAATAAATACTTATTTGTTAAGTATACATGTAATAAATATTTATTCAGCATACACACATAAAAGAATTTTCCCAATCACATAAGCAAATAAAAATGTAAGATCATAGCATTGTTCAATGCCAAATGGTTTCTGGATACTTTGAAGGAATCCAAGACCTAATAAATGGCAAACAAACCCATTTGAATAGCAGTCAGAACCTCTAGTCTCCTCTAATTCTTATGCAATTGTGTATTATTACCTATTAATAAAATAATATTGTATTAAAATATTTATTAAGCCCTCCCTTCTATTTATAAAGTGAACCATCATTCTAGGTTCTAACAATCATTATGTTCAGCCAGAAAATGTGTGTCAGCATGCCACTATGATGATCAAATTTAAATCATTTGAATTTTGAAACTCAAAGAAAACAAATCTCTGGGTCACATGGATTTTTCCAGCTCCATTCCATTAATGTTTAGAAATGTTATTCTGTACATTATCAATACCAATGGAAGTAGAAAAGTTTGTAAAGTCAATACTAGAGTTCGTGCAAGTTTACCAGCATTCAATTTCTTTAGTGCATCTTCCACAGTCCTCCATTAACAATATGTACTTGCTCATTCAAACAGTTAATTTAAAGCAGTGGTGGCGAACCTATGGCACGGGTGCCAGAGGTGGCACTCAGAGCCCTCTCTGTGGGCACGCATGCACAGAGTTCATCATGTGATAATAGTGTAATTATTTAAGGGAGCTTATTAGCATCAAACCTAAGACCTAGTTTTGAGGAAGCAGTGTAGGTAAATCCTGTTAAACTCTGTTAAACCCCACTGATTTTCACTAAAGCGTGATCCTTTACCTGGGAGTAAGCTTGGTTGCTTCAAAGCAAAGCCACCGACTACCACCAAGCTTACTCCCAAGTAACGCACACCTTGGAGCCAACCGTTTTTTCTATACTAAAACCTCAGTATTCAGGTTAAATTGCCATGTTGGCATTTTGCGATAAATAAGTGGGTTTTGGTTTGCAGTTTGGGCACTCTGTCTTGAAAAGGTTCGCCATCACTGATTTAAAGTGACGTTAACTTAATTGTCAGAGAGCAAACTCTGTAAAGTTAAGTCTGGAATATTCTCATTCTGAATTTCCTGCTGAATTTCCTTCACCCTCCAAACTATTCGTCCCAGGCAACCTCTTATCTATGCTAAGCAAGTTTACCCACCTTTCCTTTTGACTGAGCTGGTTTAATGGTAGTGTATGAGGTGCTCAACCTTAAGAACTCCAGAAGGGTGAAGGGAGACTTTTTCCCTTATGAAAAGGGGAAACGAATCCCCTTTTCAAGCACCAGAAACTGAGGAAAGTTCATCAAACAGAAAACATAAAATTTATTAAACAACCTAAATAGGATTAGGAGATATTTCAAATGAATGGAAATCAGGACAGAGACAAGTGTACACAAATTTCAGTATCTGGCACAGGCTCAGTTCTTCTTAAGCTTTATAAGTTTCTTCAGTTACTTAGATGTTACGAGAGGTTATTATCTTTAAGCTTTATAAGTTTCACAATTACTTTGATATCATAAGAGGTTCTTTACTTTAAAATGGTTCAGTCAGATGTTACTGGTTAATAGAGTTACACTGACTTCTACAGTACTAGTACTCTTTCACACAGTACACAGAGTTAGCTACCCACTTCACACAAATATCTCTTCTGAGGTAACTTTAGCAGAACACTGATATGCCAGACTGGGAATACACCTGTGTATATAATTCCCATACTAACTGGATTAGGAACTCTTCTTCACCCAGAAAATATATTCCATTCCCATTTATTTATGGTTACCCATGGAAAGTCTCACTACTTTTCCACCTTCAGATTTCATCACTAAATAAAACTCCCAGTTCTCCTGTCTGAGTATTTTCTGATTTCAGCACACACTGAATTCAGCATATTTCAAGTCAGATCCACTCCCTGACTGAAATTCCCTCAGAGTAGATATTTAACACACACAGTTAAAGGACAGTGTTTGCTCGCAGGCATCCCAAATTCAAAAGCTTACAAAACTTTCCCTCTTGGAGAGATACCTCTTCCCTTTGTGTCAGCTGGTTGCTCCACCAATCAGAGCACAGGTCACCTTACCGAATCAGGGTTATTTCCATCCCAAGGAATAAGAACACTCTATTGCACACTCTGACATCCCTCAGAGATGTTTAGTTTTCTCTCAATTAAGACAGTTCTTAACAGCAGAACTTATTCCCACCAGAAGCTGCACATAATGTTAGTGACAGGGAGATATCCTCCTCCTTTCTGTGGGCACTTTCGCACATGCCAAACAATGCACTTTCAATGCACTTTCAGTGCACTTTGCAACTGGATTCTACTGTGCAAAATAGCAAAATCCACTTGCAAATCATTGCTGAAGTGCATTGAAAATGGATTATTCTGCATGTGCAAAAGTGTCCTGTGTTACTTGCCTAATCAGAATGCAGGAGGCCACAGCCAATCAGATGGCTCCTGTTCCCAGGCCTTTCCTGTCTTACTCCGAAGGAAAACAGTAAGTTTGCTTTAACAGAATTGCTTTTTAAAATCACCTTTTCATTGCAATCCATCACAGATGGATTTTCCAGATAGCTGTACTTTTATCTGTGCCTCTGAGAGAGAATATAAACAGATGGCTATTTTCCATGGGCACGCTCCAAAAACCCTGATCAAACTATGTATTCAGTCAACCTCCTGATATTGTCCTTCCCTCTGTAGTTTTTTTCTTTCAGTTCTCTCCAAGGGAGTATGAATAGCTTTAGTCCAATGTTTATATCTGACACCAAAGAGATAATGCTTGGCCTGGGGGGAATGGTATGCTGATGATTTGCTTCCAACTGATTACGCTACCCAGTTACAGATGTATAATTTAAGGAATTGTCCACTGAAGCCTGATATTGTTTTATCTTCTGTTACTAAAGATCTGATTATTCAGTTTGTACCCAATATGTATAAAAGCTTCAGTCTCTACATCTAAAGTAAATTGAGAATAACATCAAAGGCTGCATAGTGGTCTATCAGAATTTCACAGCAGCAGAATCTACTTCAGATGTCACAGTGATAGCAGAGACACATTGACTATTAGTTTTAATTTTCAGACTGAAAATAACATCAGGGATATCTGTAGGAAATGTTTCCTTGAAAATAAGCTATCATTGCACAGGTATTAAGGATACATCTTTATTTTCAACATTGAAGAGCTGTTTGTTATAATTTGTTTTAAAAAGAAGAGTAATATAAATCAAACACCATTTATTTCCATTCATTTTCCTTGTTTAGAGAATTCAAACAGCACAGATTCAGAGGAAGAAAATGAGCGCCAGGACAGGTTAAACTGACAGCAAACATTTTCCAGTCTTTAGGGTGTGCATTACAGTGGCGGGGCTACCAGGGGACAGGGGGGTGCACCACGCACTGGGCACACGGCTTTGGGTCATGTGGAGGGCAGAAAATTCCCCCTGACCCCTATCCCTTCCCCCCCCCCCGTGGCACTCCCACACTTATTTTAGCAAACCAAGCAGGCTAGAGAAGAGGCCTGCCTGTTCCTTTCCATGGGGGGCAGGTGTGATTTTTCATCCACAGCGATGCCCACCACACTTACTTTAACAAATGGAGCAAGCTTGAGAAGAGGCCTGCCTGTGTTCCCTTCCAGGCTGCAAATGGCCTGGTGGGAACTACATTTCCCAGGAGTCCCTGGGAAATGTAGTTCCCACCAAGTCATTTGCAGCCTGGAAGGGAATAGGCAGGCCTCTTCTCCAGCCTAGTCTGGCTTACAAAATAGGTGTGTGGGGGGGCCAAAATACAGGGCATCGTGGTGGAGCCATGGCCAGTGAAAAAAGCCAGAGTGTGCACCAGGCACACCCTGGCCCAGCTGTGCCCCTGGTGCATTATGAAATAGCTGTTAGAGTTCTGTTCAATTCAGCACAGCTTAAGTTTTTACGTAATAGGATATTAGCAGGTTTTGGGGTGGCAAATAGTTAAATAGTGTAAAAGTGACCATTTTGGAGTCTGTCCCACCTTTATCACAGTTGAAGATGAGCTTATTTAGACACTAGTAACTTAAGCCTCAGAGTTTTCAGTGACGCTCCTTCAAGTTCATTTGGAATTTGGTGCAGCTTTCAGTACTTACATAGGAGAACTAAACTTTATCTACTCTCTTCTGTTATAAAAAGTTTTACCTTCAATCTCCAGGTCAGGGTGGTTGGAGGCAAACTTCAGATAGGTTTAAGAATAGGTTACCAGTTAGTTTTTGTTTTAAAAAACTTTTTAAATTAAATCCAGTTAAGTTTAGGAGAGTTTTCCTTTAAAAAAAAATTCTGAGGGGATGATTCCTAAAAAGCTGTCAGATTTGCATGGTGGCAGTTCAGGTCAGCTAGCTAGAGTACTTAAACCCCCCATGTTAGTTAGTCAGATTTTGGCCAAGCAAAACTATGAATGGCAGGAAAGGAACTCAGGGGGGCCCTGGGGGGGGGGGGGAGCATTAGTATTTGCAAGTGTCTGTCACAATTCAGACATGAAGGGGTAAACTGCGTGCATGCGATTAGCTACTGAGGACAGAGTTTTATGGCCAGTCCATTGATTAAGCTATCAGTCAGCTAGTCCCAGCACTGCCTATATGAGACTAGTTACATAGACAGAAAGCAAAGTATGTTTCTTTGTTTGGGTACATTGCATTATAGCACATTGCTATACTAGATAGACACCATGTGTGACCTCATGGAGCAGAATTATGTAACCAAGTTACTGCTAGAATAGAAAGTTGTTCTTTGTTTTCTTCCATGTAACCTCCCCTAATAGTGAATTCATTTATATAAAACCAGCAACTGCATATTGGTCTCTTCTTTAATGCTGCTCTGCTAAATATATTAAGCTAAACAGTCAACAGAAAGTGAAGGAGAAAACTACAGGGGTGGTGGGGGAGGGAAGCATGCTGTTATGTTCCAATTGCACTGTGCTGGCAATTTTATTGGGGACTCTGTTGGGGGTGTTGTTCCAGGTAGGAGACAAAATTTGCCACGCAGCTGCTGGTGACTGTCCTTAGAGGACACAGTGAAGGTTATTAAAGTACGGTTGCGGGGTCCAGTGGTGTGGGAACCAAAATGAAGGAAAACCCAAATGAAGGCAATTATGGTAACTGAAAAATCTGTTTCCTATGGAACTAAAATGAAAATAGATTGAAATGAAAATGAAAAAAATCTGTTTTCTATGGAGCTGAAATAAAAATGAATTGAAATAAAAATGAAATAAAAGTGAAATGAAAATGAAAATGATAAAACTATTTCCTGTGGAACTGAAATGAAAATAATTTTAAAAAATCAATGTAATGAACGAGCAAAAAAATATTTTGAAATAAAAATAAAAGCAAAAGATATTGCCATGCCTTTGCAAATACATGTTTTTTCCTCAGCCTGTTCCATGTGGTGGTTTCTCGTGCCTACTGCTGCTGTGTCAACAAGATAAACATTTTTGCAACAGTTCCAAAAAAAGTCCCAGATGTATTTTAACAATGCAAAAAATGTGCCCCCAAGCTGATGAACAATTTTAACTCAGTTCTATAAAATTTTGTTATTCTTCAATATTCATGAGCAATTCCAACTCGATTTTTTATGTCCCCAGATAGATTTTATACTAATTTTTAAAAGTTTATAATGCTCATATTTTTATACTTATTTACTGTATTTATTGTATTTGTACTGTATCATTTTTATTTGCTTTTATCTGTAATCTACCCTGAATCCCTAGGGAGAATTTGGTGAGTTATAAGTGTAATAATTAATAAATAAAATTAAAAGGTCTTGCCACAGGTATTTAGCTAGTTGATTTTCTGAAGTGATGAATCCATCTGGAATTCTTTTCACTTTTTAAGAGCCATTCAAAGAGTGTTTTCACCTACATAGTGCTCTCAGCTACAATGGTATATAGCAGTGGTGGCGAACCTTTGGCACTCCAGATGTTATGGACTACAATTCCCATCAGCCCCTGCCAGCATGGCCAATTGGCCATGCTGGCAGGGGCTGATGGGAATTGAAGTCCATAACATCTGGAGTGCCAAAGGTTCGCCACCATGGGTATATAGGCTAAATCTAATTTTTGTGCTTTCGATTTTTTTCTTTTGATTTTAAGAAGGGGCTGCCTGCTAACAACCACATCGTGGGCCGTGAAGACAGGATATTCCGTGCAAATTGCTGTCAGATTCAATAGAGGTTACATTAAGGTTGCATGAATTAAACATGTTCATATAGTTTCCTTCTTGCAACTAATATGTTTTTAAAAGTAAAATTAATTTAAATATGTTAATATGCTTTACACCCGAGAAGAAATCTCAAAGGAGAAGCTACCTATGGATTCATAGATATGTGATTTTCTCCATATTACATATGGAGAAAATGGTTAACTTGGTACTGTTGTGATTGTCAGACCATCTTGTAAGAGTTCAGCTATTGTACTTGGGAAAAATATTTTTTAAAATAAACAAATTGAGGGCAGACTGCAGTTACACCCAATTACCCATTTTGTCCGAAATGGTAGGTTTACACAAACAATAAATGGGTTCCAGAATCTGTCAACATCAGTAATAAGAAAGGGCAGAAATCATTTGTTATTTACATCAACAAGACAACAAAATCAGTTGAGGAATGTACTTGTACTGGTAATACATTTCAAAAGGTTAATCAGATACAGAACCTTTTGGAAAATAGTTTTGCCTCAGGTATGAAAAGTAATAGTAAATTGGTGACAACATTGCAGAATGTACAGAAAGAACCTGTAAACATTTTCATGAGAAAAAAGGGAGAGTTGTCAAAGTTGGAATAAACAGGAATTGGAATCAAGGAGTTCCATAATAATGTGTAGAGGACTGGAGAGGGAGTGGGTCAGGGTTTATTATAAATAGTCATATGTAGGGAAATTCATTACATCTAGGAGCATGCATTTGGCAAAGTCAAATCAATCTCCACCCCCCAAAATCCTTATCAAAAATTTTAAGGGAATGGGGATTTACTCTTGAAAAAAATGATGACAATATAACAGAGCTAAAAAGCAGATCCTGAAAAATGCTGATTTTTTTGTGGCATTTTTTGGTCTTCTTTAGCCCTACCACCATTTAAAAAAAGATGGGGGGGAAATGCCTCTCCCTTCTCTCACCTGCTACTTGCTGCCACAGTCCACATGTGCTTAGAGGGGGCAGATGGCAGAGAGCTGAATGCTGAGCTTGGCTCAACCAGGCACAGCATTCAGGTGTGCCCTGACACCTCCAAACTCCATGTAGGTCTCTGAGGTGGCAGGCAGTACAGAGCTGAACACTGGTTTCGCACCCAGTATTTAGCTTTGCACTGCCTGCCACCTTCAAGACCCACATGGACTTTAATTCTGGGATTCTGATGTAGTATTGCTTGACCAATTATACTACCTGTCAAAAGTTTGGTAACCTAGCTATTTGTCGCTTGAGGACAGGACCACCCCTTCTCAGAGTCCTTAGATCCAATAATCACACAACACTCATGACTGGGGAAAATTACTTGGCCATAGCCAACCGTTTATTGCGCAGTAAGAAGCATGAGGCGAAGCATGGGATTCTGATCTGATTTGTAACACTGGGCAGCCCCTCCCCAGGGGTGCCTCCGGGGCAAGCTGCTCTTCCCACCGCCCTGCTGGCTGACAGATGCCCTTGCCGCCACTGCGGAGCTCCAGCGGGCGGTCAGCCTCTTACTGGAGATTCATTACGATGCTAAGCTGGGTGGTCGGCCTCTTGCCATAGCATTCCATACCACAGTGGAGGGGGGAGGTAGCTCCCTTACTATGGCAGATGCCAAGGACCTCCTCCTGCCCTTCCCGGGCAGCAACTACGGGCATGGTGATTCACGATCGGATCACTTTTTTACCTAAGTAAATTTAGCTACATGTTGGTACTGTTTAACATTACGTATCCTTCCCAGGTCTCTATCCTTTTGTTTGTTTTGTGCGTTAACTCAGTTAATCCTGGATTTTCTACTACTTCAGATAAATATGTTTATATAAGTGTACCATTCTCTCAAAGTCTTGTTAGGCATAAGTACAGGAACCTTCTTCAATATTTGCATTGACTTGCCCTATTTGCTTTTTAAATCCAGCCATCTGGAGATAACCCTAACATTAAATAAGAGAACCATTGTAACATGAAGTTTATATAAGTTGATGCAGAGGGAAGAACTGAGGTTTGCACAGTCCTGGGCACTTAGAAATTTACCACTGCACTGCATGATTCTTGTTCATTTCAGTGTCACACAGTTGGAACTAAATAATGTATTCATTTAACAAGTACAACCAGCAGATCTCAATAACCCCTTTCCAGGATTTTAACTGATGCAGTTTTGTTTGATTCAAAATCTTCAGTGTCAAGTGAAAACACGACATACTGATCACTGCCTATCTAGTAGTCTACGTTTGGATAGATGGCAGGACAACCATAGTGGTTTAAAACAGGCTTATTTGCAGCTAATAATATGAACAGCTAACAGAAGCTCTCAGTCTGAACTCTCCCAGGTGTCAGTTCCAACTGCATTTCTAAAGACTCTGAACTTTGCCCATCAACTTAAAGTCTTAAAGGCACACATAACCACAGTCTATGTACTAACTCACATGGTGTTTGTTGTGGGGAGAAGGGATTGTGATTGTAAGCCACTTAAGAAGGAGGACGAGGAGATTGGATTTATTCCCTGCCTTTCTCTCCTGTAAGGAGACTCAAGGCAGCTTACAAACTCCTTTCCCTTCCTCTCCCTTCAACAGACACCTTGTGAAGTAGATGAAACTGAAAGAGTTCTGTGACTAGCTCAAGTTTACCCAGCTTCATGTGTAGGAATGGGGAAACAAATCCAGTTCACCAGATAAGAGTCTGCTACTCATGTGGAGGAGTGGAGAATCAAACCTGGTTCTCTAACTCTTAACCACTGTACCACACTATACCACACAAACTCTTAACCACTATACCACACTACAGAAAAATGTGGTATAAACCCAACTCTTTTACTCTACAAAAAGATATTTGTGCAGCCCTATTTTGCACTAAAAGGTAGGGCACAGGTTCTATCATGATTTTAAACTGAGGAGAGTGCAGTGCATGACAGGGCCATTTCACTTCTTGCTGACCAATCTGTTGCTTCTCTGGATTGTGGCCTACCAGCCTTTAAATAATAACTGCATTATTCATATTGCATTTAAATGGGATAACACAATTAAATGAGAGTCAAAGGTCTGAGCTATAAATTGAGGGGGGAAAGTGACTATTTATTAGCTCGCTTTTGAAAATGAAATGATTAAAAACAAAAACATCCATTAATTTTCCCCTTTACCGGCTCTAAATGGACTTAGTTTGCTTGTTGTATAAAGCAATATATCACCTCCCTTCTGCTGCTTAGATTGTATTAATAAATCAGTTTTTAAGGCAAAGCAGAGGCATTTGATTGGGGCACTTTCCACTAGGACAGCATTCCAAACTAGTTAAGGCAATTGCTTTTAATTTACCTTCAATTATGTAACTCACTATTGCATATGTATTTGAGAGATGCATTTCCTACTAATTTGCAGTCTGAGAGATAATGGCATGGTACATAGCTGAAGGCTGTGAATGATATAATATGTATAGCCATTATCACACTGAGACCAAGCCACAGTCGTCTCTGCTCTCCACTATTATCCTTGCCTTTTGTCAAGCAAAGGAAAGAATCACAAAAAGAATAACACAAGAGGATGATAAAGTGATAAAAGCCCCCCACCACCACCCCATCAAATTTTGAGACAGCTATGCCTGGGGTTTTTATTATGAAAATCAGAAAGCTGAAATTCTTTCCCTTCTGCCAAATCTATGGAAGGAGAGAGAGCCTCAGTTTCTGGAGTCAAAGAAAGATTCTTTGGCCAGTAGCAGAAGCTGGGACCTGCCATTCTCCCAAACGAAAGCACAGCATGCCAGCACACGCACAGACACTCCTTAAAAAAAGGGAACAAGGGGGCATTACTTCAGGTTTGGCATTGGACATCTGACAAAAAGAAACTCAAACAATCATTGCCGCTTGGACAAAGGAGTCCTGATTACATGGCAACAGTTTCGTCCCGCACATCTCCAATGAAATCCTGGAGTGTTAGACAGTAATATGGAAAAAAATTATACAAGAAGCCCACATGTAAACAAAGGACTTAATAATGACAACATCAATTTCAAAAGCTTAAGACACTGACAGTTTTGCTGTAGCTGAACTTGAAATTTCACAAACCACAATGAGCACCCGGATCCTTTTGTTCTGATTGTACATAACAAACCCAGGACTGGTGAAGGAAAGAAGTGCGGAAGGACTGTATGCAGAGGATGAAATGGTAGGCACCAGTCCTCTACTTTAGTGTCCTTTTCTTACCCTTTATTGGGGCTAGAAAGACCAGGAGTTTCGGTAGTTCCATACTTCTTCTTCTGAGAGGCCATTTCCGCACGGAGGCAGAAGGGGTCGGGTTGGCGTTTCCCAGGTCGACCCGACCCCTCTGGGACCGTTCGCATGAATGGTCCCAGAACCGGCTGGGACGACGGCGCAGAGCTGCGCCATCGTCAGGGCAACCCTCCTGTCCTGCGGCCCTCCGGCGCGTCGCTGAGGCCAGGGGACACGCCCCCTGCCCTGCGCGACCACTCTGGAGTCGCAGGGCAGAGGGGGCGTTTCCCCAGGCCTTGGCGACGCGCCGGAGGGCCGCAGGACAGGTAGGTAGAGGACGGAAGGGGGGGAGGGCACCTTGGAGCCGCTGCCGTTTGCACGGCAGCAGCTCCAAGCCGCCATTTTCCGAAAACCTCGCTTCCCAAGTGAGGTCGGAAAACGGCGGCTTCGCGCCGGTCGGGCGGAGCGAGGGCGGCGCGGCTGCAAAGCAGCTGTGCCCCCTGTGCGAATGGCTCCCTGGGAACGGTGTTTTTGCCGTCCCCAGGGCGCCATATTCCGCCCGTGCGGAAGGGGCCAGAGTTATCTGATCAGCCCACCTTATATAACAGTGGAAGCTACTAGACCCTGATTCAGAGGAAACACTGAATGTAAGTGCCCATGTGTGCCATTTGCAATCCTCACATGAAGTAAAGGCTTGAGTGAAAGAGAAGTTGAAACATTGTGTACCAGAGAAAGAACAAAGAACAAGTCTTTTGAGTATTTAATGGTCTGAGCATCCTTCACAACTATTAAACTGGATGTTCCCCGTACTACAAGAAAGCTGAAGTTGGTAAGAACAAAAAAGAAGAACATCCTGAACAAACAACTCTGATCATTTTTTTAAAAAAAACCAGCACAACTCTGTGGCAGCCCAGACTTCTGGCTTTTGCTGCTGCAGAGCTGAGGGATGGTCAGCTGCAAGTGCCTTTGCCCCCTCCACTGGCACAGGTGTCCCTTGCCCCAGCAGAGGGGGCAAACATGTTGGTGCCACTTCTTCAAGAGAATTCCTCCATCTGGATTGGACTGTTACACAGGTAAAAGAGCTGTAGTGAAATGAAATGGTCAACAAATGCTTTGGTAAAGGGACAGGAACTATAGACTAAACTACTGAGCACGGTACATGCTGTCTGTTGCTGCTCCTCCTTTGTAATTCCCTCATTTAACGTATCATGCTTGAATGTTTATACTTTGTTTCAGCTATCTTTTAGATTTCTGCAAATCTAAACCCTGTTGCATTGTGTATTGAATGTCCCATACTGTTGATCATATTTACACTGTGCAATTCACCTTTATCAGTGAGAATGGAGGATTCTCCATTTTCCAAATAACACAAAGTATATCAGTTTTCAGAAACTTAGAGCATTGTAATTGGTAAATGGAGCAGAATGAAGTCTAAAAATGTTTGTCAGTAACAACTTAGCCAATTGTTGGGCAGTGGGTCCAGGCCCGCATACTCATCTCACTAGGGTCCCCCACCCCAAGCACAGTTGGGGTTTGCTTCTGTTCCAGTCTTTGGTCCTTGTCCATTTTCTTTGTCACCACCATTCAAGTAATTTTCTCCAAGCATAGCTGGAGAACTGATTCAGGATGGAACTGAATGGAGTAAACATGTAGAGGTAGTTTTGACAAACTCCCAGGCTTGCCCAATAAATGAATCAGTACTTTGAAAGCAGAATTCTTATTTATTGATTACAGGCATGTTGATGACTTCTTACTGAATACAATAAAACAGGCAAAGCATTATATCACCCAGAGTGGCAATGGCATTCACACACACACACACACACACACATTCTACCTTTGGGCTGGAAGACACACTCATAGACATTCTTTGGATAATAAGAAATAGGCTTCCAAAACTTACCCCACTCCCAGCTGTAGAAGTCATTAAAAAGTGAGATAAGAGACAGGCTAGTACAAGCTGGAAGCAAAGAAAACAATTCCCAAGACCACCCTTTAAGAGTGACCCCAGAAGAAATATGGCTAACAAACTACAGGGCCTGGCTAGCAAACTACAGGGCCATGACAGATATATGATTTAAGTCATTTTTTTACACACAGTTTTGTATTGCAAGTTGAAAGAGTATTAGAACAAAAACCAGAAGTGGAAAAAGGCAACCAGCAGAGGTCAGTGGAAAATACTTATCCAATGTCAGACAAAATGAAGAGAGAATTATTGGTAATTTTAATGACCTTATGAAATATTAACAGATAATTTCCAGTGGAATGGGGTTTCAAGCTAATTAATGGTTACTAGAATTTTTAAAAAAAACAAAAAGCAAATTGAGAGTCCATAAGTTAATTAAAGTGCTAGGAATGGTGCATGAAATGGAAAAGAGGGAATAAAATACTTTGAGAATAACACCCCAATCCAGAGTCCTGGTGTGGTCAGGGATGACACTGCTGCAGTACCACCTTGCCACATTCAGAGGGCTTTTTGGTGGGAAGGCAAAGAAACCAAAAAACCCTCCCTGGGTTTTTGTGTGTGTATGTGTGTGTGTGTATTGCTGTTAGTTATGCGTGAAACACAGATTCCGTATACATAAATAAGGACAAGAAAAGGAATATAATTTCCTAACACTTTTTCCAAATTTCTCATGGGAAATTGCCAAAAAGTAACATGTTAATAGAAATGAAATTACAGAAAATGACTTGTGAAATAAAGAACTGTGAAAGGGAAGTGTGCAAACATTTCTTTTGTTATTATGAGACTGTACAATTTAGTAGTACAGTAGCAATGTAGCATTTACAAAATATTCCCATAACTACCCTGCTTTTAAGAGGTAACTAAGGAATTCTGAGAACCATTTGTGGGAAAGATGAAGGAAGAAAACAGAAATAATATTTTTTTTTTAAAAAAATGAAACTGCTATTGACACCCAAAAAGGACATACAAGGAAAAGTACCTCATTTTTGCCTCATCTGATTATCCAGCTTTGTAAAAGTACAGTAAAGTAGGACTGTATAGAATATTCCCAAATGAATAGATGTCTTAGCACTGACATTTTTGGTTTTTGTACAAAATGTTTAGATGAAGTATTTTTCTACAGTATTAAAGCAGCGAGTCATTTATCTTTGTTCTTTCTTGGTCATTCTTTAACCAACCCCTTTTCTCTTGAAGAGTTCTTTTTTTTTCAACTAGATAATGCAATTCAGCAGATGAAGGAATAATGTGACAAACAGAAGTGTTTTCCTTTCTCACACAACTTCATTTCTTCCTGCAGCCTCTTTTTGCATGACGTGTCTATGAATCAAATTTTTATCTATCAAATTTTTATCCAGTCTTCCTTCAAAGAACTTAGCGAGGTGTGCAGTTTTGCCTTCCATTTTCTCTTCACTATCATACAGGCAACCCAATCCACAAGTTTCTGGTGGCCAGTGACTATGCCACTACCACACTGCTTTGTCTCCTCCAGAGGACTTTCAGGCAGCACATGGAGGCAGCTAAAAAAAAAAGCTGCCTGAAAGCCCTCCATATGACTAAAATGAGTTCAGTTGGCATAAGTCCAAGGTCCCGGCCACCCTGTTCCTGAACCTAAAGCTCAGGTAGAAGCTGATTAATATCAGCCTTATCCCCAGGAAGTGCCCTGGCCTGCCTCTTCTTGCACTGACATTCAATCAGATGCCAGAATTTCTCCATCGTGGCACCCACTTCAGGGTTGCCTGACCACTGTCACCTTTGCCCTCTCTACTGGTGGGGCTACCCCTTATGCTGGTGAAAGGGACAAACGTGCTGGTGCAGCCCTGCACCACCTCCAATGGCCCATTTGTGTCCCCCCCCCATAGAATTGGGCCCTAAGAAGTTGTTTAGGATGAGACAGAGAGTGACTGGCCCAAGGTCGCCTATTAAGGTTCATGGCAAAGTGGGGATTGTAAACAAAATTTCCTCAGTCTTAGCTAAACACTTTGGCCATCATACCACACTGGCTAACTCTAGCCATAAGTATGTTTGATCCACTGCTTAGTTATGCAAGGACTATAACCTAGAATATCATTTCCTGGGTTGAGTCCTGGAATATGCAAAATAAAAATAAAGAAAAGAGTTTCTAATCATGTTGTCAGGCCTGTGCCTGTCAGTTGATGGGTGGAATGGTTTTGCTTTGTACTCTGCGGGTGCCCAGTGTTCCCTCCTCCCTTCCTTCCGTAGATGGCCTTGGCAGCCCCGGAAGACCTGATCTTATTATATAAGAATGTGAGCTGTTCCCAGGCTTGTAGTGCTTTGTAGTGGGAATCGTAGGAGCCGTTTGGCTAAGGGGAGCAGGGAGCTTTGGGGAATATAGGCAGTAGGTTTGAGTGGGAATCTCAGATTTATCTTTGCTTCATGTTGTCCTTTCATATCGAAATAAAGACTTTAGAACAAATCTACAAAAACAGTGTCAACCAGGGTGAAATATGGAATTACACAGGGACCTTCCCATCCTGTACAAGGGAGGGGAGGGAAGGAGAGGGGGCCTCGCATCTGGACATAGCCCACCCACCCTAGCAGAGGGAGGGGGAGGGAGGGGTGGCATGCAAGGGAGGGGAGGGAAGGGGAGGGGGCTCAGCATCTGGACATGGCCCACCCACTCTAGTGGAGGGAGGGGAGGGGGAGGGGAGGGGTGGCATACAAGGTCTGACACATGTACAGAAAGCTTTTCCTTTATCATAACTGAATAAATGCCCTCCACTCAAGCATTCACCCAAATATTTCAGTTCTTGTGGCTGATCTCTGTCTATGTACAAAAGCACACATGCAGACTAGTAGTCAGCAGACAGAGTGATTTACAAAGGAGACATCAAGCTCCCAAGGGTACTCAAACTCTTACTTGTGCTAATGGCACTGGTTGAAACAGGACAGTGGTTTACTTCCTTACATCCTGCTGCTGATTACACCCCAAATGGGCAGACTGTTAACAACCAAATTACTTGAATTAAACTCTTCTTTGGGGGTCAGGAAGATCGGAATGGTCACTAAGTGGTCACTAAATTCTTAAAACACGAGAAAGAACACTCTTGTTCTGACACTTCCATTTTGAGCTACTTGATATATGGGCACAAGTCATTATGGACTAAGATTTTACCATGTGCTCCATCTTGTCCATAGCAAGGACAAAGGAAGGAAGACCCACCTAGGAGATCTGAGGTAGTAAAGGACTGCAGCTTCTAGTAAAACTACCCATTACTATGAAATTACTATTTGTTAGGAAAAGGAGACTGTGTGATCTTTGTTCATTTTCTTTGTCGTGAAATAAATTATTGGAACATACAATTTTTTATTCATTTAGTAAACCTTCTTATATTTCAGATACTCCAAGTCTCATCTCTAAAAAAACTATTGGTCTTATGATCTGAAGTGGATAGGGTGGGATACAAATATAATTGAAATGAAATTTAAAAAAGTGGTAATGGGGCAGAATAGCAGAGAAAGTAGAGGACAATAGTTTGAATTTGTAAAGTTGTAGTAGATCACTTCCTTCTAGCTTGGACTGTGAAGTGGGCAAGCACAGCAACTATGTGGAGCCTTCAAATAGTAATGCAAGATGTATATCTCTGGTAGACGATAGTCTTGGAGTCATTGGTGACAATAGATGGGTAACAGTTTGTTTTTGGAACTGTAGGGAGAGAGGGAAAGGGTGCATTACCAACTGGGGACCTGGGATGGCTGCAGGGTGACCTCTCGGGGCCCAACCAAGACTTGTTTCTTGTCACTAAATGCTACATTTTAAAAAATTCTGCACAATTTCCCCTCTCTTATTACTTCATAGAAACCTTAGCTTGTCCCCACACCAAAATTTGTAGTATAGCTTCTAAGCAGGCTTAAACAATAGTATGGCACCCCCTGTTAATGAGGCCATGCTCTCACCTCCTTGCACAGGGTCTACCTCCATACCCTGCCACTCTGAGTCACCATGGGAAGTGGAGGAAGAGGACAATTAGTCCAATTTCTCTCCTCTCTTGGGAGACAGGTTCAACAGCTCTAGGAACTGCCACCATGCTTCCTCCTTGGGCTTCATAGGGAGCCAGTCCAATCTCTCCCCACCCCTTCTGCCCATCCTACACTCTGCTGAGGAAACTCAAAGCAAAACCCAAAAACCCTGACTAACTGGTACTCTGGAGTTCTTCCCTTGCTAGAAAATATTCCTTGCTGGTTTATATGACCCTTCAGCTTGCCCCTTCAATAAACCCCTCCACCAGTATTGTCTGTATATAATTGCCTTCACACACAGCTCACAGGGCTGTCACTAATAGAGTAAGCCAGATTTCTATACACTGACTGCCACTACTCTCCTCAGAGGTGTTATGTTCTTAAAGCTCAGTTAAGGCACAATAGCTCTTAACACCAGAAACTCTAAAGATCAAAAACCTCTCAGATTGTTCATTCATGGATTTAACCTCCTCCCTCCTCTGCACCATCTTGCCCTTTGACTAAACAGAGTACAGAGGTGGCTTCTATTCTGAGGCATCCGTGCCTCACTCTGAATGCAAACAGTGTTTTGCTTAGACAGAACTGCATTTTTAAAAACACACATTTCTCTGCAGTCCATCACATTTTGTGTGAAATCATTCTGCACACCTTTTAAACACTTCCCCGCAGTTGTTTTGAGGTTTTCCCCTTGTCTCTCTTCTGTTGCATTTATTCAACAAGCTATTGCTGCAAATGTATTATTCCTGATTGTGTTGGGATGTAATCCATGATGCAGAAAAACACTCCTCTCCCCATTTTTTTCTCTTTTGCACAAGAACTCTAGTGTTACTGTGCAGTTACCTTTTGATCAGCAATTTTAAAAAGTCTCCATTTCTACTATTGAGAACCACCAACCCAAAATGGAAGCCAAAACAACTTCTGGACCAGACACTACAGTTTTCTGAAGGACAGAAACCTGTAGCCCCCCCCCCCCAAATACACACAAAGATCCACAATTTGCAGGTGAATTTGATTTGCTGTAATGCATGATAGCTACTGCCTCATTCCATGATTACCTGCAGCAATTACTCTTTCTAATCACCCCAAGCTTCAAAATTTCTTTCTGCCCTAATGTTGCATCAGTAGTTCAATATTAAATTAACAAAGCTGATCCAATAAACTATACAAATTTGTATCGCTGCCTAAATGTTAAGATCACAAATTTTATGTGAAACTGAAAAAGTTGATTCAATCAACCGTGCTAGTTTGTATCTCTACCTGAATTGGGCAACTATATGGGGCTTGGATGAGAATCAGGTGTTAGGTGGAGCAGAGAAATAACCATTTCATTGTGATCACATTCTCAAGGGAAGATGGCTCTAAAATGCATAAAATTGTGGTAAAAGTGATTGGGAAAACAACAGAGGAAAAACTAAAGGAAAACATTTCTGGAACCAAAGGGAGGGGAAATTGTGCAGAATTTTTAAAAATGTAACATTTAGTGACAAGAAACATTTTAAACAACTTGTGCAGAAAAGGACTTATTTTTATTAAGACACCATGAGTCCAGAGTGGGTTTGAAAAATACTATGCTAAAGTCATTTCAGTTGATTTCCTTTTGGTGCATGCTGAGAGTCATTGGCCCTTTCTGCACAACACAAATGAAATGTCTTGCAGACATTTTAAGAAAATCCGTTTCGGATATTTTTGACCTCGTAGCATGGACAAATAAAGAATTGGCAGGGAAAGCTGCTCTTTTTCCTGCCTACCCCCTCCCAGCTCTTATTTTCAGTTTCCACTGAGCATTTTCTGCCTTTCAGGAGACTCCATCCTGCTACCATTTGCAGAATGTTCCCATGGAGTTTTCTCTGCTTGCAGCTCTTTCATGTGTCCTTTCAGTGTACAAAGTGCATTAATAAAGTTATTTTTTTCCTGGCTATCCCAAGCATGTGTTGTTTTTCCCCTCTTTTTATTTTAAATGAAGTATCTTGGAAGCTACAATGTCATGATATGAGAATTGCAGTTGATCCTCATATTCCGACATCATAGCTTTGAACATATCTCACTTAAAATAAAAAAAAAGTGTTTGTTGTGGGGGAGGAAGGGAAAGGAGATTGTAAGCCCCTTTGAGATTCCTTACTGGAGAGAAATAGGAGATATAAATCCAAACTCTTCTGCTTACGCTCTGTTCCCTAGGCCATTGGGCTGCTTCAGCTGTACATTCAAAAACTCTGTTTCCAAGTGGAGCTTTTAATCAGATGGAGCTAATTAATTAAGTTCAAGAAGGTAAGAAAATGGAAATATTTGAATGTGTGCTGGTCAGTTCTTGATCTTGTAACATAATTATCTTCCTTTGGGGTACCATCAAGTCACTTCCATAAAGTTTAACTTCCATTTGTCATGGTTGCTTGATTTTTTGTGAGAACCATAAACTTTGAACATCATAGCAGGGTGTTTTTTTCACATCACCCAAAAACCTGCACAGCTAAGCTCAGACCAAATAACTGGTTGCAGTGGGTTAAAATGTGGCATTTATTATTTCTCCTTATTTTAGCACTTTACTTTCTACCTAACTTTTTTCTACAGGTCAGGCTTTATATGATTATATGTGTATTGTCTGTAACATGTGCATATATGACTGCTGCAAAGTATCTCCCTCTTCTTCTCAATCTCCCTCTCGCTCACTCTTTTCTGTTAATTTTTTTTTGTTTTTCACAATTTGTTCATCCTGCATTTCAAACCTATCTATACACTTTCAAACAAAACAGCAGTACAGAGATCTATGTGGGCACAGATGATTGCCAGCATCATTCAAATAATTATCCTGTTTGTAAAAACCAAAGAATCAAATCAAATAATAAGAGATGACTGCTTTGTGAAATATTTATAGATACGCAAATAGTAAACTCATTGAAACAAGGATTGTCTGTCTGATCATGGGGCACATTAAATATGAACTACTTCAACCTAGCTCTAACAAACTCAAAATGGCATCAGTTGCCTCCTTCCCCATTTTACCCTCACAACAGCCCTGTGAATTGGGTTAATTCTATTCAGCTTGAAAATGTGCTGCTATTTTTGTTCCATCCAGCCCTTTAGAAAACCACAACTGCTAAAGACAAGAAGTAAGAAAAGATGAGTAGCATGGAAACCAACTAAGAAGCACAGGGGGAAATAAAATGTGAAATGTGTTCTTTTCACTCCACCTCTAAACTAAAAGGATCTTTCTACATACAGGCCAAATATGGGCGTTAATGAGGATGTTCATGGCTTCCTTCTATAGTCAAGGTACAAATAGTGATTACATTTATCATTTCAAGAACCTACTCAGGCTTCTTGTGCATCCTGCTTTAGACAAAGGATAGCGTGAAAGCAGTTTTGAAGATTCCAAGTGTAGGAATTAACTCAACTAACTGACAGGTTAAAAGGAATGCTTTTTAAAGAAGGGGTACTTTTAGGTTGAGAGAGATGCTTAACGATGTCCCTGCAGTCAGTTTATCTTTGTGAACACACTTCTGAAACTCCACAGGAAGAGAAGCAGCTGGCTTTAAAGATGTGCATGATATACTTCGGGATTTCAGTGAAAAGGTCACATGTCTATGCAGTCTATGGTGTGTTCTACTCAGAAGAAGAAGAAGAAGAGGAGGAGTAGTTTGGATTTATATCCCCCGTTTCTCTCCTGTAGGAGACTCAAAGGGGCTTACAATCTCCTTGCCCTTCCCCCCTCACAACAAACACCCTGTGAGGTGGGTGGGGCTGAGAGAGCTCCGAGAAGCTGTGACTCGCCCAAGGTCACCCAGCTGGCGTGTGTGGGAGTGCACAGGCTAATCTGAATTCCCCAGATAAGCCTCCACAGCTCAGGCGGCAGAACGGGGAATCAAACCCGGTTCCTCCAGATTAGATACACGAGCTCTTAACCTCCTAGGCCACTGCTGCTCAAAATTGTGCTCAAGGCATGCTGGCAAGGAGGGAAAGAGGGATGTGTTTCCAGGTGGAAAAACAACCCTTCTCAGGTGAAGGCTTGAAATGGTGATTATTTATTTTTTATTCAAACGCTCTGCTAACAGCCATGGTTTTTATACTGTGGCTTTTGTATTTGTATTGTAAATCCATGTCCCCCTCCTCCAGCTTCTGATATTTATAGGAATGGTTGGTTTTCTCTGAACTTTATTGCCACTTGTTTTAAACTTCCATTTAAAGGAATAAAGCAAAATTCTTTTGTTCTTAGCATCCATTTCAGTGCACAGTTGGATCTCAGAATTAGAGTCATCAATATTGCTGTGCAGAGCACATTGCATAAAGCCAGATTTTCTTTGCACAAAGGAGTTTGGTGTAACTATCTTACTCTGTGCCTAGGATTATTGTTCTCCAGGATCATAACAATCTCCTTTTTGGGTTGTGGGAGAAAATGTCTAATCTGTTTTGTTCTTTTTTGTTTCCAGAAAAAGCAGCAGGGCTAAATATTGTTTCCATTCTAGGACTATGTTTCCTAGGTCATTTGTTCACCAGGGCATTTCAGGCAGATGTTGGAAGTAAAATCCAACTCTTTTTTTCCAAGCCTTCTCCTGTCCAAAGTAGAGTCATTTTAGATTCATTCACTCTTTCTCTTACTTTCCAAGACAGCAATATGCCTTATACTCTCTCAGAAAAAGTATCAGAGATGTAAGCTGCAGATAACAGGAAGCGTAAGTTTATCTCAAACTAAGGTCAGTCGCTAGCTGAAAACAGCCAAAGGATCACTTGCATAGTATAACATAGATTACCCCCACCAGGGGCAGAGTGAGGGGGAACTGGGCCCAGGGCATGCGCGCACCCTGTGCCCCTGCCACGGCATTCCCTGCCCCAAAACTGCTGCGGCACCTCCTGCCCCATTGGCATGATGCCACTGCCCCCACCACCACACACACAAAGAATTGAAGAAGGATCCTCCCTGTCTTATCACACCAAAAACAATTTCAACATGTACAAAACATGTAATTTTGTGTGGCCAGCATAACACCCAATGGTCCTATGGATATGGTTGCCAGCATCCAGTTGGTGGCTAAAGATTCCTCCTGGGATTAATCTTCAGGAGACAAAGATCAGTTCACCTGGAGAAAATGGCCACTTTGGAAAAAGAAGTCTATGGCATTATATCCTGTTGTTGTCCCTCCCCTCCCCAAACTTCACCCTCCTTCATCTCCACCAAAATCTCCAAATATTTTTCGACTTGGAGATGGCAATCTGATCCCATGCTTCTCATGTGAGCAAGATATAAGAAGGGGACCCACCAATGGCTTGGGGTCATCTCTTCTCTTTTTTTGGGGGGGGGGGTCATCTCTTCTCTTGAAGAGGCCATCCTGCCAACAGATACCATCTATTTACTTACAGAAGCAGTACTAATACCTATGTAAATATGTTGTCTCTATGTATGCCTGTCTCCCTTGCTCAATCTGGGAGTCTTGTGTTGGAGTTTTCTCTATTTGCTTGTTATTTGTCTCTTAAACTCTCACAAGAAGAGGAACCCATTCTCTGTGTGTTGTGGGTGAGAAGGGGCGACTCACAAGAAAAGACCTCTTGCCGCCTCTCATAGGGAAGGTCCAATCAACCTCCCCCAACAGGACGTGATTTTTTAGCTGATTTGTAGAAAGGACATTTCCCCAGGGGACTCAAAACTGCAGGTCTATCACGAGAAGTTGCTAAATCCAACATCAAATGCAAGTGTGAGCAACTAAAATGAAATCTTCAGCAAAAGTCTCACAATTCTAAGTCTTTTGCCTTCAATGGACATCCGAGGGTGTAAATATGCTGAAGACTGCAGTATGGCAGAAGTTGTGCATTGTCTTGGTTCTGGCTCCTCAAACTTGGGAGCTGCTGGTTATTCTCCATTTTCAACAACAGGCTGATTTTGTTTCAAAGGAAGTTTTGATGTTGGTTTGGTGGAAGGGCACACATTACCCCTGCCACAAAGATCCAACCACAAGTTCTACCTACACACTAATACACATTGTGATCTTGCTAAATTTATACCATGACAAGTGTAATGAGCACCCCCTACACACACACAGCAATGTCCTGGAAACTAACAGCAAAAAGGTAGGAATCTCATTATGTTATGGTTTTCCGACCTGCAATGAACAACAGGTATAGATACACGTTTCCATATTTATATATTGTTCCTATGTATGTGGGAAGTGGTACAGACAGAGGCGTACTGCCCAGAGGGACATATGGGGGCAAATGTCCCCGGGTGGCACCCATTTAATCATGTTGGGGCAGAAAATTGCCCCTGCACCCCTCCGCCTTCCCCCTTGGAAGGATGGATCTCTGCCGCCAAGCTGCACTCCACAGAGCCTCTTAGTAGCCCAAGGGTGGGGAATACGCCTGCAGGAGAGGAGGAGCCACCCGGGCCCAGCCAAAAGCATGGGCATTAGGATGGAAATCAGTGGCTGGAGCAGCCAGAGGAGGAGCCCAGGTAGACTCGGCAGGGTGTGGAGAGGGCAGACGGGGCCTGGGCCTGGCTGCCGAGAGAAAAGAGGCACAAATGGCAATGCCCTGACTTGCAGAATGGCCATAAGCTCAGCTTTCCAGGTCTCCCCCACCTGCCATGTCCTTTGGGGCCCAACAGTTTGCAGTCTCAAGGAGGGATACTTTCCCTAGTCCCAGCTTTGAAGCATATTGACACAAAATGGAGACTGGGGCAAGAAATGAGTTTTCTGCCAGGTGGGGAGGGGGGTACGGGGGGGCCCCCCAGAAAAGTCATCTCTTGCCCCAGGCTCCATTTTGTGTTGATATGCCACTGGGTACAGTGTACTTCAATGACTGAAGATCTTACTCCTTTAGGAACTGGGACAAGAGAATGGCAAGTGTAGAGAGCTGGTAGTATGTTCTTTGTTGCAGGAGATGCTTCACATATTTTACAGATTCAGGTCCTGGTATATCTAGTAAAAAGGGCTAGTAGAACTGGTAGAGACTTCTGAGCTCAATATCATAAAAAGCTGTCAATCAGAGTAAGCTGTATTGAGACAGACGGGCTTGTGATCTGCCTCGCAGTAGGACAGCTTTATGTGTCCATATATAAAACTATGAGGAGATAGAACCTGGGCTACAAAATTTCAGAGGGTCCAGGGAGGAATGGTGAAGGAATGGTAGAGCTCAAATTTGGTGTGAAGGGGAACAGAGAAAATCTTTGTCTAGGGTCCCAGTAAGGCTTTCAGCAATGCTGATCACACAAATGATGTACTTGTATGAAATGTAGTCTTTAAGGAAAACAGTTCTTCTCATGCTGTACTGCAGTACACAAACAGACAAGTTGTTAAAGGGTTATGGCAACTACGAGGTGGACCTAAGGAAAGGCATTGTTTGGTGGTGGTGGTGGTGGGGGGATATAGCTTTAAAAAAATCATCTCATTACTAATTTTTCACATGCAATTAATGAAAATTATAACAATGGTTTTTAACAGGAGTACCATGAATAATTAATTTTCCCCTTCACTTCTACAAAGGTGAACAAATTATGTCTTTCATACTTTTCCTTATTGTCTTCCAAACAGAAGAACATGTTAGTGGAGTTAAACCTCATGCAGATTATAGTCACTATGCGCTGGCTATATTATTACCAGTTCCCCAGCCAGTTCTCTCAGCAAGGTTTTCCTTTGACTGCTGGTTAAAATGACATTATCTACATTTTCCTTCAAGTACCACTATTACCTTGCCCCTAAAGTGATAATTCAACTTAGGGAGAAAGGAAGAAAGGAAATAGCATAGGATAGTTCTTTGGTTATGAGCTTCTTATATTGAAATTACCAGTAGGCATCTAAGAGAGCCTTGATGCTGCAACAAAGAACCTCATTACTTCACAGAGATAATGTACCAAAATCTCCTTGTGCCACTTGAGCTTTTATATTATCTTTACCATATGCAGCTTTATGGTGGGTTATAGGAACACGACAGCCTCGTCTGTAAATTTAGGGCAGGCAGTCCTGAAGTGAGTGCTGATGTTGTACAGTATTAAGCATTCCTCATCTCTGACATACATGGATCAGAACTGTACCAATACCTGCATTTCTCATTGTATGTAATGCTTTCATTGCTGATGGAGTAATAAAGCATTCAGCGCTGAGATTTCAGGGAGCATGAGCAAAGAGAAAATAAAACAGCGGGAGGCAGAATCATTGCATGTTAATTCTTACCTCTAAATCTGGTTGAATGCATTCTTACCTCATGGAACATTGCGACATGATAGGACTCTGTAAATTTTTTGGCCCAAACGCAAAGAAAAATCCAAATCAGGATGAGAGACAGATATCTAGTTTGGAAGACAGTATGCTGGAATTGAGTGGGAGGATGAAAGTGTAGCCATGTTGCTGGGTCTCTGATTTATTGCCTTTTATGGATTTCTAGCCACTTCTCTTTTTGTAAATTAAAAACTAAAGACAGTGGCAACTGAAGGGTCACAGGAGTAACTTTTGCATACCTCACAGAGCCCCATGGAAAGTGGATGTTGATTATGTCATGGTTGAACTGGCTGCACACAAAAACTACCCATCACCCACAGTCAAATAAGGCAGATTGCAGACTTCAAGATGATTGCTCATTCATCTCTTTAGCCCCTTCCGCACATACAGAATAATGCACTTTCAATCCACTTTCAATGCACCTTGCAGCTGTGTTGAATAGCAAAATCCACTTGCAAACAATCGTGAAAGTGGATTGAAAGTGAATTATTCTGCATGTGCGGAAGGGACCTGTGAGGCCACAACTATTCTACATAGGCCAAGTTTGCGGATGATACCAAATTATGTAGGGTGGTGAGAACCACAAAGGATTGTGAAGAGCTCCAGGTGGACCTTTATAAATTAGGTGAGTGGGCTAAGAAATGGCAAATGCAGTTCAATGTAGCAAAATGTAAAGTGATGCACATAGAGGCAAAAAATCCAAACTTCACATACACACTACAGGGGTCAATGCTATCAGTCACAGATCAGGAAAGGGATTTGGGCATCTTAGTTGATAGTTCCATGGGAATGTCAACTCAATGCATAGCAGCTGTGAAAAAGGCAACCTCTATGCTGGGGACACTTAGGAAAGGAATTCATAATAAAACTGCAAAGATTGTCTTGCCCTTATATAAAGCAGTGGTGCGACCGCACTTGGAGTTCTATGTTCAGTTCTGGTTGCCACATCTCAAAAAGGATATCGAAGAGTTAGAAAAAGTGCAGAGAAGGGCAACGAGGATGATTGAAGGATTGGAGCACCTTCCTTATGAGGAGAGGCTGCAGCGTTTGGGACTCTTTAGTTTGGAGAGGAGACATCTGAGGGGGGATATGATTGAAGTCTATAAAATTATGCATGGGACAGAAAATGTTAACAGAGAGAAATTTTTCTCTCTTTCTCACAATACTTGTACCAGGGGGCATACATTGAAAATGCTGGGGGGAAGAATTAGGACTAATAAAAGGAAACATTTCTTCACGCAACATGTGATTGGTGTTTGGAATATGCTGCCAAAGGAGGTGGTGATGGCCACTAACCTGGATAGCTTTATTTTTCTTTTATGTATTTTTAGATGTATTTTTCTTTTATGTACACTGAGAGCATATGCACCGGAGACAAATGTATTTATGTATTTTTATGTATTCTTTTATGTATTATGTATTTTTATGTATTATGTATTTTTATGTATTCTTTTATGTATTTTTAGATGTATTTTTCTTTTATGTACACTGAGAGCATATGCACCGGAGACAAATTCCTTGTGTGTCCAATCACACTTGGCCAATAAAGATTCTATTCTATTCTATTCTATTCTATTCTATTCTATTCTATTCTTTAAAAAGGGATTGGGCAGATTTATGGAGTAGAAATCGATCTATGGCTACCAATCTTGATCCTCCTTGATCTCAGATTGCAAATGCCTTAGCAGACCAGGTGCTTGGTAGCAGCAGCAGAAGGAGGCCATTGCTTTCACATCCTGCATGTGAGCTCCCAAAGGTATCTGGTGGACCACTGCGAGTAGGGCTGTGGTCTGATCCAGCAGGCTCTTTCTTATGTTCTTAGGACAGTCCCAGACTAATTTACAATAGATATGACTGGATGGCATGGGTACAGACCCAATAATTCTATACTACTCTGATTTTCTATCACTGGTCTGTGACTAGCCACAGCATAGAAGCATCTACAGCTTACTCATTTAAAATTTAATTAAAATTTATTTAGAAGTATGTTACAGCTGATTTATTTTAAATTTTATATCCCTATCCCACCTCTTGGATCAAGGGGTTTACAAGCAACAATTAAAATTGAATTACATCATAAAAGCAAATAACATTTTTTTGAAAAATCCAGATACTTCCCTTCCCTGCCTCCCCCTTAAAATATGCCTCCTGGGATTACAAATAATCTGATATCTCATCAAATGCAAGCCTTGCAGCATCTTCTAAAGAGCTCCAATGAAGAGGCTACCTTCACTTCTTTAAAAAGCCCAATCCACAGATTAAGACTTTCTGGTTCACATCAGCTGTAGATGCATCCCTTGCCCCACTGTGGACATGCCACTGTTATGATTCTCCACCCATCTTTTAATTTTGTGTGTGTTGGCATAGCACTGCTCAAGAATATTGCAATACTACACCTTTAAAAAACACATATTAAAAAAATTCAGTTTTGATGATGTCAGCAGAAAGACGATAGAGTAGAAGAAGAAGAGTTGAATTTATATCCCCCTTTCTCTCCTGTAAGGAGACTCAAAGAAGCAGACAAACTCCTTTCCCTCCGTCCCACAACAAGCACCCTGTGAGGTAGGTGGGGCTGAGAGAGCTCAGAGCTGTGACCAGCCTAAGGTCACCTAACTGGCGGGCACAGGCTAATCTGAATTCCCCACAGCTCAAGCGGCAGAGTGGGGAATCAAACCCGGTTCCTCCAGATTAGAGCGCACCTGCTCTTAACCATTACGCCACTGCTGCGAGAAGGGAGGAGAAGGGAGTATTACTTTCATTCAAGCACAAGATATTCCTGTCTTTCTGAACACATGAGGAGGATCGTTCCATCAAGGGCATGGCAGAAAAGATTTTTCCCCCAGGATTTTTTAAATGGGTTTTTAGCAGAAAAAAAAGTACTATTTGAAGGTCATGGAGAATGATGTTGTGTGGATACAACAAAAAAATGTTCATGACTAGAGTTGCCAAAAAATGCTGTGTGGAATCAGCACAAGTTGTTTGATGTGAAAGACTGTGCACTGCCTCTTTCACATCAAGCACATCAGTACACCAATGGATAGGTCAGATTCCTGTGAATCCTTTCTCTTGTCTGCAGTGGCGTAGGGGGGGAAATTGCACCCAGGACAAAATGGTGCCTGAGCCCCTGTCAGGACTCCCCTGCATTGACAATGAGCCAGTCAAACTTCAAAAGTTTCAGATTTTATTGCAAGTGACAGGAAAGCAACAGAAGACTGTTCTGAAGATCAAGCTCTCAGACCAGTGCTATTATAGATTGTATTTTTCATTCCCCCCCCCCCACATGTGAAACTCTCAGCAGAACAGTTCCCCACAACATCTCCATACATTCAAGGTTGCTTGATAAGCCAGCTGTGGAAAAAGACAAAGTAGCAAAAGCATTGCATAGCTGAAAGCCACAGTTCCCCAAGCAGCCCAACCCCCATAGCTACCATCCTGACAGCCCCACCCCTTGAGAGCCCTGCACCCCATGCCCCCCCACTCTTGCCCCTTGACTTACTTTAGTTAAAAAAAAGCAGCCTGGCTGGGCCACTGGCTGAACTAAGGTAAGCGGAAGGGGATGTGGGGGGCCTGCCCCCTATGCCCCCACCCCTGCCCCCTCACCTTAGTTTAGCCAGCTGCAAAGAGCAGCTGGCTGAAAAAACAGCCTGGCTGGGCTGCAAGCTGAACAAAAGTAAATGGTGTGGGGGAGCGGGCCCCCCATGGCCTCTGCCCCCCCCCACTTACCTTAGTTCAGCCAGATGCAAAGAGCAGCTGGCTGAAAAAGCAGTCTGGCTAGGCCATTGCCCAGCCCCACCAGGCTGTTCCAGCCCCCAGAGCCTGGCTGGTGGAGCCAGGCAGGGGCACCCAACAGCGGCCTCTGCCGGGCCTGGTGAGGCAGGGCAAGGGGAGAAGGGGAGGGGTGTGGGGGCAATTTTCCGCCCCATGTGACTCTAAGGCGCACACCCAGGACGCAGTGCCCCCCCCGCCCCGTGGCAGCTATGCAACTGCTTGTCTGTTTTGCCACTGTTTCCTTTTCTTCCTGACTTCCTGACTTCCTGACTTTTGGCTCTTCCTCTGAGCAGCATGCACTATCAGCATGCACCAAAAGCAGCATGCACTATCTCCATCTCTCTCCATCCTAGTTTAGACAGACAGCCAAGGTGCCTCTCTCTCCTTTCCTATTTCAATATGGATTTCTTCCCTGATGTTACTCAGCAGCATGTTCCACCTGGCCCTTGTTACAGCCAGCTGGATGTCCCTCAGGCCTGGGACAACCAGTAGATTTCCCTCTACTGAGCAGAGAGATCTCTGGGGGCCTTATAGGTTAACATCAGAACTTTGAAGATGATTTGGTACTCGACGGGCAGCCAATGTAGATATTCCTGGATTACTGTGTAGCATTTCAACAATTTGAGAAAAACAGATTTCCAGATTATGCAGTTAATACAGGGTGGGAGGAGGGGGGAAACTTCAGCAAGCATTCTAGAAATTATGACAAACTGAAAAGGGAAATATTTTCCCACAAAACTAAAACCAGCATGTTTCAGAGGCCTTAACTGAGATTTAGACTGACCAGTGGACTCCTAATTTCTGTATTCTGTCCAGTTTATAATTGCCACAGCATAAAAAGAAGCATTTAAATCAGTATACTTTCTCTTATGTATTTTGTATATTATGAAGATGAATCCTGTGATGCTCGGGAGAAAGTGGTAGGTATGTGTGTATGTATGTATATATGTATGTATGTATGTGTGTGTGTGTGTGTGTGTGTAATATATATATTGTATATATATACACACACACACACATACATACATATATATAGATTAATTAATTAAAGGAGTGTTTTGAATTTTTAAAAAGGCTAAACTGCTAAAATTGATATGTTGTGGATAGTCTTCATGTTGAGGACTGGCAGAACCATGTTATAAATAGGCATGCTGAGAAGTTTGACACAAAAATCATCAATGGGCAAACTTACATAATGAAACTCTCTTGATTATATGTGGGGCATATAATCATATCACTTCCATGGTTTTTGTAGACATTTGTCTCAAGCACAGTACTGAACAACTGCTTGTGCTACAAGCATAGGTTGTACCTTGGTAGTACGTAATAAACAACCACCTTGACTCAATCATCTCAGTTAATAGAGAAGATGCCCATAAATCCTTAGGTAACGCTTGAATCGTTAAAGTGTCCTACTTGTCAAATGTGGCATCAGTTTCACTTTGGCTCTTCCTTGTGTCTGTGCAGTTGGATTCATTTCTTTAATGACTGACATTTCATTGCTTGCTTGTCATGTATTGCTCAGTCAACAGCCTCTCTTAAATGATCACAAGATTGCTAGGTTTTTGGGCAGACTTTGAGGCTTCTACGACTGGCAATGTTTCAGCTCATATATCTCATATGGATTTTTTTCCCTTTCAGCAGTATTGCTTGATGAATAACTGATTAAGTACAAGGCATCTGCTGCGTGATGGTCAGCTTACCTTGTTTCTCCCCCACTCCCTCATGCTGCTTTGCATGCTTCTCCCTGACTCTCCTCCCTGTTGCTGATTCTGTCCCACTTCTCTAAATGCTTGTATCAATACACTTAGTGTGTAGGGCAGTCCTCTACCTTGTCTGGCTAGGGCTGCAGTAAGCCTCTGCCAACCACATAACCCAAATACAGCAGCTCGCTGAACCCCAACCAGATCTTCTTGGGGTTAATGGTCAAGCCAGCTACGCAGAGAGCCTCGAATACCCTCTCCAGGTGCTGCAGATGGGATGGCCAATCAGGGCTGCAAATGAGGATGTCATCTATGTAAACAGTGACAAATCCTTGTCAATGACTCAGAGCTGTGTCAGCGAGCCTCTGAAAGGTGGTAGCCATGCCGTCAAGGCTGAGGGGCATCATTGTAAACTGAAACAGCCCCTGGGGTGCAGCAAACACTGTTTTTTCCTTATCCTCTGCACCCGTGGGTACCTTCCAATAGCCCTTGGTCAGGTCCAAGGCGGAGAGAAATTGGGCCGTCCCAGGCTGGTGGACGAGATGGTCAACCTGGGGCATCAGGTAGGCATCAAACTGGGCTAGCAAATTCACCCCCCAGTAGTCCACACAAAAGCAGATGCTCCCATCTGGTTTTGGCACAAACACGATGGGGCTCCACCAAGCACTCTGGGATCACCCCCAATTGCAGCATTTTCTCCACTTCCTGCTTTAAAGCCCAGTGTTGCTGCAGGAGAGGCCGTCAGGCACTGTGAGCAACCTTGTGAGGTTCGGTCCAGATGGTATGGTGGATAAGGGTCGTACACCCAGGAGTTTTGGAAAACGAGTGTACTTGTTATATTTATATCATACATTTCTTTTGCAAAAGAAATTCAAGATAGCTAACATATACAAATTGGTAAAAGCTGGTCACAGTAAGGGCCATAAGTTCCCTTTGCTTCTGAGTGGCACAAGCTGGCAGTAGGCTAGGTAGGGTGATGGAAAGAGCCTTGTTCTTTCTTTTTTTCATACAGAATTGCTGGCCATTAATGCAGTATAAGAGGAATGATTCAGATAACATCCTGATGAAGCTTGTCTCGGGAGAACACATCATGTAAAGTATGCATATTTTTTCCCTTTTCATTGATAGATGGGCAATGCATGGATGATGTATTTTGCAAGGATACTTCTAAGGTTTTTTATGTATGTTATCTCTTGCTTTGCAAGCCAGTGAGCTTGGAAGATAATACTTGTTCTGCAGTCTACTTTCAGTCCTGTAACTTTGATTAATAGAAGGAAAGAAAAAAACCTTCTTAAACACTGGTCTGTGAACATTGTTGAAATTCTATGCACATCACCCTAATCTATCGGGAGGACAATGGTCAATTTATAGCTGTTTTTCACTTGGGTATAAGTTCAGTGGTAATCCTGTAAAAGTAATTTGTAACTTATGAAATATTTCACAAGGCAAGGAAAATCTTCCCCAAACTCATATTTTATGTTTATCAGGATTTTCTTCTGTTATCAGTATAATGCAACATATTGCTTTGTGTGTGCATAGCAAAAAGATCCAGGATATGGGCAAAATAGTGGATGAACTGATTAAATGTAAAAGTATCAGGATAATAAACAGGGATGCCCAGACTTCAATGGTGGGGGGCCAAGAGAATTCATTGGTCAGGGCCAGGTTTACTGAAACATTCACAAACTTGTTAATGGATAAATTCAAGATAAAATAGGAAGAAGGAGAAGAGTACTGTATTTTATCTAATATTCACTTTTTCATGCCTCATAAGCATAAGCATTTTTATTGTCATTGTGCACGCACAACAAAATTTACAGCAGCATTCCTCGATGCACACAATTTCAGACTCATACATACATCATCCTCACTTTCCCCTTCCTCCACCCATCCCTACACAGCCCCAAACACATCAACACGAAGCCGCGGAGCTTAGCATAGCCACAGCTCTAGAGTAGAAGCTGTCTCTAAGCCTCTTTGTCCTAGTTTTGATAGACCTGTATCGTCTGCCAGATGGTAACAGTTCAAAAAGAGAGTGTGCTGGATGAGACGGGTCCCTCAGAATATTTTGGGCTTTTTTTTAGGCTTCGGGAATTATAGAGTTCTTCCAAGGAGGAGAGAGGGCAGCCGATAATCCTTTGTGCAGTAGTGATCACCCTTTGGAGCGCCTTCCTATCTGCCACTGTGCAACTGGAGAACCATACACAGATGCAGTAGGTTAAGACACTCTCTATAGCACAGCGGTAAAAGGACACCAGAGTTTTCCATCCAGTTGTTGCTTCCTTAAAAGTCTCAGATAGTACAGTCTTTGCTGGGCCTTCTTAACCACCGCGGCAGTCTGTACGCCCCAGGTCAAGTCCTCTTTAATCATAATGCCCAGAAATTTAAAACTAGCCACCCGCTCTACTTGATCTTCATTTATAGTCAAGGGCTGAATTCCTGAGCTATTCCTTCTATAGTCCACTATAAGCTCCTTTGTCTTGTTAGTATTAAGAACCAGGTTATTTTCCCTGAACCATGAGAGCAGTCGGTCCACCTCACTCTGATAGGCAGACTCATCCCCTCCAGAGATGAGCCCCACCACCGTTGTGTCATCGGCAAATTTGATAATGGTGTTACTATAATAGACAGCAATGTTATAAGTATAGCTCAAACGTCAGAACTTTTTTAGCACAAAGTATTCTTCCTACCTTTGACATAAATTCCACATTTCAGCACAGACATCACTCATTACATAGAATCTGTGAATAGACCCGTGGCACAATGCTATTCAGGAATCTTTGCATGTGATCTGAAACATGGGAGAGATATATTACTTTGATAACAAATAATATTAATTAATCTTACACACACTGGCTCCAGTCCTGTGGTCAGTTGGTCATTTGAAGTCAAAATCCCATGTAGGATTAGATTCTTGTGTATGGTCCTGTGTGACGGATTACTGAATTAAATGGCCAATTTAAAAGGTGCAATTTAGACAGAACAAGAGCACAGTGAGTTAACTAGAGCTCCACCTGATTGGCCGGCTGAGCTGCAGTTAGCCAGAGCCACAGAGAGGGTATGTGCTCACCTGAGAGAGACAGATTGAGTCTAGAGGCAGTGAGAGACTGAGACAGAGAACGGCAGAATGCTGAGTTCTCAAATAAATCTCTCAAAAGCTGAGAGAAAAAGATCAGTATTTCATCAGAGGCTAGGTGGCCAGGTGTTGGTGAAAGACCAGAGGGAAACCTATTCACAGGAACAATCCTAAAACCATGCAAAGGGATTGGTTATAGTCTCGAAGGAGGCCACACCTAGATATGGGACCTAGATATGTATAATTGGCAGAAGAGAGGGTTTAGAGAAACCCCAGAGCTTGCTCTGTCCCAGCCCAGTGTGAAACCCTTAGGAGTAAAGGGTGGGTGATTTAGGAACTTGTTCAAGACATTTGCCTTTAGAGCTTGTGTGTGCAGACCAGGTGATTGCAAATCAGAGGCATAGCAAGGGGGGAAAGCGCTCAGAGCACTGGTGCGTTCTCCATTCCCATCCTGCCCCAGAATGTCCCCATCCCGCCACACCCCCAGAACGCCCTCACCACACCCCCACAGGGGCACGCACCAGGTGCGTTGCGCACCCCCGTGTCCCTTTGGAGCTATGCTTCTATTGCAAATGCCTTAGCAGAGCAGGTGCTCGGGAGCAGCAGCAGCAGAAGGCCATTGCTTTCACACACTGCATGTGAGCTCCCAAAGGCATCTGGTGGGCCAGTACGAGTAGCAGAGTCCTGGTCTAGCTGGACTCTGGTCTGATCCAGCAAGCTGTTTCTTATGTTCTTATGATGGAAAGGAATGAATGATCACCATCTTTAAATGGTGATGAAGGCAGAGGGAGACCATTCGTTGAAGGTACATATGACAGTGGGGGGCACATATCTGAGAAACTTTTGCAGGTAAATTGCTGTAAAATAAAAGAGAAGTAGACAACATGGAAGAGGAAAAAGTGGAAAGGCAGAGATAGAATTTGCCTGTCAAGCATGTAAGCTAATTATGGTAGAGCATGAATGAATTTTTGTAATCAAAGAAGAGAGATTTTTTCGATTAACCATTCTGGGAATCCCAATCATTCAGATAGCACAATCCAGTTGGGGGGAGTGCTGTGGCAGCCGGAAGTGGCACAGCAAAGGCAGTGCTGCATTGCCTCCAAGGGGGCTTTGGGCAGTGCAGAAGGGAGGGAAACTCAAAATCTCTCCCGCCATCCAAATTGCCACATTGCCGCTAATGGCTTATGCTGCACTTTTGTGCAATGTAAGTCTGAAGGTCCAAGAGCTGGTGTTTCTGGGTTGAAATGCTGGTGCAAGCTGACAACTAATGTCAGCTCTATACCTGGGAATGTCCCAGCTTACCCCTCTATGTGCCAGTGTCTGACAGATGCCAATATTGCTCTCCCTGCAGATTTCACCACTGCAGAGTTGGGGGCAGTGAGCCACTAGTGCCTCTGCCCCCTCTGCCAGTGGTGGTGCTCCCTGCATTGGTAGAGAGAGCGAACACATTGGTGTGGTCCTCCCCCACTCCCTATAGCCATTTGCCCTCCCCCAAAAAAATCTGGATTGGATTGGGCCATTAGTAAATTAATTAGTAAGGAAGGCTTCTATGCACATACTGTGAAATAAATCAAGGCAGACTGGAGGAAGCCTCATCAGCTTTCACTTTATGAGCACTTCTAAAAAGTGAAAACCCTCTCTTCAACCCTAGCCTTCAAAATGAGATATGATAGATCATATTTATTCATTACATTACAGGTTTCATTACATTACATTACTACTGGTAATACAGACATCAAGTTAATAGAAACATCAAGAACAATGCTGTAATATTAGTGTTCTCCTATGAAACCAGAAATTTGAAGAAATGGGCAGGTTTTCCTTGAAATGGGCTGATAGGCACATTTGGCTATTTGTAAAGATGAAATGTAATTGCATAAAATGGGATCAAGAATCTTATTTAAAAACTCTAAGTACATGGAAGTCCGAACAAGGAGATGGGGAAAAAGGTAATGTATTTCTGGATCTATTGTTATAGTGGAAGAGGATACCTGAGATTGGACATAATTTCAGCCATACCTCAGGCAGGCCAAAGAATATCAGAACTCCAAGAAACCCAGCAGTTGCACAAGTCAAACAGCTTGAACAGTTCAAGAAACGCATAAAAGAGGAGCATTTTATCCCTAGAGAAAGGGAAGTGGCTAAAGAGAACTTATAAGAGATAAGAAAAATTATAGGGTTTTTTTTAAAAAAAACCCTACATACAATATTTTGTAACCCTACTGGTGGTAAAAGGGTGAAGCAAAATATTTGTGTGTGACAAGCAAGCAAAGGCTTAAAATTAAAATATCTCCATGGCAACTCTCAGGCATTCAAGAAGGTAGTACAAAAATAAATACCTTCACAAAAATACAAAGCAGGATTTAGTGAGCCTGTCAAGCAAATGAGTACTTCACTTGACACATGAAACAATCAGGACAAGAGAAGGAACTGACAGACCTCCCTCTTAGCACCAATGACAAGAGTACAGGCATTCAGAATCCATAATGACAAGTGGGTCAGCTGTGTTATACTGACTAATACCTGAAGTTCATCTCTGAACGAAAGGATCTTAACTGTGAATCTGTATGATAGAGTCAAGTGTATATTATTCTATTAAGCAAACAAAGACAATCTGCTGAGTAGGCTATAAGAGGGCTTCTTGCCCCAAGCTATTTCTGGGTCATTCTGCGAGGTAACAATTGAAAGGTTCACAGCAGAGCAAAAGAATCCCAGACTTGAAGTATGCCTCTTTCTAGCCAGTCCCATTTCTGTTCTGTCTTTTCTGTTCTGTATAAGCAGAAATAATCCATTAAGAGCTGATTGTTATCTGTTGCCAGTCATATGTGGTGAATATTCTATTATTATTGAGGGAATCCTCAAACTCTAAAAAAAAAAAATCAGGATTGTCCCACCATTTCTGTTTGCCACTGGAGTTAAGACAGGTCAAAAAACAAATATGTTTATTTAATTTATGGACCGAAGCCTAAATTGAAATATTCTTTTAATAGAGAAAACTAATACTGAAGACTTTAATCCAATCTTGGTCAAATTATCAGTGGCGGGTTAGATATAATTCCATTTGCTTATTTAGATGTCTGTCCCACTTGTATGTAAAAGGAGGGATACAACAGCAAAAATGGAAAGTGGGTGATTCAAACCATGTCCTCAGAACCACTTTACCTTACTGTACCCCTTCAGACAATCTTTTTTTTTCCTAACATGACATACTTCTAGTACTGTAGCTGGTCTTGAAGAAAAGTTCCTGAAGTGCTGGAACCTAAGTCAGACACCTCAATACTACATTTTTCCAGTTAGTCAGTTATGGACACTGCTGCAGACAGAGCCAAGAAGAGTGTTCAAAGTACTGGAGAAGATCTATGGATTCAGACTATCTACTGTAACAGCTTTCTCACATTGAAGGCAAATGTTTCCTCTGTCCAAAGTTGTGCAACAGTTGTGCAACAAAGTCCTGCAACAGTTGTGAAAGAAGGCTAGATTTCTGTTATCCTTCAATTCCAGCTATATTCTTTGCCAGAGGTTACTGCAGAAGATCCCACTTTATTTTTACCTTCTGTCTGGGAAAAATCTCACTTCAGTAACTAATTGCAAACTGCTTCTTCAGACAAATGTTACCTCCACATACATTCTTGGCTTTTTGCAGTGAATGTTTAGTTTCAAAATCTTCTTTAGACTGTACAAGGATAAGGAAACGACTAGTACAAGTACCATACTGACATATTTTGATCCTGTTTGACAGCACCAGCTCATGTCACACAAACCTAGTCAACTCTTGACACACATTTCAGGATTAGGCTGTGACCTGCTTATTGTGATCAAAACACACATTACCGGTACCTTTTTGCTCATTTCAGTTTCCAACCACTTCAGTGATTTGGCCCATCTTGTAATCTTTTGGGATTAGGTCCAGGCTCTGAACTACTAAATGTGGATTAAGCATTTGCTATCTGGATGCATCAGCATCAGATGAAATGTTTAAATTATATTGGCTTCTTGATGCTGAGCAGAGTTCAGTAATAAGAAACTTACTGTTGTTAGGCCAAAGCCAAGGAGGGAAAAGGCATATGAAGAAAACACTTCAACCTTTGCGTGGGTTGTCATGAGACAGGCTCAGCTGTGATGAAGTGATATTTTTTAAACTAATTCCAGAGAGACAGCTTCTATTATGTTGAACATCATATTGAAATCTAAATTCCCATGCAAGTGGCATATCTTTCTGAAATGACATTGAACTGGTAGGGGGGGAAATCTAAAAAGGACATCACATCAAAATGTAGTGTCAGGCAAAACTGAATTTCTCATATTTGTAATTTGAATATCCTCATTGCTGGTTCTTCAGTCTGTATGATTGACATGGATGCTACAGTGTTTCTGCAGATGATACCATGGTAACACCCTTCCCTGGAGAACAGATTAAAGGCATCATAAAATTGGTTTCAGCTGTGCAGTGGGACAATGGTACCGGAAAGGCCAAAATACCAGCTAACCTAGTCCTATATGTTATGCACCCCATTTAAGGATAATAGTAAAATTCTCTTCATCCGATTTCCTCCCTGAATTTTAAAATAGGACTTCAAGAGTCGGTAGTCTACAGTTCTCCTGAACTGGTAGTCTCCTCCCACTACCAAATCCCTGTCAGCAAAGGCGGATGAAGGTTTCTCAGGGATGTGTAATTGAGAGCAAGTTTCCAGCTCTTCCAAGATGTGAGGCCAATGTGCTGCATATGAGATTACATGCCTGAAGGTGACTGACAAAAGCTTGAGTATATTGTCAGAGAGACTCTGTCCCATGAATTTATTTTGGCATCCCAGTGTGAAGGGGACCCCAGAAAGACATTGATTAGGAACTGGATACTTCAAGCTCCTATGATGGGTAAAATCTAGGGTTGCCAACCTCCAGGTGGAACCTGGGGCTCCACCAAAATTTCAGTTTGTCTCCAGACTACAGGGATTAGTTCCTGGGGAGAAAATTACTGCATTGGAGGTTGGACTCTATGGCATTGTACCTTAGTGACGTCCCTGTCCTCCCCAGACTCCATCCCCAAAACTCTAAGAGTTTACCAACCTGGAACTGGAAACCCTAACTCCCTCCCCTATTAGTGGCCAGGGGTGCCCTTGTAATACTAGCAAAAACTCAGTCCTTTAACTGCGGACTGACAATATGGTAAGATCTCTTGCTTACTATATTAGAATCAGTGTGGGAGCTATGGGTACCCAGTTGACTTTGTCCAGAGTCAAGGGCTGTGCTTCTTCACACCTATAAAGGGCATATGCTGCATGTTCAAGGAGATCAAGTCACATCTGTATCCTGGCTCTCACAAGGGAAATGGAATGAGGGACTTTAGGATCAAAGATTATGTTGGAGGACAGATAAACTTTGGGAGCTTTGAACCATCTACTATGCACTTCAAGCAAATGTCACCACTCATTTCCTTTTCATTGCCCATCTCTAGCTGCTGTTCTGTACTCCCTCCCATTTCGACATGTTGCAGAAAACTGTTCACCAACAATGATCAGTAGATACCAACACTGAAGCGAACAACAGTTTTTTAGTGGTTTTGAAAGATTAAGTGGCTTGGCTGATTTAATTAACTGGCTATTAGCACAGGTAGAGTGCCCAAAGCACAGCATGTTTAAATTGGCTGTAGTAGAATAGTTAGATACCTTTGATCATCTTTGTCACTATCACCAATACCTTCTCTGTTGGAAGTTTTCAAATTATAACTCATAGTTTATCTCTTAGATAACTGGATACCAAGCCTGGGAAATTGAGCTAAATTGAATTTGGTGTGTAAACATCTGCCAGATAATTTTTTTTTCATGATCACTCTCCTTAATCCACTTTCAGTAGGTGAAGTAAGAAAATTGACCGACAGGATTTTGAGTTCATTTCAGGTTGTGCCTGACTGGAGAAGCCTAGACACACTGCATACAATTTAACCAAGCTCGGGGAAAAAAACCAGACAAAAATATATATTTACTGAGAAGTCATGTGAAGAGTATTGTCAGAGGTTTTCATGACCGGAATCACTGGAGCGTTGTGTGGTTTCCGAGCTGTACGGCCATATTCTGGTAGCATTTTCTCCTCACGTTTTGCCTGCGTCTGTGGCTGGCATCTTCAGAGGATCTGATGGTAGTAAAGCAAGTGGAGTATAGTGGGAGAAAGAACCATTTGCCTGTTTTAATAAAGGTGCAATTAGCAAGCTTGATTTGCATGTGTAGAGTGGGATCCACCCATTTTAGCATGTGAGTAACCATGAAGAAAGCATAATCAATTAGGGAGGGCATCTGCATAGTAGTAGCCTGGCCTTTTGATCTCTTTGATTGCTTACTGCCTGGAGAAATCCTGTGTCTGGGTGGTGTTCATTAGTCACTGTCTTGATTTTAGTGTTTTTCAGTACTGCTAGCGAAATTTTGTTCATTGTCATGGTTTCTTCAATAGAAAGGAAGAAATCATGAAAATGAAAAACTCTAGAAACAAGCAGAGGCATGGGGGGTAATGGCACCCACAGACAAGCCTTCTCTGAATGCCCACCCCCATGCCTGGGGGCGGGGCTAAGGAGCAGAGCCAAACCCAGAGCCCCCCTTCCTGCAGCCTGGCTTCTGCTCTGCCCAAGCTCTGGTGAGGGCAGAGGCTGGGCTGTGGGGGGCCCAGATAGGGGAGTGGAATGAGAGGGGCAGCATCCCACCACCTCCCCTCAGCCTGGCTTCTGCCCTCCCCAGAGTCTGGGGAGAGCAGAAGCCACTGCCAGCCTCTGCAGACATACTTTTAAAGGCACAGAAACTGGGGGTGAGGCTTGGGGTAGGGCTGTGCCCTGAGCCCCTCCCTCCCAGGGGCAGGGCTTGGGACAGGACCATGCCCTGAGCACCACCCCCAACCTCCATGCTTTTAAAAGCACATCTCCAGAGGCTGGCAGTGGCTTCTGCTCTCCCAAGGGTCTGGGGAAAGCCGAGGCTGGGCTGCAGGGAGCCTCGAAGGGGTGAGGGGGTGAGAAAGGTGGCACCCCCACCTCCCCCACAGGGCCATGGAGGCCAGTTCCTGCTCTCCCTAGGGCCTGGGAAGGGCAGAAGCCAGCCAGAGGGGGGCAAGGTTATGTTTTAAGCTCCCTCGGCCCAGCCACCGTCACTCCCATGACATGGGTGAGGCTGAGGGAGCTTCCTGCTGCCTTGTCCTCTTCACAAATGCATCAGGTCACATTGGGGGCCAATTTTGCACCCTCCACATGACCGGATTAGTTGTGCCCATGGACAGGGGTTACCCTGTGTCCCCTGGCAGATACGCCACTTGAATCAAAACAGTGACTAATGGACACCACCCAGACACAGGATTTCTCCAGGCAGTAAGCTATCAAAGGGCTATTGAACACCACCCAGACAAAGGATGTCTCTAGGCATGGCCATACAGCCTGGAAACCACACAACACCCCAGTCATGTGAAGACTTGAGCTTTAAGACCCACCATGCGCTTTAAGACCTACCAAGGAGAACACAGTGCCCCTCCCAGCATGTATTATGCTTGCTAACCCACCTCAGGCTCCAGCTGTGATGTCATTACTTGCTTTTGTGTGTGTGGTCACTGTATAAGTCCAAACTCTACTATGTCCAAACTCACTGAAAGGCATATAGAGCTTCTGACTGGTGACCTCATCTTGAGGTTATGTCAGCCATTGTGACTGTGGAAACCAACTACAGTGTTAAGTTTTCTCTCTAATAAGGGAGACAAAATGTTCTTCTGAAGTGGTCAGGACATCTGACAGTCCATTATGACAACCATTACTAATACCATTTTGCTGAGACCACAGAGCAAGACCCAAACATAGTCAAATCTCCTGGCAGACATTTTAAAGATCTGAATAGAAATTAAGTACTCAAAGAGATAGTTAGCCATCCACTAGTTTAAAAATCATTACTATAGAAAACTGATTATTGCCCATAGTCCTGTCAATTATTGCCCATTGTCCTGTCATGAACCTGCCCTTTCAGGGCAAGGTGACAGTGAACCAATTCCTGATCTTCTTGGATAACTCTTATGTTCTTGACATGTTTGAGGAGTATTTCAGAGTAGGCTATGGGATATAAAAAGCACTAGTGACCATGTTTCATTATTGTTCCTACTCAATATTGATAAGTAGACCATGCCATCTTGTTGAAACTTTTGGAGGCAGAAGTAGGTATCACTTTGGATTGATTTAAATCATTCCTTACTGACAGGACTCAAAAGGTTGCCATTAGAGATGAGTTATCAGTGTAGGATTTATCTTGTCATTTTCCATAGGGTGAAGTCTTGTCTCCCATGCTAGTCAGTGTCTATGTAAAGCCTTTAAGATAAATCACTCATAGTTTTGAGATTGAATGTATCAATATACTGACAATATCCACATCTAGCTCTATGAAAAGCTCCTGGCAATGTGATACAAGTTCTGAACCACTGCTTGACTGCCATGGTTAAACAGCTTAGGATGACAATAAGAGTAAAAAAGGATATAAATGCTTTGGATCATTTATTAAAATATCAATATTAAAAATGCATCACCTGTTCATTTAATTTACTTCTGAAAATGAATATCTCACCTCCCTCTATTTCCAAATTGAGAAACCTTTTTTTAAAAAATGCTGCATTAACTTGTTTTTCCAGCAGCTGAACCCTATCAAAGGTGGGAAGTACAATGTCCTTCAAGACCTCACACTTTTCAGCTAGCATTATCTCCTCTTGTCAGAGTTCAATTTGTTCATTGTAAGTTTTTTTCCAGTTTAGTTGAGCTCAGAAGATGTCCTTCTGCCTTGTTTCAGGTGATCTGGCCAGCAGGCTCTATGCCATGGTAACGATAAGACTAGACTACTGATATAAACTTTACAGAAGTCTCCCCGTGAAGTTAACTCAGAGACTCCAGCTGGTGCAGTTTGCCACAACTCAAATATCAGAAGCCAGTTCAAATATGCCTATTACACACATTCTGCAGTCACTCCATTGGCAGCCTATCAGCTACCAGATTTATTTCAAGATACTAGCTATGTGTAAGGAATTCCATAGAAGCAGAAATAAAAGGCTTTTGGGAGTAAAAGTCCATTTATTAAGACATCTTAGAAAGCTCAAGTACACGCAGTGGCAGGAATGGCACTTCCCGCCAGAAGCACAGGTTATAACACCATTCACCCCATCCCCCCTTCCTGCTTCCCATGGGAACGGAGTCTTCATCTCCCGCGCAAAGATAAAGTCTCCGCCGATGCATCTGGCCCATCGCCCGGGCTGTGGAATGCACTCAAGGTTACTTCACCATCAACACCATTGAATCCTTACACTCTGCCTCCCTAAGAAGACCCCTTCCCCAGGTTTATTCGGATAGGCTCTGTGGAAAGCAGAAATAAGGGTGGTTGCTTCAATGGTTTCTCAATAACCCCATTGATTATACCCAGATGAATATCCCACCCAAGAGACTAAATATTGCAAGCCGCCATTAAAGCGAGAGTCCAGGATAAAGGCCAATTTCAGAGTGCTTGTGGCCATCAATAATAGTCGGTGGGCCTCCTCCGGTCGTACAGGCATCGGGAAGCGGGAGCCTCCTTGAGCAAGCTGGAAATGGAAGACAGGATGGATGTTACTAAGAGAGTTAGGCAAATCTAAGCGGCAGTGACATCATTAATCACTTTAGTAATCTGAAAAGGTCCTAAATCTCTTGCCAAGTTTGGAATATTTATGCACGCCTCTGAGATTTTTTGTAGATAAATACACCCGGGAGCCCACACGCAGGGGGGAATCCGGAAATGCGTTTATCCGCTTGCAGTTTTGGGGAGTCCTTGCTTGTTGTAAGGCTGGTCTGGACCGACTTCCATCCCTCGGCTAGGGATGAAATCCATTGTTGAAATTCTGGGGTCCAAAGCTGCCGCTGGTAGTTGTGGCAACGGGCGGGAAGGAGCGACCAGACAATTTCAAAGGGGGTTTTCTTTGTACTACTATGAACCGTGATTGTTGTGGTGGCGACCTCAGAACGGAATAAGCTCGCACCAATTCGTCTTGGTGGTAGTTGGTAAATAAACGCAAATACTGCTCTTAGGGTTCTGTTCGCCTCTCCGCCTCGGCCGTCACTTTGAACGCGGTAGGGCGGCGATACCGGGCGTCCCCTAAACAACCCAAAAACGCTTTCCAGAACTTTGAGATGAATTGGGGCCGCTGTCGAGACCACCTTAACGGGGCTGAAATGGAGATCACAAACATGTTGAATAAACAGCCGTAAGCAACTTAGAGGCGGAGGGATGGAAGCACATGGAATAAAATACTATTAGAATAAGTCTACCACCACCCATAAAACCGTGTTGCCATGGACTTTCGGGCAAATCTGTAATAAAAAATCCATGGAGATGACTTCCCTGCTGGCTGGGAGGCCACCGGGAGAGGTTTCAATAGGCCATGGGCTTTCCGGGATGGTTTTGGCTTCTGCACAAACCGAGCAGCCTTTAATGTATGCCTCTAATGTCTTTCGCGCATTGCGCCACCAGAACTGCCGGCGGCTAAATGCAGAGTTTTCAAAAGCCAAAATGTCCAGCCGAACGGGCATCGTGGCAAGCTTCAAGAACCTGCTTATGGAGGGGAGGCATCGTACCAACATTCCCCTCCGCCAAACTCCATTCTCCAAACACAATTGGGAGTCACCTTTCGGCCGCTGGAGGTTTGTGCAGCCCTCCTCCAGTTCCTGCAGGAAAGGAGAGACGACTAGGAATGGGGTGGAGGAGAAGTGGACGCTTGAGATCGGGTGACAGCCAACCCCAACTGGGAGTGGGGGAAAGAACAGTGCGTGGAATGTCTCGTAAGGCAGCCTCCACCCTCTCGGGTAGGCGCAGAGCCGCGTCAGCCAGTTTGTTGGTTTTCCCAGGAAAAAAAATGGACAGTAAAGAGAAACGAAAAGAAATCGCCCAACGGTTGTTTTATGGACATCTTGAGGGGTGGAAAGAGCTGCCAGGTTTTATGATCCCACCAAACCTGAAAGGTGCTTAGCCCCTCCAGCCAGTGGCTTCAAGTGGAGAGTGCTACTTTGATGGCCGCAGTCTCTTTGTCTCCCCACAGTCCAGTTGAGTTCGGCACCAGAGAATTTTTTTAGACAACAAGCACACGGAACCAGCCTACCATCTTTATTTTTTCTGCAACAGGGCTGCCCCAAGTGCTTTGTCCGAGGCATCCACGTGAACCACAAACGGGAGATCTGGGTCAGGGTGCTTTAGGATAGGTTCGGTGGTAAACGCAGATTTTAATAGTTGAAAGGCTGTTTGACATTCCTCAGACCAGGAAAGGGGGGCTGGCTTATGGACAGTGGATCTTTACCCTTAGTGCGAAGAGGTCTGTGAGAGGGAGAGTCAGTTCAGCTAATTGGGGTATAAAGTCCGCGATAGAAATTAGCAAAAACCAAGAAACGACTGGAGTTCTTTGCGGTTGGTGGGGGCAGGCCATTGGAGGACTAAGGCCAATTTTAGCAGGATCCATTTTAAGCCCTCGGCTGCAGATCCGGTAACCCAGCCAGTCAATGGAGGTCTGATGAAAACAGCATTTGAGAGTTTGGCAAAGAGAGAGTTGTCAAGCAAGCGTTTCTACCTCTCGAACCAATATTTCATGCTCTTTCTATGGTTTGTGAGTAAATTAAAACGTCATCTAAGTATACAACAACTCCTTGTACAGTAAATCATGGAGAACTTCGATAAGGGCCATAAAGTCTCGGGGCCCCACTTAACCCTAACGGCATTATTAAATATTCAAACTGTCCAAACTTTGTGTTAAACGCAGTCAGGTGTTCATAGCCTTCAGCAATTCTGACTCTGTAGTGTTTCTCTCAAGTCCACTTAGTAAAATGCGCCCCTGCCGAAAGTGCATCTAAAAGGTCCTTGATCAAAGGCAAAGGATATTTATTGGACAGGGAGACCGCATTGAGACCTCCGATAATCTGTGCAAAGTCAGAAGACCCATCTTTCTTTTTACAAACAAAACGGGAGCAGCGTGTGTTTCTGGTAGTCTACCGTGATGAACCCGGCTGAAAGCAAGGTTCTTGAACTAAGAAGGCACGGGTTCCTTCTCCTCATTGGGACTCATGCGTAGATTCTACCTTTGGGTAGTTGTGCCCCCCTGGTTGTATGACAATTTTACAGTCAGTGTCTCTGTGGGGTGGCAACTGATCGATTCTGCTCCTGAAAAAAAACTCTGGCTAGATCATGATATGCAGGTGGGATGCCAATAGAATCGGAGCAATCACTGAGGAAGCCAGGGAGGGGTGTGTGTCAGGAGACGTTGGGTTTTCTCCCCAATTCATGTGTTCACCGCAGGGAGGGTCAGTGAATTCTAGGATCCTTTCTTTCCAAATGAACTTTGGTTCATGTAACAATAACCAAGGCATGCCCAAAACTATGGATGTTTGAATAATTACCAAAATAAAATCCATTCTCCCAATGGTCGTTAACGGAGGAGAACCGGCTGTGGCTTTGTACTGGGCCGGGTCCTCGTTCTCAGGGGCTGCCGGCCCATTTGGGTGAATGGTATGGCTTAGCCAGGGGAATTCGGGTCCAGACCTAGCTCCTCTGCCACCTGGGGCCACGATTAAGCAGTGGGAGCAGCCGGAATCCACAAGGCGGGCCGAGGCTATAATGCGAAAGTGTGTTTAGCTGGGTTGGCCAGAAATGCTTGAACAGTAATCGGGAGCGCTGCCTTCACTCACCGCCATTAGAGTCGGGCCCATGTCCATGGGGCTGAAGAAAGGCAAACAGCTGCTTCCCCTCGCCGCCTGTAACCGCTGACGAAGCCTGGTGGAGGCGTGCCCTGACTCCGCGCAGTGGTTTCTATAGACGGAGGCGCTGGAGCTGGAGCTGCTGGTTTTTGTTTCTTGGGACAGTTACGGCTAGATGACCTGGCCCTCCGCAGTAAAGACACAATCCAAGCCGGCGACGGCGCTCAGAGGTGGTTTCGGTAGGGCGGGTTGGGCTGACTTGGTGGACACAGTAGTGGTTTTGGCCGGGCGGCCTCCTGACGAAATGATTCAACGAGACGCCACTTGGGACCCCAACTGGATCCAATCTGCAATACAGTACGAGGAACCTTAATTAAAAACACCGCTTCAATGAAGCCGTCAGCCCACAGCATCCGGAGAAGTATTCGTGATTTCATGCGCTCAGGCCACCAGGAGGAAGTCGAGCAGCCGCCGCATCGAATTCATGGGCAAATTCTGCAAACGGGCGGTTGCCTTGCTGGATGGTTTTGATGGTGCGGATAGCTTCATTCTCGCCTGGATCTGAAAGCCGCCGCCTTAAGGCTTGGAGGAATGCGGCACTGTGCGAGAGTCCTCATCCTGCAAATCCAAAGAGTCAATGAACCAGTCGGGTTGCTGCCCCATCCAGACTGAGCCATTAACCCGTGATTTTTTCGCTAGCCAGACCGGGTATATAAATCATCATAGTCTTCCAAGTGGGCATTGAGTTGCAAAATGAAGTAGGGAAGCTTGAAGCGTCCCATCAAACGGCTGGTATCGGGGCCGATAGTAGCCCCGCTCAACGGGCTCTTTGGCTCTGCCGGGGAGGTGGGTTATGCTGGTTGAGCAGGTTGGGCAGGCAGCTGTTGTACGGGGGGCTAGAATCGGGCGCCATAAAAGCCGCTGGCATTTGGTGGCAGGACCCAGGTAATGCGGCCCCCCTGGCACCGCATGATCAGTAACAGCATAGACTCCAACTTGGGGCTTCCTGGTCTGCTGCCTCCTAGTTCCCTCTCCAACGCAGCCAGCCTCTCCTTTGCGAAGTCATCGCATCCTGGTGCGCATGCAAAGCAGCTTTTTCGCTCCAATTTAGCCAGTTCGTCCCGGGCTTGCTGGCTTCAGTGAGCTCACTTTGCGCAGGAGCCTGAACGCTGTTGCCGTTGTAAATCCAGTCTGGAGTGTTCCAGGACTTTATCATGGACTGACAGATCTTCTTAGCATATTGTCGCTGGAGCTGCCTTGGCACGGTCCAACTCGAGCTGGACTTCTGCGCGCTTGCTGTTCCCGTCCCTCCAGGTTTTCGCCATCTTGCTGCAACTGTGCCCGTTCTCCTCCCATAGCTGGCGTTCATGGTTCCATGCCGCTTGGGCATCTCGCAGTCGCTCCCCACTTCCCATCCCAGTCCTCTCGATGGGAGAGGAAACCGTCCGGCTGGGAATGCAGGTTTTCTTCCCGGACTCTTCGCCGCAAATCTGGAAGCGGTACATCGGAGACACCGGTGAGCGTCGCCAGGGAAGCCACCGGGTGGCTCCCCGAGGCACCTCAGGAAAAAGTGCGTCGGCTGGGTCTGGATCAGGGGGGGTCCGGATTGGGAAGCTGCACGGATACCCCTCCCAATTCCTATAGGTTTAGTCCCGGTGTCCTTTGGACGGGCTCCCTGTAAGCAAAGCTAATGGTGGTTCCTTTGGGAGCATCACCAAAATACGCAGTCCAGGGAATCGCTCAATGTGGATTCCTGGAGTTTGCCGCGATGAAAGGTGGTCAAGCTCCGTCTCCCTCCATGGACAGGTTGCATCTGAGGTTTCCTGTAATCCACACGAAAACCGTGGTAGAGATCCTGATCCACAGGCGCCTCGATCCATAGATTAGCCAAGCCTAAATCCAGCTCCATGGAAGTCTCTATGGTCGGGTTGCCAAATCCGCCCCTCGCTCCAACGGAGTAAAGGAAAGACTCCGCGGCTGATACGCAGGATCGGAAAGAGCCACCAGCTGAAGGTTCTGCTTCCTGCCGGGTTCTCCAGATCCAGAAGGGAAGGTCGGAGCCCTTCTTTGGGGCTACAGCGCATCTTCACAGCAGTAACATTCCAACCTCTCCATCGCCAAGACAAGAGGTCCACACTGCACAGAATATAGATGAATCTAGGATTCGCACTGCCAAGCAATGTAAGGAATTCCATAGAAGCAGAAATAAAAGGCTTTTGGGAGTAAAAGTCCATTTATTAAGACATCTTAGAAAGCTCAAGTACACGCAGTGGCAGGAATGGCACTTCCCGCCAGAAGCACAGGTTATAACACCATTCACACCCCATCCCCCCCTTCCACAAGCTTCCTCTAGAATGGGAACGGAGTCTTCATCTCCCGCGCAAAGATAAAGTCTCCGCCGATGCATCTGGCCCATCGCCCGGGCTGTGGAATGCACTCAAGGTTACTTCACCATCAACACCATTGAATCCTTTACACTATGACATATAAAGCCCTTTGTGGCCTCAAAACCACATATCTGCAGGACTGCCTCTCCTCCTATGCTCCACCATGACAACTTTGCTCATCTGGGCAGGGCCTTCTGCAAATACCAACCGGCAAATAAGTAAGATGAACAACTGCTCATATATGTGTACTCTCCACTGTGGCCCCCACCTGAGTAGGTCAGGACAGTTCCCATGCTGCTGGCATTTCACAAACCATGTAACAGAGAGGGCATTTTTTATAAATATGATAGGGCTATATCATACCAAAATGGTTCAGAAGATGTTTCAAGGAAAGAAATGAGTCTGTGAACTTTATCTGCTTTTAATCTCAGTGAGAAATTATGACTAAGGGGGGTGGGGAGAAGGAAGAAACAGAAGTGAATAGAAAAAGAGAAGATGTAGATTACAATAAAAGATTCAGATGGCAAGGGAGAAAAAGGATTGAAAAGTCTCAGAGGAAGCTCTCACCAGAGGATGGTCTAAGGGTTATCCAATAATTTTCTAGGTAACTTTAAAGGGCACTGATATGAAATATGGCCATCAGGACAGGAAGTGGAGAAGGAATACTTCTGCTTGTCCAAATTTTGTACCATGGTCTGAATAAAAGCCATTAGAGTTTTGCTTGCATGCCTTAATATTTGTAGTGGATCACAATTTATGTGACCCTGACAGAGACAGGTGCACCACAGCAGTGTCCACATGGCAGCAGAAAATATATTCATTTTGTTGTTGGTGTTGTTAAGAAAAGAGACCTTGGTAGGAAATGATGTCTCTTAATTTTGGCTAGTTACACCAATGTTTGTAACGTTTATGTAATGCTGTTTAAAATTTGGCAAGTTTACGATATGGGATAATAAATTCAAACTGCATAACCAGCCAGTACATTAATAGCCTTTCAGAGATACATCCAGTATTAATGCATTTTACCAATGTCATTTTAATTTCCGTAAATTACATCCAAGGCTCAGTAAATAATAATCAAACTATTCTATTAAGCATAGTAATGCCTCATTTTGGAATACTTTGTTTAGATTCTGATACCATATTTTAATCAGTTATGACAATAGGCTGGAAAGGGTTCTCTGAGTAAAAATATATGTGAGGAATAGCTGAAAAAGTTGGGGAAGAAAAAGAAAGTGGACATTATTCAAATGTTTAGAGATTGTTAAAGAGTGACAAGTCCAAAATCTTATCTTTCAATAAAAGGATTTCATTATCAATTGAGTCTGATTATTGGACAGACCAGGGGCACGACAAAGAGCATCACACCCTTTGTACTCCAAGACCCTCAAATGCTAGGGGAAATCCAGCCAGGTTCATATTAGGGCCCAATCTCTTGATTAAGGCAGGAAGTCCCCCTCCCCCCCTTTTTTGCTATCAAGTCACTATTGACCCTGTGAAGTTTTCAAGGCAAGAGATGGCCAGAGATGTTTTGCCATTGCCTGCCTCTGCATAGTGTCGTTGGTATTCCTTGGTAGTCTCCCACCCAAATACAGATCAAGACTGATCCTACTTAGCTTCTGATGTCTGACAATATCAGGCAACCTGGACTATCCTCGTCAAGACAGATGGAGTATTTTTTCCTCTCTCATTCTGTTTTCCTTCCTGAATTACCACCCATGTCTATCTAGTCCCGTTCTCTTTACAATGGACCAACTGGCAGCTCCCCAAGGCCAATTCAGGTCATGGAAACAGGAACCACCACAGTTCTCATTCAAATAGGTCCCATATGAGCCTGGGAAGAATGAAATATCCAGCCTGTCTGTTGACCTAACCCAGGCGCATATCCAGGAACACATAATGGAGTAGATCCAACAGCATGTTGCTGTGGGTGGAATGGACCAGCAGGAACGGCATTTCATGGAAATTTTGGGCTGCTGAAAGATAGGGAACCATGAAGGTCATGGTGTGCAGGTGGAAATCCTTGGAAACACCATAATGTGTAACTAGGCCTACTGTGACTTAGAAGGGAGTTAGGTAAAAAAAACAACCAAAGCTGAGGGTTTTTTCTTATTTGATTGCATTAATCTAACATCATTTATGCACTGGTCTGCCCTTCAAGTCAGATTCTTAGTTACGCACAAACTTTCCCACCTCCCAAACTTACCATGCCTCAGATCAGAGAAACCCTGTAGTCCTTGAAACCTGGCAAAACACGAATCCCCCCTCCCCGCTTTTCAGGGAAAGAAAAAGAAATTAGCGCATGTTTTGCTTTCTTCAGGTTTCCTTGCTCCTCCTGGATTTTTCCACCCACACAACAGTAGTTCCTTTATTATTATTATTATTATTATTATTATTATTATTATTATTATTATTATTATTATTATTATTATTATTATTATTATTATTATTATTATATTTATATTTATAAACCGCCCTTCCTGCATGAAGAGAACAAGAAAGTGAAGGCCAGACAAAAGGTCAAATAAGATCGGCTGTATTCACTTTGCAGTGGGAAAAACCTGCTGAAACAAAAAAAAACTGCAGGGAAAACCCATTGCAAAGCACACAGTCATGAAGAGACACTGCACGCATAAATGGGCTAAGTTTTTACTCTGGATCTTTAAAAAAATAAAATGGAAAGTTGGTTTCAAAGCAGAGTTGCCTCTAAAGAAATTTAACACAATGTTTAGAATAGCCTTCTCAGTTTTTGTAGAACTTTTGCAGATGTTGCTATTATTGTGTTGTGGGAGCAGCAGATACCATTTGAGACAACTCTCTGCTTTAAAACCAGCTCTATATTTATAACAGTAACATCTGCAATAGTTCTACAAGAATTGAGGGAACTGTTCTAAATATTTTTAAAATTTTCTTCAAAGGTTGCAAGGAAAAAAATTCCTCCTAGTACAAGTCTGTTCTCCCCCCTCCCCCCATGTGCATATGGTGGTCTTTTCAATTCTTTTAGCCATACTATTATTACAGGAAGTATAATTGTGTCTGAGTCATGTTCAGTACATAGGTTATACAAACTTCATTAAAAATATATTATACTGTGGATGTATTTTGGTGGAGCTGCTTACTTATTTTGATACGTGCTGATTTAGATTTTTGTAATTTCAGTCAAGTATTCTTGTTATATAAGTCCCTCATACAAACACTTCAAAGCGCTTCAACAACTTTGTTTACAAAAACCCCATACTGAGATCAATATGTGCCTCAGATTCAGCCAAATGTGCAGTTTGAGGCCAGCCATCTAATTAACTGTAGTGTTTACTACACAATCACAGAGCTGATTTTTTTGAAGCTAGCAAAAATGCAATAACATAGGACTGCTGCAGGCATGAAATACAATATTTATTGTCCCCTGCACTAGTGATTAATTAATGAAAAGCTGGGTTAGGCTCAAGAACTTGGTGTGGTGCTTATTCTGTGAACAAGTGCTTGATATAAGATAAATACTTCTCCCTGTTCTTTTTTTTTCTTTTTTAATTGGGAAGAGTAATGTGCATTTATAGTAGATCAAACTGGATTTCAGGTTAAATATCACAGTTCTATCCCTTCCAACTGTTGAGCATTCTATCCTGGTCCATTCAATGGGTTGGAACCGAAAGAGGATTTCTGTGGATAAAAGGGGGACAATTTTCATCAACCTTACTCCCAGAGCATTCCTCAATTTTCCCCATCTTGGGGGGCATAAGGGGATGCAGTCTGAGGGGGAGGTGAGTAATTATGTTCCACAGATGAAAATCTGTCAGTTGAAAGTTGGACCCAACCTATTCTTCTTGAGTTCAGAGTGACCCAGCCACAGGGGGGGGGGGGGAGGAATAAGCTGGAAGTTTATGAATTCATCCAGTTGCACACTTCTCCTTAATCATGAACCATGCAAGCTGGGCAACCACAAGTTCAGATGTTTTGTGCAAGTACGCAGTTTATATTATGGGTCAGAACCTGGCAGCTTCTGCACTCAAATTCATCAGTGCCTCCTGTTCAGTCACTATTCTGAATAGCTTTCGTGCATGCAGTTTACATGGTCCCCAGAACAGCCTTCTCTGATGGTCAAAGGTGGGCAACTTCTCCCTTACTCAACAGCAGAAAAGCTGGTTGGATCCAACCCATTGCATAGTTTCCACTCAGTTGAAAATGTATATGTTATATTATAATATACACATTGCAAAGGGCCTGATAGATTTCCAGGGGGCAGTTGAATTTGAGGATTTTGTTTCTTGGAATATTTTGTCAAATGGTTATGCTGCCGTGACATTCCCAGATAATTAGACTAGTCTTAGGGCAGTGTGCTGCATATTATCTACAGGATTTGGCAACATTTAGACAGAGGACAAGATTTTACTTTCAGCCTCTTCTTATAAAAGGTACCCATTCTGTAAATTAGTGATGTGCTGGTTACAGTGTTGTTGTGTAATTTGCATTAGGATACAGGGGTGGTCTAGGAAGGTAAAATAGCCCAGGAATAAGGCCAAGTGGTCCCCCCCCCAGTGTTTTCCACCAGCACTATAACAGCTACCTACTATGGTATAAGAGAAGGTAATGAGTCAGCTGACATCCACAATTGGCACTATGGAATAAGTCTGAGCCAAGTGGCCTATAAAAATTGAGAGAGCTGGAGTTTGGTTCCTCTTCTTGCTGGCCATGGCCAGCCCTCCAGGAAAGTGGCCCATTGGTAACTTTCCCTGTATGTTAAATGGCCAGTCTGCCCCAGTAAGAATAGCAAAGAATTAGTCTGAATCTGCATGGGCTTTTGCTTTATATTGTTTGTCCTGCTTGCTTTTCTCTAGGAGAAGCTGCTAGAAAAGTAGTAGGAAAGGCTCATTTTTCCCTCTCAGGTAATTTTTCTTTAACCTGTACACATTACTGAATTTTTGCATTTGTTTCCCTTGGACCTATCCAATTAACTGGCTCTGCCTTGAGACCGACCTCAAAATCCTGAACTCTTCCATCAAAAAAATCATTGCATGTCACCCCCCACCACTCATTCAGACCAATTCTGAACTTGGCCCCAGGCTTTGCCAGGGTTCTAAAGTTCTTTTTTTTTTAACAATAACATTTGCTTACAGCATAATAATAACTCAACTATTAGGCTTTTCCTTTTGATTCAAAAAATTCACTGATTTTTTTTTAAAAAATGATGAAGCACATAACAAGCCAATGTGAGTTAAAAACCTAATTCATTAAATTTATTTTAAAAAACAGCTCAAGGACAGTTCAAAGGGTACCCAATTCACCATAGTTTGTAAAATATAGTTTGTAAGTGACAGACACGAAAGGACTTGTGTGGGGCATGAATGCCAATTCCCTGCTTCTGTCTCCGGGGTGTAGGCTGTTGGAAAGGCAGCCATTGCTCCAGGCTGCTGATTTTCAGCAGCAGTGGTTAATGAGGGCACTTTGGTCTGTAGTCAAAGTTCTTCCCGCAATTTCTTAATGTTCCTGTTAACATTGCTTGTTCCATGGGGCTTACATCAGCCATATGAGCTGAGGGAGAACTTATTTCATCCCAGAAGTTGCCTGTTGTCTGTTAACAGCAGAAGCAACAAGTGGTTTCTGAGGGTTGATGTGATGGACAGGTTCTATTTTGCCTTTCTCACTAGGCAACCAATGAGACCTGACGGAATGGTGGTGGGAGGCTGACAGTTATCACTTAGAGGAGTGGAGAGAGGGAGTGAAGGAGATTGAGTTGGACGTTGACTGGAAAAATGATGATTTGTAACTGAGAGGATTGGAAGGATGAGGAGAGTTAGAGATCAAGAATTCAAATATTGAGAAACGTATCCATGCACATCAATCATTACAGTGTTGTGCAAAGTTTCAAAGAAATGTTAGCTCCCTTTTGTTCATCTCTGCTGACTGAGAATGAATTGTCTCAGTGAAGCAAACTACTACATTCAAATAGTCAGGCCTCAGCCTATATTTCCAGCGATGTGGTGGCAGAATGAAAAGGCAAGCAGTATTTAGTTCCCTATTCCATTAGCATGAGGAATATCTGGGTGAGAGATGGTTGATAAGGGAACTGGGGGGGGGGTCTTGTCTAATGGCGTCACAGAGAAAAAAATGGATCCTGTTTTTAAAAGGTCAATCTCTCATTAAAATAAGGAGAGATGAGCTCGACTTAAGGTAGTAAAATACTTTAAACCATCTCTGGATTCTCTATTTCCTCTGGTCTGAAGCTTGGACAGGATTGAAAGGCAGCGTTTAGTTTGCTCCATATATACAAACCTACACACCTTTTGAAGGAATGGTCCCTCTCCTGATGATGAGTGAATGAAGAAGCACAAAAGAGTTTTGCATGAGTGTAAATAAACTGCATTGGCTGGGGAGGGTGTGTGTGAACAATATCAATTCCTCAGAAGGGAGGGAAGCAACCATTTAAGCTTTCTCCTTTGATCCTTCCCCCATCTGCACCGTCTTCCTACATGCACTGTCTTCCTACATGTTGACACAGCTTGCAAAACTATTTCTTAAAATAACTAGGTAAAGAACTCACAGTTTGCTTTTCAAGGAGGTTTGCTGCCACAACACTGAAAATGTCAGTTTACCGCTGCTCATCAATTGTTTTTATCCCCCCCCCTTCTCTCAAACAACTTAGGATGTTTATCTGTTTCTTCCTCCTTCTTTCATCCCTATAACAACCTCTCAGGTAGGTAAGGCTGAGAGAGAGAAAAAACCCAGCTTGAAGTCACACATTGATTTTTACAGCTGAGAGTGAATTTTAACCTAGATCTCCCCAGTCCTAGCCTAACGCTATAAAGCAGGAGTCTCCAACCAATGGCCCTCCGGATGTTCATGGACTATGATTCCCATCTATTCTGCCACTTGGCCATGCTGGCAGGGGCTGATGGGAATTGTGATCCAGCAACATCTGGAGGGCCATAAATTGGAGACCCGTGCTCTAAAGCAATAGTTTCCAATGAGGGAACTCTAGGAACTCTTTCAAATGCACATCAGATATAAGCTTTAAGTAACTCGCTCTTAAACAATACTATCCAATGGTGGCTCATGCAAAGTGGCCAGCCTCAAAATGATCAGCCTCTGATGAAAGAAGGTGTTTCAGAATCATAAAATGAGCCATTCTTTAATCTGGTTTTGCTTCCAGACAACATCCATTTGACAGTAACCTCCAGGCTAGACTACTATAACTCACTGTACATGGGCCTTCCCTTGAGTCTGATTCGGAAGTTAAAGCTGGTTCAACATGAAGCAGCCAAGCTCCTCACTGGAGTTTCAGTGAGGGAGTACATTACTTCCATATTACATTGGCTGCACTGGTTAACAGATGAATTGTGGGTCATGTCCAAGATGTTTGTTTTTCCAGAGGATGTGATGCCAGCCTTGAAGACCTTCAATGTCAAACAAATTCTGATTACTTAATGTCACCCATTCTTAAGTCCACAAGAGACTACAAGCTACAAACCCACAATAACTAAAAAAATTTCCAATCACTCCCTCAGGAAGGGATTGAAGAAAGTTTGGAACAAGTACAGACACATAATCTACTATAACTAGCGGGCCCAGCCACATGTTGCTGTGGCAATTGTCCTTCTCATCACAGTCCACAACCCACACAATCCAATGATCCCCAGCATAGCCTTTTGGGGTGGTCAAATGGAATCCCTCTTTCCCTTTTCCATGCACATCGTTATATGGTGCTGTCTTGTTTTTTAGTATAAGGTAACTGAAGAGCAGAGAATCTGGACAAATATATTGGGGTGCCTGACAGGGGTGAATTTTTAACCCTAGTGGCACCAAAATTTCAGAGTCTCATCCAGAGACTGTCTTGATGAGAGCACCTCAGTTTGGTGTAGTTTGGTTCAGGAAGGCCAAAGTTATGGACCATCAAAAGGGGAGCCCCCATTTCCTGTTAGCTCCCATTGGCAACAATGTGGGATGGGGCACTCACTTTGAGGGTCCATAACTTTGGCCCCCGTGAACCAAATGTCACCAAAATTAGTTGGTATCATCTGGAGAGTCTCTGGATGATACTCTGAAATTTTGGTGACCATGGGGCTCCAGGTCTTTAGTGGAGCCTCATCCCCTCTGGAGGTGGGGAGTTCCACAGGGCGCACTTTTGTGCGGCCGCCCGCTTCCCTATCAGGAACTCCATGCCTGCAGGGGAAAAGGGCCACAGACCACCAGAGTCTGGGTTCCACTCCATCCTGCCCAATGGCCCCACTGGCTGTGCATTAGGAGGGGAGAGGAGGTGGTGTGGTGGTTTCAGCGATGGCACCACCTGCGCCTTTAAGGCGGCACAGCTCCACACACCCCGCTCGGTGGTCCATAACATCTGGAGTACCAAAGGTTTGCCACTACTGGTCTAAGGGAAAATAGGGGGTTTTGATTGGAGGGGGATGACAGAGCTCTGATGGAAGGTTCCATAGACACCCGGTGCTCAAAAACCAGCAGCCAACCCTGCTTGAAAATATTAGGGCATCATCTGCACAGAACAGAAGTTATTCAAAATGAAAATCATAGAATGAATTTATTTAATTGCATTAATTTTTGTAGTTGCTTAGATATATTTTAGATTTATGGTTTTGTTATATATTGTTTGCTGTTGATGCTATTACTCATGTATGTCATTAATAACAAAATGCAAAAATAAAAGTTATAAAAAAATAAAAAATGATAATTTAGAATTAATTTTCTTGTTATTTGTTCTATATGTCTGAGGGTTCATAGCTCAGTGGACAGACATTTTCCTATGTTGGCTAAAAATGCAGTGTCTGAAAATGTATGATTCAGAAAGATTTCAGCATGAGCTTTTCCAACAGCTGATTTATCACCTCTGCAGGATATATTTCAGTTCAATATGCTGCAGTTAAGCTTCACGCAGAATGAGAATTTCAATCAAGTCCAAAGCTGAAAAAGGGAAGTTCTACAAAATAAGTTTGCATTTTTCTTCTTCCAGCAGCATGATTTACTTGAGCTGGTTCATGCATGTCTGATAAGTGGGCACCCTTTCAAAGCACAAAAAAAATGTGATATGAGTAATATGATATATATGTCCACTTTGTGTAAAGAATGACCAGAAGAATGACTAGAATTTGGTGTATGCATATATAGATGTTTGCATGAGTTGCTAGAGAGTCAATGGGGTGTAGTGATTAAGAGCAGTGGACTCTAATCTCGAGAATTAGATTCCTGACCCCTCCACATAAAATTTGCTGGGTGACCTTGGGCTAGTTCTCTCGTATTCCCTCAGCCCACGTGGCAGCAATGGCAAGCCACCTCCAAATGTCTGTTACCTTAAAAACCCTATGCAGTTACCATAGGTTGGCTGCGACTTGACAGCACTTTATACACATCTGTTGCTAGCATTACAAATCAGTGTGATTTATTTCTGAGAGGTGTATGCCTGCTCATTCACCAACACAGTCTACACACTGAAAAGTTTTTGCTTGCTCCTGAGACTGTGCCATTTTGTAGATGTCTTCACTACAACTGGACTAAACTGGCTAACATTCATCCCAGAGTTCTTACTTGGTTCAGCTTAATGGATGTCACCTTTTTAAAAAAAAACAAAACAAGAAGGACCAAAAGATATCATAAATAAATCTGTATTGTTTTGATGTATGTAACTTGTTTGATTATTGGAATAATAAATATATGTAAGAATCTTAAAATAACTTGGTGGTGGTGGACTATAAGCAAACAGTTCAGAAGGTAACTGAAGCAACGGTTCAGAAAACCTCATGAGAAGTGATCATTCCTAATGTATGGATAGTATTTGTGCATGGATCTCTGCCTCAGTGCAGTGCAAGGTTGGGTGGGTGGGAAGGCACAGCCTTTCTTCATGTTAGATCTCCATTTAGAACTTCCTGTTTGCCATCATATCCACTTGTGATTATATTAAGGCAGGGGATCAGTACTGTGTTGAGCCCCATGGGGGTCCTCTATGCAAGGGTGCTGAACCTGCAGCTAGGATGGAAGGTTTAATAAGCTTCTGAATAATTGTTGATGAGGTTTTTAAGTACATGTGATTTGCAGGAGACATCTCATTTTCCCCCTCCCCCAATATTTAGACTTTCCTCATAGCCTTTTTCCTTTTCCTTCTTTCACCCACCCACCAACCAAACTACCTTTGCCTGGCCCTCTTTCTTCAGCTGCACCCCAGCCCCCAGGCCAGCAGTTATGGCCCAATTTTGTGGTGCTGCTTGGAAAGAACTTTCAGAGAGTACCTCTCTCCCGTGTATCTCTATTCCTGCACTATTTCTTCTTTTTCTCCCCTTGGCAACTCCATATCCACTCCTTTCCCCCCAGCTTTATCTCCTTCTCTAAAAAAAGATTGATTCATTGGTTGATTGATTGATTGCCCATTCATAGCTCCAATTATTTTCTGCAAACCTGGAGAATTCCCCAACCTTGTAGAACTGTGGCCCAAATCCATGGATTTAGGCATCTACATATGAGGTCCACACTTGAGAAATAAATATATAGATGATGATGATAATTATTACCTTACAAGTTTCAATGCTTTTAAATCTGTTTTCTGAAATCCCTAATCACAGTTATCTGGAATAGCGTCGATGATTTTAGACTCACCACTCCCAGCATTTGCCCACCTATCTCAGTTATGAAAATACATTGAGGCTGATGAAGGAATACAGATTTTCAGCTTCTTTTTCTCGTTGACTCTGACTTCAGATAATGGAAAACTGCCCCAGAGCACACCAATCCCCAAGCAACCTGTGGCAATTAGATTTTGCAGTGGGGAGGAGCACTTGAGTGAGAAGAGTACAGATCTTCTCTTGCTCCTGTTACTTACCTTGATACAAAAAGAAACCTAAAACAATTGCTGCTCCACTGCCCCTTGCATTTGCAATATGGCAAGGATTCTCTCGAGTAACTTCCCACTTCCCACTAAGTGGAGCATTTGGAAGTGGTTGCAGAGCTCAACTCTTTTGCATTCCTTTTAGCCTAGTCAGTGCCAGTTTTTTGTTTGTTTGTGTGAGGGGGAATATCCAGAAGAGAGTTGTGTTCTGGTACAATGAATCAGCTCTTCCATCAATCAACCAGGTTTGCAGAAATTAGATTGTCTTAGAAACCTCCATAGAATCCAATGTAAATTCTCCCCACCCCCGCCCCCACTGGGAGGAACATCAAATTCTCCTGCCCTGATAAAGTCATTCTCCTGCCCGGTTATTGCTGTCATGAAGGATTAAGACAAAACTCCTGCTTGTTTCAGTGGTAGATTTTACCTCACCCAAATACTCTTGTTGCATGATTTACTGGTTTCACTTCTAAGTTCAGTGATTTGTCTCCAGTTTAAAATCTTCTTCCTTCCAAGACTGATAAGCGCTTTAACTGTGAAAAATAAAATGTGCTGGCTCACTATCAGATCTCAAATATCAAGGGCAATATAGCTCTTGGGATGAAATCACTATATTGTTTGCACTTGTGTGGGCAAATCTTTTATTTCTCTTCCTTAACAAATTTATTTTTAGAAGAGATTTTTAAAGTGAAAAGTGACTACTATTGTTTCTTCTGCCCCTGTGTATGTAGGAAACAACTACTCGGAACTTTATTTTTAAGGTGAGAAGTCACATGAGTTAGTTTTATGCAAGTTTGGAGTTGTTCTTGCTCATAAAGTCACACCTGAATACCAGAGAATGACTATTAGAATATTTGTTTATTACTATTGTGAGGTTGTTGTTGCTGTCTGAGTAGTGGACTTGCCATCAGAGAAGTGGACTTGGCAAACAGGTAAGTAACCAATACTCTCCCAAGCTTGGCCCAAAATAGATGTACAGCCTGTTAATTTTTTCATATAAAATCTAATAATTCATCAGAGTGCTCAAAAGCTATGCTGTGCAGCACAGCCCATCTAGCCTCTGTGCGCTCAGGAAACAAAATTGCCCAGAGCCTTTTTCGCTCTACTCCTTTATACATCAAAAGATGGTGTCAGAGCAGTAAAGAAAAGGATGCCTAGTGTCTTGACCCCTCTATCTCTCTGGCTGAACTCTGAGGCAAGAGACAGTGAAAAGTCCTTCCTGTCCAACACAGCAGAACTCTTTTTAATTTATCTGTAATTCATCACATATTTCATCTGCTTCATCCTCACGCAAGAGAGTGATCAGAAATATCCTGCTTTCTAAATGGGAGGTTGGTATCACTCTGGAATCAGCCTTTCAAACAAACTTTTGGAAGATAAACATTAACTGGGGGATTTGTGTCTGCCTCATTTCAGTCTGATGTTTTGCTTGATAATTTCTTGCTAAAAGTCTTTCTGAAAGAACAGAAGTGACAGCTATCTGTTGACCATTGTTAATTTTCAAGTTTTTAAAAATGCAATAATTAAATTCCTTGAAATTTTAAGGAGCTGAAGGGAAGTTGGTAATCAGTCTTTCCTTATCAATCCACTCTACAAACTAGTCATTTTACACAGCAGTTTCCTTAGAAACGGAATATATTTTTTTAAAAGAGAACAGAAGTGAAGTGCAAAATCATAGTGTTTGATTCTGTCCCTGGAATGCAACTTGCTTGAGACTTGCTTCTTTTATAAAAGCAGTGTTTTAGCACCTTCTTGTGCTGATCTCTGGAAATGCAGTTAATGGAACTTCAAAACGCTCATCAAGCCGTTCTGTTTGAAAAGACAATATTCCTAAAACTCTTCTTTTAATTGATTCTGGAATGCAAGTAAGAGTGCTTTGTAGTCAAAGAAAATTGTGCATGCTCAGATTGGCTTTTGAAATATGGAAAGATTAAGCAATTCCTGAATGAATTGAATTCATTCACTTATGTGCAGCATAGTCCTGAGCATGTTGACTCAAAAATTCCACTGGGTTCAGTGGGCTTTTCTACCTATGAAGTGTGCTGAATGCAGCTTTCTCATATAAGTGAAAAAGGCAAAAGACATGCCTGTTCACCTCTCTTTCATCAGTCTGGCAAAGTAGCATATTACTGTACTTTTGCTTTTTGCTTGGTCCAAAACCTTCTGGCTCACAATATATTCAAGACTGAATATATTCCCAATATATTTCCTTTGAAACAGCAGGCAACATCTGATTCCTTTGTGTGGACCTGAAAGCATGCAGTTGATTGGAATTCTGAGGTACAGCTTCAGCTCTGCAGCACTGCTAACATCGAATATCTATACATATATCAGAAAAGAAAAAAAAAGCCCCAAAGCAGCAGATCTATTGAAAATGGTAATGCCATTTTAGTGCACGTTCTTTAACACTTCCCTGCTCAGAAATATGACACAATGAAAGAATAAGTAACGGTTGGCAATGTGCAGGCAAGTTCCATTTTGCATCTGATTTTAGTCCGTCGTAAACCTAAAGGGGACAATCCCCCCTGCCTCCAGTCTACCCTCTTGTCAAAAGGAAATTCTGTCTCTGTATGGCTGCAGCTCATCCACCTTTGTTGTCCAGTGTTTCCCATTTGCCTTCAGAGCTAAGAAAGGGATGGGAGGAAGGTTAGCTGCATGAGCAAAGCCAAATGTTATAGGGGAAGGAAAAAAGAAACATAGGCCAATCTGACCTGGGAACTGCACAAAATGTGCATATTGACATGTAAAATCAATCTATGATGCCTTTGGATTGGCAGACTGAGTTTAATGGTTAAATTGCAGTCACTAGTTCAGGCACCCATAAATTCCTTTAACTGGTATTTTCAAAGTTATATGTGACCTAAAGCCAATGATATTCACACCATGAAAATTCAAAAGAGGATTGATTCTCAAACCACAGAATCACTTCAGCCCAACTATCTGTTCATCTTAACTCTAACCTTTTCGCTGCTGTCAGTTTCTTTCTTCAGACCCATTCTTCATAGCGCCAACGGTTTTCTGTTTAAGTAAAATTATATTTCAATTATTTTTCTTACAGTATAGAAAATAGGACAGAAGCATTCTTTGAAAAGACTTACGTCATATTGCAATGAGTGCAACGTAACTCTTTTGCAGAAACTATTAGATCAGTGGTCGCCAACCTGGGGTATGCATACCCCCAGGAGTACTTGTCAGAGTGTTTGGGGGGACATGAAAAAAGTTACATAATGGGTTTGCTAATATGGGGGTAAATTTTAGGGAAATGGGTTGCCAAGCGGTACGCAAGTGAAAAAAGGTTGGGAACCACTGTTAAGAGCATAAATTTCTACTGAAAATAGTCCAGATATACTAGGTACCCACCACAACTTTACTATTAGTCAACCAAGTGTTCTGCCGAACAAAACAAAATCAGAAATGATCAAAGCAGGCTTGTGGAGCATTTTAGCAAATAACAAGTATATGACCTCCATGCTCTTACCATACAGTTTGAAGGCTATTTTCAGTAGGACAGGATACCTTTTCAGTTACAGCCTAATCTCTTCTATGTTTGCTTAGAAAGTAAGTATCACTGTGTTCAATAGAGTTCATTTTCAACTAACTGCAACCTTAATTTTTAACCAGGCAGTTTAAGTTTCACAAGGAATTGGGAGGGAGAGTGTGTTTGTATCTCTTATTTCATGCATTATTCCTGATAAATATTTCGCAAACCATTTCGATGATTATCAGATTTCAGCATTTAAACAGTGGAAACATACAGATACACTCTCCAGAAATCCATGTAAATTCTTACAGAGTCCAGAAGTCCATCTTGAAAGACATTCTTGACCTGGAATATAAAGGCCAGGTGTCAATCTTGCTGGGTCACAGTTGAACCACCAACAAATCCTGAGCAGTTTCCAAGCAAACTGAAGAATTATGCAACCTTCCGGATTTCAGTGTTCTACCTCAGCAAAGTATTTGAGCAACGACTCTCTTTCCAATGCCCACATTTCGAACATTCTGAATAGTGTTCATTATATAATACCCAAAGTAACAAAGCAATTATATCCTCTAGAGGGAGTTGCTCTACTAAAATAGTAAAATACAGCATTTGATAATACTTACCAAGTGTTCTAGGAACGTTCTCTGCTGGTTTGCTGAATATTATTTATTTATTGATTAAATGTTAGTCCTACCTTTCCATGTGGCTCAAGGTCGCTAACATATCTCAATCTTCAACCCATAATAGTCTTATAAAATCAACTGACCTTACAGCACCTCCAAAACATATCTAGGATTCGCAACCCCCTCACTTCCTCAGACAGACCATTCTGCAGAGTCTAGAGCTGAAGCCAGGAGGGCATCTACGTGGGCGGGGGGGAGTAGTAGATATCACCTGAGAACCACAACCCGGGGCACATAAACATATGAGAAGAGATAGTCTTAGATATGTGGATCCTAGGCCACAAATGTCTTTAAAGGTCATCAGTGGCACCTTAAATTGCCCTCTCAGTCAATCTGGCAACCAGTGCAGCGGTTTTAAGGTACATGTGATATATTCCCATTGGCTAGCTCCTGACAATAATTGGGCTGCTGCTGAATTCTGAACCTGCTGCAGTTTCCAGGTTGTCTTCCAGGAATATGAAACATAAAATGTTTATGCTCCCTTATCACTTGAAGAATATACTTCATAATTCTGAGCATCTCCAATGTTTGGATTCTGTGACCAAGCATGAGTGAAATTATCTCATTAGGCATATATATATAATTATCAGATGGATCCCAGTACAGTGAAAACCATGGCTCAGTAGTACAGCATCTACTTTGTAAGCAGAAGTTCCCTGGTTCAGTCCCTGGTATCTCCTATTTAAATAGTAGTAGGTGATGCAAAAAGCTCTCCTGAGATCTCAGAGAGCCATTGCCAGTTGTAGTAGACAGTATAAGAATACTGATTTAGTATAAGGAATCTCATTTGTGTTCATGTGCTCCAACAATACTGTGCTGATGACATAAAATGTCCTAATGGTCAGAAGAAAGTGCAGTATCTTGGCAGAGCACATCTTGTACCTGCTACATCTGTTCATATATTTCTTTGTTTGCCAGGTGCCCTGAGCCTTATCTTGGGTCGAATCCCCACTACTGTCTTAGCCAGGTTTCAGAACACAAACTAACCAGATTTGAGGGACAACCTCCCCATTGCTTGTGTGGCAGATTCCGTTTCTGGCGCTCGTTCTCCCTGTTAATCTGTTTTCCGGCAGGACCTGGTTGCAAGTGGCATAGACCCCATTAACATGGTTCAGGGCTGATCCAAGGGGAGGGATGAGGGTTGAAACCCTGACTTGTTTCATGTGTGAAACAAGTGTGACATGGAATTTGTGCAACCAATCAGCGCTGCGATGCATGCACAGCCTTTCCTTGGTTTCATTTCTGCTTTTACGATCGACCAGCAGAAGGGGACGTAAACATTAAACAGTCAAACGTCTAACCTTAAATCATTAATGGTTTACACAGGTAACAGTTAAACAGTTAAATGTTAAACTTTTACACGCTGGTTTTTTTTATCACGCCCGTACAATGTATGTTTCCGCAGTGGGAAAAGGTCCCGCCCCATCAAGGCACGCCAGCCAATCAGGGGAGACCGGCAAAGCGAGCTAGCCTGGTAGTGGGGATTGCTAAGAGTTCTGCAACCGGGTGTGTCTGCTGTGTGCTTGCTGCGGTGGGGGGGGGGGAGAAACTCCGATGAAGCGGACACGGTTTCACAACAAACAGGTTTGGATCTGTGTGCAAATTTCAAGTGGGGATTCGACCTTGGTCAGGAAAGGGCAGAAAGGGAACAAAATGTAAAACAAACAAACAAATAATAAAAGGAGGAGGGCTAGCAAGTGCTTATGGATTTACCATGAGACTATGTTGAAATTCACTTGGCAACAAATTCACTGAGGACCTTCCAAAAACAACACCCTTACATCCTTAGTTCGAATTATGTAAAATGGACATCTAGCTGTCTCATGGAATAGTTATGAGAATAAGTGAGATAAGTATTATGAGATAAAATATGGTGCTCTGAGTCCAAGACATGTAAATAGGATAAGCCATATTAGATAATAGAACATCACATATCATACTAGGTAATAGTAGCTTTATATAACAATTAGGGCAAGCAAAATAAGCTGAAACAAAGATAAGGTGTCATGTTCATTCAGAGAGGCAATGTATGGAGATAATTTGCAAACAATGTTGAAATTTTTGCATAAGTATTCATGTATCATGACATGGGGTATGTTTGTTGTTTAACATATAATTATTAATATTTAAAGGAGAAATATAACATTCTTATTGCAGGAAATATATTGAAAGTTTATTACTTTTATCAGTCATGCCTTAACAGTAATTAGCTAGTGCTAATATTAATTGGTGCCAATCAGTGGTGGGATCCAAAAATTTTAGTAACAGGTTCCCATGGTGGTGGGATTCAAACTGTGGCGTAACACCAATGGGACTGGGCGGGGCATGACGGGGCCGTGGCCGGGCATTCCAGAGTGGGGCATTCCTGGGCAGGGCTGTGGCAAGGACACAGCCGCTGCGCCGGTCCTTGGGCAGGAAATGAATGCACGCAGGCACAGGCTGCCATGCACGCCAGTGCACCTCCTGCTAGACTGCTTCAAGTTCTGCGTGCTACTGCTGAGAGGAGGCGTAACTAAGGCAAAAATCATGTGGCAAAATCACCAATTAGTAACCCCCTCTCGGCACACACAAATAATTAGTAACCTACTCTAGGGAACCTGTTAGAACCTGCTGGATCCCACCTCTGGTGCCAATGATACTACTTGCGTTATTTGCAACTAAAGGCTGATAATAATGTAATTTACTTGAGTGGTGCGACTACTCTTTAAAATTGCATCCATAAAATTCAGATCCATCCAACTACCACGCAGTGTCCCATCTTCCATACCTGGTCACAGAGCAGCTTCAGGATGAATTGTTCTGGACCCATTTCAATGTGGTTTCTGCCTGGGCCATAGGATGGAGATGGCTTTAGTTGCCCTCATGGACAATCTCGAGAGGCAAATAAATCAAGGTGGATTGGTACTACTGTTATTGCTTGACTTAACATTAGCATTAGATCTAATTGATAGTGAGCTCTTGGCTATCCATCTCTAGGATTCATGGGACAGCCTTGCAGTGGCTGTGCTTATTTCTCCATGGATGGGAACAGAAGGTAGCAATGAAAAGAGGTCCTCAGTATACCACTCATTGGGGCACTCTTCTCCCAAGTGTTATTTATTTAACATCTATATGAGCCCTTTTGCTAAGTTGGTCTGGAGTTTCGAACTGGGATGTTTCTAGTTCTCTGATGGTACCCAATTGTATCTGCTGATGGGTGGCTGGCCAGATACCACCCCAGATAACTAGGCCAAGTGCTTGGAGGCTGTGGTTGAATGGTCGCAATGGAGCTGGCTGAAGCTAAATCCATCGAAGATGGAGGTCCTATGGCCATCTTCCAACTCTTAATGGTGTGCAACTAACACCAGCACCCACTGTCAAGAGTCTTGAAGTGATTCTAGATGCTTCCCTCTTTATGGAAGACCAGAGCATGAATGTAGCCCTCTTGCCACTTTACCACCTGCACTAGTTAAAGTTGCTCCCTTATCAGTCCCAGCCTGATCTAACCACAGTGATCCATGCAGTAGTCCTCTCCAGGCTAGACTACTGCAACTCCCTCTACACAGGGGTATCCTTGAGTCTGCTTTGGAAGCTCCAGCTGGTACATTATGTGGTGACAGGCTTACTGACTGGGATACCCGAGTGGGTGCATATCTAACCAGTGCTCCACCAGCTGCATTGGCTCCAGGAAGAGTACTGAATCAGATTCAAGGTTTTCGTGTTCATCTTTAAAGCCCTTAACAGTTTGGGGCCTTTATACCTATGGGACTGCATTTCCAGATAGACACCCCAAAGAGCTTCACACTGAGTAAACAACAATTTTTTGGTGATCCTTGACCCAAAATCAGTCTGGCTGTCCTTGACCAGGGCTTTCTTGAACCTGGCCCCAGACTGGTGGAATGCTTTGTCGAATGAGACAAAGGCCTTATGGGACTTGTCACAGTTCCACAGGACATGTAAGACAGAGCTAGTCCGCCAAGCCTATGGTGGAGAATAGCAATGGTATTTCATCTGTTTGGCCTCCCCTTCTCCTTCCCTATCTATCTTCATTTCATTCACTTTCCCATCTTTTTCACCTAAGCTAGAATGGATAGAGTTGTGGATATGGTCTTATCATCCCCCCTGATAGGATGTTGAATTTATTTATATATAAGTTAGTTTATTCATATATGAGTTAGTTTACAATTTAAAATATTAAAAGATAAATCAATACAGCAGCAATGATCTCTAGTTATTGGGTGGCTGGTCAACAGAAAATCCACCTTGGAAAAAAAATTTCAGCCAAAACAAGGTGGGGGATTGCCATCAAACTACAGCTGACTTATGGCGTTCCCATAGAGTTTTCAAGGCAAGTGATATTCAGAGTTAATTTGCAATTACCTGCCTTTGTGTGGGCAGAAAAAGTTCTAAGGTCACTCATCCGGCTTCATGTAGAGGACTGTGGAGTCAAACCCAGTTCTCCAGATTCGAGTCTGCTATTTTAAAACACTTCACCACTCTAGTTCTCTTCTTCATAGCACACCAGCATCAAAGTAGTTCTGGCAAGAAGCTGACTCAAACAGACTCCCCCAGGATGTTTGGTGGTAAATTTAGGAGCTGACAGCATGACCCCCAGAACAATTAGCACTACAACCACCCAATTAGGTAGTAATTTGCAATGACAGGAAGTTGAAAACTTTTAGTGATGAAAAGTAAAATATAGAGAAACAGAATTTGTCAATAAGGCAAGATTGTTCTTGGCTCTAGGATGAGGAAGTAGACAGCATTAGTCTCTGTGAGGGCTTACTTTGAATGTGGAAGTTTTAAGCAAATTTCTGATTGCCAGTCATATATATACAGTCAACATATGGAAACACTTAAAGAAATAACAATAAACACAAACACTTTCACACCTCACCACACCAGTACAAAACATAATAATAAAATATCAAAAAAGAAAAGCAAGAAACACAATAAAAGAAAGCGAGAAAATATCCAAATAATGACTACCCGCTGTCTTGCTATTGAATTCTAATCTACTCTAGATTCATGCAATTAATTAAAATAAAACATCTTATCAGTTACACTCTATATAATTTCTAATATACTATTTCAGTTTGCTGTTTTCTTTTAACTCCCAAATCTTGTGATTATTTCTCTTCTACCATATTTTCTCAATAGGTAGTGCGTAAAAGGTTTCCAGTTTTCTACAAATTTCTCTGTATTACTCAATTAGTAATATAGAGAACAATGTGCTGCTTTCCATTTTAATCTTACCCTTTCATTTTGTCCCTTGTAGCAATGTATAACATTCTTGGCATGATATTATGTAACACGTCACACCATGTTAATCACCTGGGCAGCTACACTGCATTTTGGAATCTTATATTAGGATATTAGAAAGAACAGATAGAAAGAGCAACATTTCCCAGAGACTCCCTGACCAGTTTCACATATGAAGATTGTTGGATTACTTTTCTGCCAGCAAAGAGCAATTTAGTTGGATATCTTAAGAGTCCTTCCCTTGTTCACTTGCAGTGCAACTCTAAACAGACTTCACTGGATTTAGAAGGGTATAATTCTATTTAAGAGTGCACTGTAAAAGTATCAAATGTCATAAATTTTAAAAGTTAGTGGTTCTGTTTTCTGTACAATTTTAATGGCTTGTTGTTTCTTGCCAAGTTTATAGGACCGCACGATTAGGAAAAAAAGACAAGCTCAAAATGTTTAAATGAATATAACGAAAATGCAATGTGGAACAACTGACTTCTGAGATTTTTTTAAAAAGTCATATTGGTGTAATAATTTAGCAATTAGAATAAAGTCCAAACATACTTCATTTATCCCTGAATATTTTACATCAATTACTTTTACGAGCACAGTATCTGAATATTTTTAATACTGTGCCCTTGTTAATACCAGTTACATAGTACTCAACTTTCCAAAAAGATAAGAAGGAAGTTAAAATATCTCCCCAGAAAGAAAAATTCAAGGGTTTTTTGTTTGTTTTTTACAAAATGGATATTCTTTTGCGTTGTATAGCATTTTGCAAATTAGTGGTTCAAGTACCATTTTCGCCCATTCCCTCAGTTGTTTCTAATGTCAAGCGGTACCAAGGCAATAATTTCATCAGCTAATTAGTTTGCCTGGATGTTTGACTGATTGATGCCATCTTACCTCAGACCATTGGCTTTCTTGGAACTTGCCCTCCACTTGCACCTGGGGGAGTTAGGGAGCGGGTGGGTTTTTGGTTACAGGGTAATTGTTTATAGGCATAATTTATTAGTTTTTTTAAGAGGGTATATAATGTTTAGATTGTAATATTGGATGTATTTTTATACTATGTAACTTGCCCTGAGATGTATTTGAAGGACGAGATAGAAATCCACTAAATAAATAAATAGATAAATAAATAAATAAATAAATAAATAAATTGAAATGTGGCTCCATTGTTCTGTAAACTTGAAAATCTAGGGAGTTAAGATAGCACCTGGTTCTCATCTCAATTTTTAAAATTCAGGACTTTGCTACAAAACAGCTAATTTCCATTCGTAAATTTTATTGTAGGCCTGAAAGAACTTGATGCTTGAAAGAACAAGAAATTGCACTGAGGGACTCCTGTCACAGAGTTGCTGAGAGAGTGACCGATGGGATAACATCTCAAAGATGCTAGAAAATGGGGGAGGGCAGTTTCAACATGGAGCTGCTGGGCAAATCATGTGAGTTCATATCATGTTTGGGTTAGATCTGGGTGGCTGGGGGAGGGTCCAGAGGCAATATTTTGTGGGCCCTATGGTACAGTAGTATTAGGACATAGAAGCCTTTCCCAAAATCCAAGTAATTCTCCAGAAGACCTTCACTTTTATTTCCCACTTAAATATTAGGAAGGATAGAGTGATGGGAATCTTCCGAAAAAGAGACTTTCAAAATTTTGGCACTACTGATTAAAAGCACCTTGTCCTGAATTGCTACCCGCTGTAGGAGACAAAATGGAACAGAGTCTCTGAAGAAGAGTTAATGTCTGGTAATTTGAATTTTCATAAAGGGGGAGTCAGCCCTGTATCCCAGATCATTTAGTGGTTTAAAGGTTAAAAACACCACTGTGGAAACTTGAAAACCAGTGAGGTATCAGTGAAATTATTTTACAATTGACAAGATAGAGTTTAGCAGGCTCCCCCAGTCAGCCCCCAGGCTGCTTACTTCCCCAGCTTCCCTGCTAACAGAGAGGCCGGGGAAGGAAGGAGCCACCCAGCAGGCAGCTCAGGTAGGCACCTCAGCTTCCCGCTGCCGAGCTGAGGCCTCAGGATGGCTGCTTCCTGCTCCAATTTTCCTGCTAACAGAGAGGCCAAGGAGGGGAGTGGACAAGCTGAGCCAGTGTGGGTGAAGAGGGGTGTGGGGGGCAATTTTGTGCCCTCCCCATGGGCACCATCCCCTCCTCCTCTGTGCCGACCCAGTTCGGACAAGCCAGGTCAGCGTGGAGGAGGCGTGGGAGCATGCAAAATTGCCCCTTCATACCCTTCCTCCCCCGCGCCGACCAGGCTTGGACCAGCCAAGTTGGTGTGGAGGGTTAGGGCAATTTTGACCCCCACCTGACAGGATGGCATGCACCCAGGGACATGTGACCCCCATATGTCCCCGTGGGCGGTACACCCTGCATTAGGGTAGTCCCCCTCATAACCAGATGCCAGCTAACCCCCTAATTCAACAAGCTAAAACAAGGCTAAAAAAAATTACGCAATAACAATATAACCAAGACCAGCCACATGCCCATAAATCCCACTAAACCACTTGCCCAACTTGCATGAGAAGAAGGAGCCTGCCCCCAAACAGTCCCCAAATGGGCCTACCACGGGCAGCGCCCTTATGCCGCCACCCTTTGGCAGCTTTTCTCACTTTTTTTCAACCAAATAGATCCTGCAAAAATATATTCCTTTTCTATTTATTAAAAGATTCTGAAAATTCCAGATCCAATTCTCTAGACTGCTGCTGCTGCTGTTGTAGTAGCTGCCAAGCCCACCCCCTCCAGATGTTTCCAATAGGGTGGGGTTCAGGAGCCTCAGGCCACAGCTCACCAGGTCAGGCTTGCAGATCTTCCAGTGGCCAATGTAGGCTTCTCTGGCTGGCAAACAGTATTGCAGGCAGGGCTGCACAGAAGCAGATGAAGCAGCCAGTCTTGGCATCAAGGCCCTCGTTCTTATTGTGGTGGTGTTGGCAGTGTCAGGCGTTTGTAATGTAACAGCTCCCCTAACTGCTCGTTAAGTGTTTAAATAGTCACATGACCTATGGTTACATCAGTCATTGGTTAATGAACTGTATAAGTGTGATAAGCATCAGTGTTCTGTTGTCCTTTGCTGAGGACAGACCCCAAGCCGGAGGCTCTGTCAGTTTGCTCAATTTACTCTGTATATATGCAACTACTCTAATACAACTTTTCTTTGCTTGAACTACTTGGCTCCAGTCATCTGTACTGCACTCTGTACTTGCTCAGTAGAACCGCTGCTAACTCTGTCAGACAGTAGTACACCCTGTCCAGGAAGATGGAGAGGATGTTGTATGGTGCAGTGAAATAGGGCTGGCCAAGTGTGATTTGAAAACATTACTTCTGTAGTTGCCAAAGCAGGACTGTAAAGAGTCTGCATTCATGATATTGGAGGAAAATATTCAGTGGGTTAACCTTGCCAATGTAGAGTGGTCTCCTTGGAATTATCAAAATTATTGCAGTGTGTAACAACAGTGGGAAACTATTAATCATATTAAGTTCAAGAGGATTAGGGCTGGGGGTGCACTTTGTTTCTCTTATTCAGCCTGAATGTATTGACATCAAATAATATTTGAATAAAAATTCATTAAAGATCAAGTAAGAGCCTCAGAACAGAGCTCTTGAATTTTAAATTCTTTGGTGTAATAAGCTCTTACCATGCAAATACAGTGAATAATGTTTAGCTATCCCTTTGCAAAATGAAATTATAGCCCTGAAATGAGATTTGGTGATATTCTGAAAAATTAATAACTGTTAAGAATGCAGGACATGTGATAAGGCAGAGAGAGGGTCTCCTGGTTGAGGTTTTTATTATACAGTTGAAAGCATTATGTAAATCCATGTCTTCATTAAAGTAAGAAACATTAAAGTCAGCCTCAAAAATCTGCTCTTGGTATATTCATCTGAGTAAGGATACAGCTTTACCTAGGATGCAAGCAGAGCAATCCTATGATCACGTGATGCCAATCACCCACTTAGGTTTGTGTGTTAAATCAGCTTAGGTAGCCCCTACACTGCCAGAAGAGAAACTGAAAGAAACAATATTACTTCCAGGAACACAGAAGGTACCAACACCAACAGAATTTATGGCTACACAGACCAAGTATGTTGATCACACATCTATATCAGCCACATATAAAAGAAACTGATTTGTGACACTGGCACTCCTTCATGACATCACCATGTCTCCCAATACACACTCCAAACACCTGAAAAACATAAATATACCGTAATACAGCATCCTTCTCAATTTTATGAAGCACTGTGGTATGGCTAATAGTAATCCTGCTATTGATATTCTCCCTTGTTACCTAGAAATTTGAACACCCCTACACTGCACACTGTAACCTGGGGTGTTGTGTGGTTTCCAGGCTGTATGGCTATGTTCTAGTACCATTTTCTCCTGATATTTCACCTGCATCTGTGGCTGGCATCTTCACAGGATCTGATGGTAGTAAAGCAAGTAGAGTATATATACCTGTGAAATGTCCAGGTGGGAGAAAGAACCATTTGCCTGTTTTAACAAGTGTAAAGGATGCAATTAGCAAGCTTCATTTGCATGTGTTGAATGGGAGCCACCCATTTTAGCATGTGAGTAACCCTGAAGAAAGCAAAATCAATTAGGCCGTTTCCGCACGGCCCATTAACGACGGCCTGGGGGCGGTAAAAACGCCGCCCCCAGGCCGCCGTTCGCACAGGCCGCCGTTCGCACCTGACTCCGCTTCCCTCCCCCCAGGGTGGCGTCAGGCCGCCCTAAACAACAACCCTTTAAAGGGTTGTTGTTGGGGAGGAAGTGGGGGGGGGGGGGGTGGGGGGGGGGGGGGGGGGGGGGGGGAGGGGGTGGGGGGGGGGGAGGGAGGGAGGGATAGAAAAGGGGGGGGGGGGGGGGGGGGGGGGGGGGAGGGAGGGAGGGTGGGATAATGGGGGGGGGGGAGGGGTGGGGGGGGGGGGGGGGGGGGGGGGGGGGGGGTGGGGGGGGGAGGGGGGTGATGGGGGTGAGGGGGTTGGGCGGGGGTGGGTGGGGGGGGGGGGGGGGTGGGGGGGGGGGGAATAGGGGTGGGGGGGGGGGGGGGTGGGGGGGGGGGGGGGTGGGGGGGGGGGGGGGTGGGGGGGGGGGGGGGTGGGGGGGGGGGGGGGTGGGGGGGGGGGGGGGTGGGGGGGGGGGGGGGTGGGGGGGGGGGGGGGTGGGGGGGGGGGGGGGTGGGGGGGGGGGGGGGTGGGGGGGGGGGGGGGTGGGGGGGGGGGGGGGTGGGGGGGGGGGGGGGTGGGGGGGGGGGGGGGTGGGGGGGGGGGGGGGTGGGGGGGGGGGGGGGTGGGGGGGGGGGGGGGTGGGGGGGGGGGGGGGTGGGGGGGGGGGGGGGTGGGGGGGGGGGGGGGTGGGGGGGGGGGGGGGTGGGGGGGGGGGGGGGTGGGGGGGGGGGGGGGTGGGGGGGGGGGGGGGTGGGGGGGGGGGGGGGTGGGGGGGGGGGGGGGTGGGGGGGGGGGGGGGTGGGGGGGGGGGGGGGTGGGGGGGGGGGGGGGTGGGGGGGGGGGGGGGTGGGGGGGGGGGGGGGTGGGGGGGGGGGGGGGTGGGGGGGGGGGGGGGTGGGGGGGGGGGGGGGTGGGGGGGGGGGGGGGTGGGGGGGGGGGGGGGTGGGGGGGGGGGGGGGTGGGGGGGGGGGGGGGTGGGGGGGGGGGGGGGTGGGGGGGGGGGGGGGTGGGGGGGGGGGGGGGTGGGGGGGGGGGGGGGTGGGGGGGGGGGGGGGTGGGGGGGGGGGGGGGTGGGGGGGGGGGGGGGTGGGGGGGGGGGGGGGTGGGGGGGGGGGGGGGTGGGGGGGGGGGGGGGTGGGGGGGGGGGGGGGTGGGGGGGGGGGGGGGTGGGGGGGGGGGGGGGTGGGGGGGGGGGGGGGTGGGGGGGGGGGGGGGTGGGGGGGGGGGGGGGTGGGGGGGGGGGGGGGTGGGGGGGGGGGGGGGTGGGGGGGGGGGGGGGTGGGGGGGGGGGGGGGTGGGGGGGGGGGGGGGTGGGGGGGGGGGGGGGTGGGGGGGGGGGGGGGTGGGGGGGGGGGGGGGTGGGGGGGGGGGGGGGTGGGGGGGGGGGGGGGTGGGGGGGGGGGGGGGTGGGGGGGGGGGGGGGTGGGGGGGGGGGGGGGTGGGGGGGGGGGGGGGTGGGGGGGGGGGGGGGTGGGGGGGGGGGGGGGTGGGGGGGGGGGGGGGTGGGGGGGGGGGGGGGTGGGGGGGGGGGGGGGTGGGGGGGGGGGGGGGTGGGGGGGGGGGGGGGTGGGGGGGGGGGGGGGTGGGGGGGGGGGGGGGTGGGGGGGGGGGGGGGTGGGGGGGGGGGGGGGTGGGGGGGGGGGGGGGTGGGGGGGGGGGGGGGTGGGGGGGGGGGGGGGTGGGGGGGGGGGGGGGTGGGGGGGGGGGGGGGTGGGGGGGGGGGGGGGTGGGGGGGGGGGGGGGTGGGGGGGGGGGGGGGTGGGGGGGGGGGGGGGTGGGGGGGGGGGGGGGTGGGGGGGGGGGGGGGTGGGGGGGGGGGGGGGTGGGGGGGGGGGGGGGTGGGGGGGGGGGGGGGTGGGGGGGGGGGGGGGTGGGGGGGGGGGGGGGTGGGGGGGGGGGGGGGTGGGGGGGGGGGGGGGTGGGGGGGGGGGGGGGTGGGGGGGGGGGGGGGTGGGGGGGGGGGGGGGTGGGGGGGGGGGGGGGTGGGGGGGGGGGGGGGTGGGGGGGGGGGGGGGTGGGGGGGGGGGGGGGTGGGGGGGGGGGGGGGTGGGGGGGGGGGGGGGTGGGGGGGGGGGGGGGTGGGGGGGGGGGGGGGTGGGGGGGGGGGGGGGTGGGGGGGGGGGGGGGTGGGGGGGGGGGGGGGTGGGGGGGGGGGGGGGTGGGGGGGGGGGGGGGTGGGGGGGGGGGGGGGTGGGGGGGGGGGGGGGTGGGGGGGGGGGGGGGTGGGGGGGGGGGGGGGTGGGGGGGGGGGGGGGTGGGGGGGGGGGGGGGTGGGGGGGGGGGGGGGTGGGGGGGGGGGGGGGTGGGGGGGGGGGGGGGTGGGGGGGGGGGGGGGTGGGGGGGGGGGGGGGTGGGGGGGGGGGGGGGTGGGGGGGGGGGGGGGTGGGGGGGGGGGGGGGTGGGGGGGGGGGGGGGTGGGGGGGGGGGGGGGTGGGGGGGGGGGGGGGTGGGGGGGGGGGGGGGTGGGGGGGGGGGGGGGTGGGGGGGGGGGGGGGTGGGGGGGGGGGGGGGTGGGGGGGGGGGGGGGTGGGGGGGGGGGGGGGTGGGGGGGGGGGGGGGTGGGGGGGGGGGGGGGTGGGGGGGGGGGGGGGTGGGGGGGGGGGGGGGTGGGGGGGGGGGGGGGTGGGGGGGGGGGGGGGTGGGGGGGGGGGGGGGTGGGGGGGGGGGGGGGTGGGGGGGGGGGGGGGTGGGGGGGGGGGGGGGTGGGGGGGGGGGGGGGTGGGGGGGGGGGGGGGTGGGGGGGGGGGGGGGTGGGGGGGGGGGGGGGTGGGGGGGGGGGGGGGTGGGGGGGGGGGGGGGTGGGGGGGGGGGGGGGTGGGGGGGGGGGGGGGTGGGGGGGGGGGGGGGTGGGGGGGGGGGGGGGTGGGGGGGGGGGGGGGTGGGGGGGGGGGGGGGTGGGGGGGGGGGGGGGTGGGGGGGGGGGGGGGTGGGGGGGGGGGGGGGTGGGGGGGGGGGGGGGTGGGGGGGGGGGGGGGTGGGGGGGGGGGGGGGTGGGGGGGGGGGGGGGTGGGGGGGGGGGGGGGTGGGGGGGGGGGGGGGTGGGGGGGGGGGGGGGTGGGGGGGGGGGGGGGTGGGGGGGGGGGGGGGTGGGGGGGGGGGGGGGTGGGGGGGGGGGGGGGTGGGGGGGGGGGGGGGTGGGGGGGGGGGGGGGTGGGGGGGGGGGGGGGTGGGGGGGGGGGGGGGTGGGGGGGGGGGGGGGTGGGGGGGGGGGGGGGTGGGGGGGGGGGGGGGTGGGGGGGGGGGGGGGTGGGGGGGGGGGGGGGTGGGGGGGGGGGGGGGTGGGGGGGGGGGGGGGTGGGGGGGGGGGGGGGTGGGGGGGGGGGGGGGTGGGGGGGGGGGGGGGTGGGGGGGGGGGGGGGTGGGGGGGGGGGGGGGTGGGGGGGGGGGGGGGTGGGGGGGGGGGGGGGTGGGGGGGGGGGGGGGTGGGGGGGGGGGGGGGTGGGGGGGGGGGGGGGTGGGGGGGGGGGGGGGTGGGGGGGGGGGGGGGTGGGGGGGGGGGGGGGTGGGGGGGGGGGGGGGTGGGGGGGGGGGGGGGTGGGGGGGGGGGGGGGTGGGGGGGGGGGGGGGTGGGGGGGGGGGGGGGTGGGGGGGGGGGGGGGTGGGGGGGGGGGGGGGTGGGGGGGGGGGGGGGTGGGGGGGGGGGGGGGTGGGGGGGGGGGGGGGTGGGGGGGGGGGGGGGTGGGGGGGGGGGGGGGTGGGGGGGGGGGGGGGTGGGGGGGGGGGGGGGTGGGGGGGGGGGGGGGTGGGGGGGGGGGGGGGTGGGGGGGGGGGGGGGTGGGGGGGGGGGGGGGTGGGGGGGGGGGGGGGTGGGGGGGGGGGGGGGTGGGGGGGGGGGGGGGTGGGGGGGGGGGGGGGTGGGGGGGGGGGGGGGTGGGGGGGGGGGGGGGTGGGGGGGGGGGGGGGTGGGGGGGGGGGGGGGTGGGGGGGGGGGGGGGTGGGGGGGGGGGGGGGTGGGGGGGGGGGGGGGTGGGGGGGGGGGGGGGTGGGGGGGGGGGGGGGTGGGGGGGGGGGGGGGTGGGGGGGGGGGGGGGTGGGGGGGGGGGGGGGTGGGGGGGGGGGGGGGTGGGGGGGGGGGGGGGTGGGGGGGGGGGGGGGTGGGGGGGGGGGGGGGTGGGGGGGGGGGGGGGTGGGGGGGGGGGGGGGTGGGGGGGGGGGGGGGTGGGGGGGGGGGGGGGTGGGGGGGGGGGGGGGTGGGGGGGGGGGGGGGTGGGGGGGGGGGGGGGTGGGGGGGGGGGGGGGTGGGGGGGGGGGGGGGTGGGGGGGGGGGGGGGTGGGGGGGGGGGGGGGTGGGGGGGGGGGGGGGTGGGGGGGGGGGGGGGTGGGGGGGGGGGGGGGTGGGGGGGGGGGGGGGTGGGGGGGGGGGGGGGTGGGGGGGGGGGGGGGTGGGGGGGGGGGGGGGTGGGGGGGGGGGGGGGTGGGGGGGGGGGGGGGTGGGGGGGGGGGGGGGTGGGGGGGGGGGGGGGTGGGGGGGGGGGGGGGTGGGGGGGGGGGGGGGTGGGGGGGGGGGGGGGTGGGGGGGGGGGGGGGTGGGGGGGGGGGGGGGTGGGGGGGGGGGGGGGTGGGGGGGGGGGGGGGTGGGGGGGGGGGGGGGTGGGGGGGGGGGGGGGTGGGGGGGGGGGGGGGTGGGGGGGGGGGGGGGTGGGGGGGGGGGGGGGTGGGGGGGGGGGGGGGTGGGGGGGGGGGGGGGTGGGGGGGGGGGGGGGTGGGGGGGGGGGGGGGTGGGGGGGGGGGGGGGTGGGGGGGGGGGGGGGTGGGGGGGGGGGGGGGTGGGGGGGGGGGGGGGTGGGGGGGGGGGGGGGTGGGGGGGGGGGGGGGTGGGGGGGGGGGGGGGTGGGGGGGGGGGGGGGTGGGGGGGGGGGGGGGTGGGGGGGGGGGGGGGTGGGGGGGGGGGGGGGTGGGGGGGGGGGGGGGTGGGGGGGGGGGGGGGTGGGGGGGGGGGGGGGTGGGGGGGGGGGGGGGTGGGGGGGGGGGGGGGTGGGGGGGGGGGGGGGTGGGGGGGGGGGGGGGTGGGGGGGGGGGGGGGTGGGGGGGGGGGGGGGTGGGGGGGGGGGGGGGTGGGGGGGGGGGGGGGTGGGGGGGGGGGGGGGTGGGGGGGGGGGGGGGTGGGGGGGGGGGGGGGTGGGGGGGGGGGGGGGTGGGGGGGGGGGGGGGTGGGGGGGGGGGGGGGTGGGGGGGGGGGGGGGTGGGGGGGGGGGGGGGTGGGGGGGGGGGGGGGTGGGGGGGGGGGGGGGTGGGGGGGGGGGGGGGTGGGGGGGGGGGGGGGTGGGGGGGGGGGGGGGTGGGGGGGGGGGGGGGTGGGGGGGGGGGGGGGTGGGGGGGGGGGGGGGTGGGGGGGGGGGGGGGTGGGGGGGGGGGGGGGTGGGGGGGGGGGGGGGTGGGGGGGGGGGGGGGTGGGGGGGGGGGGGGGTGGGGGGGGGGGGGGGTGGGGGGGGGGGGGGGTGGGGGGGGGGGGGGGTGGGGGGGGGGGGGGGTGGGGGGGGGGGGGGGTGGGGGGGGGGGGGGGTGGGGGGGGGGGGGGGTGGGGGGGGGGGGGGGTGGGGGGGGGGGGGGGTGGGGGGGGGGGGGGGTGGGGGGGGGGGGGGGTGGGGGGGGGGGGGGGTGGGGGGGGGGGGGGGTGGGGGGGGGGGGGGGTGGGGGGGGGGGGGGGTGGGGGGGGGGGGGGGTGGGGGGGGGGGGGGGTGGGGGGGGGGGGGGGTGGGGGGGGGGGGGGGTGGGGGGGGGGGGGGGTGGGGGGGGGGGGGGGTGGGGGGGGGGGGGGGTGGGGGGGGGGGGGGGTGGGGGGGGGGGGGGGTGGGGGGGGGGGGGGGTGGGGGGGGGGGGGGGTGGGGGGGGGGGGGGGTGGGGGGGGGGGGGGGTGGGGGGGGGGGGGGGTGGGGGGGGGGGGGGGTGGGGGGGGGGGGGGGTGGGGGGGGGGGGGGGTGGGGGGGGGGGGGGGTGGGGGGGGGGGGGGGTGGGGGGGGGGGGGGGTGGGGGGGGGGGGGGGTGGGGGGGGGGGGGGGTGGGGGGGGGGGGGGGTGGGGGGGGGGGGGGGTGGGGGGGGGGGGGGGTGGGGGGGGGGGGGGGTGGGGGGGGGGGGGGGTGGGGGGGGGGGGGGGTGGGGGGGGGGGGGGGTGGGGGGGGGGGGGGGTGGGGGGGGGGGGGGGTGGGGGGGGGGGGGGGTGGGGGGGGGGGGGGGTGGGGGGGGGGGGGGGTGGGGGGGGGGGGGGGTGGGGGGGGGGGGGGGTGGGGGGGGGGGGGGGTGGGGGGGGGGGGGGGTGGGGGGGGGGGGGGGTGGGGGGGGGGGGGGGTGGGGGGGGGGGGGGGTGGGGGGGGGGGGGGGTGGGGGGGGGGGGGGGTGGGGGGGGGGGGGGGTGGGGGGGGGGGGGGGTGGGGGGGGGGGGGGGTGGGGGGGGGGGGGGGTGGGGGGGGGGGGGGGTGGGGGGGGGGGGGGGTGGGGGGGGGGGGGGGTGGGGGGGGGGGGGGGTGGGGGGGGGGGGGGGTGGGGGGGGGGGGGGGTGGGGGGGGGGGGGGGTGGGGGGGGGGGGGGGTGGGGGGGGGGGGGGGTGGGGGGGGGGGGGGGTGGGGGGGGGGGGGGGTGGGGGGGGGGGGGGGTGGGGGGGGGGGGGGGTGGGGGGGGGGGGGGGTGGGGGGGGGGGGGGGTGGGGGGGGGGGGGGGTGGGGGGGGGGGGGGGTGGGGGGGGGGGGGGGTGGGGGGGGGGGGGGGTGGGGGGGGGGGGGGGTGGGGGGGGGGGGGGGTGGGGGGGGGGGGGGGTGGGGGGGGGGGGGGGTGGGGGGGGGGGGGGGTGGGGGGGGGGGGGGGTGGGGGGGGGGGGGGGTGGGGGGGGGGGGGGGTGGGGGGGGGGGGGGGTGGGGGGGGGGGGGGGTGGGGGGGGGGGGGGGTGGGGGGGGGGGGGGGTGGGGGGGGGGGGGGGTGGGGGGGGGGGGGGGTGGGGGGGGGGGGGGGTGGGGGGGGGGGGGGGTGGGGGGGGGGGGGGGTGGGGGGGGGGGGGGGTGGGGGGGGGGGGGGGTGGGGGGGGGGGGGGGTGGGGGGGGGGGGGGGTGGGGGGGGGGGGGGGTGGGGGGGGGGGGGGGTGGGGGGGGGGGGGGGTGGGGGGGGGGGGGGGTGGGGGGGGGGGGGGGTGGGGGGGGGGGGGGGTGGGGGGGGGGGGGGGTGGGGGGGGGGGGGGGTGGGGGGGGGGGGGGGTGGGGGGGGGGGGGGGTGGGGGGGGGGGGGGGTGGGGGGGGGGGGGGGTGGGGGGGGGGGGGGGTGGGGGGGGGGGGGGGTGGGGGGGGGGGGGGGTGGGGGGGGGGGGGGGTGGGGGGGGGGGGGGGTGGGGGGGGGGGGGGGTGGGGGGGGGGGGGGGTGGGGGGGGGGGGGGGTGGGGGGGGGGGGGGGTGGGGGGGGGGGGGGGTGGGGGGGGGGGGGGGTGGGGGGGGGGGGGGGTGGGGGGGGGGGGGGGTGGGGGGGGGGGGGGGTGGGGGGGGGGGGGGGTGGGGGGGGGGGGGGGTGGGGGGGGGGGGGGGTGGGGGGGGGGGGGGGTGGGGGGGGGGGGGGGTGGGGGGGGGGGGGGGTGGGGGGGGGGGGGGGTGGGGGGGGGGGGGGGTGGGGGGGGGGGGGGGTGGGGGGGGGGGGGGGTGGGGGGGGGGGGGGGTGGGGGGGGGGGGGGGTGGGGGGGGGGGGGGGTGGGGGGGGGGGGGGGTGGGGGGGGGGGGGGGTGGGGGGGGGGGGGGGTGGGGGGGGGGGGGGGTGGGGGGGGGGGGGGGTGGGGGGGGGGGGGGGTGGGGGGGGGGGGGGGTGGGGGGGGGGGGGGGTGGGGGGGGGGGGGGGTGGGGGGGGGGGGGGGTGGGGGGGGGGGGGGGTGGGGGGGGGGGGGGGTGGGGGGGGGGGGGGGTGGGGGGGGGGGGGGGTGGGGGGGGGGGGGGGTGGGGGGGGGGGGGGGTGGGGGGGGGGGGGGGTGGGGGGGGGGGGGGGTGGGGGGGGGGGGGGGTGGGGGGGGGGGGGGGTGGGGGGGGGGGGGGGTGGGGGGGGGGGGGGGTGGGGGGGGGGGGGGGTGGGGGGGGGGGGGGGTGGGGGGGGGGGGGGGTGGGGGGGGGGGGGGGTGGGGGGGGGGGGGGGTGGGGGGGGGGGGGGGTGGGGGGGGGGGGGGGTGGGGGGGGGGGGGGGTGGGGGGGGGGGGGGGTGGGGGGGGGGGGGGGTGGGGGGGGGGGGGGGTGGGGGGGGGGGGGGGTGGGGGGGGGGGGGGGTGGGGGGGGGGGGGGGTGGGGGGGGGGGGGGGTGGGGGGGGGGGGGGGTGGGGGGGGGGGGGGGTGGGGGGGGGGGGGGGTGGGGGGGGGGGGGGGTGGGGGGGGGGGGGGGTGGGGGGGGGGGGGGGTGGGGGGGGGGGGGGGTGGGGGGGGGGGGGGGTGGGGGGGGGGGGGGGTGGGGGGGGGGGGGGGTGGGGGGGGGGGGGGGTGGGGGGGGGGGGGGGTGGGGGGGGGGGGGGGTGGGGGGGGGGGGGGGTGGGGGGGGGGGGGGGTGGGGGGGGGGGGGGGTGGGGGGGGGGGGGGGTGGGGGGGGGGGGGGGTGGGGGGGGGGGGGGGTGGGGGGGGGGGGGGGTGGGGGGGGGGGGGGGTGGGGGGGGGGGGGGGTGGGGGGGGGGGGGGGTGGGGGGGGGGGGGGGTGGGGGGGGGGGGGGGTGGGGGGGGGGGGGGGTGGGGGGGGGGGGGGGTGGGGGGGGGGGGGGGTGGGGGGGGGGGGGGGTGGGGGGGGGGGGGGGTGGGGGGGGGGGGGGGTGGGGGGGGGGGGGGGTGGGGGGGGGGGGGGGTGGGGGGGGGGGGGGGTGGGGGGGGGGGGGGGTGGGGGGGGGGGGGGGTGGGGGGGGGGGGGGGTGGGGGGGGGGGGGGGTGGGGGGGGGGGGGGGTGGGGGGGGGGGGGGGTGGGGGGGGGGGGGGGTGGGGGGGGGGGGGGGTGGGGGGGGGGGGGGGTGGGGGGGGGGGGGGGTGGGGGGGGGGGGGGGTGGGGGGGGGGGGGGGTGGGGGGGGGGGGGGGTGGGGGGGGGGGGGGGTGGGGGGGGGGGGGGGTGGGGGGGGGGGGGGGTGGGGGGGGGGGGGGGTGGGGGGGGGGGGGGGTGGGGGGGGGGGGGGGTGGGGGGGGGGGGGGGTGGGGGGGGGGGGGGGTGGGGGGGGGGGGGGGTGGGGGGGGGGGGGGGTGGGGGGGGGGGGGGGTGGGGGGGGGGGGGGGTGGGGGGGGGGGGGGGTGGGGGGGGGGGGGGGTGGGGGGGGGGGGGGGTGGGGGGGGGGGGGGGTGGGGGGGGGGGGGGGTGGGGGGGGGGGGGGGTGGGGGGGGGGGGGGGTGGGGGGGGGGGGGGGTGGGGGGGGGGGGGGGTGGGGGGGGGGGGGGGTGGGGGGGGGGGGGGGTGGGGGGGGGGGGGGGTGGGGGGGGGGGGGGGTGGGGGGGGGGGGGGGTGGGGGGGGGGGGGGGTGGGGGGGGGGGGGGGTGGGGGGGGGGGGGGGTGGGGGGGGGGGGGGGTGGGGGGGGGGGGGGGTGGGGGGGGGGGGGGGTGGGGGGGGGGGGGGGTGGGGGGGGGGGGGGGTGGGGGGGGGGGGGGGTGGGGGGGGGGGGGGGTGGGGGGGGGGGGGGGTGGGGGGGGGGGGGGGTGGGGGGGGGGGGGGGTGGGGGGGGGGGGGGGTGGGGGGGGGGGGGGGTGGGGGGGGGGGGGGGTGGGGGGGGGGGGGGGTGGGGGGGGGGGGGGGTGGGGGGGGGGGGGGGTGGGGGGGGGGGGGGGTGGGGGGGGGGGGGGGTGGGGGGGGGGGGGGGTGGGGGGGGGGGGGGGTGGGGGGGGGGGGGGGTGGGGGGGGGGGGGGGTGGGGGGGGGGGGGGGTGGGGGGGGGGGGGGGTGGGGGGGGGGGGGGGTGGGGGGGGGGGGGGGTGGGGGGGGGGGGGGGTGGGGGGGGGGGGGGGTGGGGGGGGGGGGGGGTGGGGGGGGGGGGGGGTGGGGGGGGGGGGGGGTGGGGGGGGGGGGGGGTGGGGGGGGGGGGGGGTGGGGGGGGGGGGGGGTGGGGGGGGGGGGGGGTGGGGGGGGGGGGGGGTGGGGGGGGGGGGGGGTGGGGGGGGGGGGGGGTGGGGGGGGGGGGGGGTGGGGGGGGGGGGGGGTGGGGGGGGGGGGGGGTGGGGGGGGGGGGGGGTGGGGGGGGGGGGGGGTGGGGGGGGGGGGGGGTGGGGGGGGGGGGGGGTGGGGGGGGGGGGGGGTGGGGGGGGGGGGGGGTGGGGGGGGGGGGGGGTGGGGGGGGGGGGGGGTGGGGGGGGGGGGGGGTGGGGGGGGGGGGGGGTGGGGGGGGGGGGGGGTGGGGGGGGGGGGGGGTGGGGGGGGGGGGGGGTGGGGGGGGGGGGGGGTGGGGGGGGGGGGGGGTGGGGGGGGGGGGGGGTGGGGGGGGGGGGGGGTGGGGGGGGGGGGGGGTGGGGGGGGGGGGGGGTGGGGGGGGGGGGGGGTGGGGGGGGGGGGGGGTGGGGGGGGGGGGGGGTGGGGGGGGGGGGGGGTGGGGGGGGGGGGGGGTGGGGGGGGGGGGGGGTGGGGGGGGGGGGGGGTGGGGGGGGGGGGGGGTGGGGGGGGGGGGGGGTGGGGGGGGGGGGGGGTGGGGGGGGGGGGGGGTGGGGGGGGGGGGGGGTGGGGGGGGGGGGGGGTGGGGGGGGGGGGGGGTGGGGGGGGGGGGGGGTGGGGGGGGGGGGGGGTGGGGGGGGGGGGGGGTGGGGGGGGGGGGGGGTGGGGGGGGGGGGGGGTGGGGGGGGGGGGGGGTGGGGGGGGGGGGGGGTGGGGGGGGGGGGGGGTGGGGGGGGGGGGGGGTGGGGGGGGGGGGGGGTGGGGGGGGGGGGGGGTGGGGGGGGGGGGGGGTGGGGGGGGGGGGGGGTGGGGGGGGGGGGGGGTGGGGGGGGGGGGGGGTGGGGGGGGGGGGGGGTGGGGGGGGGGGGGGGTGGGGGGGGGGGGGGGTGGGGGGGGGGGGGGGTGGGGGGGGGGGGGGGTGGGGGGGGGGGGGGGTGGGGGGGGGGGGGGGTGGGGGGGGGGGGGGGTGGGGGGGGGGGGGGGTGGGGGGGGGGGGGGGTGGGGGGGGGGGGGGGTGGGGGGGGGGGGGGGTGGGGGGGGGGGGGGGTGGGGGGGGGGGGGGGTGGGGGGGGGGGGGGGTGGGGGGGGGGGGGGGTGGGGGGGGGGGGGGGTGGGGGGGGGGGGGGGTGGGGGGGGGGGGGGGTGGGGGGGGGGGGGGGTGGGGGGGGGGGGGGGTGGGGGGGGGGGGGGGTGGGGGGGGGGGGGGGTGGGGGGGGGGGGGGGTGGGGGGGGGGGGGGGTGGGGGGGGGGGGGGGTGGGGGGGGGGGGGGGTGGGGGGGGGGGGGGGTGGGGGGGGGGGGGGGTGGGGGGGGGGGGGGGTGGGGGGGGGGGGGGGTGGGGGGGGGGGGGGGTGGGGGGGGGGGGGGGTGGGGGGGGGGGGGGGTGGGGGGGGGGGGGGGTGGGGGGGGGGGGGGGTGGGGGGGGGGGGGGGTGGGGGGGGGGGGGGGTGGGGGGGGGGGGGGGTGGGGGGGGGGGGGGGTGGGGGGGGGGGGGGGTGGGGGGGGGGGGGGGTGGGGGGGGGGGGGGGTGGGGGGGGGGGGGGGTGGGGGGGGGGGGGGGTGGGGGGGGGGGGGGGTGGGGGGGGGGGGGGGTGGGGGGGGGGGGGGGTGGGGGGGGGGGGGGGTGGGGGGGGGGGGGGGTGGGGGGGGGGGGGGGTGGGGGGGGGGGGGGGTGGGGGGGGGGGGGGGTGGGGGGGGGGGGGGGTGGGGGGGGGGGGGGGTGGGGGGGGGGGGGGGTGGGGGGGGGGGGGGGTGGGGGGGGGGGGGGGTGGGGGGGGGGGGGGGTGGGGGGGGGGGGGGGTGGGGGGGGGGGGGGGTGGGGGGGGGGGGGGGTGGGGGGGGGGGGGGGTGGGGGGGGGGGGGGGTGGGGGGGGGGGGGGGTGGGGGGGGGGGGGGGTGGGGGGGGGGGGGGGTGGGGGGGGGGGGGGGTGGGGGGGGGGGGGGGTGGGGGGGGGGGGGGGTGGGGGGGGGGGGGGGTGGGGGGGGGGGGGGGTGGGGGGGGGGGGGGGTGGGGGGGGGGGGGGGTGGGGGGGGGGGGGGGTGGGGGGGGGGGGGGGTGGGGGGGGGGGGGGGTGGGGGGGGGGGGGGGTGGGGGGGGGGGGGGGTGGGGGGGGGGGGGGGTGGGGGGGGGGGGGGGTGGGGGGGGGGGGGGGTGGGGGGGGGGGGGGGTGGGGGGGGGGGGGGGTGGGGGGGGGGGGGGGTGGGGGGGGGGGGGGGTGGGGGGGGGGGGGGGTGGGGGGGGGGGGGGGTGGGGGGGGGGGGGGGTGGGGGGGGGGGGGGGTGGGGGGGGGGGGGGGTGGGGGGGGGGGGGGGTGGGGGGGGGGGGGGGTGGGGGGGGGGGGGGGTGGGGGGGGGGGGGGGTGGGGGGGGGGGGGGGTGGGGGGGGGGGGGGGTGGGGGGGGGGGGGGGTGGGGGGGGGGGGGGGTGGGGGGGGGGGGGGGTGGGGGGGGGGGGGGGTGGGGGGGGGGGGGGGTGGGGGGGGGGGGGGGTGGGGGGGGGGGGGGGTGGGGGGGGGGGGGGGTGGGGGGGGGGGGGGGTGGGGGGGGGGGGGGGTGGGGGGGGGGGGGGGTGGGGGGGGGGGGGGGTGGGGGGGGGGGGGGGTGGGGGGGGGGGGGGGTGGGGGGGGGGGGGGGTGGGGGGGGGGGGGGGTGGGGGGGGGGGGGGGTGGGGGGGGGGGGGGGTGGGGGGGGGGGGGGGTGGGGGGGGGGGGGGGTGGGGGGGGGGGGGGGTGGGGGGGGGGGGGGGTGGGGGGGGGGGGGGGTGGGGGGGGGGGGGGGTGGGGGGGGGGGGGGGTGGGGGGGGGGGGGGGTGGGGGGGGGGGGGGGTGGGGGGGGGGGGGGGTGGGGGGGGGGGGGGGTGGGGGGGGGGGGGGGTGGGGGGGGGGGGGGGTGGGGGGGGGGGGGGGTGGGGGGGGGGGGGGGTGGGGGGGGGGGGGGGTGGGGGGGGGGGGGGGTGGGGGGGGGGGGGGGTGGGGGGGGGGGGGGGTGGGGGGGGGGGGGGGTGGGGGGGGGGGGGGGTGGGGGGGGGGGGGGGTGGGGGGGGGGGGGGGTGGGGGGGGGGGGGGGTGGGGGGGGGGGGGGGTGGGGGGGGGGGGGGGTGGGGGGGGGGGGGGGTGGGGGGGGGGGGGGGTGGGGGGGGGGGGGGGTGGGGGGGGGGGGGGGTGGGGGGGGGGGGGGGTGGGGGGGGGGGGGGGTGGGGGGGGGGGGGGGTGGGGGGGGGGGGGGGTGGGGGGGGGGGGGGGTGGGGGGGGGGGGGGGTGGGGGGGGGGGGGGGTGGGGGGGGGGGGGGGTGGGGGGGGGGGGGGGTGGGGGGGGGGGGGGGTGGGGGGGGGGGGGGGTGGGGGGGGGGGGGGGTGGGGGGGGGGGGGGGTGGGGGGGGGGGGGGGTGGGGGGGGGGGGGGGTGGGGGGGGGGGGGGGTGGGGGGGGGGGGGGGTGGGGGGGGGGGGGGGTGGGGGGGGGGGGGGGTGGGGGGGGGGGGGGGTGGGGGGGGGGGGGGGTGGGGGGGGGGGGGGGTGGGGGGGGGGGGGGGTGGGGGGGGGGGGGGGTGGGGGGGGGGGGGGGTGGGGGGGGGGGGGGGTGGGGGGGGGGGGGGGTGGGGGGGGGGGGGGGTGGGGGGGGGGGGGGGTGGGGGGGGGGGGGGGTGGGGGGGGGGGGGGGTGGGGGGGGGGGGGGGTGGGGGGGGGGGGGGGTGGGGGGGGGGGGGGGTGGGGGGGGGGGGGGGTGGGGGGGGGGGGGGGTGGGGGGGGGGGGGGGTGGGGGGGGGGGGGGGTGGGGGGGGGGGGGGGTGGGGGGGGGGGGGGGTGGGGGGGGGGGGGGGTGGGGGGGGGGGGGGGTGGGGGGGGGGGGGGGTGGGGGGGGGGGGGGGTGGGGGGGGGGGGGGGTGGGGGGGGGGGGGGGTGGGGGGGGGGGGGGGTGGGGGGGGGGGGGGGTGGGGGGGGGGGGGGGTGGGGGGGGGGGGGGGTGGGGGGGGGGGGGGGTGGGGGGGGGGGGGGGTGGGGGGGGGGGGGGGTGGGGGGGGGGGGGGGTGGGGGGGGGGGGGGGTGGGGGGGGGGGGGGGTGGGGGGGGGGGGGGGTGGGGGGGGGGGGGGGTGGGGGGGGGGGGGGGTGGGGGGGGGGGGGGGTGGGGGGGGGGGGGGGTGGGGGGGGGGGGGGGTGGGGGGGGGGGGGGGTGGGGGGGGGGGGGGGTGGGGGGGGGGGGGGGTGGGGGGGGGGGGGGGTGGGGGGGGGGGGGGGTGGGGGGGGGGGGGGGTGGGGGGGGGGGGGGGTGGGGGGGGGGGGGGGTGGGGGGGGGGGGGGGTGGGGGGGGGGGGGGGTGGGGGGGGGGGGGGGTGGGGGGGGGGGGGGGTGGGGGGGGGGGGGGGTGGGGGGGGGGGGGGGTGGGGGGGGGGGGGGGTGGGGGGGGGGGGGGGTGGGGGGGGGGGGGGGTGGGGGGGGGGGGGGGTGGGGGGGGGGGGGGGTGGGGGGGGGGGGGGGTGGGGGGGGGGGGGGGTGGGGGGGGGGGGGGGTGGGGGGGGGGGGGGGTGGGGGGGGGGGGGGGTGGGGGGGGGGGGGGGTGGGGGGGGGGGGGGGTGGGGGGGGGGGGGGGTGGGGGGGGGGGGGGGTGGGGGGGGGGGGGGGTGGGGGGGGGGGGGGGTGGGGGGGGGGGGGGGTGGGGGGGGGGGGGGGTGGGGGGGGGGGGGGGTGGGGGGGGGGGGGGGTGGGGGGGGGGGGGGGTGGGGGGGGGGGGGGGTGGGGGGGGGGGGGGGTGGGGGGGGGGGGGGGTGGGGGGGGGGGGGGGTGGGGGGGGGGGGGGGTGGGGGGGGGGGGGGGTGGGGGGGGGGGGGGGTGGGGGGGGGGGGGGGTGGGGGGGGGGGGGGGTGGGGGGGGGGGGGGGTGGGGGGGGGGGGGGGTGGGGGGGGGGGGGGGTGGGGGGGGGGGGGGGTGGGGGGGGGGGGGGGTGGGGGGGGGGGGGGGTGGGGGGGGGGGGGGGTGGGGGGGGGGGGGGGTGGGGGGGGGGGGGGGTGGGGGGGGGGGGGGGTGGGGGGGGGGGGGGGTGGGGGGGGGGGGGGGTGGGGGGGGGGGGGGGTGGGGGGGGGGGGGGGTGGGGGGGGGGGGGGGTGGGGGGGGGGGGGGGTGGGGGGGGGGGGGGGTGGGGGGGGGGGGGGGTGGGGGGGGGGGGGGGTGGGGGGGGGGGGGGGTGGGGGGGGGGGGGGGTGGGGGGGGGGGGGGGTGGGGGGGGGGGGGGGTGGGGGGGGGGGGGGGTGGGGGGGGGGGGGGGTGGGGGGGGGGGGGGGTGGGGGGGGGGGGGGGTGGGGGGGGGGGGGGGTGGGGGGGGGGGGGGGTGGGGGGGGGGGGGGGTGGGGGGGGGGGGGGGTGGGGGGGGGGGGGGGTGGGGGGGGGGGGGGGTGGGGGGGGGGGGGGGTGGGGGGGGGGGGGGGTGGGGGGGGGGGGGGGTGGGGGGGGGGGGGGGTGGGGGGGGGGGGGGGTGGGGGGGGGGGGGGGTGGGGGGGGGGGGGGGTGGGGGGGGGGGGGGGTGGGGGGGGGGGGGGGTGGGGGGGGGGGGGGGTGGGGGGGGGGGGGGGTGGGGGGGGGGGGGGGTGGGGGGGGGGGGGGGTGGGGGGGGGGGGGGGTGGGGGGGGGGGGGGGTGGGGGGGGGGGGGGGTGGGGGGGGGGGGGGGTGGGGGGGGGGGGGGGTGGGGGGGGGGGGGGGTGGGGGGGGGGGGGGGTGGGGGGGGGGGGGGGTGGGGGGGGGGGGGGGTGGGGGGGGGGGGGGGTGGGGGGGGGGGGGGGTGGGGGGGGGGGGGGGTGGGGGGGGGGGGGGGTGGGGGGGGGGGGGGGTGGGGGGGGGGGGGGGTGGGGGGGGGGGGGGGTGGGGGGGGGGGGGGGTGGGGGGGGGGGGGGGTGGGGGGGGGGGGGGGTGGGGGGGGGGGGGGGTGGGGGGGGGGGGGGGTGGGGGGGGGGGGGGGTGGGGGGGGGGGGGGGTGGGGGGGGGGGGGGGTGGGGGGGGGGGGGGGTGGGGGGGGGGGGGGGTGGGGGGGGGGGGGGGTGGGGGGGGGGGGGGGTGGGGGGGGGGGGGGGTGGGGGGGGGGGGGGGTGGGGGGGGGGGGGGGTGGGGGGGGGGGGGGGTGGGGGGGGGGGGGGGTGGGGGGGGGGGGGGGTGGGGGGGGGGGGGGGTGGGGGGGGGGGGGGGTGGGGGGGGGGGGGGGTGGGGGGGGGGGGGGGTGGGGGGGGGGGGGGGTGGGGGGGGGGGGGGGTGGGGGGGGGGGGGGGTGGGGGGGGGGGGGGGTGGGGGGGGGGGGGGGTGGGGGGGGGGGGGGGTGGGGGGGGGGGGGGGTGGGGGGGGGGGGGGGTGGGGGGGGGGGGGGGTGGGGGGGGGGGGGGGTGGGGGGGGGGGGGGGTGGGGGGGGGGGGGGGTGGGGGGGGGGGGGGGTGGGGGGGGGGGGGGGTGGGGGGGGGGGGGGGTGGGGGGGGGGGGGGGTGGGGGGGGGGGGGGGTGGGGGGGGGGGGGGGTGGGGGGGGGGGGGGGTGGGGGGGGGGGGGGGTGGGGGGGGGGGGGGGTGGGGGGGGGGGGGGGTGGGGGGGGGGGGGGGTGGGGGGGGGGGGGGGTGGGGGGGGGGGGGGGTGGGGGGGGGGGGGGGTGGGGGGGGGGGGGGGTGGGGGGGGGGGGGGGTGGGGGGGGGGGGGGGTGGGGGGGGGGGGGGGTGGGGGGGGGGGGGGGTGGGGGGGGGGGGGGGTGGGGGGGGGGGGGGGTGGGGGGGGGGGGGGGTGGGGGGGGGGGGGGGTGGGGGGGGGGGGGGGTGGGGGGGGGGGGGGGTGGGGGGGGGGGGGGGTGGGGGGGGGGGGGGGTGGGGGGGGGGGGGGGTGGGGGGGGGGGGGGGTGGGGGGGGGGGGGGGTGGGGGGGGGGGGGGGTGGGGGGGGGGGGGGGTGGGGGGGGGGGGGGGTGGGGGGGGGGGGGGGTGGGGGGGGGGGGGGGTGGGGGGGGGGGGGGGTGGGGGGGGGGGGGGGTGGGGGGGGGGGGGGGTGGGGGGGGGGGGGGGTGGGGGGGGGGGGGGGTGGGGGGGGGGGGGGGTGGGGGGGGGGGGGGGTGGGGGGGGGGGGGGGTGGGGGGGGGGGGGGGTGGGGGGGGGGGGGGGTGGGGGGGGGGGGGGGTGGGGGGGGGGGGGGGTGGGGGGGGGGGGGGGTGGGGGGGGGGGGGGGTGGGGGGGGGGGGGGGTGGGGGGGGGGGGGGGTGGGGGGGGGGGGGGGTGGGGGGGGGGGGGGGTGGGGGGGGGGGGGGGTGGGGGGGGGGGGGGGTGGGGGGGGGGGGGGGTGGGGGGGGGGGGGGGTGGGGGGGGGGGGGGGTGGGGGGGGGGGGGGGTGGGGGGGGGGGGGGGTGGGGGGGGGGGGGGGTGGGGGGGGGGGGGGGTGGGGGGGGGGGGGGGTGGGGGGGGGGGGGGGTGGGGGGGGGGGGGGGTGGGGGGGGGGGGGGGTGGGGGGGGGGGGGGGTGGGGGGGGGGGGGGGTGGGGGGGGGGGGGGGTGGGGGGGGGGGGGGGTGGGGGGGGGGGGGGGTGGGGGGGGGGGGGGGTGGGGGGGGGGGGGGGTGGGGGGGGGGGGGGGTGGGGGGGGGGGGGGGTGGGGGGGGGGGGGGGTGGGGGGGGGGGGGGGTGGGGGGGGGGGGGGGTGGGGGGGGGGGGGGGTGGGGGGGGGGGGGGGTGGGGGGGGGGGGGGGTGGGGGGGGGGGGGGGTGGGGGGGGGGGGGGGTGGGGGGGGGGGGGGGTGGGGGGGGGGGGGGGTGGGGGGGGGGGGGGGTGGGGGGGGGGGGGGGTGGGGGGGGGGGGGGGTGGGGGGGGGGGGGGGTGGGGGGGGGGGGGGGTGGGGGGGGGGGGGGGTGGGGGGGGGGGGGGGTGGGGGGGGGGGGGGGTGGGGGGGGGGGGGGGTGGGGGGGGGGGGGGGTGGGGGGGGGGGGGGGTGGGGGGGGGGGGGGGTGGGGGGGGGGGGGGGTGGGGGGGGGGGGGGGTGGGGGGGGGGGGGGGTGGGGGGGGGGGGGGGTGGGGGGGGGGGGGGGTGGGGGGGGGGGGGGGTGGGGGGGGGGGGGGGTGGGGGGGGGGGGGGGTGGGGGGGGGGGGGGGTGGGGGGGGGGGGGGGTGGGGGGGGGGGGGGGTGGGGGGGGGGGGGGGTGGGGGGGGGGGGGGGTGGGGGGGGGGGGGGGTGGGGGGGGGGGGGGGTGGGGGGGGGGGGGGGTGGGGGGGGGGGGGGGTGGGGGGGGGGGGGGGTGGGGGGGGGGGGGGGTGGGGGGGGGGGGGGGTGGGGGGGGGGGGGGGTGGGGGGGGGGGGGGGTGGGGGGGGGGGGGGGTGGGGGGGGGGGGGGGTGGGGGGGGGGGGGGGTGGGGGGGGGGGGGGGTGGGGGGGGGGGGGGGTGGGGGGGGGGGGGGGTGGGGGGGGGGGGGGGTGGGGGGGGGGGGGGGTGGGGGGGGGGGGGGGTGGGGGGGGGGGGGGGTGGGGGGGGGGGGGGGTGGGGGGGGGGGGGGGTGGGGGGGGGGGGGGGTGGGGGGGGGGGGGGGTGGGGGGGGGGGGGGGTGGGGGGGGGGGGGGGTGGGGGGGGGGGGGGGTGGGGGGGGGGGGGGGTGGGGGGGGGGGGGGGTGGGGGGGGGGGGGGGTGGGGGGGGGGGGGGGTGGGGGGGGGGGGGGGTGGGGGGGGGGGGGGGTGGGGGGGGGGGGGGGTGGGGGGGGGGGGGGGTGGGGGGGGGGGGGGGTGGGGGGGGGGGGGGGTGGGGGGGGGGGGGGGTGGGGGGGGGGGGGGGTGGGGGGGGGGGGGGGTGGGGGGGGGGGGGGGTGGGGGGGGGGGGGGGTGGGGGGGGGGGGGGGTGGGGGGGGGGGGGGGTGGGGGGGGGGGGGGGTGGGGGGGGGGGGGGGTGGGGGGGGGGGGGGGTGGGGGGGGGGGGGGGTGGGGGGGGGGGGGGGTGGGGGGGGGGGGGGGTGGGGGGGGGGGGGGGTGGGGGGGGGGGGGGGTGGGGGGGGGGGGGGGTGGGGGGGGGGGGGGGTGGGGGGGGGGGGGGGTGGGGGGGGGGGGGGGTGGGGGGGGGGGGGGGTGGGGGGGGGGGGGGGTGGGGGGGGGGGGGGGTGGGGGGGGGGGGGGGTGGGGGGGGGGGGGGGTGGGGGGGGGGGGGGGTGGGGGGGGGGGGGGGTGGGGGGGGGGGGGGGTGGGGGGGGGGGGGGGTGGGGGGGGGGGGGGGTGGGGGGGGGGGGGGGTGGGGGGGGGGGGGGGTGGGGGGGGGGGGGGGTGGGGGGGGGGGGGGGTGGGGGGGGGGGGGGGTGGGGGGGGGGGGGGGTGGGGGGGGGGGGGGGTGGGGGGGGGGGGGGGTGGGGGGGGGGGGGGGTGGGGGGGGGGGGGGGTGGGGGGGGGGGGGGGTGGGGGGGGGGGGGGGTGGGGGGGGGGGGGGGTGGGGGGGGGGGGGGGTGGGGGGGGGGGGGGGTGGGGGGGGGGGGGGGTGGGGGGGGGGGGGGGTGGGGGGGGGGGGGGGTGGGGGGGGGGGGGGGTGGGGGGGGGGGGGGGTGGGGGGGGGGGGGGGTGGGGGGGGGGGGGGGTGGGGGGGGGGGGGGGTGGGGGGGGGGGGGGGTGGGGGGGGGGGGGGGTGGGGGGGGGGGGGGGTGGGGGGGGGGGGGGGTGGGGGGGGGGGGGGGTGGGGGGGGGGGGGGGTGGGGGGGGGGGGGGGTGGGGGGGGGGGGGGGTGGGGGGGGGGGGGGGTGGGGGGGGGGGGGGGTGGGGGGGGGGGGGGGTGGGGGGGGGGGGGGGTGGGGGGGGGGGGGGGTGGGGGGGGGGGGGGGTGGGGGGGGGGGGGGGTGGGGGGGGGGGGGGGTGGGGGGGGGGGGGGGTGGGGGGGGGGGGGGGTGGGGGGGGGGGGGGGTGGGGGGGGGGGGGGGTGGGGGGGGGGGGGGGTGGGGGGGGGGGGGGGGGGGAAGGGGGGGGGGTGGGGGGGGGGGGGGGTGGGGGGGGGGGGGTGGGGGGGGGGGGGGGTGGGGGGGGTGGTGGGGGTGGGGGGGGGGGGGGGGGGGGGGGGGGGGGGGTGGAGGGGGGGGGGGGGGGGGGGGGGGGGGGCGGGGGGGGCGGGGCTGCGACGCCCAGCAGGCGACGACGAGGACACCGTGAGTGGGGCGGCGAAGGGGGAAGAGGCGGCTCCGTGCGGAGCCGCCTGCCGTCTGCCGGCCTCCGCTTCGCCCGTTCGCATGCTTGCATGCGAACGGGCTTGCGCCCCCACGCCGCCAGAACTCTTGGCGGCGTGGGAGCGCATCCTGGCCGTGCGGAAACGGCCTAAGGCATATACCAAAATAATAAGAGAAATTGCAGCTCAGTGCTTAATAGGGTGCTTATTTAGCTTTATTAAACTCTGCTCTCCACAGAAGCATACCTCAGGCAAACTTAATGTTCTTTCTGTTTTCTCTTGCTAGACTGCAAACAGAGCTATTTCCCTGTTTACTTTCAGTTCCAATGTTTGTGTTCTCTTTATGTTTAACCTCCTTTCTCTAGTTATCTTTCTGGTTCTATGTAGATGAATTGTGTGCTACAACAACCTTGTCAAGAATTCTTTTTCTAAGATGGCATGCACTTACTTTTAATTCTAATTTATAGAAGTTTTTTTTATTAGGAATGCATACACAGTTTGAAAGAAAAGAACATATCAAGTTACATAAATATCTCATAAATAGCATATGAATTATTAGTCACAATTACTTGTCTCCTGTTTTTCAAGGAGCTAAAGGCAATGTACAAGGAAGAATCTTATTTTGTCCTCAAAAAATCCTTCTCAGGTAAGAGAACTACTGTGAGGGGCATGGAAATAGTTTTGCTGCCTTGTAAACAGCGTACTTAAGGTTCAAAGTGAGATTTCTTAAGAGCAGAACCATCTAAAAGTAGATATTCTGTTTTGGAGAATTACAATTTAATCATTGTTCCCTGGGTCATAAACACTTTTCCTTCCTCAGTTCCCAGAGCAGCTTTGCAACTTTTAAAACATTTCTTCTTTTAAATAAATAGAAAAGGGAAAGGAGAAACACATATGAATGAATGAACATACATGTTAAGCCAGCATGGTGTAGTGGTTAAGAGCAGATGGATTCTAATCTGGAGAACCAGGTCTGATTCTCCACTCCACCTGAGTAGCAGAGGCTTATCTGGTGAACCAGATGTGTTTCTGCACTCCTACAGCCTTCCTGGTGACCTTGGGCTAGTCACAGTTCTTCGGAACTCTCTCACCCCCACCTACCTTTCAAGGTGTCTGTTGTTGGAAGAGGAAGGGAAAGGAGCTTGTAAGCCACCTTGAGTCCCCTTGCAGGAGAGAAAGGTGGGATATAAATCCAAACTCTTCTAATTATTATTATTTTGAAGGTAGACAATCCTGCCTGAAGCTGGCGCAGGGGCAAGATACATATGAATTTGTGTTCTATTTGCTAGTTTGTATGTTTGTGAATCGCAAAATAGGGAGGAAAATAAGCTTAAAGAAAAGTACACGAGCCCATTTATTTTTCTATGTTTATTATTACAGATACATTACAGGCTGCAACCTGCTTATATGTGTAAAGTGCCATTAAGTCACGGCCAACATGGTGACAGCACAGGGTTTTCAAGGCAAGAGACAAGCAGAAAAATATTTACTTTCCCAAAATCATTCAATGAGTTTCATGATGAAAAAGCATTTGAAAGTGGTTTCCCACAATATCCAGCCCTCTAGCCAGGCCCCCTCATCATTAAGTGTATTCTAATCTGGAGAACTGGATTTGATTCTCCCACCTCCACCTCAGTAGCCGAGGCTTATCTGGTGAACCAGATGTATTTTGCCCTTCTACATTCCTGTTGGGTCACCTTGGGCTAGTCACAGTTCTTTGGAGCTCACCCAGCCCCACCTACCTCACAAAGTATCTGTTGTGGGAAGAGGAAGGGAAAGGAACTTGTAAGCCACCTTTAGTCTCCTTATAGAGAGAAAGGTGGGATGTGAATTCAAACTTTTCTATTTTTCTTCTTCATTTCACCTATTGCCATTAAAAGGGTAGTCTAGCTTTACCAACAACCATCCGGCTATAAGCTGATCAGAGTTCAAAGAATAAAAACTGCTTTTGGCTCTGTCTAGCTTTCTCCACAAAGTCGCATGCAAAGAATACACACTTTGCTATGAAAGGCTTTAACAAGAAACTGTTCTTTGCAACATAGTAGCTACATCTGATCATTTCTGTTTTTCATTAATGTCCCAATTTCAGACTTAAAGTTAGTTCATTTTCATAATCACCCTTCAGCACTAATTGAAACATTCAATTAATTTAGCTGAAGCATTTACAGGTCTCTCTTCACCTCAGCCAATATGGCCATACTGATAAATGCTTTCTTAACCTCAAAGATGGATTATGGCAATCCGTTCTGTGTGGGGCAACCCTTGAAGACAACAAAGAAATTGCAACAGTTTCAGACTGCAGCAGCCTGGCTATTGTCAGGGGCTCACCGCTGGGGACATATGTTGCCCATTTTGAAACAGGCTGCCAGTCTGTTTCTGAGTTCAATTCCAGGTGCTGCTGTCTTCCAAATGTTTCTGTGCACCAACTTTGGTCATCAGGCAGCGATCTGCCGGCTATTCTACCACTTAGGGTGGCCCATCTGCAGAGGCGTATCGGGGGAACAGCGCCCGGGGACAACACCTGCTCCAGGCATCCCCACCCTGCCCTTTGGGGTGGGGCTTGAGTGCTTGGATGGACACTGCAGCGGCAGGCCCACTCCTAGGCCAGCCTGCTGCCATGGCGCCCATCCGAAACACACATCCCTGTCCTCCCTGCAGGCTGCCTCCTGTCCTCCCCAGGCACACAAGGCCGGGGAATCGCGCCAGCACGATAGGCCTCCCGGCTGCACAACTGAGCTCGGCCTTCAGCGCCAGTGAGCAGCATCATAGGGAGTGCCTTTTTAAGGTAGAGACATCAAACTTGTAGAGTGCCTTTGGGAAATTCTCCTAATGAGAACATCTGATTTTGGTTAAGTTTGGTTCAGGGGCAATGAGGACTATCCCTTTGGGGACCTTTAGCACTAAATCCTCTGACCCAAACTTCTCCAATCATTGGTGCTCTTATTCGGAGGGTCTCCTGCAAGTTTGGTGCCTCCATCTTGAAAAATATGCCCCCTGCATACACACTCATAAATTCCTCAATGTCTACAATGGGAAATTCCTCAATGTCTACAATGGAGCAAGGTCAGTTTATATTAGGAGAATCTGGGGAATTTCTGGGTATTTTTGTAGGGGGCACATTTTTAATGTAGTGGCAACAATCTTGCAGGGTGACTTTGGGACACACTCCTGATGAGACCACCCAGGTTTGGTAAAGTTTGGTTCAGGGGGCAGAATTTTATGGGTCATCAAAGGGGTAGCCCCCATCTCCCATTAGAAACCATTAGAAACAATGGGATATGGGGTACCTTATTTGGGGGCTTATGAAACTGGACCTCCTGAACCAAACTTCATAAAACTTTGGTGGTTTCATCAAGAGAATCTTCCAAAGCCCCACTGCACGTTTGGTACTACCAACTTGAAAAATGTGCACCCTACCAGTGGAAAACCAAAAAAAAGAAAAGAAAAAAATCCCCATAGGATTTAATAAAGTTGATGGAAAAAAGAAATTAAGAGATGTAATGACGGGCCAGTGAAAGGCAAGGGACTGTCACTGAAAACAAATGTCAAATATCAGAAATGTGTCATTCCAATAATTAAGGAAATGAGTCTTAGGGAACACTTCTATTTAGTCATTATTTGTTAGCAATGACCATTTTTTATTTGTCTTATTTAGTATAAGAATGTTGAGGGAATTGTAAAAAGATCACAGCTAGTCAGTTACTAGATCTGGAAGGAAAACAGGATGAGTTCAAGTAGATGATACCAAGTTGCTGAAGCACTAAAATCTCTGTAGCATAGCTGTATGTGACCACCAGTGGGGTTCTGTTGCCCAAATAATATGTATTATTTGATGGAATAGATATTCAAAATCCCAGCTGCACTAAGATGAAAGAGAGTTAAGTGTGATGAATAAACTGGGAAAGCCTAGAGCAGGCAGCGAAGCATCCTCTGCCACATTCCTCTGATCTGGAGTTTGTCTGTAAGGAGCCAGTGAACCAGTTTGTACACACACTTGTCTGAAGACCTAGCCAGCAAGCCTCTGACACATAATTGGGAATAGTAGTGGTGGTAAATTAGTTTGTGGTGCAAATGGGAGAATGACCCCTCAGTTATCCCTGGCCCAAGCAAGGAAGGCAGCACAGTGCCAGAAATAGAGCTGCACAACCATTTGCCACTTTGTCTGGTCTTTGTCCAGTACTGGAAACTCAGGGGGGAAATGAGCCTCAGCAAGTTTATTCAGAGAGCAACAGGGCCTGACATAATCCATTTAAAAAAGGGGGGTGTGTGTGCAAGTACAGCTGGCATCGTGTTGTGTTTGTTTCTCTAACCAACCCTACCCTACTATGTATTTTCCTTCTCTGTAATCTGATTCTTAACTATCATGTTTTCTGCTTCAATTAAACTTGTACTGGAAGAAAGTTCTTTTTAAAAACTAAAGGACTGCATCCTCAGGAGAAAGGGTAAAGGCTCCAACTCATATTAGTCCTTCAATAACTCAGAAATAACACACAAATACTCACAGTATCAGGAGGTGGAAAGGAGCAAACACCAGGAAGGAGGTGAACTCAACATCTCCCCTCACACACATGAATGTGTAGCTGAAGTGAATCTAAGATATATCTTCCAGTTTTATACTGGAAATACTATTGACTAAAACATCTTAGGATGGCATAGTACTGGTTCTGATACAGCTTGGATAGTAGTCCAACTGGTAACATTTTCCTCATTAATCTTGTCCCCTAAGTGGTTAATGAAGGTGCTGAGCCAGTGGAGGACCATGCAAAGGGCTGAATGCCTGAGAGAACGAGATCCATAACAGGCTTCAAGAGAACTTCAAGGGATAGGAAATTCCAAAGTTAGGCACTTAGAAGGTCCTATCCATAGTTACCACCTGCCTCACATCCACAGGGATGGGCATAGACAGTGAATCTTGGAAAGATGATCTTGGCAGGCTGGATGGTAAGAAAGAGACAATCCTTCAGGTAGCCACATCCCAAGCCATTTACATTGCAGCTCTAAGCAGATTCACATCAAACCATTGATTTCATTTTTAAAGTATTAAAGTGACCCAGAAGTGTGTGATTCTGCTTATTATTGCACCGCTAAGGACTTAAAGGTAAGCACCAGTGCTTAGATTTGTGCTGAGAAGAAAAAGGGGGGGGGAGCCATGGCAGATTCCTGTCAATAGCCTGACAGTTTGAATCAATTGAAATTTCTGGCTAGTTTTCAGAGGCAGGGCCATGTAAAACACAGTAGATTAATCAAACCTAGATGGATCAATATAGCCAGATTGCATTTGTCAAAGAATGGCCCTAGCAGGTGTATCAGCTGAAGGTAACAAATGGTGCTATGAGGAATTAGAGATCATGTTGGAAGTTTGCGTTGGTTACTGCCACATACAAGAGCATTTCAGAAGAAAACCAGCTCGTTCCATAGACTACAGCCAAGGTTTTCACTGTGCAGATCATGAAAAGTTATGGTAGGTTTTAAATGAAACAGGTATGCCACAACATCTGGTTGTTTTGATGCATAACTAATGTTCTGGACTTCAGGCTACTATTAGGACAGAATGTGGAAAAACAAAATGGTTTCCAGTTTGCAAAGATGTCAGACAAGGATGCATTTTATCTCTTTATGTCTTTATTCTACAGCAGAACATATCATAAGGAAAGCTGGATTTGATTTACTTAAAGGTGAAAATTGATGGAAGGAACATTAACAATTTGAACAGTTAGATTCAAGTCCAGTAGCATCTTAAAGACCAACAAAACTTTTGAGGTATAAGCTTTCAAGAATCAAAGCTTCATCACATGCTAGTAGGCATGGTGATCCCTGAGTCTTTATATCAGTCAGAAGGTGGGATGAGTATTGTAAAGGATGCTTGTAAAGGATACAAAGGTACAATGTACATGGAAATCACCGTGAAGGGAAATGCTTGCAACAGAAAATTAGCACCTGTAGAATCCTATGTAAGAATTCTATATCCCTACAGAGTCTTGGGGGGTCCAAGAATTTTCTGAATCTACTCAATTTCAGAAACCTCATGTTGCAATTTTCCCTTGAAGTGTCTTTGTGGATTGCCACTCTTGAAGATTAAAATGTTCTCTCACTGGTTTTGAATGTTGTGATTTTTAATGTCAGATTTATGTTCATTTATTCTTTTGCATAGGGACTGACTTGTTTGTCCAGTGTAGAGAGTGGAACAGCATTCCTTACATTTATAACACTGGAAGATGGACAATTTGAGATATGTAGATATGTAGATGACACCTCATTACTTGAAATGACTTGATCTGACTACTGATTAAAGGTAAAGAAAATGAAAAAGCAGAATTATAGCTGAACATCAAAAAGACAAAAGTAACGTCTGCCATGGAATTATGCAACTTAAAGGCTGATAATGAAGAAACTGAAATTGTTCAAGATTTTCTGTTTTGTGGCTCAATCAACCAAAAAGGGAGACTGCAACCAAGAAATCTGAAGGAGATAGAGACTGGGAAGGGCATCCATGCAGGAGTAAGAAAAGATTCTTAAACGTAAGGATGTGTCGCTGGTGACCAAGATTGAGATAATTCATACTATAGTATTCCCCCTTATTATGTATGAGTGTAGAGTCTGTCCTCCACCAGCACAGTCTCAGCAGAGCACAGTCTCAGTTGCCAGGTGCCCTGGGTTCTTCTCCCTCCCCACCTACGCATGCTGCCAGCGCCTTCCTGCTTCTCTAAAATGCACATATTGAGCGATCAAGAGATTGATTTTTTGATGCAAAGTAACAACAAAGAGGACTTTTGCAGGGAACAGTACAAGCAGGCATCTTTTGAGCTGTGCCCCGTCTCCCCCCCACCCTCTGTTTCTGCCCTCCTGGATGGCTGAGAGGCTTGTCAAACTTTATTTCAGGCAAAATTCTGTTTTAAAACAAGTCTCTCTTTTCTCTTATCTTGAGATGGTGGCAGAAAAGTGTGCATGTGTGGAGGGCAAGGGAGTCGGGGAGAGAATATCAGCTCTGTGCTTTTAAGGCTGTTGATGGGCGGAGTTAAGAGAACCAGGAGAAGCAGAGACTCAGCAGAGTTCAGCAGACAAACTCCACTGCGTGCTGTGGGCTGCCTCCTTGCGTGTAAAACAGAGAAATGCGAGGAAAGCCCACTGCAATCCCACTGCACAGAGAACAGGCTCAGCAAACATAATGGGCCAATTTAAAACATTTCTATGCATAGAAATGGATAGGGCCTTTTCAATGGTTACATCCCAGCTATGCAGGGTTTTTTCCAGTGCCAACTAAAACCCCTTTTAATCAACAGAATACTTTCTGCTGGCATTCAAGACATAAAAACACAGGACAAGATGGGGAGCAGGATTAACAAATACAAAATTGTCAATGATTGCCAAAAAGCCCTCTACAAATCAATATATCTTCATACTACTGTACCATGATACCACAATAATTTCCATCCTCGCTAAGTCTGTGCAATACAGCTCTTATGGACTATTCCTCCCCAACCTTGCTAAGTCTGAAAGGGGGGGGGGGGACCTGTTTGATGAAAGATCTTTTCCTAATGAAACTTCTAACAAAATCTAATTTAAATCCCGTCCCTGAATTCTTTTTTTTCAGTGTTGCACTGAGTCAGAATTTTTTTACATTCAGAAAGGTCAGTCAAATGTGGTTTCTGTCTAAGCTACAGAATTTGGACAATTATGGAAACAACTGGCAGGTTCCGGGCATCAAGTGCTCCATTTTCCAAGTTGCATCAGAATCTGAAGCAATCTGTTTAGTACGGTAGCATTATAAGTAGCAATAGCAACTGCATTTAGGGTTCATCACCTCAAAGATGAATAATACAGAATATACAAGGCATGAGTAATTTTTAAAAATGCAATTAACCCCCAGTCTTTTTGGCTTCAAGAAAATTGATACCTGAAGCAATATCTATGAGCCAGATGTCGAATATTTACCTCTGAGCACATTATGTGCAAAGATGCATGTGTTCTTGAGGACAACACAGAAGCAAGGAAGCGACAGAATTGTTCTGCAGGTAAGCACAGATTCCATTAGAGAATAATTATCTGACATCTCTGCTTCAGTTCTCACAGTTGGAAAGTCAATGAAAGACCCTGCCTGAAATTCTGTAGAGCTCCTGCCACTCAGAATATTTAAATTTATGTAGAGATGGTAGTGTAACAGAAATTAGGAGGCACCATAGCACATCTAGTCTTTACCTGTTGTATACATATTTCCTTTGTGGGTGTTACAATGGTCTCCAGTCCACCCTGTTTTGCAAACCTTGGGGAAAATGAGACCTCTCAAGAAAATACCTAACAATAATTTATTTATATCCTGCCTTCTCCCCAATGGGAACCCAAAGCAGTTTACATTGCTCTGTGCTGCTCCACTTTTATTTTCACAACAACCTTGTGATGTAGGTAAGGATGAGAGTGTGCAACTAGCCCAAGATCACCCCCAAGCTTCCATGGCATGGTGGAATTTCAAACTTGGGTTTCCCAGATTCCAGCCTGATACTCTAACTACTATACTACACTGGCTCATAATTGTATGATGGGAGGGGTGGAATGCAACGGGAGGAGTGAGTGAGGGGTGGCATACCCTCCCTTCCCTCCCTCCCCTTCCCTTCCCTTGCATGGCACTCCTCCCCCTGGTGTGGTGACATTTTTTGGCAGCAACAGCAGTTGCACCCCTCTCCTCCCCTCCCTCCTGTAGGGTGGGTGGGCCATGTCCAGATGCTGGGCCCCCTCCCTTTCCCTCCCTTGCATGCCACCCCTCACTCTGACAAGGATAATGCTCTGACAAGGATAATGAATAAGACATGTAGCAAACACACCATAGCCCTGTTCGTGTTACAGCAAACGAACCTATATCCTGAATATGTAACTGTGTTCACATTACAAATTAAACTGGGGGCTGACACCAAGATAAAAGTGGGATTTAAAACCACATTTTCAGATGTACATGTGTTGAATGTAATATGCAACTTACTCAACGTGACACAGAAAAATCAAGTGTACGTGGATGGTATGTGCATCCATTGTAACTTGCAAGCAGGGCTCATGTACAAAGCAGAAGGCAACCTTAAAAAATTGAAAGCTTTTATCACGTGAGTATTTATGCATGTCTTCCTGGAGCCTTTACAGTGTGAGACAGGTGGGGAGAACAGTGCAAGATGACTATCACACCAATGCTGCCCACCTAAGGGAGAGGAATTGATGAGATAACACCCTCCTCCCACCCCCAAGGCTGAGTGGCTGACTGCAAATCTACACTTGATTTAAGGCAGCCTACTGCATACACAAGAGGTGAGAGATCTGAATCAGAAAACTAAGTTCTCAGTCTGCACCCTTGTAGCCTAAGCTGGAAGATGCTGTTGCTCAGGATACTCCTGGGACAGACAAGTTAAACCTAGCCTGAGATACGGCAGCCCTTCATATTTGCAGTGGGAAAGGCATCTCCACGTTTCATTCCTGGGGGAGCCCCCCTCCCATATACAGACAAGTCCTTCATGGCAGGGTAGCAAACTGTGCTGGTACCGTGAGAGGCCAAGTAAAGATTTCTGGGCCAACTTGAAGCCCATCGCTCGCATCTGCTGCTTGGGCACATCAGGTTCCTGAAATAAACGTTGCCACATTGGGATCATTGAGTAGGACAGATTTGGTGGAATAGCCCCCACCCTCCTTTTTAAGGGTACCTAGCTCTCAGACTCTTCCCTCCCACCCCACCCCCTGCCTTCCAGCCACATCCTTCTCCCCAACAAATCCATTTTAATTCGACCTCATCACCCCAATAGATGGGCAGTATCTGCCTGCACACAACTCATCCGGATGCGAGTGCCGACAGCCCACGTAAACACGTGGCCAAGCGCCTGGCCACGCAGCCACACAAGGCTCGCCTTCTCTCCCCCCCCCCCCTCAATTCGCCTGTCGATCTTCTCCCCTTTCCAAAGGAAGCTTAGCATCCTAGGATCAGTGAACCCCCCCCCCCCCGATCATTTCCTCACCTCACACCCCTCTTCCACCCGGCCCTTTTCTTTCCGGCCTCCTCCTCGGAATCTCCCTGGGGAGGAGGGAGCCGATGGGGGTGGGGGGTGGGGGCAACGGAGTGAGTCACGCTTGGGAGAAGCGGGGAAACTCCAGCTGCTCTGCTGGGGCCAAAACAGCTGGCGAGGCGCATGCGCATCCCTAGCCTTGGCTCTCCACCCTCTGTCCCTCCCCTGCCTTCCCCTCTCCACCCCTCCCCTCCTCTCTCCCTGCCGGCTGGGTGCTGAAGTTGAGCGGATGGCAGCCAAGCAGCTCCGTTAGCGACCAGCTGCACCAGCCTTTCCCTGGGACCGTTCAGTGCCAATCACACCCATCCAGCCGGGGGTGGGTAAGGCATTCCGTTTTTCTTTCAACCTCAGCTTGGGACAATCAATGGCACCAAAATGTCGGCTTTATAGACCGATGCATGGCAATATAGAGAGCCATATAGGAAAAGATGGGCGAGGGGAGGGGAGGGGGGCGGCAGCGCCGTTCGGGAGAAGGAAGGGACTGGCTCGCCTGTCTGCGCGTGCGAGCCGGGGAGCGCTGAAGGGGGCAACCGATGGGGCTGGTGGGCGACTGGCTGAGATGCGCGTTTGTGGGTGGGGGTGAGGGGGAGATGTTGTTTCTCTCCAATGATGCAGGAAGCGGGGGGAGAGAGAGGTTCTGAGCGTGTCTTCCCCGCAGGGCCAGATCTATATTTTTTTGTAGGGGGGCAAAAGTACAAAATGACGCCCCCTCTCCCGTGTATCATAAACATATTTTATTTATATGTATGTATACAATCAACCTATATAGTTTACATCTCTTTTAAATGATAGGATAGATTATGTTGACCACTGTGAATTGTAAATGAATAATTATACTTTTACATTGTTTTATTTATTTACAAATGTTTGAATATTCCCTCAGGCTCTCTGCACACTTAAAAACCCAACCTAAAGAGAAAGTTTTTCAGCCTCACCTTTTCTTGAACGTTTTTATAAATACATTACACATAATTTTGACACTGGAAATACCAAACACCCCTCGCTCTTCTTCGCTGCCTGATAAAGAAAAGCTTTATCTGGTAATTATGTTGGTAGAAGCGAAAATGACCAAACTGAAGCTACTGCATTTCTGTCACTGGAAAAGACTCTCTGGAAAGGGCAATAAAGCTAGGGAACATTGAAGACAGTAGGAAAAGAGGAAGACCCACCATGAGATGGATTGCCTCCATGAAGGAAGCCACGACCCTCAGTTTGCATAACCTGAGCAAAGTTGTTTTAGAGTCCGTTCCTTCATCGGTCAGAAGTTACTTGGTAGCAAATAATGCATATTCTATCCTTTTCCCTGCCCCCCTTCCTTTCCCAAGGTGTAAATTCAGGCTCTTTGGGAAAGGCCAACAAGCCTGTCAGATGAGGGTGCAGGTCTACTTGGGACCTTTGGCAAAGCCAAGCATAACACAGTTCCCAGTTTCAAAGTGTGGGGCTGGGGGAGAGAAGAGCCTGTCCTTTCCCCTTCTGACCTATTCAACTCCAGGCTGCTCCAGGGTTTGCAGCTCCTCAGCAGAGCAAAAAGAAGGGGAGAGGGGAAGGTGGTGCATCAGACATGCGGCTAAACCATTAATGGTTACCAGCCCCCCAAACTCTTCTCCCCATGTGAGTATTTAGAATGTGCTCTAACACCCCCCCCCCCCAGAGGTCTTGTGTTCCCAAAGCCTACCACAGCTACTGTCAACCAGAGGTAGAGCGAGGGGAAGCTCTGCCCCAGGGGGCGCGCCCTGTGCCTCTGCCATGGCTGCTCCCACCCCTGCCCCAGAACGCACTCGCCACAGCCTTGCCATGCCTCCACTGCGGCTTCACTCAGGGTGTCGCGCCACACTCTTCTGTCAACACATGGTCCTTAAAAGTAGGGGAGGGCAAGAAGACAGGAACTGGAAAGTTCTGCAGGTGAAAGAGCAGAGGATGTTTCAGCCAGAGGAAGGAGGAATATTAACAAGGCCAAGGAAGGTTACCTGGAGGTCTGTAGCTTCCCCGTGGACCCACCACACATACTGTGTCTGCAAAGTTGTTCCTCCATGGGTTTGGGAGCTGAGAATTTAGAAACAGTTCAAGTCAGGAAAGCAAAGTTTGGTTGGGGAGGGAGAGAAAGGTCTTGTTTAAATTTGGGGGGGAGAACGAGGAGGAAAGAAGCAGGCATAAGATGGAGTGGAGGACAAATGTAAGACAGACCAATGCCACCTTGCAGGTGTGAAAAAAGGCTTTCATTTCCTTAACTTTCTCCACTGGGTTTATTCCCAAAAAGAAGGTCATGGCTGTTATCTCCTCTCATAAAGGTATCTTATAGAATAAATGCCTCCACCCCCCTTCTTTGTCTCCCCTCCAAATCATAGTAGCTGCTTGGTGTGTGTGTGGTGTGTGTGGTGTGTGTGTGTGTGTGTATGGCTTATAGACATTCTTCTCGTCATTCATGGGGATGACCAAGAATGTATTTCCTTTCCATACTGGCCAGATCTTCCCTTGCAGGTACCTGTCCTCTCTGTTCTGCCAGATCAGCAAGATCCTCAGACTTGGTTGGATTCTTTTCCCCATTGCTTTCTTTCTAGGAAAATATCAGAGGGCTTAAGGTTGGAAGTGAGGCAAGCAAAAGTACACATTCACACAAACAATGTGGAGGAGGGGCTGGCTGCTGGAAGGTGGTACCAGAACCCCAATCATCCTGTCTGGGCAAAGGAGAGAGAGAGAGAGCGAGAGAGCACCAGCCCTCTAGGCAGATGTAGTCAAAATCTACTGTTGTCATTCAGTGAGTGAAATGTCAGGCTTTCTCTGAAGTGCCTGCCAGAACTGCTGACTCCACCTCTTGGGCATTGCATGTGTGCAGGGGAGGAGGTACACCTTTCAGAGTCTTTTACCTCCATCTTTCTCTCCAAGAACTGTGAAGACTGATGGATCCTTACTCTTTTCTACTTACATTTGTCTTGTCTACTCCTGTTTCCTTTTTCACTCCTTAGCCCCTGGTCCATAAAGCACTTTGGGCTACAAGGGTGACTCAGTCAAGACTGTTCTTTGATGCCAACAATTTTAAATTGGAATTAAATGATGTGATGAGGTTTGTTTTAGAGTATGAAATGACAGCATAATCTAAAAAACTGGAAAATTACAGTTTTTAAAATTTATTTGGACATTCTTTTAAATTCAAGTACCTAACCCCTCCTGCATTTATTTTAGAGGGTCCCCCCCAAACCATGCATATTACCATGCATCACCAATGTCATGTGCCTTAAAGTGAAATTTATCACATTATTGTCACAGGGTTATCTTATAGCATTAACTGTTGTTTGTGATTTGCATTGCTTCTACTTCCAGCTTAGTTTTCTTATCAATCAGTTATCTGCCAGTGGAGTGGTTTGAATATTCCTTGTCACCTATGGTCACTTTCTGAAAAGAACTACGTTAGAACTGAAGCCTGCCTGGATGTACAATCATAGGGATGGAAGTCCTGACCTTTGGCTCATAGGCATGGACAGGCTGTGATACTTATGGTGATTAAAATGTACTCTCATATATGTTTAGAGGCACTCTTGTCTTACATATTCCATTACACATTTTGGTACTAAAACAGGTTTTTAGGGGGACAGTTTTAAAATGTAGCCCTTCTCTCTCAGAATATTATGTTTTAGGATGAGGTGACAATTCGGATAAAATGGTTTCCCTTTCTTTTGGTAGCCTCAGGATTTTCTTGAGTTCATCCTGTCATCTCAGGTCTGTCACATGTAAATGTGTCAATTGCTTCCCCTGAACTGACTTGGAAACTTTGTTGAAAGGTTGTATATAAGCGATAAGCGATATAAACAATGTTGTTGACTGTAGGATGTTTTGGAGGACGTTGATTCATAGGGTTGCCATGAGTCGAAAGCAATTTGATGGCACTTAACATACACATACAGTAGAGCTGATAGGTGATAAATGGGAGTTCTCACATGCATGTATGAACACCTTTAATTTCTATTGTGAGATTTATCATAATAGACAATGGCAAAGAAATCAAATGAGTTTTCTCACCAGTTTTTCATTTTTGACCAGCTTAATCACCAATCAGTTTATCATATACTGGGACCCATTTCCCTTTAATAGGGATAAGTAACTGTACAGCAATTAATTCTCTGCTTTGCTCTGTAGAGTTCATATGTTTAGGACACAGCTGACTCTACTTTTGCACTAAGGACATTTTGTTTGGCTTCCTGCAGATGGCCCAATTGCATGACTCACAGTGTGGGTTCTCTCATACCACCTCCACCTAATCTTGAAAATGTGAAGTATCTAATTGGTAGAATCTGCATCATGTTCCTGATAAACATAGGCAGTACCACACAGGTGCTGAAGTCACCCATGCCTTGGCCCTAACTGACATAAAGTTATGGCAGATTATAACCCCTAGCCATTCTGTGTCCCGGCTGCGGGCTGGGCATTTGGACTCAGAAGGATAAAAGCTATCTATTGACTCTCACACACCATCCCTGTGTTTCTACTTTACTCTGTGTCTGCCTGACTTCTGGCCATTCTAGACGGCTCCCTCCAGTCATTGCTAGCATTCAGATGAAAAGAGCTAAGGGATATATCAGCGCAAGGGTGAAATAGTTTCCTCAAAAAAGCTTTTTGGACTTTTTGCTCATTGATAAGCGGGCAAGAGGTAGACAGAGGGAAGCAAGCTGTGTATCTGAAGCCACAGGGAAGAGAAATGGAGGGGAAAGTCTCAGCAGTTACAAATGAAATGGGGTTTCCAGGAACAATCTTGCCCTTCCCTATTCTTGCTTCTCCTGACCTAGATGCCTGTCTTCTAGAATCCCCTGACTTTTCAAGGCATTTCAAGATTCTGAGAGGTTTAAACGTAGACTGGGTGTAGAGGTGCCAAATTTCTGGAAAGGCTTCAGCTTTTTTAATGTTTTTTTAAAAAACATAAAAAATTGCAGAAAACTTGAAACATCAGCAATACTTACTATCAAACCTAAACTTATTTTACTCCTAAACAGCACCAGTGTAGCAACAACATCAGTTATAGAATAACATTTATAACTTGGGTGGCATATCTGTCCATGGAACTTCAAAGTTTTGCTACCTTTGTTTTCTACAAGAAAAATTGCAACCATACCCAGTATTTCAGGGAGAGATGCAAATATCTGCTCCATACCACCTTAACATGTGTATATTAAGTTTTGCCATTTGGAAGGTAGGAAAAATTTAAAGTTGAGTTTTGCTATTCAGACGTAGGAAAAAAAACACAAAAGGTGGAGCCATGAGTATATTTGTTTATCATTAAAAATACACATTTCATTACATATTCCTGAAATGACCATTATGAAATGATGTAGATTATCTTATATATATGAACATATACAGACATTTTGAGTAAAATCTTACCTTAAAATAAAACATTCCACTCATTCCAAAAGGAAAAACCATTTCATAAGGTATTTTGTGTGTGTGTATGTACTTCCAAATTTTGCAGTTTTTCCACAGGAAAACTGAACAGGCTTCTCATACTTTTCATACTGTACATTTGGAGTAACATACTCATTCCAAATGAGAAAATACCGGTAGTTCTCATAATTTTTTATGTGTGGGAGGAGGGAGCCCAGGAAGAAAGGGAAAATAGGGTTTTCTGAATTTTCTTCATTTTTTCTTGGCCTTTCACATTAAGTGAGAGTCAACTGAAAAATTTCCTGTTAACACTGATAATATTCAATAGCTGAATGTTCAGCCCCCCTCCCCAAAATATACATTCAAGACCCACTAAATCAGTGATGGCAAACCTATGGCACGGGTGCCAGAGATGGCACTCGGAGCCCTCTCTGTGGGCACGCATGCACAGAGTTCATCATGTGGGGGGGCGGAAAATCCCCCCCACACGCACACACATATCTAGGCTGGCCTGGGCAACTGAGCATGATGTGCATGCACCACGGTGAGCAGGGAGGACTCGGCTGGTGGGCCTGGTGCTTATGCTCCAGGTGACTGCTGCCGGGGGGGGGGGGTGCAGAGGAGGCAGAGATGCTACAGAGGCACAGAGCGGTGCATGTGGAACTTGCTGGAGGCTAGAGCAAGCTGACCCCTACTCAAGCGGGTGGGGTGGAGGAAGAGGGAGCCAACCGCTTTTTTCTAAACTAAAACCTCAGCATTCAGGTTAAATTGCCGGGTTGGCACTTTGTGATAAGTGGGGTTTGTGTTGCAATTTGAGCACTTGGTCTCAAAAAGGTTCGCCATCACTGCACTAAATGTTCACACTACCTTTACAGAGGACAGTATACAAACTTTTACAACAATTTTAAAAAATGAGGATAAGAGGGTAGGATCGGCTGATATGTTGGGATTAATGTACCATGAAGTTTTGTGGAAGGGACACTCTACAGTGGCTTCCACATAGTCTTCTGACTGGTTCTCCATTACACCTTAAATTAAACCTGTACAGGAATTTCTAGGGCCTATGGTTGCCAACTCTGGCTTGGGAAATCCCTGAAAATTTGGGGGCAGTGTCTGGGGAAGCTAGAGTTTGGCCAGGGGAGTGAGCTCAATGGGGATATGATTCCCATCCAGTCTGTTCTTCAAAGGTGCATTTCCTCCAGAGGTACTGATCTTTGTTGCCTGGAGAGCAGTTCTAATTCTGGAAGATTGGCAACCTTACGCAGGGTCAGTCACAAAGGGTCTGGTACATGCCATCCAGGCCACAATTGGCCCTGAAAGCAGATCTGCATACATAGAGAGGATATAAGCCAAAAAATAGCACTGTATAACTGGACCAATTGTGCTGGGTAGGATACTGTCTCATGAGGAGGGAAAGGGTTGTAGTTCAGCAGAAGAGCCTCTGATTTCTGTGCAGAAGGTCCCAGATTCAATCCCCCATATTGCCAGTTTAAAAGGTCCAGACCGTAGGTGATGTGAAATATCTCAGCGGGAGACCTTATAGAGCTGCTTTTGGTCCAAGACAATTCTGACTTTGATGGGCTGATGGTGTAAATCAGTATAAGGCAGTTTCACGTGTCTTCATGTGAGACTGTGCAGAAAGATAGGTTTGGCAATTGGCACAGAATGGGCACAATTCTCAACTCTCAAAAGTCTCAACTTTTATTTTCATGACTTTTCTTCCCTTAAGGTTTTGGAAGATACATTTGTCCTAAGTGTGTCCTCAGATCTCAGAAGATAAGAGGAATAAGGGGTTTTAATGATCTTTGTAGCTCTCAATGATTTGCAGACATAGAATCCGTTACATTACCAGTGTGTCAGAGAGCCAGCGTGGCATAATGGTTAAGACAGGGGTAGGGAACCTGCGGCTCTCCAGATGTTCAGGAACTACAATTCCCATCAGCCTCTGTCAGCATGGCCAATTGAGTTGGGTTTGTGAGAGGCGTGATGACCGCATAGTGACTTGCCTGCCTGGTGCGAAGGTTGCGGATGTCACGCTTCGTCTAGATAGGCTTTTAGACAGTGCTGGGGTGGAGTCAGCAGTTGTGGTCCACATTGGCACCAACGACATTGGGAAATGTAGCCGGGAGGTTCTGGAAGCTAAATTTAGGCTGCTAGGAAACAGGTTGAAGTCCAGGACCTCCAAGGTGGCATTCTCAGAAATGCTACCTCCGCTTCCACGCCAGCAGGGCGAAGCTAGGCAATGAGGAGATACAGGGTACTCAAATGCGTGGATGAGAAGGTGAGGGTGTAAGGACTAGAGGGTTTCAGATTTGTATCAGGAACTGGGGAACCTTTTGGGACAAGGTAGGCCTGTAGCCACAAACGGGACGGGACTTCATCTTAACCAAAGAGGAACCAGGCTGCTGGCATACCAACATTAAAAAGGTGGCAGAAACAGCTTTAGAGAGAAAACTGATCACTGGGGAAAAGCCGACAGGAGCTGAGGTGACTTCGGTTCGGAATACCAGTATCTAAGTGGGGGATGCAGACAGAGAGGGAGAAGTTTTTTCTAAACTCTCAACCACATACAAGCAAGCGAACATATAGCAATGTGCATGTGACAAGGGATAGTGTCTACAAAAGCACTTGAGGGGTAAAGCACATAAACTCCCAGGTTAAGGATACACAGAGACAGGGCGTATACAGGTGTCTCTATGCTAATAGGTAGAAGCATTCGACCTAAAAAATGGGGAGAGCTAGAGTACAGAGTTTTGAAGGAGGGACTTTGATATAGTGGGCATTACAGAGACATGTGGTGGAATGAGGAGAACCAGTGGGATATGCTGTTATACCAGGCTACAGGCCTCTATAGGAAGGATAGGACAGGGGGCGCATTGGGGGTGGAGTTGCCCTTTACATCAAGGAGAGCATAGTATCACATAAAATAGACAATGCAAGTAGAGTTGAGTTCCCCTACAGAATCACTGTGGATATCAATACTCAGGTGTGAAGGACAGTTTAATATTAGGAATATATTATCGTCCCCCCTGACCCAAAGTGCACAAAGAGGATCTCTGAGATGGAAAAAAGAAATTAGAGAGAGCCAACAAAAACAAAAAAATGTAGTGGTAATGGGTGATTTTAACTATCCCCATATAAACTGGAAATGGCCATGTTCAGGTCAAGTAGTAAGGAGAGAACATTCCTGGATATGCCTAAATGACTGTGGCTTAGGAGCAGATGGTTGTAGGAACCAACCAGGGGAGAGGAGTGATCCCAGATCTAATTCCTATGTGGGACCCAGGACCTGGTGCAGGAAGTCAAAGTGTTGTTGAGCCGATAGGGGAACAGCTTAACCACCAATGCTGTCCAGGATTCAAGTATCCTCAGCATTAACAAGTTGGCAACTACTAAAATGTAGTTAAGACATTCGGCTTCTCCTTCAAGGAAAGGGAAATTTCTCAAAGATGAGGGGATGAGTGCGCAGGGGAAGCTGAAAGGGAAAATCAAAGAGAGTCAAAACTGTCCAGGATGTGCTTGGAGGTTATTTAAAAAACACAGTCTTAAAAGCCTTTCAGCTGGAAATGTGTCTCCACAGGTTAGAAAAGGCAGCACCCAGTCCAAAAGAAAGCCACCATGGTTAACAAGAGAGGTTGGAGGAAATTATCAGGAAAAAAAAAGAAAATGTCTTTTTTTTAGAAAAATGTGGAAGTCCAATAGTTTGAAGCTTATGAGAGAATATGAGAGGGACTTACACTAAATGGTGGCAAAAAGAGAAGCAAGTTAGCATGTAAGGGAGGCAAAAGGGATTATGAGGAACGCATTTAAGCCATGCGAACATCAAGACCAGCAACAAACAGTTCTTCAAGTTTACATCAAAAAGCAGGAAGCCAGGCAAGGGAAGCTTGGTAGGCCCGCATTAGATGACAAAGGAACAAAGGGTGTAAGCTAAAAGATGGCAGAGGTGCAGATTGCAGAGAAGCTGAATGAATTCCCTTTGCATCTGTCTTCACCCAAGAGGAGGTGAGGGGAGGAAACATTTCCTGCACCTGGAACCAAGCTTCTTAGGAGGCAAATCCAGGGTAAACTAGCTAAGATAGTGGTAGACAAAGGAAGAAGTTCTTGGCAGCCATTGATAAACTAAATGTTACCAAATCCCCTGGCCCTAGATTGGCATTCACCCAAGAGTTCTTAAAAGAGCTCAAGCATGAAATTGTTGATCTTCTCTCACTTTAATATGCAACTCTATCCCTGAAATCAGGCTCCATCCCTGAGAGACTGGAAGATGGCCAATGTCACACCAATCTTTAAGAAAGGATCTAGGGGGACCCAGGAAATTACAGGCCAGTCAGTTCTGACATCTGTTCCTGGTAAATTAGTAGAATCTATCATTAAAAGATAAAAATTATAAGACATGTAGAAAAGCAAGACCTGCTGAGAAAGAGTCAGCATGGCTTTTTGGTGCAGAGGGAGGCAGATCCTGTCTCTACAAACTTACTAAGAGTTCTTTGAGGGTGTAAACAGGCATGTGGACAGGGGTGAACCGGTGGACATTGTCTACTTGGATTTCCAAAAGTGCTTTTGACAAAGTTCCCTCACCAGAGACTGTTGAGAAAGCTCTAGCAATGAAAGGAATAAGAGGGGAAGTCCACTCCTATGGATTAAAAAACTGGTTGAGAAACAGGAAACAAAGAGTGGGTGTAAATGGGAAGTTCTCACAATGGAGAGATGTCGGGGAGTGGTGTCCCCAAGGATCTGTTTTGCAGGGACTAAGGAGTGCTCTTTAACCTATTCATAAATGACCTGGAAGTAGGGGTGGAGTAGCTGGTGGCCAAGTTTGCAGGATGATACCTTCAAAATTATGTAGGGTGAGTGAGAACCACAAAGGATTGCTGAAAGAGCTCCAAAGCGGACCTTGATAAATTAGGGGTGAGTGGGCTCAGAAATGGCAAATGCAGTTCAATGTAGCAAAATGTAAAAATTGATGCACATAGGGCAAAAAAATCCAAACTTCACATACATACGCTACAGGGGTCAGTGCTATCAGTCCACAGGCACCAGGAAAGGGATTTAGGGTGTCTTGAAGTTGAAGTAGTTCCATGGGAATGTCAACTCAATGCATGGCAGCTGTGAAAAAAAAGCAAACTCTATGCTGGGGATCATTAGAAAAGGAATTGATAATAAAACTGCAAAGATTGTCATGCCCTTATATAAAGCAGTTGGATGCGACTACACTTGGAGGTACCTGTGTCCAGTTCTACAGTCAGCCGCAGATTCTCCAAAAAAAAAAGGATATTGAGGAGATAGAAAAAGTGCAAGCAGAGACAGGGCAACAAGGATGATTGAGGGGACTGGAGCACACCTTCCCTATGAGGAGAGGCTGCAGCGTTTGGGACTCTTTAGTTTGGAGAGGAGGCGGCTGAGGGGGGGATATGGATTGAAGTCCTACAAAATTATGCATGGGGTAGAAAAATGCTTGACAAGAGAGAGACATTTTTCTCTCTTTCTCACAAATACACTAGGAACCAGGGGGCATTCATTTTAGAAAATGCTGGGGAAGAATTAGGACTCAATAAAAGGAAACACTTCTTCAATGCTAACGTGGCATTAGAGTTGGTGTTTGGAATATGCTGCCACAGGGAGTGTGGTGATGGCCACTAACCTGGATAGCTTTAAAAGGGGCTTGGACAGATTTATGGAGGAGAAGTCAATTTATGGCTACCAATCTTGATCCTCTTTGATCTGAGATTGCAAATGCCTTAACAGACCAGGTGATTGGGAGCAACAGCCGCAGAAGGCCATTGCGTTCACATCCTACATGTGAGCTCCCAAAGGCACCTGGTGGGCCACTGCGAGTAGCAGAGAGCTGGACTAGATGGTCTTTGGTCTGATCCAGCTGGCTTGTTCTTATGTTCTTATCATCTGGAGAGCCGCAGGTTCCCTACCCCTGGGTTAAGAGAAGGTGCACTCTAATCTGGAGAATCGGATTTGATTCCGTTTTGCCACTTGAGCTGTGGAGGCTTATCTGGTGAACCAGATTAGCTTGTGCACTCCAACACATGCCAGCTGGGTGACTTGGGCTAGTCACAGTTCTTTGGAGCTCTCTCAGCCCCACCCACCTCACAGGGTGTTTGTTGGGGGGGGGGAAGGGAAAGGAGATTGTAAGCCCCTTTGAGTCTCCTTACAGGACAGAAAGGGGGATATAAATCCAAACTTTTCTTCTTCTAGATTATGCAACTAAGAAAATATGTAACTGTGCATAATTTATACTGATTGCAGAATTCAACTTTGTTGGCTCAAAAATGTGAGCTGGCTGAATACAACATTCTATTTTTCCTCCCTGAAATGCTGCCTTTGTTAAATCTCTTATATTTAATAGTAGGAAACAAGAGTTGCCAGGGCTGGGCAGTTAATGGAGATGTGGAGGTAGAACCTGGGGAAGTGGCATTTACAGAACAGAGGGACCTCAGTTGAGTTTAATGCCATAGAGTCCATCTTCCAAAGCAGCCATTTTTTCCAGGGAACTGATCTCTGTAGTCTTCAGAGCAGTTGTAATTCTGGAAGATCACCAGACCCCACTTGGAGACTGGCCAACCCAGTAGGGAAATGTGCTATTCAGTACTAGTCCTGGACTGTATTGATCTGTCATAGCTGAGCTGTTTGTACCATGAAAGATGCAGCAACATTGCCTCCTTTGCAAGCGAGCCAGAGATTAGGGCAAATGCCTGAAAGTCCCCAAAGAAAAATGGTGCATGATTATGTTGCTCTTAAGCCTGGCCTGGTTGGGGATGTCAGGCCTCTGGCAGGGTCACCAGGTCCCTCTGGCAACCAGCCAGGGGCAGGAGGAGGGACTTAATGCAGCAAGAGCAGGCTTATGAAAACTGCCTGCCAAGACATGAATGGCAACCTTCTAGAGACTTTAAACTCCTCTTTTTGCTGCCAGGGGTTGTCAGGTACTATATGATTAATGATAGAAATACAAACCAATAATATTGTCGAAGGCTTTCACGGCCAGAATCACTAAGGTGCTGTGTGGTTTCTGGGCTGTATGGCCATGTTCTAGCAGCATTCTCTCCTGATGTTTCGCCTGCATCTGTAGCAGCATCTTAAGATCCTCTGAAGATGCCCTATCAGATCCTCTGATGGATCCCCTATTAGATCCTCTGAAGATGCCAGCCACAGATGCAGGCGAAACGTCAGGAGAGAATGCTGCTAGAACACGGCCATACAGCCCGGAAACCACACAGCACCTCAAAACAAATCAAGTTCACAACATTTAAGCACTGGCAAGATTTTCATAGTAGCTAGGAGGAAGAAACCTGTTTTGTTTTTACTTTTTCAGCCACACAAAAAAATTACCATATTTCAGTGGCACCAGTGGGTTGGATTGCACTATGGTTTGATGAATAGTGTTTGATTTGAAGGGTAATAAAAGTTGCACAGCCTCAGTTTGAAGTTGGGAACAAGCAAAACCTTTGGCCCACTGTCAGGAGAGTCTACGTGCAAGTAGAGTTACCCTCTAGTTTGATAAAATCCTGAGATTTGGGAATTGAGTCTGGGGAAGGAAAAATTTGAGGAGGGGAGGGACTCTACCTTCCATAGCTGCCATTTTAAAAAGGGGAATTGATCTCTGTTGCCAGGAGATCAGCTGTAATTCTGGTCGAACTCCAAGCTCCACCTAAGTTTGAGTGGTTAATTCACAAGGCCGTTAAATATGCTCTGCAAAAAGTATTTAATGCAGATCACTGTTTTCAAGCTCAGTTGATACAAGTTATTTAATATTAACAGTGGAAATACGCCATTGAATCTCCTTGTTTGCCCTCCGCTTTCTGTCAGTCTTAGTCCACTGTAAAGACTCTGAACCAGATTCAGAAATAAGAGCTCAAAATAAATATTGAAACCTGTCTTAAAAGGGAAAACTCGTGTTTGAACTTTGATGGAATCTGCTCTGATATTCTGGGTATGCTATTAGATTTTTAGAGATGCACCATATCAGTACCCCACTGCTCTCTTCTTAGTTGGGCAAACCTTATAATTTTTAAAAAGAAATTACATCCAACTACATCCAAGGTGATGTTTTTAAAAATCTGCAAATCTTCAATGGCCAGTTGGAAAACCTGCTGGCTAAAAGCCCCACCTAACCCCACCTACTTTCTAAAAACACTTGAAGGCACGAGAAAAGGTATTGGTGGGCACCAGGGCACCCTCAGGCACCATGTTAGGGACCCATGTCCAACAGGATCACCATAAGTTGGCTGCAGCCACTTTACCTCTGTTTGCCTTGATATAAACTGAAACTTAGCTATTCACCAAAGGTATGCATTATTCCACATTTATAAGCCCTAGCACTGATCAATAAAGATTGTAATGCATATAAAATGTGGAGAAAAAAACCACACTTTGTACCTCAGTAAATTCTTAGGAAACAGGAATACACATTTCTGTTCTACACTTAAGTATATTTTAATTGCACAGCCTGGGTAAGGTTGAGGTAAAAAGAGACTTAAAAATTGGAAGGGGGAACAGAAGAATTAGAAGGCAAGAGAAGCTAAGGCATACCATGTTGATCGATGGACTTAGCAACATGTTATACTATGAAAGTATTTCATCTCAGCATAAAGGTTGCCTGGCCCAGGAGATCCAATTGTTGCCTGCCAGTGCCTGAAATGCCAGCAGGAGAACAGTGGGGAAAATATCAGTGCATGTTGGCATGGTGCCAGTGAGCTGTCATTTCTGGCAAAAAAACAGAAGTGATATGATGACACTGGGGAACTCTAGGATTTGTAAAAAAAAGAAAAAAGAAACAACCCTCTATGGTTTGGACACTGGAAGTGACATCAGCTTGATGTGATTACTGTGTTTCCCCAAAAATAAGACAGTGTCTTATATTAAATTTTGCACCAAAAGATGCATTGGGGCTTATTTTTGGGGTAGAGCTTATTTTAGGGGAAATACGGTACCTTCACAATTCATTAAGGCGGGCTCTCGGCAACCCATTGCTTCCCCTTGCGTATGACCCAAGCAGCAGCCTCAGTGGCAGGGAGCATGGGGCATTGTCCATGATTCGTGATCTGTAACTACCGGTAGGACTTATTTTTGGAGGAGAGCTTATATTTTAAGAATCCTCCAAAAATCCTGAAAAATCATGATAGGGCTTATTTTCAGAGTAGGGTTTATTTTGGGGAAAACATGGTACCAGGGCACCTATCTCCCCCTCTAAATGCTCTCAGGGGTTGCAGGCTGCAGTCTGGCAAATCCTCCTCAGCTTTGTTGTAATATTAATGGTTTAGATCCTTGGAGAGCTTCCCCCCAAAAATCACTGCTGAAAAAAGCCATGGGAAACAGTATCAAGTCAGAGCTTCTGGCTTTTGGCATTGCCTTCCCTGTGCACCTAGTGGCTGCAGGGAGAAATGCACTTAATATAAAGTTAAAATGTTTTCACTGAATTTAGGATTATTCTGACTTCATAGGCTCTCAAGTTGACTTGGTCCTCCTGAACTTGTACTCCTCCCCCCCCCCCTTGGTCCTTCCTCTCAGTGGCCCTGGACAGAGGTCCTGTAACAGTTCCTAACATTTTGTTTGGTTCTTAATCATCCATGAAAAGCTCAGTAATTCTCTTCTGTCACTCCTGTGCATTTCAAGTCATGAAGGAGAGCTTTCTTGTGTATTCTGGTTTTTTTGCCATAGATTATTACAGCCTCTTCTCAGACTCCCATTTTTTTACTTGTGCATTGGGTATGCTTGACCTGTGTGTAGAAATGCTCTTTGATTGCTTTTATTTCTCAGGGACAGTCCTGATGTTCTGGTTTCCATAAACCATTGCCCCTCTGATTCTATGTTTGTTTTGGGGGGATGTCTTATGAAAACATTATTAGTACAAGTTCTTGTAACTGTTTTCAGGTTTCATCCTCTTGTCATGAGTCTCCAAATAGAAGCTAAACCGCTAAGCGGAGGGTGGATGCATTTTGCCTGTAGTGCTGTTCATGCGTATAGATTTGTAAGCCCACAAATACTAAAGGACCTTGCAGTATGCACCCAGGCATTTCACACACTGCAGAAAACTGAGTTATATTTTAAATGGCTAATAGTTTAGGGCAATTATTTTTTCCTAATGAATCATTCCTCTAATTCCATCTATGAAATGTTAGGTGAATGATATATTCCTTTGGTCTTTGCTTAATTTCTTTCTTTTTAATGTTCAGCCCAATTAGCTGGTTTAGCAAGATTGTTGTGAACCTTCCTGCTAACATCAGAAGTATTGTCAGTAGTTTCAATTCTGCATTGTGTGTTAATTTAAAGAGTAAATGCTCTCTGACTCTTCCTGAGTTCAAGGCATTAGTGAAAATGTAAAGCTTACGTCTAATCTCTTTGGGACTGTGCTTGATTCCTCTTAATAACAACTTAATAAATACTCAATAGATAATTGTTCTGGTAGATCTCGTTCCTAATGTTTCACCTGCATCTGTGGCTAGCATCTTCAGAGGTGCATCACAGAGAAAATTCTGTTTCACACTGTGTCTAGTGAAAAGGGAAAGTTTAGTGGGGAACTTGCTATGCAAAGGTGTGGTTCAGTGCATTGTATTGCGGGTGGGGTTATCAGTCCATTTTTAATTCGATTTAGATTGCTACATTAGATTTGTTTGATAAAATTTGATCAAAACAAACTTAAACCAGCAAATGATAAGTAGATGGCTTTATCATTCAGTTCACTAACTTTCCTTGCCTGTCTGAAAAATTTAATTGGTCTTCTGTCCACATCCATAAAATAGCCACTTTTGCATTGAGGGCCAATCCAGACTAGCATTCTCGTCACCTTTAATTTCTAATGTGTTCTTCACACATTTCCTGGGATTCTTTGAGTTGAACATTTTTTCCACAAAAGAGCACTGCGCTGGCACTATTCACCCATAGATACAAATTGCCAAGATATCTGATGTGTGCTGAAAATGGATTAAATTGAGACAGTTATGTTAGTTTATGGAACCAAAATCACATTGATTTAGTTTCTCTGAAATGGATGAGGTGGGGAAAAATTACAAGGGATGCCATGCAGCCCATCCCCTTTCAGAAATAAGTAAGTGCTCAGGAGCACTTCTTGAGGAGCTTCTGGACTGCCATTGTCAGAACAACAACTGAAAAAGGGGTAACAGGAAAAGGAGGATACAAAGAAGAGGAGGAGGAGGAACAAACCTGCAGGCACAACAATGCACCCATAATTTTGGCCAAGCACTTTACTTCTGGCCCCAATAAAAATTCATGTGAGCCTCTCTGATCTCATCCAAGATGTCTGGTATCATAAATAATGAAAAGAAATCTATTTTAGTTCTGAAAGAACACATCATGTGGACCACATCATGGGTATAGCCCTGTGGCCTGGGGGGCTGAGCGCTCACTTCTGGAGCCTTAGGAGCCCTCTCATCAACCCCCTCCCAATCCTTGGGACCTGTTCTCTAGTTTTACATTAAGATGACAAAACAATTACATTTATTGTTATAATATAATGCAATAAAATATATTAATGATGGTACACATTAAGTACAAAAATAGGAAATAAAAGTGAAAGTATATTGTGCAATCCAAAGTGGGGGGTGGGGAGGGCCGAAGATGCTCAGTAAGTGGCAGATGGGTTGCACAGGATTTACTTCAGCAGCCAGCTTTGGCAGCACCCAAACTCAGAAGCTGACTCCTGTGGCAGCTGGCTATCAACGTAAATGCCCACACTGGCATGGAGAAGGGGCTTTCAGGGCATTCCTGGGGCAGAAGGACGTTTGGGAACTTCCCCCTTCTGTGGCGCAGACTTACGCCACCAAAAATGTTGGCCTATGCCATTTTCAACTATGGGTGTTCCGAGGTGAGAATGGAGTTTTTCTTGCCCAGCACCCACACCGCCAATTGCCACTTTGGAGGCAGCACTGGAACGCCGTCCCTGGCCTCTGGTCTCCCCCCCCCCCCCGCCCCGATTGGCTGCCTACCACTTAAATTGGAGGAAGGCTGCTTAGGCTGGAGGAACGCTTCAAACTTTGCTTAATGGAGTGGTCAGATACAGGCTAGCATTCCTTGTTGGGTAAAAACATGTATGCCATATTTAAATGGAAAAGACCAATCTTGTATATTCTGTTCTCCTAATGAATTCCCGTAATTGTGGATGCTGACAATTACATATATTTATATATTCCAGTCTAATGTGTTTCTGCGGTTTAGATTATAAGAAAGTTATTGCTTCATGAGTCTGGGTGAGGCTGCTTTTTATGAGAATTTCATACCTTCTTAGTATCTAAAAGTTAAGGACACCTGGAATAATAGCATTAATTTACGAATGAGGCAAATGGGTGCTGTTCTATTTTGTCAAGTTTTCTGGTAATGCTATTCTGAAAGGAATTAATGGGCTGGAAGTTCTCAGAAGGGATCCATCTGTAAATAGAAATGTTTCTTGTACTATACATGAATTTTTTTTTAACTACCTGGAGTTCTCCTGGAATTGCAACTGAACTCCAGACCTTAGAGATCTATGGTTGCCAAGTTGGAAAATTCATGAAGATTTGGGGGTGGTGCCTAGGGACTGTGATGTCTCCCCTGGAGGAAATGGCAGATTCAGAAGGTGGACTCTACAACATCCCATCCCTGCTGAGATTGTTCCCCTTCACAAACTCCTTCCTCTGCATGCTCCACCAATCTCCAGGTATTTCTCAATCCTGACAGCCCTAGTAGGAGAAAATACCTGAAGTTCAGTCCTGATGAGACTAAGGTACTGTTTGTCAGTGGAGAAGCTGTTCAGGGACTGTGGATTGAACCTCTCCTGGGTGGAAGCAGTTGCACTGAAGAAGCAGGTTCATAGCTTGGGGGTACTACTAAATCCTGGCCTGTGGTTGGAGGCTCAGTTCTCCTCCATGACACAGTACTTTTTGTCACCGATTCAACAGTTACAGCTGCTCCACAAAAAGCTTGATCTGGCAACAGTGATCCATGCTTTTAATCCATCCAAACTGCATTACTGTATTTTAATCTACACGAAGCCACCTTTGAGAATGGTTTGGAAATTCCAGTTAGTCCAAATTGATTGTCAGGGGTTGATTACAGAGGTTGTATCACTCCTGTGCTGAAAGACTGGCACTAATTACTGATCTGTTTCTGGGCACAGTTCAAAAGACTAGTTCTTACCTTGAAGCCCCTAAATGACTTGGGGCCAGCATACCTGAAGGACAGTCTTCTCCCAGCCTGCCAGTTAACATCTTCCTCTCAATCCCTGCTCTGTGTGCCCCTGCCATTCATAGGTGAGGTGGGTAATGACAAGAGACAAGGTATTTTAAGTGGCAGTGCTTTGCGTTTGGAATGCCCCCTCCCTTAAGGCTCCCCTGGAACCTGTTTTACATTCTTTTAGGTGTCAAGCCAAAGCATTTTTTAATTCCAGCTTTTAATTAGGGGATTTTATCGCATCAACTTTTAATAATCTGTCTCAGTTTTATGGATAGTTCTCATGCTGCGTATGCCTAATGGCTTGCTTTTAATAATGTGAGATTTTAACTGTAAGCCGTCTCAAGCAGGATCCTGAAGAAGCAGCACAGACATATCTAAAATAAATAAATATGGTCATCCACTGAGTTCCATGGCAGAGTAGGAATTGAACCTGAATTCTCCCCAGTTCTAATCCAACACTCTAATCACAGTATCACACTGGTACTCATTCTATCTCCCTTAGAGTTGGAAGTGCATATGAGGCTACCATGAGGAGAGTTACAAATTGCTCCACATGTTAGACTACTTCATTTTTGTGTGCAAAGGATCTTTCCATGCATGGGAAGATTTTCCTCATGATATTTCAGACCTTCTGTTAGGATAAGGTTTAGAATGATAGATTTTGTTGGTGTGACTTCAGACATTTTTTGTTGGAAGGTTAGGGTAACATGGAGAAAATCTAGCAATCCACATAGTGAGGTCCTGCAGATAAATGTAGGTTTGCAAATGGGTGATCCCATTCAAAACAGCTTCCTTGTGATGGCCTCATCAACACATACACCAGCACTGAGTTCACTTGCAAAGGTCTGCAGGTCACTCCTGCTGTCTTTGCTCAGAAGTTCACTGTGTTTTAGTTTGCTTGGTTATTTATTTGTCTATTTCATTTATACCCCACCTTTCTCCCCAATGGGCACCCAAAATGGCTTACATAGTACTCTTTGCCACTATCTTAGCCTCGAACAACCCTGTGAGGTAGACTGGACTGAGGAAGTATAACTAGAGATATGCATTTTGATATTTCCACTCAAAATATATATCCAAAGAATACTCTAACAATATTCTGCAGGTATATCTGAGTATTCAGATTGGTCTGTGGAGTTCTCAGAATACAAGTTCATAGATCCCAAATATTTCTTTTATCTTTTATATAACAGGCCACTTAAAGCTCCCAGGCCTGTTTTTCCTCCATTTAATAGGCTTCCTGGGCAACTGGGGAGGGGGGGGGGAGAGTTAGGCAGCATTCCCAGGTAATGAGATCAGATATTGTAATTTTATCACATATATTTTAAGTAGGTAGCCACCTTGCTGGTTCTTGTACAGGCAGAAAGGGAAATATAAAGCTTGTAGATAAATAAATTAGGGGGAGCATTAGATTTGTCCACCCAATCATGATGATTTGATTCTTAATTTTGACATTGGATCTATGGGGCTTGAAATTGTGCCCCTCGCTTAAGTTGGGTTGGACACTTTGGTTGGACATTAGTTCTGTTAGTCTCACAACAGCATGTCCTGGCCTGCCAGGCTCCCAGATTCCCACTAATAGCATACATAGAAGCAAGATGGGAAGAAAGCAATCTTACTCTGAGTCCAGAGAAACAGAGTCCAAGCAGGTCTGGTAAGAGGCAGTCAAGAGTACAAATGACGTCAGGCAAGCCGGTCCAAGGCAGAGTTTCAAGGAATCAGTCTACAAGCAGGTATGGTACAAAGCGGTCAGGCTTTTAACAAGGTTGCTTTTGCAACTTCCACTTCCTGAAGCAATCTCTTATATGTTTGTGCTGTGGCTCAGTCTTGATCCTGAGCTGACTCACAGCATTCTCTACACTGTTGTAGGGCTTCCAAGCGTGCACTGCACCTTTTAGAGTTCAGTTACTGCCAGGTGCAAATCCTCAGCTGCTGTACAGACTCAGGTGAGCTGGGGGGACTGCTAGGCTGGCCCTCAGTAGCTTGTGGTGATTCTGCAAACACTCTGGCTTCCAACTCTTGACTTGGGCCAGCTTTGTCTGCATCCTGTGAGGCTTCTAGCTGTGCTTGAGGATCAGTTGACTGAGGTTCCAGCACAGTGGAATCATCCTGCTAGTTCTCCTTATCAGAGGACTCCTGGCTGGCTGATTCTGAGCCCATGAGACAGTATTGCTTGTTTCAGTTGATTTAACTTAGAGTCTTTGGTTTCACATTGGTCCTTTTGAGCTTGTTGGTTCTGTTTGCATTCATAGACTTTTGCAGGTAGTTGTGTCTGTGTATTTGTCTATTGCAGGGGTAGGGAACCTGCGGCTCTCCAGATGTTCAGGAACTACAATTCCCATCAGCCCCTACCAGCATGGCCAATTGGCCATGCTGACAGAGGCTGATGGGAATTGCAGTTCCTGAACATCTGGGGAGCCGCAGGTTCCCTACCCCTGGTCTATTGGCTTCTTTACCTTGATGAAGTATGGAGACAAGTAGAATGGCTGAAGGTGCTTTGTTTAAGGGCTTGTTGAACTGGACACCTTGACCTGACTCACTTGAAACTTGGGGGGAGTTTTTTGTCGACAGGGCATTACTAGGCAATCTTGGTTACTATTACCAATCTTGGTTTCATTTGCTTGAAAAGCAGCCCCTCCAGCCTCCCAGTTAGAGTCCCCCATTGAAAATAACAGTCCAGAAATTTGGAATTCTGGGGAAAACAACCAAAATGGCATGGAGGGACCAGATACTTGGAAATACTTGCATATACACATCAATGTCCGTATTTGTTTATTAGACTCTATGAATTAAGTGGCTTCTTACAGTTACATTTTTAAGGACATTTTCTAGCTGCTTTTTTCTTGAGCAAGACAGAATATTAGATTCTGTTTTGGAAGGCATGCTAATAGTGCTCTTCAATTACAAAATTAAATTAACAGGATTTGATTTGAACATAGTCCCTGGTTTGCTGTTGCATATAACCTTTTCCCCAGATTATGGCCCATGCAAGCTCACAACCTGGAAAAGAAGTCCTAATGTGACCTCTGGAGCAACCTTTCCTTCTCTTCAGTTTACCACAACACTTCTTCACATAGTCACAGACCTACTTTGTGACACGCCCCCCACCACGAAAAAAAAAACAGCTTTCAAACAGAATTTGCTTTTTAAAAAAATGATTTCAGTGGCACAAACACTTGACAAATTAACTATTTCGTGTTTCTTTCATCTGGGATGTTGTAACCATTGCCCTCTCTAAAATTTGCTAGACTTTCCTACAAGTAATGTCAGATGGGAGCAGCAAAGGATGAAGACCTGGTGATGAGTGCAGGGTCATAGTTTCCATGCCTCCCTTAGGGACTTGCTTGCAATGTGGCTGTAGCCCATCATGAGTATGAGAGGAACAGACAATGGCTGGACCCCATTACTAAGCCTGGAGCTTCCTGCCTAAAAATAATGTCAGGCACTTCAGCCTAGGAGCCTGGGAAGGGATTTAAACTGATTTAGTGACACTGACTTCATGAGGGTAAACTGCACTCATGTACAACCTATTCACATCCATTGTTACTATACCTCCTGTGATGGTTTGTGTGTGTGTGTTTTGTTTTGAAGGCAAATTTAGTACCCAGTGTACTTCATGAAAATACTTCTTTTTTTTAAAAAAAGTGTTTTCTAAGGCAGCAGAGCTGCTACAGCTGGGGAGAAAACCTTCAGGCAGCTAATCCTATCACGGTAGTTGTTTGTACTTTTTTTCCCCAGTGTGCTCCTTTTTGTATGGGATTGTCCCTTTATTTGTTTCTCTTCACGCAAGGTGAAAGCACTACAGACTGCTACTTCCGAATATGCCATAGGAACGAAAGAGCACCATAGGGTCCTTTTGGAGGCAAGATGCCAGATTAGTACACTGAGACTGGAATTACTGAAACAGCTGTATTACAGGAAAAGAGAGTGTTGGACCGGCAATAATCCATCATGATGTCCCAACCAAGGCCAGCATGTAGAGAGAGTGATAAAAAACTAAAAACCATTCTGGAATAATTTTAGATGTTTGCACTTTACACTCTGGCAAAACATGGCATTAAGATTCAAAGGTGCCTGCCAAGGTCTTTAGCAGTATCAGGACTGAGTTGCCAGGTCCATGGCATCTGAAACCATGAGAGTCACAGGGTGGGGCAATGTGTCACATCAAATAGTTGTCACAGGCTCCCCTGGGCCAGGTATGACCCTGGGGGGATTTGATTCCTCATCTGAGGATAACCAAGATGTGCCTGGGACCTTCCGGGGGGATAGGGTTGCCAGCAACCACTGGCAGACTTATCTGAGAAGCGCTTGCCAGTGACACTGTGACATCACCAGTGATGTGTTGACATCAGTTCTGAATTGACTCTGAAGTTAAATCATTTTATAAGGGCAATAACAACAACAACAACAAAGTTATTTATACCATGCCTGCCCCTTATTGTATGTCTGGCTTGGGATGGCTTACCGTAATAAAATACATTTAAATTTAACATTTAAATGTAAAACCACAAATTCCATTAAAATGCCACTAATAATAGAACGTTCCTACATTGGCATTTAATCCTAGAATAGCCTCTTGGGAGAATGGTCCAGTCTGGCAGCCACACAGTAAATAATATGCTGGAGGGATATGCCAGCAGAAATAGAGGAGGTAAGGGGGTGAGGTGAGATCAAGCTTTACTTTCTACTGTCACTGTCTTCAACCACATGCCATGTAGAACATATCTGTCTTAGAGGTCTTGCGGAATTGACAGAGAGTTATACTAGGTTGGAGCCAGAGCTGGAAAGGCCTTGGTACTGGTTGAGGACAGCTGGATAGTTTTAGGGCCAGGAACCACTAAAATGTTGGAGGCAGTTGAGCATAGTGCTCTCTGAGGGCTTTATAGGGAGAGGTGGTCTTGTAGATACAATGCCCCTCCTGGCCATTTTCTAATTGCAGAAGACAGCATGGAACCAGACAATGGACAAAATATAGGATTGCCAGCTCCAGCTTGGGAAGTTTGTGGAGATTTGGGGACAGAGGGAATTTAGCAGGGCATAATGCTATAGGATCCACTCTCCAAAGCAGCCATTTTCTCCAATGAACTGATATCTGGAGATTTCCAGACCCTATGTGCAGGTTGGCAACCCTAACCAAATGTCTATCTCTGTTGGATAGTTTTATTTGTAGCTTTGGTTTCTTCTCCAACTTCTCCTCTTTGACATTTTTATTTTTGCTCTGCACTTCAGACATTATAGCTTCTGACTTGGTTTGTGCTCGTTTTTAAATTTTTATATTGATTTTTAGAATATTTACTTTGTTAGATTTTATATTGCTGGTTGCTGTCCTAGAATACAGATAATTAAAATAACTTATTTCTTATCTCGTTTCTATGACTGGATGGATGTGGTTCTACACTCTTTCAGGGCAATGTCAGCACTTTTGCCCTATTCCATATTGTTCCTCTTTGGGTAAGCTGCCCTTATGTTGTTCTTCCTACAGGGGTTTAGCCTATGAATCCCCTGCAGAGTTGACAATAAATCATTCTGACTTGCAGCTTTCAACGCTTATTTATCCCACAACAACTTTGTATGAGAGACCTTTCAAGGAAGAACATTGACAACTTGATTATAACATCAGAATAATCTGGCATCTTATATGCCATGTCATAAATCAGTTTTCCAGGTGATACCAAATATCACTGAGAACAGCAGGGGCAAAGTGGTTAAGAGCAGGTGCACTCTAATCTGAAGGGACTGGGTTTGATTCCCCGCTCTGCCTCTTGAGCTGTGGAGGCTTATCTGGGGAATTCAGATTAGTCTGTGCACTCCCACACATGCCAGCTGGGTGACCTTGGACTAGTCACAGTTCTTCTGCGCTCTCTCAGCCCCATCTACCTCACAGGGTGTTTGTTGTGGGGGTGGGGAGGCAAATGAGATTGTCAGCCCCTTTGAGTCTCCTTGCAGGAGAGAAAGGGGGGATATAAATCCAACTCTTCCTTTTCTTAAAATATAGTGCTGCTTTATTATCTCAGAAATGAACAAATGCTGTTGATATACGGATATAATCCATGAAGCATCAATATTTTATTTTATTTTTATTCTGATAAATTTCTATACCATCCTCTCCTTTCAGGCTTGGGAAGGATGGTGATGGTTCACAAACATTTATACAAACAACATGTAATACAATAACTATAAAACTATAAAGCAGTAATTCAATTTAAAATAGCAAAAACATCCCATTTCCAATTAACTCAGAACAGAATAGGGCTGGATCCAGCCATCTTTTTTCAGACTCATCCAACTCTTTTCCTTACTACAGCCCCTGTCCAAAATAGCTTTTGTCCATGAAGGTCCCATGATCCTTAGCATATGATTTTGGGGCAGTCATAGGGGACCCTTCCTCCCTTTTCCACCAATAGAAAAGCTGATGGATTCAGCCCATTACACAGCAATGGGATTCAGCCATCTTGGTTAGATTTGAAATAGTGATTGGAAGGAGGAAGAGATGTATATTTGCCTACATACCTCCCCTTTTAAAATCTTGTTTTTCATTCAGACCAATTGTAGCAAGTATTCTGTACAACCCTTTTCACATATCCTAAGCATCTATGAGAATTGTGAGTGAGAAGAGTGAGATCGCGGTGGCAAGCTCTACCTTTAACCATGCATCTTTCATTAGAATATAGTTAGAGGGCCCATGTACCTAGAAGTGTACAATAAAGATCTTTGGTTTTTTAGTCTTCCCAGTTATATGCAGAGAATCCTATGCCTAGAGTCTCTGAATACATTCTAGAGCACATAGGCTGGGGGCAGTACTAAATGTGATTCTACTTTAGCCCCACAAACATGTTCATTGTATGCAATTATGGCCAAACTTATTGTTCATTTTACTAAGTCCTCCCAGGCAGGAGCAATTTCAACTCAGGAAAATAATGCAGGGGGAGACATGAGCCCGTCTCTCCCCCCACCCCCAAATTCTGGGCTATATTTTGTTCCTCCTGATTTTTAAAATGTCATCCTCTGTAGCTGCTGTGTGGCTGCAAGGAAAGTGAATCAGGTTCAACTCTTTAAAACACATAATCTTTAGTGGGAAATATTATAGTGGGGAAACTTGTGTTCAAATTCCAGTCAAACTTGCAAGGTGATCTTGGGCCAATCACTGTCTCAGCTTAATCTGCTCTTTGATGATAAAAATGAAGTCTGCTTGGCGGAAGGGCAGAATACTACGTGGCAAATCATAATGGAAAGATGTCAGAACTCCATCTGCATGTTTGTATCTATGTTTCTCCAAATAAACAAGCAAAAATGTCTTCCCAGTAATGCATTCTTCTTGATGCTTTTAGGAGGACAGTACTTTGTTGTTGCAAAGTTCTAACATCTTTGCAGAATCAAATGAGTAGGTTGGCTTTGAAGCTATGAAGGTGCATTTAAGAAAATAAAACAAGAATTAGAATCGGAATTATAAAAGTATTCCCTCTTGGCAGCGTCTTTGCTGTTTTTCTTTTCTAATTCAATTTCCTGCAATGATTGCCTGAAGTGAAGTGGTGTAAACAAATGCATAGATTTATGTGGCCTGAATGTGTGCATTCCAGAAAATAATTTCACATTTGATAAATAGGTCATACATTAAAGCAGGGTAGAAATCACTTTAGACTCAACCAGTTAGTTCATTTTTAATACGCAGGAAATGTTTGAGGGGTTACTCACAAATGGAAAAAAATACTAATGGATTCCAAGAGAAAATGGGTTCTAAGTGAATAGTGAGCTTAATAGCACCTTTTGGATATAAACAGTCTGTAAGGTTGAAAAAGGTGTTGTATAACTTTTGCACAGTGTTGAGGCAGAATGAAATGTTACATGTAATTGTTATCACATCATTCATGTAATTGTTCATGTAATTATTACATTAAATGTTTTAATCATATGCTTTTTAGAGATTCGGTGGGGAGGGGTTAGCAACCCTAATTATTAACTACAATGTAACTCTGCTTAGGATTGCGCTGCTAAAGACAAGAAGAAATGATTTGCCCAAATCAAAAAACAAGGTATCCTTGGTACCCTGGGACCAATGGAGCAACATATTTATCTCTGTGTACCTGAGGACAATGGGTAACACTTGCCAAAAAAAAGGAGAGCGTAAACAAAGCCCACAGAAAAAGTGTTTAGCATCATTAGGGGTCCTGTGGGGATGAGAGGCACAACACTGAAGCTTTACTACTATTATTATGAGTTCAGCTTTGATATCCTTTCCTTTGATCATATAACAACAGGCATCACTGCTATTTATATGTTAGCAGCCAGCTTGGCTGGGATTCTGCATATACACAGGAAAGATGCAAAGAAAATGAAGTTGGGAACAGAAGCAGCAACAACAAATTTCTTGTTTTATTCATCATTATGGAAGCTAGTCGCCAGGTAAATATTCTCTTCTTTTTCCTAGTGCCCTAGAGTTAGCAAAGCCACTATGTTTCAAGCAACAGTGACTTGCTCATCATCTTGTGTCTTTTTTTCCTCCTTCTGTCCATCTTTCTCAGTGCTTTCAGTTTTGCTGAATTGTACACACGTTGAAATGCCTTCTTGAAATAATTCAAGAATCACTTACTGCAGTTCAGTAATACCAAAAGCATTTTACTGTGCATCGTTGAAGGCTTTCATGGCCAGAACTGTGATGACCCAAATGGTTATGGTTTTCTGAGCTGTGAGTGTGGTCTGGTAGTTTTAGCTCCTACCATTTTGCCCACATCGATGGCTGGTATCTTCAGAAGCATGTGTTTCTGTCTGTGGTGCCACACTATGTTACAGAGAAAAGACATCTTATTGAGACATGCCTCTGAAGATGCCAGCCATAGATATAGGTGAAATGTTAAGAGCTAAAACTATCAGACCATGGTCACAGAGCTAGGAAAATCCACAACAGCCAGTTACTTTACTGTACTTGACAGACAGACTGAAATCCGAATTTTACAGATGACAATACAGATTCTGCACATTGAGTCTCCCAAATAACTCTGGTGGATTTTAATACTCTTAAGGTAACTGGAGGAATACATGGTGTAAGCTGGGTTTTTCAGATACAGTAACTGGTTGGGTCTACACCAATGCAAATGAATTGGTAAAATTGTTTCTGCACTTCAGTCTTCAAGTAAGCATGTACTACCACTAAATGTATGTGCATGCTTGTGCTGTCAAGTTGCAATTGACTTATGGCTTCTCCATGCAAGTGAGATGCAAGATGATTTGCCACTGACTCCTCTGCAGAGTCTTTCTTGTGGATCTCCGATCCAAGTTCTAGCCCTTCTTAGCTTCTGAGATCTGACAAGATCAGGCTATATACCCTGCCACCTCCCCTCCCCCTACCACATGCAACCAAGATAAAATGTATTCTCATTGACTGTAACAAACTAATGGGGCCTGTTTGCTTATTAGAAAAGCTTTACGCATATATTGAATTGGAATTTAGCGAAAGGCCATGGCTCAGTGGGAGAGAAGGTTCAGTCTCCAGCCTCTCCAGTTAAGGTGTCTAGAAGTAGCACTTGGAAGGGAATAATCTAATCACTGAAAATCAACATGGGTTTCTCTAAAATAAGTCGTATCAGACTGATCTTTTCTCTTTTTTTGATAGAATGACAAACTTGGTCGATGAGGGAATTCTGTGGACGTAACATACCTTGATTTTAGTAAGGACTTTGACAAGGTGCCCCATGATATTCTTGCAAGAAAGCTGGAAAGACATGGACTAGACAATGCTAGATGGATTTGTAATTGGTTGGCTGGCCAGACACAAAGAGTGCTCATCAATGGCTCATTTTCATCCTGAAGAAAAGTGAATAGTGGAGTGTCACAGAATTCTGTCCTGGGCTCCGTGCTATTCAATATTTTTATCACATTTGCAGATGATACCAAATTAGGAGGGGTAGCTAATACCCTGGAGGACTGGGGCAGGATTCAAAATGATCTGGGCAGATTAGAGAACTGGGCCAAAACAAACAAAATGAATTTCAACAGAGATAAATGTATGATACTATACTTAGGCAAAAATAATGAAATGCACAGTTATCGAATGGGTGACACCTGGCTTGGCAGCAGTACATGCTGGGGATGTTTAGTCAGGAGAAGCGAAGGTTAAGAAGGACATGATAGCTATGTTTAAATATTTGAAGGGATGTCACATCAAAGAGGGAGCAAGCTTGTTTTCTGCTGCCTCAGATATTAGGACACAGAGTATTAGATTCAAGGCAGAGGCGTACTGGGAGGGAAGAGAAATAGTGCCCTGGGGCAACACCTGCTCTGGGCAACCCCCCTCGCACCCCACTTACCTTTGCAAGCCTGCAGGGAGACTGGGGGGGTGGGAGGCTGGGTGCAGTAGTGGGATTCAGCAGGTTCGCACCACTTCGGCAGAACCGGTTGTTAAAATGGTGCTTGTAAACAATCAGTGGTTAAATTATCTGAATTCCCACCACCAGAACCGGTTGTTCAACTATTTGAATCCCACCGCTGGCTGGGTGTGTGTGCCATGGCAGCAGACCGGCTCCTACCCACTTCTGGATTGGGCTGCCCTACTTCATAAGAAAAATAATGCCCTTATGAAGAATACATAGAGATTTATATCCTCCATTTCAGTGGTTTTCAAATATTGTGCTTTCAGGGAAATTTTCTGAGATTTTCTCCTTTCCCTGCACATAGCAGAAAATTCTGGCACATATTTTAGTGTCATACTTGGCTAGTTCTATTGGACCTAGAGAGAAAAAAATGGCATGCACATAGGACCTTTAAATGCTGTCAAGGGAATGTGTATGTGTATGTTCTGAGAGGCAGACCTTGCTAGCATGATCCTGCTTTCCCTTCTGCTTGTTCACAGTATTCACTTCCCATGAAATAAATCCACTTGTCCTAGATCAATGATGGCGAACCTTTTCGAGACTGAGTGCCCAAACTGCAACCCAAAACACACTTATTTATCGCAAAGTGCCAACACGGCAATTTAACCTGAATACTGAGGTTTTAGTTTAGAAAAAACGGTTGGCTCCAAGGGGTGTGTTACTCGGGAGTAAGCTTGGTGGTAGTCGGTGGCTTTGCTTTGAAGCAACCATGCAACTCTTCCAACGGGTGAATCACAACCCTAGGAGGGTTTACTCAGAAGCAAGCCTCATTGCCAGCAACCGAGCTTACTTCCGAGTAAAGGATTGTGCTTTAGTTCTTAGGCTCCACATCACTCCCAACAGCAGGAAAACAAAACTACATTCAACCCCGGAACTTCCCCACCAAGCCAGCTTCAGCACGTGTTTTTTAGAAAGGTGCACTTCCATGCAGGTTCTTAAAAAATACATGATAACGGGGAGCACCAGAACCAGGATGAATCCATGTTTGGCAGTTAAGCAGGGGAGAGTTCTTGCTGAAACCTTGATTAATTGACTGTGGGGAAGTGACCCAAGACTCATGGTAGTTCATGCTTCTGTAACCTCCTAATTGGATTACTGAAACACAATCTGTATGGGGCTGACCTTGAAGACAACCCAGCAACTGCCACAAGTACAGAATGCAATACTCAATTGTTGTCAGGGGCTAGCCACCAGCATACTTGTTGGCCATTTTGAAACAGCTACATTGGCTGCCAGTCTGTTTCCAGGTTCAATTCAGGGTGTTGGTTTAAAGCCCTTTGTGACCTGGGATACGTATATTTGAAGGACTGTCTCCTTCCATATGTCCTTTTGCACCAGTAGTGGTTTTCAGGCAGTCAGCTGTTGGCCACTTATGGTAGTTATCTGACATCAACCAGAGCCAGGGCTTTTTCCATTTGAAGGTACCCCCCTTCCTGGATATCTTCAGGCTATAGAGAATGATCAGAACATATGCGATGCAGCAGCTCCTCCTGTGTGTACAGCACCCCAGGGACGGTGTTTTTTCCGTCCCTAGGGCGCTGTTATTTGGCCATGCAGAAATGGCCAAAGATTTGAGAGCTCAGGTGACTGTGTTCTCCTTACTTAAATATTCTTGATTAATTACAGTTGCTATTTAATCTGAGAACTACATAAAGGGAATTTGTCTCAGATGGTCATTGTTTCTGCTTAACCCAATGACATAATGTGGAATAATCACCAATGCCACCATTTTTCTTCTAGCTTTTGGCCTTTGTATTGTAGGTGTCCTGAAATTGGTTTGCTGGCCTTCATGTACAGGACAGAGAAGAACTGCTCTTTGTTGTCAAATTGGAGAGGAACAAGACAGGCAAAAAAAAAGGATGCTTAATGGAAAAAATTCAGATGTGCATCCAAACATGAGTCCCCATCCATGGCAGTGCATGGCGATGCTAAATTGAGTTGAAAGGCCTTTGTTTGCCCTGATGTCATCATATATCCAGTTTAGATTGGCCATGATATCATCATGTTTTCAGGGTAATCCTCTTTGGCTTTAATCATACAATGAAGAAAAAGGAAACCCTAAAAGGATTGCAAATAATAATTTATTGGGCCCCTAAAAATACATTTTTAAAGAGTCAAAAGCTGCTAAGGTGAGAAAAATTGAGGACCTTTTCACATTCACTGAAAGCCTACTTTTCACATTAAAAATTCCCGTCGTGAAAATTTGTTGGAACACTTTTAAAACTGTTGAATTATTCAGTAAGATTACAACAGATTTAAAATGTCAGACTCACCTAAACTTGGATGAGGAAATTTTATTTCTGCAATAAAACTACAATTGCTTGATTTATTTTTTTAAAAACCCTACAAATTTAACTAGGTACTGGTAGTGAGAACAAAAGTGTGCAAATAAATGCATAACTTTTAAAAATAAAGGTCACAATAAACCTGCAGCATTTATTCCAATAAGGTTTGGTGTTTCAAAATACAGGACATGCAGTATATTCTATGTAGCTATGATGTGCTCGAACAAAAGAAAATGGGTGCTGTGTGGTTTCCGGGCTGTATGGCCGTGTTCTAGCAGCATTCTCTCCTGACGTTTCGCCTGCATCTGTGGCTGGCATCTTCAGAGGATCAGAGGATGCCAGCCACAGATGCAGGTGAAACGTCAGGAGAGAATGCTGCTAGAACACGGCCATACAGCACGGAATCCACACAGCACCCCAGTGATTCCGGCCGTGAAAGCCTTCGACAATACAAAAGAAAATGCTTCACAATAAAGCAAAATCAATCAGAACAAAGAACAGTTGGCAACCTGAAATCTGCATGTTATCTAACTTTTACTATCAGTCTTCGATGGAACTATCATTCATGCTGCAGCTGGATCTCTTAGAGCTTTTCAAAGTGACTTTGCAAGGTAATTAAAGAAAACATATTTTCCTCAGATATGTTTTAGTCCAGAAGTTCCTGGCCTTTCTAAGCCTGAGGGCACCCTTGCAATTCTGAGATGCACTGGTGAGCATTTAGATGTTGGTTTTATGTGTCTTTTAAAAAGTTTGAATAATAATTAAAAATATTGAAAAAAAGGGAAGTGTTGCTTTTGTAAATTGTCCTTGAAGCTATTAGAAGTTGTAAAGAAAACAGGGCTCTTGTTTTCAGCTATGTCCATATTTGATGTTATATCTTCCTTGTGTGGTAGACAGGCATTCAGGGAACATGCATACAAGTTTTTGTGAAACACAACATCTGATTACCACAAAAACCAATCCATTGACCTGGAACTAAAAATTCTCTATATCATGACACTTCAAGAAGTCTAGAACACAAATCAGACTGGTCAGGGGAAAAATGTCTTGCCCTTTTACTAGAAGCTCAATGAGCAAAAATAGACAGTTGAAGTTTATCACGACTTAAAGTTAAATAGCATCACCTGATCATTACTTCCAGATGAAACTGATATTAAAGAGACAGATCAATGGACATGATTAGAAGAATCTAAAATGCAGAGTACTTTTGATCTTTTTAGTAAGCTATGTTAGCACTCTTGGGTTACTGTCACTAGAATAGTTAATTCTAAGACTCCCCTTTTTTTCTATGTAAATATTACTCATTTATCTGTGACATTTATAACTGATTTTTTCCATTGAGCAGCTCACACTATCTTATAAAGTGATATTTTCTGGATGGGCTCCATCTCTGCATTGATTAGTCTGAGACCCTTCTTAGGGCACATTCGCACATGCAAAATAATGCACCTTCAATCCACTTTCACAATTGTTTGCAAGTGGATTGTGCTATTTCACACAGTAAAACCCAGCTACAAAGTGCATTGAAAGTGCATTATTCTGCATGTGCAAAAGTGCCCCAAGTTTTCAATATAACAGCATTCTTCTCATATACTCAGACCATTCCTGTGACAATATTATGCTTCACAGAAGCATATTTGAACACCAAGCAGGATTTCAACAGTTTTGATATCTTTTTAAAATACAGAAACGTTCAAAGATAAGTATTCGAGCTGTGCTAGAAATTGAGTAGTCAGCAAGACACAGAACTCATCAGAAAACCACTTCTTTTACTGATTTGAGCATTTACTAGTCTGAGCTTCATCTGCTGCTGTACTTTTAGAAATCTTGTTATTGGCTTCAAAGTTGACAGACGTTGCTAAGCCAAAGTCTTAACAGTAATCTATGAGTCAGACACTCATATTATGTGGGAGGGGGAAAATGGTGATGAGATTCAGTGGGCTAAATCCTGCAGTTTTGGTGTACAGGTAGCAGGCTGTGGAGTGGTTACTGAAATGGAGTGGTTGTGTTCCTGCTTTGTTACTGAGTAGACCACTGAATCAAGAATCTCAGCAGGGTGTTGTTGCTGGACATTTCACTGTGAGACATGACAAGTTCTCTACACATAGAGAAAAGTGCAGCTTGGTTCCCAAGATAGCAGGATACTGAAAGAGGAGCAGACTACACTGCTTTTCAGTGGAGCTTCTATGTGCCTTCCCATCCACTTGTGTGGGCTGAGCAGGATTGGTTCATTAACAGAGCCCATTCCAGATGTTCTAAATGCTTCAGCACACTGGTTCAGAAAAGAATAATGTATATGAAATGAATTCAAAATATTCATGCTATGAACATTTCATTCTGAGGCCAGTGTCATTTGGATCAGTATTTTTGAAAAGTGGGGACAGTTCACTCACTCTCTTGATGAACATAGAGAGCTGACCGATCAATAGCCCTCCCATGTACAGATAGCTTTGCTTGTAGTGTGTTGAACATGCCAAATGTTGGGCATAGGGAAGGAGCCCCCCGGGGATGGGGCGGTATAGAAATTGAAAAAATAAATAAATAAATAAATAAATAAGGAAGTAGATGAGATTCTTTGTCCGCCGCCGCCGCCGCCACCACCACCACCTTTCTCCTATCTACATGGAAAGACCAGAAAGCATCTCACAAAACCATATCTAAAATATTTTAAGAAGAGGAATTTAATTGTTACATCAAGGCTTCTCAAGCAAGCTGATTTGTAATAAATGAACTGCTTTACATAAGGGTTAGGTAAGCTTCAGCTTAGAAATATGACACAGTTTTCAACATGCCATATGACTGTAGGGGACTGTCAGTGACTGATGATGCTGAAGCTGGTAAATAAGTATTGCATTTTGTCAGCACTTCAGTCTTATGCCATTTGCAAATCTTTTGCTTTAGCCTGCCTCACAGCCCTTGTATGAAGTCATGAAGTTAATCACAGCAACTTAATATTTAAGATAACTGTCAGAGTCATTGTGCAATGGAATAAGTTTCCATGGGGGCTTCCCATTTGAGGGACCATAACTTTGGTCCCCCTGAACCTAACTTCACCTACCTGGCTGCTGGCAGGAGGAGTTCTTGATGATTTTAGAATTATTGCTGTTAGAAGGAGGTCTGATACACACACCCATTTTCTCACCTTGAAGCCTGGACATTATTGAAAGAGCATTGATGGCTAATGCAAACAAGCAAAGGAAGCAGTTAGAAAATACACTTAATGCTGGGCTTTTTTTAAAATCCAGGTCAAAACATACACATTTTTCATACATCTCGTGTCCTTGCCTACTCAGTACTTTAAAAAAAACATCTGTATGGCAACAGAGAAGGGCAAGATTGAGCTGGTTCAGCTAGTTTAGAGTAGCTGGGATATATTTATACTGCTGAAGCTAAGGACCAAAGTTTAGGGTGGAGAGCTCTGATATTTTTGACCCTAAAAAAACAGCCATGCCCTCCTCCCGCCCCCCCCCCCCGCCCCCATTAAGACAGTTAAGGTAAGAATCATGGACTGGGCAAGATAGGTATTTAACTGCTGTTTAGCCCCTCTCCAAAGGGTACAATTTAACCTAGTAGGGATATAAGATAGGCCATGTTTTCTATAACCAGACTGGGGAGGGAGATTTCAATCAGGGAAGATAGCATGGATGAAGAGTCAAACATCCTTTTGTTTGTAGGAAAGATAGAGTGTATATGTGTGTGTGTGCGCGCATGCGCACGCATGAGTGCGTGTGTGTGTGTGAAAAAATATTCTAGGCCTCAGCCATATGTCTGTCAAAGTTATATCCCAGGGCATTGTTGTGTGGGCCCAGGGAGTTTTTGTGCTAATTATGTCTGTTGGCAAACTGCAGTCTGTGATAATTAATTTCTCCTAAATATTGTATAGGTTTGTATGTGGCATCACAGCTAACCGTGGGACTTTCCTTATTCCTCACGGGATAGCTCGGTGTTTAATTATGAAGAACGATAGCCTCATTTTTCTCCAACTTTTCTTGTTTGTTTGATGCCACTGGTTGGTTCACAAACATTAGGATTCTGACTCAACTGAACAACTGCTTCTCTAAGCAAAAATCAGAACCATTATTTACTAGTAGCTAAATGAAGAGCATTTCAGGGATAAATGATGCCCCTCTATTTTTTAAAAGATGCTCTTAGCTATTTAAATATTTATAGTCACTGAGGGGAAGTTTTAAATTCATCTTAAGCAGTTGATCTGCAGCCTGCATAGAATCATAGAGTTGGAAGAGACCACAAGGGCCATCCAGTCCAACCCCCTGCCACGAGGGAACACACAATCAAAGCATTCCCGACAAATGGCCATCCAGCCTCTGCTTAAAAACCTCCAAAGAAGGATACTCAACCACTCTCCGAGGCAGTGAATTCCACTCTCGAACAGCCCTGAAAGTCAGAAACTTCTTCCTAATGCTTAGATGGAATTTCTTTTCCTGCAACTTAAATCCATTACTCTGTGTCCTAGTCTGTGAGGCAGCCGAAAACAAGCTTGCTCCCTCTTCGACATGACATCCCTTCAAATATTAAACATAGCTATCATGTCCGCCCCCCCCCCCTTAACCTTCGCTTCTCCACACGAAACATCCCCAGTTCCCTCAGTTTCTCTTAGGGCATGGATTCCAGACCTTTTCCCATTTCGGTTGCCCTCCTCTGGACATGTTCCAGCTTGTCAATATCTTTCTTAAATTGTGGCGCCCAGAACTGAACACAGTACTCTAGGTAAGGTCTGACCAGAGTAGAGTGGTACAATTACTTCCCTTGATCTAGACACTATACTCTTATTGATGCATCCCAGAATTGCATTGGCTTTCTTGGCTGCCATTTCACACTGCTGACTCATGATCAGTTTGTGGTCCACTAAGACTCCCAGATCCCTTTCACATGTATTGTTGCCAAGCCAGGTGTCACCGATCCTATATCTGTGCATTTCATTTTTTCTCCCTAAGTGCAGTATTGTACATTTATATCTGCTGAAATTCATTTTGTTAGTTTTGGTCTAGCTCTCTAATGTCCAGATCATTTTGAATCCTGCCCCTATCCTTCAGAGTATTGACTACCCCCCTTAATTTGGTATCTTCTGCAGATTTGATTAGCATGCCCTCTATCCCTTCATCCAAGACATTGATAAATATATTGAATAGTACTGGGCCCAGGACAGAATCCTGTGACACTCCACTATTCACTTCTCTCCAGGATGACAATGAGCTCTTGATGAGCACTCTTTTTGTTCGGCCAGCCAACCCATTACAAATCCATCTAACAGTTGCTTTGCATCTTTCCAGCTTACTTGCAAGAATATCATGGGGCACTTTGTCAAAGACCTTACTATAATCAAGGTATGCTACATCTATAGCATTCCCTTCATCTACCAAGTTTGTCACTCCATAAAAAAAAGATAAGATTAATCTGGCAAGACTTGTTTTTGAGAAACCCATGTTGATTTTCAGTGATCACAAGTGCTTCCAAGTACTTACTGACTGTCTCCTTAATGATCTGCTCTAGAATCTTTCCTGGTATTGATGTCAGGCTGACTGGGCAGTAGTTGTTTGGGTCCTCTTTTTTTTCCTTTTTGGAGTTGGGGACAACATTAGCTCTCTTCCAGTCCACTGGGACTTCTCCTGTTCTCCAGAAGCTCTCAAAGATTATAGCAAGCAGCAGAGGCATACCAAGGGAAAATGGCGCCCGGAGACAAATTGTAAGGGGGGGGGGGAGGGAAAGGTAAGAGAGATTGTAAGCCCCTTTGAGTCTCCTACAGGAAAGAAAGGGGCATATAAATCCAAACTCTTCTTCTTGTTGTTGCCTTGTCCACCTTCTGGACCATGAAATTGTCTGCAAGGCAAGTGAGTAAACTGTTGGACCTGGTAGTCTTGGCAGAGTTTGACTCCCAGCAAATATATGGATAATTGAAGTCTCCCATTTCTACTATTTCTCTTCTTTGTGAAAGTTTGGTCATCTGCTCCAGCAAGGCATCATCCAATTCTTCAGTCTGGCTTCGGGGTCTGTAATAGACCCCCACAATGAAATCACTGTTGTTTTTCTCCCCCTTAATTTTTGCTCAGATGCTCTCAACCTGGTTCCCAGGATTTAAGTCAATGACCTGCTCACAGGTGTAATCATCCCTGACATATAATGCTGTTCTACCGCCTTTCATAGTTGATCTATTTCTCTGGAATAGGTTGTACCCCTCAATTACTACATTCCAGTCATGAGATTCATCCCACCAGGTTTCAGTGATGCCTATTATATCATATTTATTATGCCATGTTAAGAGTTCCAGTTCATCCTGTTTGTGCATTAGTGTAGAGACATCTAAGGTTTTGATTCATGCCCCATCGGTGCTTATTTAAGGTCCCCCCCCCCCGCTGAGCTTTTGAACTATTTGCTCAGTTCTCTCTATAACCTTCAGCCTATTTTCTTTAGTATTAGGTGAACTCCTTCCCACTTGAATATTGTCTCCCTCCCTTACTTCACTCAGTTTAAAGCCCTCCTGATAAGGTTTGTCAATCTCCTGGCAAAAATGCTCTTCTCTACAGCTGTGAGGGATATAGACCTCCCTCCGTTCCCTTGCATGCCACCCCTTCCTCCCCCTCCCCTCCTTCAGCTAGGGTGGGTGGGCCATGTCCATATGCCAGGCCTCCTCCCCTCCCCTCCCTTGCATACCACCCTTCACTCACTCCCCTCCCTTGCATGTAATTCCTCTTCATGAAACTGCAGACCATGGTCCAAGAAGCCAAAACATTCCTGGCTGCACCACCTGCGAAGCCAGTTATTCACCTCCACTAGTCTTCTTTCCCGCCTGGGCCGATGTCCGTCAACTGGAAGTAGAAATGCCAACCTGTGCATCCATTTCCTTCAGCTTCCTTCCGAGAGCCTCAAAATCCTTTCTGATGTCCCAAAAGCTACATCTAGCAGTGTCATTTGTTCCGACATGGATTAAAAGGAGGGAATAACAGTCAGTGGGCTTGACAAGTCTTCTCAGCCTCTCTGTGATATCACGGATTTTTGCCCCAGGGAGACAGCACACCTCTTGATACATCTTGTCAGGCCTGCAAATTGCTACTTCTGTCCCCCTTAGCAGGGAGTCCTCTACTACCACCACACATCTTCTCTGGAGTTTTGCAGGTGACATTTCATGGGTGGAACCTTCTGTCACTTGTGCATTCTCTGAGACCTGAGTCCGTTCCTCCTGTGCCTGTTCCTTATCCTCATCGAGAAGGGAAAGAACCTAAAAACAATTCTGTAGTTTCAAATTTACAGAATGCTCCCTGGTCCTTCTGCTTCTATGGGTTACATTTTTCCAATGGCCCTCCTCCTCTGAATAAGAGCTGTCATTCTCCTCAGAGAAGTCCCCAGTGTGTTCTCCACCCAGTACCATCTGTTCTGTTCTGCCCAGGAAAGTCTCGTTCTTCTTAATGTGCTGAAGTGTAGATACTTGTGTTTTAAGCTGCTGTACCTTCTCTTCTAACAAAGTAACCAACTTGCACTTGCATATCCTCTGGCAGAAAAACAAACATTCCGCAGCTGTTGCAGGTGACAGCAGCAACCCCTTGATGATCCATATTTAGGTGTCTTAAATTCTGCAAAACAGATTCCTGGGCCTCCCTTTCAAAAGTCCATTTCTACACTTGACCACCCAAAATCAAAGTTAACCTTGTTTCTTTACAGCTCAGTCCTGTTCACTGAGCTCCCCACCATGAACTAAGGATTGAAGACTTATGCCTTTAGTCACTTCATTATATTTTGCTATCTCCCCAAAGATGGGTCCTTATTGGTGCACGCTACTGCTTCTGAGCAAGTCAAAGAGCGAGTGACAGAGAGTGGTCATTGATTCAAATTGGTCGGGTGATTAAACAGAATCCTGACCCCTCAACAGCCTGAGGCAAACACAGCCAACAACAAAGGAACCTCCCACACGGGCAAAAGCTTCCCCAAGCCCTCAAAAAACAAACACACAAGCCCTCAAAAAAAACACCACACACACAACAGTGAAGAATTGAGCTTTAAGTATACCTAAGTCTGAAATTCTATGACATTTAGGGGAAAACGCTGTTAAATCCAGGAGGACTTATCACTGTGCATGCAAATGTTTTAGTGGCTTCAGACTGGTTTCTACTCTGCATTAATTTGAATTTTGTGGATTTGATGTATTAAGTTGCATGACCTTCTAAAAACAGAAATAATACATTGCAGGGAGAAAAGTGCAGGGAGGCAACGCCATTGCATAACGGATTTTAAAGAAACATAAAAAATGGTTAGAGGGATGTTCAATCTGACAGGCCATTGTGTAATGACTAGTGTGTATTCAGCTTGATGCATTACAAGTCCTGGGACATGAATAGACTATTACAAGGAGAGAATGGTGGGGGAGTATTGGTGGGAAGTGGGGGTTGGGGGTAAGGTTGCCTGATCTAGGTTGAGAAACTCCTGGTGATTTGGGAATGGAGCCTTGGGAGGGGGAGACTGGGACCTCAGTGAGGTACAATGCCATGGAGCCCACCCTCCAAACCATCCATTTTCTCCAGGAGAACGGATCTCTGGAGTTTGGAGATAAACTGTAATTCCACTGGGGATCCCCTGGTCCCGCCTGGAGACTGGCATCCCTAGAAGTTTGGAATGTCATAAATTTGGAACCACTGTAGGAATAGGGGATTAATTAGGCTGCTGTGCTCCTTCACAGATCAGGATGGATCCCTGAAGGTCCTTGGGGAATTTCCTGCTAATGTGGCACTCCTGTTGAAAACCTGACTGATCTGTGGAATACAAAATGTATGTGAATAGTTGACATGATCAGTCCTCTTCATTCTGTTAATCCATTTAGTTTCTTGATTATGAAGTTAGCATAGCTGGAGGAAATTCAGACTGAATGCCATGAAACAAAGGCCAGAACATGTTTTCTGTACTAGTCATGGGACCTGGACATTCATATTCCTCCTTCTTCTGCCCAAAGCCATCCAAGCAGAGAATTTCTTGTCATTTTCATGATGTGAACATAAGAAATGAAGAATATTATTGAGATTTGTATAATTTTCCATTTATTTCAACTTGCAGTCAGAGACCAGCATATACATATACATGGCACACTGTTTCATGTTAGAATACAAATATTGTTAAAATCAATACAAGAAAAAAATAGTTCCCTATTTACCTAAAATTCTCAAATTTATTGAGATTTGTGGGCCAGGCATTTTGTGGCGCAAATCTCTTGTAACTTCACAGATTTGGACGCTATTATATCTGCAGATCAATCTCATATTTGTTTTTATTGGTGGTCAGTTGGATATTGGATAGTTTTTATTTTTGATGGCCTGAAAATGTTGAGAAATTGCTTGGAGCCCCCCCCCCCCCCCCATGTTTAACTCTTTTCCATCTTGATGTTCTTCATCTGACTGGAAGGAATTGCACAGTTGCATCTCGGAAGTCACTGCAGAAAAAATTATACCCCCCTTCACAGAGACATTTTCCCATCTTGATGGGGTTCATTGGAGCCAGTCTCCTCCATAAAGAGTTTGGGAACAACCCTGGATGCCTGCCTTTCTTTGTAGGCCCAGTTCACACATACTTCCAGGACAGTGTTTTCTCATCTTTGCAAGGCCCTTACCTATCTTGTGTCGATCTAGCTACAGTGATCCATGCAACAGTCACCTCTAGACAGGGCTGCAGTAATTTACTCTACACAGGGCTACCCTTGAAACCACTCTGGATACTGCAACTGGTCCATAATGCAGCAGCGTGAGTCCCGTGGTGAGCCCACATTTAACAGTAAGTGGGGGGGGGCAGAGGTGGGATTCAGGGGGTTCCAAAGGTTCTGTAGAACCTGTTGTTAAAATTTAAAATATCACTTTTTAAATACTTAAAATATTTTAATTAAGATTAATATTTTAATACTTAAAATAAAAAGTGATATTAAAATATTTTAATACTTTTTAACAGTCATTGTTTGAATCCCACCACCATCGGAACCTGTTGTTAAAATGTTTGAATCCCACCACTGGGCGGGGCCCCGGGGGCCCTGTGTGTGGGGGCCCTGTGGGATGCCATTTTGCCCTAGGCACCATTCCCCTCCCCACGCCAGCCACTGGTTTGGATATTAACCTTAAAGCCCTAAACAGTCTGGAACCATTGTATCTTCAAACCTCCTCTCCCTATATACCCCAAATAGAATGTTATGCTCTGCTGGAAACAGCCTTTAGGTGTCTCTGGTCCTAAAATTATCCAACTGTCCTCAACCATATGCAGTGCCTTTTCAGCCCTGGCCCCAGCCTGGTGGAACTCTGTACCCTTTGTTGAACTTGGCCCAGTTATGTGGGATTTGCAAAATGGAGATCTTCTATCAAGCCTATGGTTGATGACAGCAACAGTAGTACATCTTAACCTGGCCTCCCTTCCCTTTCCCTTTCCCTTTCCCTTCCTCCTCTTCCCACATTCCCATTGTGTTTTCTCTTTTTCTGTGTCTTTCTGTCTCCATCCCTATGAAGGAATGAAGTCAGTGCTGGTTGTTGGTCCCTGCATTATCAGGTTTGTTTCATCTGCCTTGTTGGAACATTTTCCTTAGGGGGAAATAGTTTGATTAAGGTGCCATCTGTATATAGTATGTATTAGTTTTGTTTTACGATTTTAATTATATTTTAGAACTTTGTATTTATGAGCCAGACATTTATATATATAAGCTTTCTTTTGCAGAGGCTTTCCATAAACCAGCAGCAAATACCTATTTGGGGGTAAGATTCTTACAGCTGTTGGTATAGTTTGGTGACACTAAGTGTCTCTAGATACCATTTCAATCTGGCTTCTGACTTGGTTTAAAAATTGAACCTGTTCTGGTTACTCAAACAGATAACAGAAGTGTGAACCCATTGATTTTCTTGATCTTCTTCAGCAGTGTGGAATTTTAGTGAGGCTCTGTTGACCTGGTGCCCACATGATTTATGTATTTGACTTAAAACATAGCCCAGAATCATCTGCAGCTGGTCACAGTTCTAACTCCTCAGTCATTGAACACCTGGATAGGTAGAGACATTATGAAACTAGATGAGGGAATCTAATCTAAAGTTCAGCCGAGACCAAGGTACTCTTGATGGATAATATGGCTAATCAAGGACTAAAGAGTATGTTCTACATGCAGCTTGAAAGTACTATGGAATCTGTGCCTGGAGATTGCACAAATATTATCTATGTATTTATGATGTAACACTTTCCATTGATGAACCTACCTGTCCTTGAAAGATGTGCCCACAGTTTTCATCATCATATGGTTCTATGCTGTAGCTTTACCATTAACTTTATGGTGCTGTTTTTTGTTGGTTTTGCATTTTTATTATTATATTTTTAATTAATTGTAAGCAAATTTATAAACTATTAGTAGTGAGTGCAGACTTTAAAATGTTTCAGGTAAATCTATTGTGCAGGCCTCAGAGTTTGTAAATGGTCAAACTAGTAGTCACTAAAGTTTCATAATTACTAGATCTATCTTCATGTAACTGAGAATCCAAGTAATGTGTCATGGGGAGTAATTTTGAATTTGTTCTGTGAAATTCATTTTCCGTATAGAAATGGAAAAGCTGTGATAGTCACATTGTTGTGGACATCTTAAACACTACCAAATGCTAAACCAACTGTGAGATGCATCCCAGTAATCAGTTTCCAAAACTAAAGAAATATGAAATAACAATTGCAGGAGACCTGTAAAAATTTCATGGGTGTCAAGCCTGTGATCCATAATCTTGAAGTCCAGTCCCTGCTGTTTGGGGAACATTTTCTCAGTGAAGGAGTGCTTTGATGCCCCTTGCTGCCAAAAAGAGTTTTGCAAGAGTAAGCAAATGGACTTCAAAGATATATAATAGAGAGCAAGAGTCCTCAAATTTCTTGTCCCCACTGGGATCCTTGCTGCAATGAAAATGAGCTGAGGACATAAAAACATAAGAAAGAGCCTGCTGGATCAGACCAGAGTTCATCTAGTCTAGCACTTTGCTACTCGCAGTGGCCCACCAGATGCCTTTGGGAGCTCACGTGCAGGATGTGAAAGCAATGGCCTTCTGCTACTGCTGCTGCTCCCGAGCACCTGGTCTGCTAAGACATTTGCAATCTCAGATCAAGGAGGATCAAGATGGGTAGCCATAGATCAACTTCTCCTCCATAAATCTGTCCAATCCCCTTTTAAAGCTATCCAGGTTAGTGGCCATCACCACCTCCTGTAGCAGCATATTCCAAACACCAATCACACGTTGCGTGAAAAAATGTTTCCTTTTATTAGTCCTAATTCTTCCCTCCAGCATTTTCAATGTATGCCCCCTGGTTCTAGTATTGCGAGAAAGAGAGAAAAAAATTCTCTCTGTCAACATTTTCTACCCCATGCATAATTTTATAGACTTCAATCATATCCCCCCTCAGACATCTCCTCTCCAAACTAAAGAATCCCAAATGCTGCAGCCTCTCCTCATTGGGAAGATGCTCCAGTCCCTCAATCATCCTTATTGCCCTTCTCTGCACTTTTTCTATCTCTTCGATATCCTTTTTGAGATGTGGTGACCAGAATTGAACACAGTACTCCAAGTGCAGTCGCACCACGGCTTTATATAAGGGCATGACAATCTTTGCAGTTTTATTATCAATTCCTTTCCTAATGATCCCCAGCATAGAGTTTGCCTTTTTCACAGCTGCCATACATTGACATTCCCATGGAACTATCAACTAAGATGGCCAAATCCCTTTCCTGGTCTGTGACTGATAGCACTGACCCTTGTAGTGTGTATGTGAAGTTTGGATTTTTTGCCCCTATGTGCATCACTCTGCATTTTGCTACATTGAACTGCATTTGCCATTTCTTAGCCCACACACCTAATTTATCAAGGTCCGCTTGGAGCTCTTCGCAATCCTTTGTGGTTCTCACCGCCCTACCTAATTTGGTATCATCTGCAAACTTGGCCACCATGCTATCCACCTCTACTTCCAGGTCATTTATGAATAGGTTAAAGAGCACTGGTCCCAAAACGGATCATTGTGGGACACCATTCCCTACATCTCTCCATTGTGAGAACTTCCCATTTACACCCACCCTTTGCTTCCTGTTTCTCAACCAGTTTTTAATCCATAGGACGACTTCCCCTCTTATTCCTATTCCTTGAAGGTCCATTCTTCAAGTTCATTGCAGAAGGAATTAGCAAGTGTGCAGGCCCCAATTCCATCCCACAAGTGCTTATTTTGGCCCACAAATACTCTCTAAGGTTCTTAGCCGGCAAACATGTACTGCCCTCTGCTGCTGGGGAAGTTGTCGTGTAGAATCTGCAGCCACAGCTGCTGCTCTCCCCTTCCCCATTCAGGCTACTTGACATGTCTGCTTTGATAATATAAGAAGGGTGTGGTGCTGCTGGCATATAATGGGGCAGACAGTATGCTACTGCAATGCTTATTAAATCATTTTATTAGTGGTTATCTTTGTATGTTGAGGTTGAAAGGGGGGCAGGGAGCATTAGCCAGTGCAATTCTTATAGAACAAGAATAATTACAGTTGCATTTCCTTTCTGTTCTCTTATGTCTATGTTCTTGTAGCCACTGGGGAACTGAAGTAGCTGACATGAGAAAAAGGCAACAGTCACAAAATGAAGGAACATCTGCTGTTTCTCAAGCACCTGGAAACCAAAGGCCCAACAACACATGTTGCTTCTGCTGGTGTTGTTGTTGCAGCTGCTCATGGTATGTCATGTAGTATATTTGGTACCATATCCAGCACAGCTAAATGATGGCTAAAAACCATCAGTTGCCAGAAATACATGAACCAACTGGGAGGGGAGGGCTTTCCCCCCACCCCCCAATGCAATCAAGTTACTGCACAATAAATGCATGCTAGATTTACATTATTGTGCACAGACCTCACATTTTCCATCAAAGTTATATTTATGTTGCTGGGATATAATTGCACAGACAACACAAGGGTTAAAGGGATGCAAGCCTCCAGGTGGGATCTGGGAGTCCCACTGGAATTATGGTTCATTCCCAAACTCCAGAGATCAGTTTCCCTGGAGAAAATGGATTCTTTGGAGAGTAGACTCTATGTTATTATGCCCCACTGAGATCCCTGTCCATTCCAGGCTCCATTTTCAAACCTCCCAGAATTTCCCATCCTAGATCTGGCAAACCTACCCTTCCATCCCCTGCCAGTAGTCAGGGAGGACCTGGCAACCCTAGCAATATATAAGACAAAATCAGTTCTCTCTAAATAACTGCCATCATAGCACACATGGATTTTCCTTCCATTCCCCTTCCCACAGCAGTTCTTTTTAGGCTCCCAGAAAGACGATGGTTTGAATCACAGGATATGAGAAGATGAAAGGGCTTCTTAGCTAAAGTGGAGGGTTACAATGAAGAGGTTTTTGCTGAAATAATTCGTGGTTCCCTCTTTTGATCATGATGTTCCACTTAAAGAAGGAAAAGGGTAATTTTGCATGATTGATCACTGTAGCCCTCAGACCCTTGAGGCCTCCAGGCATAGGCAGTTGGAATAGGTTCTGTGGAATTCAGCATGACTACTTCTTCATAGACCCGCTTAGGGTTGAATTCCATGGGATTTGTTTTTGAATAGGTATGTTTAGGTTTGTTCCCACCATCTTTCTAGGAGGCATAAAGTAGGAAAGGGAAACACAAAAAATATTTGTGTCTGCTGTTCTCTTTCACTGGCAGTTGGTAGGATTCAGCCCTTTGGATCAATCAGTCAGTCAGTCAACCATTTTTCCAAGTACTTGCAATATTTTTGGAGAGAGACACAATTCTCCCCTTATACCTCTTCTAGTCCCTGGTGATGTACTTATATCAGATTGAGGAATGTGTGTGTGTGTGGCGTAGTGGTTAAGAGCAAGTGCATTCTAATTAGAATTAGAATGAGTCAGAAGTGGCGTAGTGGTTAAGAGCAAGTGCATTCTAATCTAGAGGAACCAGGTTTGATTCCCTGCTCTGCCACTTGAGCTGTGGAGGCTTATCTGGGGAATTCAGATTAGCCTGTGCACTCCCACACATGCCAGCGGGGTGTCCTTGGGCTAGTCACAGCTTTTCGGAGCTCTCTCAGCTCCACCCACCCACCTCACAGGGTGTTTGTTGTGAGGGGGGAAGGGCAAGGAGATTGTAAGTCCCTTTGAGACTCCTACAGGAGAGAAAGCGGGGATATAAATCCAAACTCTTCTTCTACTCTTCTTCTGTGTGTGTGTGTGTGTTAGTATTCTAAAGTTCATATGTCTTTCTCTAAAATTATAAGGAAATTGTAAAAAGAGACAATGTTCAAAGAAAGATGGACATTGGCACAGACTTCACAACCTGTGGCCTTCCTTCATGTTTTCTTTTTTAAAAAGTTCAAAAATTCCAACTGACAAGCCCAGCTTGAATATATGACAAAAATCAGCTTTCTGATATGGAGAGGGAAGTGAAGGACAGGGCATGCTGTATTAACAACACATAGAAATGAAGCCATCTTGTTTATTTCTAGCTGATAATTTGATGGATACCCTACAGAACATATTTAGAGTCAGAACACATTAAAATTCCACTGAGATATTTTAACTGGCAAAGAGCCGTCATCTTAATGGGGATCAGGCTAGGGAATTATTGCTACTCAGCTCTTCCTTAAAAGAATCATCAACTCAGGAAATCTGAGAGTGAAATCAGCATTTATTTTCTGCTTTCAAAATAACTTCAGATAATCATGTGATCTTTCTATCCTGGGCATGTTCAGTGTGCCTGTCACTGAACCACATAAATCCTCAGTATAACAAGATTTATATGCATGTGAACAGTTCAGTGGCATCAAGAGGGCTGTTTACGTTGATACAGTTATTCATCTGCAGATGTGCTTAGAGGATCCTACATATGCTTGTATACACATACAAAGGCCGGTTCCCAGCATTCCATTGCAAACTAGCATGACCGAGACACAGATGGAGTCCAAGGTGGAGATAAGCAGCTGAAGAAGTGGGCCTAGGCTGAAAAGAAAGGCTTCATTCTCAGTAACAGGGATCACGAAGGAAGGAAACAGGTTTAGTACTTACACCAGTGATAAGTGCATTCCTTTGCAACTGGTGTTACTGCTGCAAATGAAGGCAAAACCTGTCATTTCATGATATTTGGTGGTTTGACTCCTATTGTCAGAAACACCACAAGAGCTAATGCTCTTTTCATCCCTATCAACAGGGTCCTGCCATGTTGTATGTCAGGTTGTACAATTTATGTCTTCTGTCTATCATAGCAACAAGGATTTTGCTCATTATACAATAATTTTTATACAACTACTGTGGGTGAGATCTTTGCACTAATTTCTCCACACACTCTCTACCCCTCACAGTTTGCTTCTCCAAGGGAAGAGTCCGCACACAAATGGATTGCCAGTGGAATGTATGGAATACCAATGTGGTTGGTTGGTTGGTTGGTTGGTTGGTTGGTTGGTTGGTTGGTTGGTTGGTTGGTTGGTTATTAACTATGTGTAGGATGCTTTTCCTCCCACCAAAGAGGGCTCCAAGTGGCTTGCACTAACATTTTGCACCAAAACTAGGCACAAGACAAAATCATTAACAGCAGAGCAATACATTCATAACAACCAGAAGTAAGTGAGTTATCAATCCTGTATAATAATAATGAAATAATATTGACCAGCCTCCCTTAAAAGAACATTATTTTGTACTGCTTCCTAAAACCTCCCAAGGTAGGAACCTTTCTAATCTTATCTGAAAGTATCTTTATCAAAATATCCTCGATTGGGCAGGGGCAGCTTTGAAGGACTACCAGGATTTATTTAATTAGCATGCTGAAAACTCAAATAGCCCAAATAGCTCTATTTATAAGTGTGAATCAAGCTTTGGCTGTGTGCTGAAATATGATTATTTAGTTAGTTCATTTTTATTCAGCTGTTCTTCCAAGAAACTCAGAGTGGAGTACTAAATTCTCCTCCTATTCTATCCTCACAAGTTGGTTAAGTTTGGGGGGGGGGGGGTTGGGAGAGAGACAGAGGGAGACTGGCCTAAGGTCACCCAGCAAGATTCATGGTAGAGGATTTTTTTTAAGCTGGGCTTCCCAGACCTTAATCCGACACTCTGACCACTAAACTGTGCTTGCTGTCATGGCTGATTTACGTTATACCCAAACTCAGCCCACACAAAGGCCTCTTCCGCACATGCAGAATAATCCACTTTGAATCCACTTTCACAATTGTTTGCAAGTGGATTTTGCTATTCCACACAGCAAAATCCAGCTGCAAAGTGGATTGAAAGGGCATTATTCTGCATGTGCGTAAGGGGCCTAAGTCAGCTCATTTCAGAGCATTTCCAGGGTCATATGAATTGGCCCTAAGTCCTTCAAGAGCTGAGTGCTTCATGGTAGGGGAAAGAGTGATTATGATTCACTTCTCTAAGCACATTTCTATTAAAAGGTGGAATGTAAAGGAATTAAAAATAGTTGTACAGGTGGGTAAGGAATATACAGTGTCTGCTGAGTTATACAAAAAGAGTCAATGGCTATACATTAACATAACTATATTTCTGCTATTCTTTAAAAACAAACTGAATTTATTTACTTGAATAATGCTTCTCTGGGAAACTTTCAGGCAAAAAGTTGTCCTCAGATGTTCTTTAAAAGCTATGTTTCCCTTGGCAAGCCTCCAAAATAGCACAGTGCCCATATATTAACTTGGGAATATTCAAGGTCCACATATTTGCCTTCCCTGCATTTCAGTTATTTAGTGATTTTATAAATTGTTTATTGTTAGTCAACAATAATTGTATAATGTTAGCTTTAAAAAAATTATGAGAATTGGGGAAAGCTTGTCTAATCAAGTTACAGTTGCCTGCTTTTAAAATAATATTAACAAGTCAGATTCAAGGTTGTGGTGAAATGCCATTGCTGGGGATTCTTAGAATAAGATTGGACCACAGTATGGAAAACAAATGTAAGGAGAAACAGACTGGATGGCCTCATAGCTTTCTCTTCCATCTCTAATGGTTGAAATTGGAGTTTGTTTTTGCTTAGGTTTTTAGTGTTTTTAAGGAGAAACTACACAGGGGATGAAACAGCACAGAACTCTGCAGACTGCATTAGTCAAAATATAGAGATTGATCTTCGGAAAGTTTGGAAGATCAGTGGAAGCAGCTTTGTCACTGTGGGCAAGGTACACTTATTGCCTCCTTCCATGCTGTTGCCAGCTGGGTCCATGAAGCAAGAAACATCACCTCCCTCACTGCTGATGGCTGCCATGAGCCACCTTCTGCATTATCATTGCACTGCAACTATAGCCACCATGACCACTTAGATCCAACCATGCCGTCTCAACTTGAATAAGCTCTCTGCATGGTCTGGGTATCCAGGAACAGCTGAGAGAAAAGCATAGGCACTGCAGCAGTCCTTGTGGAAATAGCTGCTATTCTGACTCTGGGAAAGTATTCTAGCCCAGATGCAAAGGGAAGGGACACCCCCTGAGATCAGAACTGAAGTCATATCGGTTCCATAGGGAACTATCTCAGCATAGCACTTTGTAAGGCTCCACTATTTCCTTTTTTTTTCAATTAAATTAAAACTATTGAATATTTACAGTGATGGTGGTACTTTCATATAGCTCAACATCCAAATTCAGAGTGTAAACATATCACAATCCAGAGGTGTTTACACAGGAGAAATTAATGTCCTGCATTCCAATATGATTTCAGCTCTTCTCATGTGAGAAGTGAGTGCCTTGAGGAAGGGGGAATTAGGACAGTATCAGCTGCCACCACCTACATGTCCTCAATGGAGTCATCTGAAAGTAACATTCCCAATAGCCTGTGGGTGCAAAGTTGCACAAATGGAGGCTCTGACTAATGTGGGCAGCAGTACAATCCCTTGCCACCCATTTAGTGTGCCCATGCACAGTAAATCCATATATACATAATACTTCTATATGTGCAGGAATAGGGCTTACATTATGTGGATTTGACTGTGTGTGCTGGTTTTCTGTGGAAGAGAAGTGATACTCTGGAGGGGGAGCCCAGATTTTAACTTAACCTTTAACTTAAATGGCCATATTTCTAGGGACTAGAGCAGTGGTGGCGAACCTTTGGCACTCCAGATGTTATGGACTACAATTCCCATCAGCCCCTACAATTGGCCATGCTGGCAGGGGCTGATGGGAATTGTAGTCCATAACGTATGGAGTGCCAAAGGTTTGCCACCACGGGACTAGAGTAATATGGAGGGGTCAATTATGTGTTAACACTTAACATGCTTCTACTCATTTGGATTTCCATTTGATAAACAAGGAACAAAAGTTGAGCAATACTGAGATGTCACAATGATGTATGTGAATGAGCAGCAAATGCCAGTGATTTAATGGATGAGACCATCACTCATTCATTGGACTATGTTGTAGCTCCATTATACCAGTGTGGTATAATGGTTAAGAGAAGGTCCCCAGTTTCCCTATAGCAATGGTAGGGGCCACTTCCTGGTTGGGGCCTGTCACAGCCTGCCCTGCCAAGCAGGCCACTGTTCTTGGGTTCCCTGCTGCCTTCCGCTCTGGGAAAGGATCTCTGGGAAAGGGTGCTGCCTTCCCTGCTGCCTTACTCTCTGGGAAAGGGTGCTGGGTTATTTGTGACTTGCCTGGTAGGAAGGGAGTCTGGTCACAGATGGGAGCCAGCCTTGGACAGGTGTGCATGGAGTAGCTGGTTCAAAGGCTGTAAGAGACAGAGCTGGAGACCTGCTTAAAAGGACAGAATGAGGGAGCCTGTGTGAGGAGAGGAGAGAGAATGACAGACAGACAGACAGACAGACAGCAGAGGGAAAGGGTCATTGTATTTATCCTGCACAAATTCTGTACCACAAACCACAACTTCACACTTTACATTAACAGTGTGCCTCATATTACTGAGTAAAATGGTACAAGAATATCACGATATCTGTAGCACTACCAGAACACCTATGTTCAGCACAATTATTTTATTCATACTTTTATTAACAGTTTTTGTAGCTCCATGTGGCTTTTAGATCAAAGTGTTTGGGTGCCTCTAGTTTACAGGACCTTTGAACTATTTATCTTGAATGCTTCTGGTTGCACCCTGAAAGCTGAAACAATTTTATTGGATTCATTCACCATCATGTGATGTTTGGTGTTCCTTTTCACTCCAGATGGCATCTGAATCAGAATGACAATGAAATCTTCTGTTTACACAGGAACTGACAGTTAAATGTCCCCACCTTTATTTAGAGAATAATAATTTCTCTGATACACCTATAGCATTGGAAACCTTAGACATGGCATGAGAAGAGTTAGCTGTTCAATACAATCCATTTCACTTTTGGACTGTTAAAATTTGGCAAAAAATATACCTGTTTGTACTGAAAAACATTTAGAAGAAGAAGAGGAGGAGGAGTTTGGATTTATATCCCCCCTTTCTCTCAAGTAGGAGACTCAAAGGGGCTTACAATCTCCTTGCCCTTCCCCCCTCACAACAAACACCCTGTGAGGTGGGTGGGGCTGAGAGAGCTCCGAGAAGCTGTGACTAGCCCAAGGTCACCCAGCTGGCGTGTGTGGGAGTGCACAGGCTAATCTGAATTCCCCAGATAAGTCTCCATAGCTCAAGCGGCAGAGCAGGGAATCAAACCCGGTTCCTCCAGATTCTAGAATGCACCTGCTCTTACCCACTACGCCATATTGAAAGTGATGCTGTTTCAGGGTGGGGGATAATCCACCCCAGAACAGCATCACTTTCAATGTTGTTTAACTAGGGACCCCAGATTCTCCCTTTAAGGTGGATTTAAAAGGAGAATTTGGGCTCTCTAGTTTAAACACCATTAAAAGTGATGCTGCTTGGGGGTGGATTCCAGCATCACAGCGGCTGCCAGGGGGGGCGGCGCAAAACTCAGATTTTGCACCAGGCTCCATTTTTCCTCTATGTCTCTGCCCAGTGGGGAGGGGCAGGGCAGGGCAGGGCAGGGCAGGGCAGGGGAGTCTGGCATCCCCGACCTCGGAGAGCTGCTTTTATAAGCGCTAGGCCAGGGGCGGGGCTTGGGGAGGCGTGGTCATGCCCTAGGGGCGGGTGGGGGTGTGCCCCCCCCGAACACCCCCCCCTAAAAAATCTATACCTACGTCCCTGGTACAGGCTAATCTGAATTCCCCAGATAAGCCTCCACAACTCAAGTGGCAGAGCTGGGAATCAAACCCGGTTCCTCCAGATCAGAATGCACCTGCTCTTAGCCACTGCTCTGAGTTACTACGCCACTGCTAGAAATGAAAGCCTAGTAACAAAATCAACAGCTTGGAGATCAAAATACCATTTTTCCCCTGCTGAAAAACAGCAAATTGCTGAAAAACAGTAAACTGCTCTCCCAGCTCATGCATCTTAAATGTTATTATACTGATTTGTCTCAAGATAATCTGAACCTTTCTCTAAATGTAGCTAAGATACAGGATGTAGGATATAGTTATGCTGCAAACTGTACCATTTCAGGATACAACTGGGAGAATTACTTGTCTGGATGTTCTCTCCCATGCTGCTGCAAAACTCCTTGCTCATTAAAAAAAATTACCATGTCAAAGAGGACTTTTTTTCCTTGAAGTGTTCATTTTCTAAATGCAGGCAGTTTAACATGGTTGATTATTCAGTCATTCAGATTTCAGTTGACAGGCATGGGAGGGTTGTACTATATGTAGTGGGCACAGGGGGAGGGCACAGCAAGCCCCAGACACTGTTTTGTAATTGTGCACCACTGCCCTGATGTTGCTTCTTAGCATTGATTTACTGCCTGTAATCATGGAAGTTCAATTTAATCACCTTGGCTAGTAGCTACTGATGGATCTATCCTCCATGAATTTATCTAATCCCCTTTTACATATATGCCTGTGGCCAGCACTACATCCTTTGGTAGTGAATTTCAGATTCTCTGTGAATATCTGCCATACATCCTACAGTGCCTTTCCAGGGGATTACAGAAGTTACTCAAGGAAAGTGGGAGTCAGGGAAAATTTTTGTTTCTGCCAGGAGAATGTCTGTAAGACCTAACTCAAAAAGTCATGACTGCTTGGCTCAGTTCTATGACTCATAGAAACATATCCCTACTGTAATATATAGAAAATCAGTCCACAGTATCATAGGTAAATAGGAAAGTACGGTACTCAGTTATCCCGGTTTGGAGTTGGGGAGGATGGGGGTTATACCTCAATGTCAATCAACATTACCAGAACTGAGGGAGTATATGCAAGGAAGGTTGTCTCCTTTTTTAGTTTCTTTTTTTTCACACTGAGATGTGTATCCTTAAGAGGGAAGAAGCATCAACACATCATAAAGTTGTATAGCTTGTAGTACATTAAGAAATAACTGTAAAAAGCTGACTTAATTTTTTTCAAAATATTGTTTTTAGCTTTGTTGTAACTTGTTGATGTGACTATTTACATATCTAACAGAAAAAAAATAAATACAAATTATCTCTTTATAGATATGCCTGCACAGCACTAGGTGTTTTTCGTTCTTGTCTAGGCTTTGGAGGATGGTTGATGCACTATTTTAATTGTTTGGTAATCCACACATTTCAGAATAATGGATGCTCAAATAAAATTATTGTATCCCATGAATAAGTCTATTCCATTCATTCTTTTGGTCCCAGTACTGAGAAGTTCACATACCTTCATATCTCATTAATACACGGTGGTAAAATTAAGGCATGCCTAACCTACTTCCCACCTCTGTCACCACAAAGCATGACTGTAGTAGCAGCTTTTCTGTAATCAAGAGAACACTCATATTCAGTATAGTGATGTTATAACTTAACATTCTCTCTAGTAAGAACTACAAAAGCATTCACTTAGAATAAACCTTCAGAGATGGTCAAAACTATCATTATCTTTTATACATAATACAACATCATTAGTATCTACAGTAGCTGTTAACCTGAGCATTAGACTCTAAAACCACAGCACCTTTACCTTGGGATGGGCTCTGGCTCAGTGGCAAAGTATCTGCTTTGCATGTAGAAGGTCCCAAGTTCTATCCTCAGCATTTCCAGTCAAAAGGATCTGGTATAGTGGTGGGATTCAAATAATTTGACAACCAGTTCTGGTGGTGGGATTCAAATAATTTAACAACTGGTTGTTCGCAAGCACCATTTTAACAACCGGTTCTGCTGAAGTGGTGCGAACCTGCTGAATCCCACCACTGATCCAGTAGTAGATTATGCAAAAGACTTCTGCCTGACAATCTGGAGAGCGAGTCTGAGTAGCCAGTACTGACTTGATGGACCAACAGTCTGATTCAGTATACGGCAGATTCATATGTTCACTCTACTGCAGTTGACCTTCTAATATATAAAGAGGAAGACTCATGTCCCTATACATTAGCTCCTTAAACTGCTTAAGAGTTGACTGATGAGACACTAAAGAAAGCCACTAATTCCAGTGGGTGGAAATAGAACCTATTCCTCACTTCCTGGGGTCAGACTAGGAGATAGGCCGGGTGAGACAGTGAGGGAGTGGGCCAGGTGAGCTGGGGCTGGGCAAGTCCAACAGAGAGTGGAGGTACAATGGAGGGAGCAGGAGTATTTGACCAGGGGCTAGGACAGGGTGGAGTAAGGGGGCAGGTCATGCAAGCTAGGGACCTAGCTTGGTGGCAAAGTGGAGGTTGGTGGGGGAGGTATGGTCAAATGTGCCCGCTATGTGACCAAGGCAAGTGGCACCTGGGTCACAAGACCCCCCCCCCACCGCCCACTGTACTCCGCTATGTGTAGAGTCTTCCTCTGTGACAAAAGAGGCTGTTCTTCCAGTGGAAACCTCTTTATACTGTAGAAAGGTGCCATACTCAGCTGAACAAGAATGGTGGGAACTCACCTAGGAAGCATGGTAGATAGTTGCTCAGAGAAATATATTTATTTTCACTATGTGTTCCCAGGGTAGGGGGGGGAGCAATGTCCCAGACCTATTATAAATTTCCACAAAAAGGACTAAAACAAAATTTCAGGCTACTTTTTATGAAGTGAAGTACTTCATAAGGCTATGCAGAGTTTGTCAAAAGTTCAGTTTTCAAAATTGGCTGTGAACTTCTGGTTTCAAAATGTCTACTGTTGAATTAGACACAGTATCAAGCACAGGCACAAGTATCTTGAGGCCAGAATGGCAACATGCCAGTCTTGGAACCAGGCACTGTGGGCAGCCTCCAGGGTGTCCACTAAGTGCTTGGAATCAGCAAGAGTCACAGTTGGCAAGAAAAGTCTCTTTTCTGTTTTTATAATTTGCCTGGAACTACACTGATAGTCTGAAAACTCTTCTTTCTGACCTTGTTGCACAAATATTTCTTTTATTAAAAGTAATATTTCCCTTGTATGGGTTTAACAGAAAACTTGAAGTTAGAAAAAGGTGCATGATATATGTTTTAATTATTTTTACAGTGACTATACACATATTTTTAAAAAACTTAAATCCATTTATTGCTCCTTAGGAGACAGATATCCCCTGTTATTTTATTTAATGTGTCCATCAATACTTTAATTAGGGTTATTATTTGCAAAGGTAGTGGTTGCATTCTGTATTAATACATCTTGCTGCACAGTGTCTTCAAAATGTTGAAGGCTGTTTGAAAGAGGGATTCAGAATCAATAAAAGGAGCCCTGCTGTATGAAATCAAAGGTTCATCTAGTCCAGTAATTTTCTCCAAAATGGTCAACCAGATGCCCAGCAGGAATTTCACCAGAATGCCCAGAAGGCATTGAGTTTCACATTTTAAAGCAATCTAACCTAGTTTGGTTCTCACCATTGTTTGGATTGTGAACTATTTTTGCCTGGCTTCTTTTCAGAAAAGAAATATGTCGAAGCTGAAATGAAGCATGGTTGGAAGCTTCAGCCCTCCAGGACCCCTTGTTAGTTGACCAATGATGAGATGTTGTAGGTCACTGCCTTCTGAGGCCTGAGACGTGTTGAAAATGCACCCTATGGAGGACAGTTACAGCCCAATCCACAGTTTGGGAGCAGGGTGAAAATTAGCCTATATAACTGGCATGAAGCAGGGCTGGCACATTTGCCCACCCTGCTGGTGTAAGTGGCACTTATGCTGGTGAGGAAGGCAAATGCAGAGGCGGATAGGCACTGTGGAGTTCTGCAGCACCCGACTTGGAAAAACCTGCTGCCTGAAGATCCTGTTGCCTAAAGCTGGATGCCAGCATGGCTGCGGGGGGTGGGGGGGGGCAGGTTAGGGACATTCTTAGGGTAGAGCCAACTTTAATCAGCTTCCATGGGGCTTTCAAGCTGAGAATGCCCCCAGCACAGAAGTTTGTTTTGCTCTATGGAGGGCTTTCAGGTGGCTGGGGATGTTCTGGAGTGTGCTGCCTTCCTGCACTGCCTGGAAGCCCTTTGGAAGTGGAACAGAAGTGCAGCAGCAGTGCCATTCCCAGCTGCCAGAGTCCTCTGGTTTGGGCCGTAGGACTCTTTTTCCTCACATTGTTCTTCTGAACAGGATTCAATATCTTGACTCAAAATATCTCCTAAACATTATACTCCAGACCCAATGCTTCCCCAGAAAATAGTTCAGTATATGGGGAAGGAGTGTGACTTGCTAATGTGAGCACTAGAGACAGAATAACAATTATCTTTCCTTCCTTTGCTACTTAATAAGAAAATAGCCCAGACTGAATTCCCACTGTCTAGTGTTAGGATAAATCCTACTTACAATAGTTTTGGTCCCACTTTCCCCCAAACTCCAGTCATCCAGGAAATGTCTGTAGTGGCAGGACATCTACCTATGGCACACAAAAATACTAATAGTTGTTTATTATCCCATGTACAACCTGCTGTAAATGATATTCTGGAGATATGTGTAATTTCATAGGAGTGCAGTTCTCTGTTACTTAACTGCCTTCAGAATTCTAGTACCCAAGAAAAAACCCTCAACGACAGTGTTTCTGTGTTTGTTTTGGTTTTTTCTCATTCTCATTCTATTCCTAGAAACCATCAACATAATGTGGCCTGTCAGCACAGATGATCACATTATCAGTAATTTCCTATGAGCACTTATAAACTGTCTTCGCCAGACAGAGAAGGGATCACTTTCACATTCTGCCCACTCAGAATTTGTACAAACAACACACATACAAAGACTGGCCTACCTATGGATATGTAATTGGTGTTTTCAAAAGGCCTATTATGAATAAAGTCAACTTAGATCTCTTTTCAGTTCCAGTAGGTTGGGTGTGGTGTGTTTATTGAATGAAAGCGTCATGGGATCCAACTGGCCCCGCCTATCAAATATTTACTCTTCAACTGCACAATGATTGTGGCTGAGAAACTGTTTTCACGGAACTCTTTTGAAATGGGCTGGTCAGGCTAATATTGTACGGAAAATAATTTAAATAACCTGATAGGAAGTGTTGTATTTTTGACCTATTTGTCATCTTAGCCTTTTACCCAAGAAGGACTGTAGGGATTTCGTGTTGTAGTTTTATTTTTATTTTTTGTTAGGTATATATGACTATTGTGTAGACATCAGGAATACTGTTTCTTAAGTCTAGCTGTTAATGAATGCAAAATACTTGATTAAAATTTCCAGATCAGCTACTATGCTTGTGCTTTTTAACACTAGGGCAATTAGAAGCAAAAGCAGGAAATACTATTTAATTGTATACAATGAAAAGTTTCATCTGTTGATTTCTGCACATTATACTTCTTAAAGGTATACAATCAATGATCAGCTGTGTTGAAATATACTATGCTGACTAGCTAGTGATACATGTAGACACGTACATGGATTGGGAGTTTCTGCTTTGTATTTTTCCCAGTGGTGCACACTTGGACTAAAGGACAAAAGATCTATAGTTGTGCATATTTTTTCCTTCATATAAAAAACACCACAGGTGGCCTGATTCATATTTGGACCACAGTTTGAAATTTAACTCTTTTCTCCCGATATAATTTCTTCAGACACTGAATCTGGCCCCATTCCAAGATGATGTTTGTCCTGTATGTTTCTCCCACAGGACAAATGTCAGTTCTGGGGAGAAGAACATGAGTGGGAAAATGAGACTGAGGAAAGGAGTTAAACTCTGCCCCATGTGGCATGGTCCTGATTCAAACTGGGTCCTCTTGCAGCTGCTTTTTATGAAGTGGAAAATCCCTGGAGATCCAGTCTTCTAGTGTCTCATCTAGTTTGACCCTTAAATAAATGTGCACTGATGAAGAAAACATGACGACTGTAAATCTCAAACGTGCAATTAAAAAACTAGAATCTACCAGCATCTTTATACAATCCCTCTGTTCTTTTTTAAAAAATGGTTGAAACTAACAGGACAGCACCACTGGTTCCAAAGGAACATTCAAGGAACAGTTGACATTAAAATCCAGTGTGTGGAATGAGGGTGTGTGTGAAAAGGCCATGGTGACTTTTCTGTTTTGCTTTCCATCAGAATTAGCCAGCATGTTGATTCATGCTTGCTTCAACCTGTTGGAAGACACTCACAGACTTAAATAGATCCAGATTCCTCCTACTCTATAATAAGACCAAAAGCTATGCAGCTGAGCAGGATAAAATCAAAACAAAGTTTACCACTCCTTGTCTAATCTGACAGTATTACAGCATAGATAGGTGCAGTACAAGTCCACACTTTCAATTCTAATAATTTATCTAAGCAACAGTTTCAGAATTTCTTTTAAAATCTATAATGGATATTTTATAGTTCTCCCTCCCTCTTTCAGTCTCTCCATGTGTTAGCTAGTTAGAGAGTATTTGATCTAAATGATACAACATCATAAATATACCTTAACACTTTCAGTACCCAAGGGGCGAATCCCCACTGAAAATTTAATACAGATACAACCAGGTTTCAAAATAAACAGAACCTTTTCATCAAGGTTTCACCCTCCCCACTGCAGCATGTCTCTAGTGAAGACATTGATGCCTATCACAGAATCAAACAATGTTACGCTCCCGAGGAACAAGCGAGCAGCTTGGCGGGTCTATCTGATTGGCTGTTGTGTGGTATTGGGATGGGAACTTTTTAAATTCTTTTTGACTTGAGAATACGTGCTTATGTAAGCACATAGGTGCATCCGCACAATCTCCCTGCCTATGCCACTTTCTTTTGATTTGCTACTTGTGCCCACGTTTCAACCATTTCTGCTCCTAGTGCCCACGTTTAACCAGCTTCTGCTCATCATGCCCACATTTAAACAATGCCATGTTGCTTCCGCCGGCACGAAACAAAAAAAAAAGGGCTGTGCACAAATCACGCACAGCCCACTACGCTCTGATTGGCTTTGAGGCTCTGTGTCACTGCCAATGGCGGGAAATTAAATCTAAACTGAAACACCAATCCTCCCCACTGATCTGGATCCGGCATGTGTTTTTGGAAAAGGTGCACATACATGCAGGTTCTGAAAAAACACGAAATTAGGGGGAGAGGGAGCGCCAGAACAGGGATGAATCCCTGTTCGGCGATCAGGCAGTGGGGAGTTTGTTCTGAAACCTGGATATCTCGCGTATCACGCGATTAATCAGCAGTGAGGATTCCACCAAGGACAAAAAAGCTTAAAACTGTAAACAGGATTTAGTAAAGCCCCTAGTAGACAGTTATTAAATTTGTCTTTTCAATGTCTATCAACAATGCATATTGAAGTGTTTAATTAGCACAATTTGCAGCAGGATTCTTCACACGTTACATATGTCATCTGATGTAATGGGGGACCAGCAGTTTATACAGATCCTCCTGGTACATGTGATTACAATGTTGACTGAAGAGGGAAAAGATTTAAGATGATTGGTTAGTCAGGATCAGGCCACTTGCTCACTTGCCATAATGAAGGAACTGTTCAGTCTGCTTTGTTGGACGAGGTAAACACCTGGTTGGGTGTGTCCTTGCTTATTACTATTGTACCTTATCCTTCTTGCCTTGGACTCCATTGTTTTGGGCCTTGCTGTCAGGGTAAATTTTCTTAAGCCCTGAACCATGTGCTTGGGAAGGTAACATTATGCTAAAGAATCTTGTTATTTAGTTTCAATTAATTAACTTTTATTATTGTTGTCTTGTTTCATCACTCTTAAACTGTATATCTCTGCACATTACTTTACTAACATTCTTAATTATACTTGGTGTGATTCCTTGGGATTTGGGACTTCATCCCTGAATCTAGTACTTGGCCTTTTGGGTACTTGCTACCTGAGTCATTGGCTCTGTGAGTCATCTTGCAAGTGTTCAACCTGCAGGGTTGGCTTTGGTGATAAACCCAGGAGGCTTTGTTCCTTTGCTTTGCATTAACAGGTAAAATAAATGCCTTTCCACAGTCATAGATTCTCATCTCAGTGCCAGAGTGACACAGTGATTAGGAATATTGGACTAGAAGGCTCAAATCCCCAAGCCTGTCATGGAAGTTCCATTGGGTGACCTTAAGCCAGTTACACTCTCTCAGTGTAACCTACCTCACATGTTTTTTTAACAATAAAAATAGAGGAAAGGAGAATGGTGTAAACCACTTTAGGTTTCCATTGAGAAGAAAGGTGGGGTATAAATGGATTCAATAAATACATCCTGTGATGGAATAGGCCACGTTTGACTTGCAGTTTCTATTTCACTCAGTCCTCTAACAGGGCTTCCCAGCTTCTCCTGGAAGGGACTTTCTTTCTCTCTCTCTAGGGGTAACTGCTGACCTTTCCCAATCCCTTCTTTTTTCCTCAAACCAAAACAAGTGGGAATGGGAAGGGTTGAGAATGACTGATGAGGTTTCCCACACAGATGCAAGATGGTGGCTTGGGAGGATTCTATGGCTGTAATCTTTGCCCATCACCACAGCTCTTCCAGAGCTGTTCCACTAATGGCTAGAACTCTGGATGATGAGCTTTGGAGGTACTCTCTGCAACTCCAGAGCTCATCTTGCTCCCAGGGCCATAAGAGAAGGCATCCTTCCCAGACTCCCCCTTCCCAGGCCCAGATTGGACTGCTGACAGCGAGCGCCTGCCAGAATCTCCAAATGGACCTGAAATTTCTTTCAGGGGCAACTCTAAATGAGTTCTCTGCATGCTTGTATCTAATATAAATCTTTAGGGTAGTCATAGGAATCACACATAAGGAAAGGGCAAACAAATGTGACCTCTTTAATAATTGGCTGTTGTGGGTGTTCTGGGCTGTGGAGCTGTGGTCTTCTAGTTTTTGCTCCTAATGTTATGCCTGCATCAATGACTGGCATCTTAGAGGTATGTCACAGCTCTCAAGTCCCTCCTTTGGCTCTCAAATACTAATAAGAACAATGTGTCCTTAAGTGTACAAGTTCACTTGAAACCTCAGCATTGTTTTAAATAATATATATCATTACCTTAAATTAATTTTCTCTAGACAAAATAAAGTGTTGTACTACATTGCAGCCTCACTGTTAGGAATGAAGAAAGAGGGGACAATACAGGAAGGTTGACCCACACTACCAAAATGGAGAGCATTGAGGTCATAGAAGAGTGGTAAGTTTGCCATTCATCTCCTTCAGTGTTTTTATATTTAGTCTGTGTATAATCATTTTAAGCGCATGCATGTGCAAATGCTTGAATTTCCCTGATTTATGAAGAATTACAACCTACTGTTCAGATTTCAGTCCCCTGCTCCCACCTGCTTCACGTTCATATCTGTAAATATGATGGTATATACTTGTAGCCAAAATAAGTCAAATCAAAATAAGTCAAATATACCTTTCTTTCATCCATTTGTCAATATGAATGTTTTCTAGAAGGAAATATGGCTGTATGGACCACAGTGAAATTCAAGGCTCTGTTTGGTCTATACCTATTTGTTCCTTTAAAGTGCTACAATTCCACACACAAGCAACCCAAATCTTGTGCAACCGCCGCTTTTGTTCTGCATTTGTCTTCCTTCATGGGACAACAATTCTACATACATTGTCTGAAGACAGGCACTGGACATTGGAAGGAGGCAGTTAGGTAGTAGAGCTTGGGGAGGATGGGATTTGGAGAGAGGAAGGATCTCATTAGGCTAGGGCAGAGGTGGGATCCAACCAGTTCTCACCACTTCTCTAGAAGTGGTTACTAATTTTTTCTGCGTGCCGAGAAGGAGTTACTAAAGCAACCTCCCTGCCTAATAGGGACTGGAGGTGCGGGTGTGCGGCAGCGCCACTGTTTGAATCCCACCACCATCGGAACCTGTTATTAAAATTTTTGGATCCCACCACTGGGCTAGGGTATAATATCATAGAATCAGTGGCGGGATTCAGCAGGCACGCACCACTTTGGCAGAACCGGTTGTTAAAATGGTGCTTGTAAACAAACAGTTGTCAAATTATTTGAATCCCACCACCAGAAACGGTTGTTAAATTATTTGAATCCTGCCACTGCATTGGATTCAAGCTGCCATTTTCTCCAGGGCAGGGGTCTGCAACCTGCGGCTCTCCAGATGTTCATGGTCTACAATTCCCATCAGCCCCTGCCAGCATGGCCAATTGGCTGATGGGAATTGTAGTCCATGAACATCTGGAGAGCCGCAGGTTCACACCCCTGCTCCAGGGGAATTGATTTCTGTATTATGAAGATTGGTTGTATTCTAGGAGATGTCCAGACCTCACCTGAAGGTTAGGAACACTAGCCAGATGGGAGACAGAATAGATACATGAGATTTGTGAGGAGGAAGGTTCTGAGATATATGTGTGTATACATATGAGTGAGTGAAAGAAAAAGAAATGAGTGAGATTTACATCTCTGAGATCTCCTGACATCTTTAATTGAGTTCAAAAATGCCGCGCAGTTTCCCCACTCAGACATTAGAAGTGAACTGGACAAGAAGAAAATATAAAAATTGGGTGAGCACAGTGTGGTAAAGCAAAGTGGTTGCATGGACAAGTCACATCTCCCCTCACATAAGTCCTTTATTTTCTATTTTCTTTGAAAGATATATACATGCACACATACTCTTGAGGCTCCTTGGAGAAGGAGGGAAAACTCAGTGACACACAAATATTATTACTGTTGGATGTAGCAATGTCTAAAGTGGAAAGGAACTGAGAAGAAGACGCAGCAAGAGGTAGGCAAGTGGTCGGTTAGAGAAGACTGTAAAGTTAGTGACCCTTCCAACCTTTCATGTCGCCTCTTGCCTGTCCTTAGACTTTCAGGTCTAATATCCTGCTTCTTCTCAGACGTTAGAGAAGAGACTCTTCGTAGCTAGCAAGACAACAGAATGCTATCTTTCCCTCTTTCCTATCCTAAATGTAATTTCTAACGAACATTTAGTACCTTTTGCCCTTTTAATCAGTGTGTTAGCCACTTCTCTGTGTGGTAAACCCCAACAGTTACACCTCCCTGTGTCTTCTCTGCAAGTTACAATTGGTTTCCTTTAATATAGGAATTGTTGTCTCTGATCTTCATAAAACTCATCAAAAAGAATCCCTTTAGTAAGGATACCCTCCCCAATAATGTCATCCAATTGAATGGGAAATGAAAACTTAGAGCCAGAAATTGGTTTCTCATTGTGACCAATGGAAACACCAATAAGATTTTTTTTTTTAAAAAAAAAGGATATTAAAAATTAATTTTCTTCCATTCTTTCAAATACTTATAGCTTGATATTCCAACCTGGTGCTTGCACACAGGACTGCCTTTACCTTATTCCATCCAGAAGTACCGTATATATCATATAAGTCAACCTTTTCAGCACATTTTTGTGCTGAAAAAGCCCCCCTCGACTTATACGCAAGTGGGGTGTATTTTAAAAAATATTTCAGGGTTTTTACCTTGTGGGCCACCAGGGGGCGCAGTTTTTAGGCTAGCCGCTAGTGGCACCAAAATTTCAGGGATTTTTTCAAGAGACTCTCCTGATGATACCACCCACGTTTGGTAAAGTTTGGTTTAGGGGATCCAAAGTTATGGATTCCCAAAGGGGGTGCACCCATCCCCCATTGTTTCCAATGGGAGCTAATTGTAGATGGGGCTACATTTTGAGGGCCCATAATTTTGGACCCCTTGAACCAAACTTCACTAAACCTGGGTGGTATCATCAGGAGGGTCTCCTAAAGATACTCTGAAATGTTGGTACTGCTAACATAAACATTCCTTCCCTTACCAAAAATCCCGTTTTGAAGGATTTTAAATCTTGTGTTTTAGTTTGATTTAGTTTAGCTGATTGAGCTAAGATTTTTGTACTTTGAAAGTTATTGTTGAGACCATGTTCTTTTTGCTGACCCTCTTTTCCACTTACAGAGCTAGTTTACTATTTTTCTTTGAAATAAATATTCAAAAACATTTAACCTACTGATGCCTCAATTAATGTAATTTTATTGGTATCTATTTTTATTTTTGAAATTTACCAGGAGCTGCTGCATTTCCCACCCTTGACTTATACGTGAGTCAATAAGTTTTCCCAGTTTTTTGTGGTAAAATTAGGTTCCTCGACTTATATGCGGGTCGACTTATACATGAGTATATACAGTAATCAAAACAGCTCACAGCAAAGATCTAAAATGGCTTGGATCCTAACCTCTTTTCTGTTTGTGCTAGATACTTCTACTTGGAAAAGAAGAGGGTGATTTTAGCAAATTTCCTCTCTCCATGCAGCTTCCCTTTTGACTCCCATAATGTTCTGGATCCTTATGCAGCCACAGAAGTACTATTTGACTGAGGTCCTAGAAGACTGCAGAAGGAGGGGAAGGCAAAAATGTTGCAGTTTATTCAGTTCAGTTATAAAACAATCATTACTCTTAGCAAACAAAGGCCAGAGCAAAAATGGGAACCAGTCATCTTATAAACCACTTTTGAATGACCTCCAAAATAATTCAGTTTTAGAAACCTGTTTGATGGTCAAAGAACATTTTACTTCCAGATATTATTCGGCAAGCCTTTCCATAATGTAGATACCACCACAGTAAAGGCTGAAACAGTGCACTGTCAGTTGTTATGCGTCTGCATGTCAATAGGGAGAGAAGGCATTGTATGACTGGAGTGGTCATACATGTTCAGATAGGAAAGAATCATTCAAGTATGTGGGTCCCAGATCATGAAAGTTTGAAGATAAAAACTAGCACCTCAACACAGAAATAAACAGGAGACCGATGTAATTATTTCAAGACAGGGAAAACATGTGCAAAGCAACTAGCTCAGACAATAATCAAGTTGCTATGTTTTAGACTGACCAAAGTTTCCATTTTCTTCAAGGGCCACTCACAAATATACCACATGGTAATAGTCGAGTCAATGTTACCACAGCATGATTCACAGAAGTTAAATTGGCTGAATACCAAAAGAAAGACTAATCAAAACTTTAAAATTTATTTATTTGTTTGTTTGTTTGTTTGTTAATTAAACTTATAGGCCGCCTCATCCCCGAAGCACTCGAGGCGGCTCACACCATGGCTGTTCCAACAAACAGCAAATCAACAAATCAAATCAACAAATCAACGGATCAGCCTATAAAAACTTAATCCCTTAAACCTATGCAGCAAATAGATTAAATAACTAAGTATTTTAAAACGAAAATTGTTTAAAACAGGCGCCCGAACCAAGGCCAAGGAAGGGAGGAGAAAGGTAGGGCCCGCGATGTTATCAATGGATCAGGCCCAACCAAAGATAAAAAGATGGAGACAGGCAGCCTCAGATACGGTGGGGGGAAGTAGGACCACGGCCGGCCTCTCCAAAAGCCCGGTGGAATAGCTCCGTCTTGCAGGCCCTGCGGAACTCACCAAGGTCCAGCAGGGCCCGGACAGCTGGAGGTAGAGCATTCCACCAGGCAGGGGCCAGAGCCGTAAAGGCTCTGGCCCGGGTCGAGGCCAGCCGTATCATCATGGGGCCAGGGGTCACCAGCAGTTCTGCCGTTGCGGAACACAGCGGCCTCTGTGGGACATAAGGGGTGATGCGGTCCCGTAGGTATGAGGGCCCCATGCCACGTAAGGCCTTAAAGGTCAGTACCAGCACCTTGAAAACAATCCGGAACTCCACTGGGAGACAGTGCAGACGGCATAGCACAGGGGTGATATGATGTGAGTAGTCACTGCCTGTCAAAAGCCAGGCCGCTGCATTCTGGACCAGCTTCAACTTCTGGATTAATCGCAAGGAAAGGCCCGCGTAGAGCGAGTTACAGTAATCCAACCTCGAGGTGACCGTCGCATGGATCACGGTGGCCAGGTCGGACCGGGAGAGATAGGGAGCCAGCCGCCGTGCCTGGCAAAGATGGAAGAACGCAACCCGGGTGACATGGGCCACCTGGCCCTCCATTGATAATGAAGACCCTACATGGGTCAGGGATTCCAGTGATATTGGGGTGAGGGAGGTATGACGGTAGGCCTAGGCCGAATACTAGACGCAGAGTGAGATATGGTGAAGCTCACTCTCTGTCTGACCTACGGCCTATCCCAAAGAATGCAGGTAGTGGGACAGGGATTAATTACTCTGCTCCTAGGCTGCTGTTGATTAACGCGAGGTCGATTAATAACAAATATGCTACTCTCCGAGAACATCTCGGAGATCAAGCTGCTGACCTCGTGTGTGTCACGGAGACCTGGGTGAGAGAGGGCGAAACAGTTGCCCTGAACAATCTCACTCCAGGGGGTACCGTGGCAGTCCAGCAGCCTCGGACACAGGGCCGGGGGGGTGGCGTGGCGATGCTCATCCGAGATACTATCGCCTTCAGGACGTCCCCTGTCCCGGTGATTGATGGCATGGAGTGTCTAGGCCTTCATTGGGACTACCAAGAGAAGCTGGCTATCCTGCTAGTGTACTGGTCACCTTAAGCGCGCGACGGATAGCCTGTCCGGCTTCTGGAGGTGCGATCTCTGAGTGGGCGCTGGATCACCCTCGCTTAATTGTGTTGGGTGACTTCGCGTCCATGTTGATTCGACCTCCTCGTCAGTGGCCGCTGATCTAGTGTCATCCATGGCGGCGCTAGGCCTCTCTCTTATAAATACTGGTGTCCCCTACTCATCAAGGAGGCCACACTCTGGACCCTAGTCTTGGCGTCAGGTGTGCATGTGGTCTTATCCTCTGTAGAAAGAGTGCCGTGGTCTGACCACTATGTCCTGAAGGCCGGATTGATGCTCCTATGCCCCGATCTAGGTGACGGGCATATTTTAACCGCCAGCGGAGACTAATGGAACCAGAACGGTTCCAAAATGCTCTGAACTCCCGCCCACTGGCGCTACTCTAGATGAGCTGGTAGAGAGCTGGGACACCAGGCTCTCTGAAGCCGTCGATGGTATCGCTCCAAAGCGTCCTCTCCGTGCCCGCATCAACCCGGCTCGCTTGGTACACGAGGAGCTGAGGAAGATGAAAGGAACTGAGACGGCTTGGCGAGGGTGGCAGCGAGGTAGCAGGCGAGGGGTCAAGAACACTCATATCGATCGTTTATGAAGTCCCTATGAGAGTGCTGTAGAAGGCGAAGCGGGCATACTTTGCTTCGCTATTGAATCTGCTAGTTCGCGCCCAGCACAGATTGTTTATGAACAATGGTCGGACGTTGGCGAGCCTCGCCGATAGGTCCAAAAGAGACTGATTTGGCGGTATTAGGCTGTAGCCAGGAGCTTTTGCGAACTACGCTTCGCCCCACACACAAAGTCCCTGACCCTCGCCAATCCCTCCCTGCCACTATTGATACGGTATGTGAACTAGAGGCTGGAACTGCGATCTTTGGGTCCTTTCTTGGACCACTTCAGCTTACTTGACCCAACAAATGTTGACAGGATCCCTGGATGCTGTCACGGATCCTACCACTTGTCCTTTTGACCCACGAATTGCCGCTTCCTGGTTGGTGAAAGCCCGGCGGGGAGGAGCTTCGGAGCCACCCTGTTGGATATAGTCAACTGCTCCCTTGAGCAAGGAGTTTTCCCTACAATTGGAAGCTTAAAAGAGGCGAGTGGTCCGCCCGCTCCCTAAAAAAAGACCCGCTTAGATCCCAGAGATCCGACCAATTACCACCCAGTTTCAATCTACCATTCTTGGGCAAGGTGGTGGCGGCGGTGGCGGTTCAGCTCAGCGATTCCTGGATGACACAAGCGTACTGGATCCCTTCCAGTCTGGCTTCAGCGCTGGTCATGGGACCGAGCGGTGCTGGTCACTGTTATGGACGACCTCCGACTACACTTGGACAGAGGCGGTTCGGCGCTGTTGGTGTTGTTAGATCTCACCGCAGCGTTCGATATGGTAGACCACGACCTTTTGGTCCACCGCCTCGCTGGTATCGGGGTTCGAGATTCAGCCTTAAATTGGCTGATCTCGTTCCTCGAGATCCGAGGGGACAGCCAGGTGGCATCGGGGGGTGAGATCTCCAAGTGTAAGCCCCATTATGTGTGAAGTGCCGCAAGGGGCGATACTCCCCCGATGCTTTTAATATCTACATGCACCCCCTGGCGAGTCTAGTTCGAAATTTTGGGCTGCGGTGTCATCAATACGCTGATGACACCCAGCTCTTGTTCACAATGGAGGGCAGCCCGACCTCGGCCCCTAATGCTCTCCAGCATTGTCTTGATGCTGTGGCTGGTTGGTTGAGTGCAAGTCGGCTGAAGTTGAATCCCACTAAGACGGAGGTCCTGTGGCTGGGCCGGGGGGAGTGTCTGGTGGCCTTTGGCCTGCCTACCCTTCTTGGCGAGACGTTAAAATTAACTTTGTCCGCCAAGAGCCTGGAAATTGACTCTGGATCCATCTTTATCATTGGTGGCCCAGGTCACCCAGACAATGAGCAGCTTTTTACCATCTGCGGCAGGCACGTATCTCTCCCGTTCTGATCTGGCCACTGTGATCCATGCCACGGTCACCTCTAGATTAGACTACTGTAACTCGCTCTACACGGGCTTACCTTTGGCCATGATCCGGAAACTGAACCTCGTACAGAATGCGGCAGCCAGACTCCTTTCCGGAGCAACAGTAAGGGACCGGATTACTCCGGTCCTATACCAACTGCACTGGCTGCCGATCGAGTACCGGGTCAAGTTTAAAGTTTTGGTTTTGACCTTTAAAGCCATTCGCGGCCTTGGCCCTGCATATCTAAGGGACCGTCTCTCCCTATATCGCCCTTCTAGGCCCCTCCGTTCATCGGAGGCAGACCTACTGGTGATCCCTGGCCCCAAGGCGATCCGGCTGGCCTCTACAAGGGCCAGGGCTTTTACGGCTCTGGCCCCTACCTGGTGGAACAGGCTTCCAGGTGAGATCAGGGCCCTGCGGGATTTACAAAGTTTCCGCAGGGCCTGTAAAACGGACCTGTTCCGCCAGGCGTTTGGCCAGCCGGGATGATATCAACCGCAATAAAAAAGCAAACATCTGGCCTCCCGTGGGTTCATAAAAGGGGGAATAGAATAGCTGAAGCCATCTCTAATCTAATATTTTATGTATTTTAACTAACTTATATATATGATGTTTTAACTTTTTATTTTGTTGGTAACCGCCCTGAGCCTTCGGGGAGGGCGGTATACAAATACAATAAATAAATAAATAAATAAATAATAAAATAATAAATAAGAGTCCAGGCGGACCCCCAGGCTGCGCACCAGGGATGTCGGGGCCAACGCAACCCCCTCCAAAATAGGCGGCTGAAAATCCCCCGGTCTCTCCCCCCGGCCCAGCCAGAGGACCTCCGTCTTCGTTGGATTAAGTTTTAACCTACTCTGCCTCAACCAACCAGCAACCGACTCCAAACAATGCTGTAGAGCTGCAGGGGCAGAGGGCCCCCCACCTCCATCAACAGAATGAGCTGGGTGTCATCCGCATATTGGTGACAGGCCAGCCCAAAACTCCGCACCAGCTGAGCAAGGGGTCGCATGTAGATGTTAAATAAAAGCGGGGAGAGCAAGACTCCCTGAGGAACCCCACAACTAAGTGGGGCTGTATGGGAAGCCTCATCCCCGCACCATACCTGCTGACCCCGACCCTGGAGAAACGAGGCAATCCATTGAAGGACAGTGCCCCGTATTCCAGAGGCAGCCAGGCGGTGGATCAATACACAAAATACACATTTGGCTACCATAACTCATTTTTTTTAACAATAGAGCTAGATCTAACAAAACTCCTAAACTTAGTCTATCCAAGAAGTACTCGCTTGATCAAGAGCAAGCAGCACAATCATCCAGAAAATCTGCTTTGCCAACTAACAGTGCCTTATCTTAATGCAATAATAACAAACAAAACACATACCAAAATGGAGGGGAAATGCCCTTTTCTGTTCTGCATGGAGAATCACATTCTTAACTTTTTTTCTGACAGAATCACAATCTACAACCATTGCTGTATTTTATTCTCACATTTCTGAATGGTCATTTACATGATTCAGAGAGAGCTTGTACAATTGTGCATGTGTAGACTAGAACTGGCCACTTTCTTAGGCCCTGAGAAGCTAAGAACCACATCTCTTACTCTGTGGTCAGTTCCACATCCATATTTCAAAAAGTTGATTACATGAGTGTGGTTGTCATTTCTTACAGTTCTCATGTTGCAGGCAGAGAATTATTCATCATTTTATTTGGACTCTGTTGTGATAATTTTGGATTTGTTATATTTTCTTTTCACATGAGTTTAACATATTCATATAGTTTCATCTTATTTAGTTGTTATAATTCTCAAGGATCTGGATTTAAGAAAAATAATTACAGCAATGGAATATCCGATACATTTATTGCTACTAGTTCTCTGGACTTTCACTTCAGGACAATGCCACCTTGTGGACACTGATATCGTTGTATAGCACAGCTTCTACTAGTTTTGAAGAATGCTTATTTATTTTATTAACAATAGAGCTAGATCCAACAAAATTCATAAGCTCTTAACTCAGTCTGTCCAAGAAAGACTCGCCTTTCTGTAGTCATATTCAAAGTAGTTTACCAAAAAAAGTAATATAATACAATAATAATAAAATCCAGTAACAATAAATCCCAACATAATACAACTAAATACAATAAAATTACACCATGCAATAAAAAAACAAGCCTACAATAAAATACACCTATAAAACCTAAATCACTGCTTGCTAATATCTAGATGTTAAAAGCTGTTCAGAATAAAAACATCTTCCCTTGATGACGGAAGGAGAGCAAGGAAGGAGCTTACCAGGCTTCTTTAGGAAGAGAGTTCCAAAGTCTGGGTGCCACTACTGCGAAGACGCTCTCCTGGATCCGTACCAGACATATTGATGGGATGGAGAGATTGGCCTCCCTAGATGATCTTAGTAAATAGGCAGGTTTATATGGGAATAGGCAGTCCTTCAGGTAACCTGCCCCAATGCTTATCAATTATGTGTGCCAAAAAGTGTGTATCAGTGGTCTGCATATGTTATGGAAATGTTTAAATAATCTATGTAGCAATCATTTTGTTCATGTAATATTGAGAGTTTGTGTAATCTCTGTCTAACCCCAGTCCCATAACAAAGTTCCTACTGGAGAAGGCTAAGTATAAATGCTAGATCATTTAGCTGCTATCCATAAATCCCATCTAGTCTATCAACTGGAGATAATATTGTGGGCAAAATAGGATTTATGTTCTCACAAGAAGCAGACTATTCTTGGCCAAGTTTAATATCCAAATCTGTCTATATAACCCCAAGCTGCATCTTGAAATTATAGGATTTGGTGCCCTTCTGTGCCCAGTAAACACACCAGGACCTTATGTACACTTCTGAAGGAGGAAGCAGAACATATCTCTTTCATGCTCTTTTTTGACCCACTAAGACTACAAAGGATAAAAGAAATGCTTCAATTTCCGCCAAGCCCATGAGATTGTTCCAGAAAATAAAGAGATTGTCCCAGAGGCCCCTACAACAAGTATCTCTGGTTGATTACTGTTTTCGATGGGCCAAATGCCTCCAGTCAATGGAGATTCCTCAGCCAGTTTTAGACTTCAGCAAATGCCCCACTATAGCAACACTCAAAACCATATTGTGGTTTTGTCTGGAATTTTTGAAATGAGTGACAAGCACATTTTTTTACTAATATAAGATGCACAGAAAGTTTAGAGAATTGTAACACATCTGTAAGATCTATATGAACACTGATGAAATTCTCCTCTCTTCACTGTTGTTTCGAAGAGTTCTGTAATCTCTGTAAATTGCAGTGTTCTTGTATCAGTATAGAGTTAGACCCATTCACTAATGACCATGTATCTGTAGAAAACCTATCTAGAGGCAGATGCTGTCAGCTAATTTATGTGCTGTAGGTTGGTCTCTCAAACATATAAAGAGGATTAACATGCCAGTGTTTACCTTTTTACCTCTTTGCAGTCATGTTGCTATGAAGAGACTTGCAGAGTATGCTTATTAAGGCTGCCAAATTACCACATTTGGAGCAAAATGCAAAAATGTAAAAATCAGAGTTAGTGGTTGAGCTGGTAGCAAAATACGCACGAAATTCGGGTTCCATATTTACAGCTGATAATTCTCCACTAAATGACCACTAGTAGTAATTTCATGTGGGAAGTATGTTTGTACAAATTCTCTTCCAGCATTTAGTTAGTCTTTTACTGAACCCCAAATTGGCTCAGAAATTGTAACATTTGACAGAATGCCTGCTGGCATCTAAAACTTTTGGCAATTTTTGCCATCATTTTTAAAATCTGTTACTTCGTCTGTAAGAGAAACATTTGCAGAAAAGAAAATATGACATTCCCAGGATTACAACAACCTGGAAATTGTACAAAAGGGGTTTATCACCAATGGCCTAACTATACAGGATCTTTTCCTGAGTGTGCCCCTGGACTGCGTCACTGATATGTTCTGGGAGCTCCAGGTTTTCCAGGAACAAGGCACCCAGCTGCATCAAGACTGCAGTTTGTGGGGAGAAAAGGCTTACACTTTCTCCCCATGTTGTTTTCCCAACCTGAAACACTCCATAGAGCCACTGTTTGCTCTACAGAGAAAACTCAGTATATGTGCATCTGAAATGGCACAACCTGAGGCAGGGCAAGAAAACAGCCTGAGCCCTTTCTGATTGAACCCTCACAAGCTTTCCACAGCTGCATCTACATTTTTTGTTGGAGGGGAGCAAAAGTACAAAATGACACCCCCACATATAATATACATTTTTCTTTATATATACACATATATAATCAACAAATATAGCATCCATATATAATCAATAGTATGTCTTCACTATTTTAAACAATATAAAAAGATGTGTTAAATTAATCTCTATGGATTAAGCCCACATGATGCTCTGTCCCCCTCTGACCCCCCCCCCCACCAATTTCCCAAGCTGCTAAGAAATTGGGAAGCGTGGAAGGGGCAATGATCCTTCACGAGGGGCTCAACCAGCTCCTGGGTCTCCAAATACTAGTCCAACATGGAGTTAGCCATCCCAATATGGTTTCAGTGAAACTTAAGAGGTATTATTTGTAGGAAAGCAAAAAGTGAATCCCTATTGCATTTTTCATTCTTTTTTGGGGGTTTTTTTCAGCCAAACCCCTACTGCAGATGAAATTTTGTCTTGGGCTCAAAATTTTGATAAGATGATGAAAACACCTGCTGGTAGGAATATTTTCAGAGAATTTCTTCGAACTGAGTACAGTGAGGAGAATCTGCTGTTCTGGCTTGCATGTGAGGACCTGAAGAAGGAACAGAACAAAGAAGTGGTTGAAGAAAAAGCCAGGATTATATACGAAGACTATATTTCAATACTTTCACCAAAAGAGGTAATACTGCCAGTTTCAGCTAACACTAAAGCCATTGCAACCTGTGGCTGGTATAAATAATTAGATCAGAAATTAAACATGCATTCTTTGGAAATGAAGGGAAGTTCCTTCAGAATTGCTTATCAGGGTGCCATTACCAAGAAAGTGTTTACTGGAATGATCTCAAATCAGTGACGTGTAGGAGCAGATGTGTAGTGAATTGAAAGACCATACTTATGTTATCGTGGGATCAACACAAAAAGACTTGAGGTAGTGCTTAGTTCCCTTTTGTAACTATGGAAGCTTTTTTTTATGAAGCAGAAAAAGAAACAACACTATACAATATTGTATAGGATTTCTTAATGTAATAGTTAACTATACTTTAAATACTGTTGGTAATCTCGATAATGTTTTATTATGGGTGAATACAGATGACCATTTGCCCAGTAATAACTTCCCATATTGAGCATGTAACCATATAAGTTGGTAATCAATATCATCCTACCGTATCAAGCAGATATTTGTCTCTCATCATAAATTGACAGAAAAAATTAGTAAAAATGCTCCTTGTCACTTGACAGGACTACACAGAAATGACCAGCTTACTAAATGGTTATATGGACATTGTGGCAGCTTACTGCTAAACAAGGGGAATTGATTTTCATCTTAATTTTATCCTTATCAGCGAAGACTGGAAGACTGACTTGCTCAAAGCAATCCAATGGGCAAAAGGTAGCATAAGGTACTTGAAGGTACTCAAGAAGAAAATAAAAGATTTTTAGTCATTTTAAAATGTTTATGTCAAGTGGATTACTCCGGTAAGCTACTTTGTGAGCCAGTACTGTATATATGTGACCATATACAGTATTAATGTCCTCTCTATTAGACTACCCTGGGTTTCCTAATTAGTTTACAGATGGGTTAATGTTGAAACTTCAAAATCATTCCTTTCAAGTCAGCACAAGGGATTTATTTCACTGTATGACTACATGAAGTACTTAAAAAATAATATTCTGTATTATGGGAAATGCCATCTTTCCCTATGCTGATCTCACTGCAAATTTGAACTTGGAATTCAGGTTTGTACAGTGGTCACAGGCCTACTGGAACTTGCTATATATGTGATGCAACTCAGTCCCTCCTCCCATGACATCTTTTTATTTTATTTAAAATTCAATAATTTGTGATTTTAAAGATATATATCCTCCCTTTAGAGCCAGTGATCTCCAAGGCAGTTTACAACAGATTAAAATCATAAAAATGTCCTTTCTCTCCAATCTATAGCCCTAGTCACTTACAATGAGAACTGAGGAAGGGGGGGGGGGGGTTCTGGCAAAAAAGTAGAAAATGAGTCCGCAATGGCTGTGAATTCTTTAGCAGATGGTCAAGGCCAGGCCCATCTTCCCTTTTCTATGCTGCTGTTCTTGGAAGGGAAGGGAGTTTTAGTCTAATATTTTTAAGATTTGGCTTGTTGCACGTTTGATTTATAGTTCTTTGGAATCTATTAACTCCCTCCTTGTTACACTACCTGCATTTTTTTTAAAAAAAAATACATTTAAAAGATTTTTTAAATTTTATTTTAAAAAGGGAAAACAGCAATTGTCCCCTCAGCAAAGCTGCCCATCAGCAACAAAGCTATCTTCCTCTTCTTTTAACATGCATCCACAATTGGCGCATTGCAAACTGAAAGTCACCTGTAGAGTATTGCCAAAAATAATACAATTTACTTGATGAACAGTGAAAGGCTTTGAGAGATGGGAATAGTTTGAGGAGTTTAATGCCACTGAGTCCAACCTCCAAAGTAGTCATTTTTTCCAGGGGAACTGGAAGTAATCTACAAATCAACTTTAATTCTAGGAACCCTCCTGGTCTCTGCTGGAGGTTGGCAATGCTAGGAAGAGGTTACAAGCAATATGCAGCATTACAGCTTGGCTGTGGCAAATGTCTGAATATGTTCAGTGAAGAAATGTATCACTAAAGTTCTAGTAAGATTGCAAAAGTATCAGCAAGTTCTTAATGGAATATTCCTGAAATCATTACGTTTGTGCTTCCACACAAGCAAATGCCACAGAATGTTGGGCAAACTGTTTACAGGTTGAAGCGTCTCAATTTTGAGTTGAACCGATCAGAAGAAGCATGGTTGGCTTTCTGTTTGTTATAAAGTTCATACATGACCCAAGGTTCACGGATATCCTTCTTGGAAGACAAGTTACCCAACCCAGTATGTTTGATAGGGCCCACCCACCACCTGTATATTAGGTTCCAAACAGAAAGTAATGTGGTTCATCAGGTAACAGGAATATATTTTTCTGTTCTCTTCAGGTTAGTTTGGACTCACGGGTGCGAGAAGTGATCAACAGAAATCTGTTGGATCCTAATCCTCATATGTATGAAGATGCTCAACTTCAGATCTACACGTTAATGCACAGAGACTCTTTCCCAAGGTTTTTGAACTCGCAGGTTTATAAGTCTCTTGTTGAAAGTACTATGGAATCTACTTCTGAAACTTAGGTCTCATTTTGTGGGGTTGAAACCTTGACTTAGCTTTTCTCGGGAAGGTGGGGAGGACTATTAGGATGAAGACAACATAAACATTTAAGAGCAATGGGGCCACTCTGGAAGTGCGCTCACTGTGTTCTGTCCAAACACACCTTTCCTCTCCAGGGACAAGTGCTTTAAGAATGGTTTCTGCACTTTTGAAGCAGAAAATGGCTGAACATGGTGCTGACTTGCTACACCCTGTGATGTCATTAAGAACATCCCCCCCCCCCCTTACTGGTGTAGTTTTTGCACAAAAAGGGTTTTTTTATTAAGTAGTCAGCAAAGGAACAGATAAAATGCATGAATGTGAATGCCTCATTAAAAATAAATTAAGGTAGTAGACTGCCCACCTGCAGCATTGGGGGAAGGGCAAAACTGACAGCTATGCCAGTGTTTGATTTGCTGGCATATATGACAGTCAGTTCAGCTGCTAGGCCAAGAGGAAGTGAGGCTCACCCCATAGCTGAAAGATGTGCTGTGAGCCCTCTTTTTATATTACATCTGTCTATACCTTAGTAATTTAATAACATCTGGAACTGAGTTCCTGGAGAACTACAGTTTAGCTCTACTCAGGCTACTGTGAAGTAAACAAATAAACACAATGGTCTTTGTCTACGTTTTACCAAGGTCTTTTATGCTGGAGTTTGGAAGGGGGGTGGAGTTGCCAAATCACATTTCTATCCACACCTTTCACAACTGCAGTTAAGATTGCAGTGATGTACTTGTTTAATAAAGACTTTCCTTGTGTATCCTCACACTGCATGTGCAAAGCAAGAACATTTCACTTGCCACTTAGTTGTTGCATTATTTAATCCAACAACATAAATTATATCTATATTTAAAAACATTTTGTGCAATATATACAGGACACAGAAATCATTGGAGAGAGCCAGAAGGTAACGTGCATATTTAAAGATATGCTGACACTGAAGGAAGCCAGTCCTTAGGTGTAGCAATACTATTCCAAGTGCTCGGTAGAGTGAAATTCATTGTTATGTCAAACAGACAAACATTTCTATAGAAGAGAGAAAGGCAGTTATTTATCACCATTTATTTAAAATTCAAAACGGGATTTCTCTGGCTGTTGACTGCCAAAATGATGGCATTTTTGTTATAGAGTTTAAAATGTCAAAAACCCAACAAAAAGCACAAACCATGCAATGGGATTCAGGTTGGGATGACATAATCTATACGCTGACATTGTTTTATTGTTTTCAGAACAGAGAATCAGTGTACATTTTAGATGTCAGATACTGTAACAGATTTATTAAAGACTGGCTATCCAGTTACTTAATACTGTTATGTAATGTTATATAATACAGCAAAAAAAACAACACCCCAAACAAAAATGACCATACATGCACATAACCAAGGTTGATACTTTAATGTTTATTTTTAAAAGTTTAATTTCAAAGGCCTACATGTAGCACTTCAGTCCTTACTGAGGACTAGCATCTATCTATAAGATATTTTTTTCTTAAAAGTGCTATTGTGCGAAAAGAAAGGTTTGTGTTTTTTCAACAAACTAAAACAAACCATTATTTAATGGATGACTGAAGAAGACTAAGTCTTCTGGCTTTCCGCATTTTACAGGATTCCTTGAAGAGTAGAAAAACCCATGGAGTTGTAAAGGTTTAATTAATGTTCACCTCAAACTGTTTTGGCCCTACCGATGAAGAGGTTCCTGGGGGATTATACCCTTTGCTGCTAGTTTAGTTTATAGGCAGTTGCTTAGTGTTCTTTTCAGATTTCCATCTGTGTTTTGTCCTTAAAAAGAAAACACATAATTTACAAAATCTCCTCTCTCACACATACACACACAAAATAATTCTAAGTGATGGTATTCCTTTGGAACTACATTTTATTTTAAAAAATAGGCCACTGAACAAGTTTAAGCCTTTATTATTACTAAGAATGGTTGGCCTTATGTCTAAAAATATTTGATAGGCCCAGTTCTTGTTCCTTACATCAATCTGTTGATGTGAGTGGGCTGAGTTTTTTTAACCTAAAAAATTGCTGTGGTGCTGACCAGAACTGAGTTCTCAGATATTAGCCCCTTGTCTGCAAGGTATTCCTAAGGGCCGATCCCTGAGCTCACTACTGCATGGATGCAATTCACTAAGCATGCTGATGTGGAAGCCCCATACATTTAAGTGGAATTTATATTAAAGAGCACTCAGTGAGTGGCCCTTTAAAACTCTATTGCAGAGGCCAAAGTATGTTAGCATAGCTATTTCTTGGTATAGAATAACTCACAGAACTGGGTCTTCCCTTGTCTGTGACAGTGACTGTCCTTTCAGTGCCCAAATAATAACAAGATATTTAGCGTTACACTGTCCAGAGGTCTGCAGGTCCCATTTTAAGTACTTCTTTTCTGACAAGTCATTTGTTTGTTAGGAGGAGTGCTGTTTCTTTTTTTACTACCTCTTCATATTTAATTTATTAAACAGGTGTCAAAGGGAAGACATGGGGAAATTTTACTTATTATTTTACTTGAACTCTGTATGCTTTTAAAGTGGGAAGGGAGGGAGACATGGACAATTTAGCTAGCAGTTTCTTATGCTCATTTGATTTTGTAATTTATATAGAATTCAGGAGATATGACTTAAAAGGGCTATTCTTTATTCCCTATGCAACTCTTTTCACTGTTGTAGTGTTTGACAAAATGGAGGTTAAAAAAGAGACAATTCTGCAAAGCAGAGGACATAAAAGATCTGTTTACACTGGCATTGCTGACTATCCTACCATACTCAGCACTTTTAAATATTGTTGTTTATGAAATTGTAGTTTAAAATGCAAGACAACTTATTTATAAAAGACATTCTTTTAATAAATACCTGTTTTGTCAAAAAAGTGTTATTGTGTTACGACATACTTTATTCATGCTGGTTAGTTAGTTACCATTATGAATAAATTTTAAAGATATATTGGTATAATAATACCTTTGAAGATGTTTACAAAACAAAAAAATTTCCCCCTGAAGGAGGAGTTGGGGGGAAAATAAGCAAAGAATTGCCTCCTCCTACTGTGAAATTCTCATAACAAAATAAACTGAAGATACCTTTCTTTCCTAAACAAACTGAATTAACTGTGGTATTATGTCTATAGCACCACAGCTGAAGTTGTAACTATGGTACTCTGTATATATAGTTCTCTGTCTGTATATATTTATATGGTGTGAATTTAGGTTTGTTACAGTATTTGAGATACAATTATCTATGGTGCACACAACTAGGTACTATGTAATTAGACAATATCGCATGTATACAATTTTCAATATTTAGACTTCATATTTTTGATGTTACTATTTGATGGTGACCTGTTAAAAGAGAAGCTATCTTTATAAGATACTCTTAATACAGTAGGCAAGTTGTCAGTTTGACAGAATATCTTTTTTTTAAAGAAACTTAGTAAAAGCTAAATTTAAGGGCCTGAAAACACTATCCTGAATTCTAGCATAGGACTTCCTTTTATCTGTATTTGGAAATATATAACATTTAAACCAACATTTCAAAAATTGGGTTGTTGTAATATTGCAATGAGATCATGTTAACATTGTGATCCAAATCCTTATTTTTAAAGGATTTGCAGATTGACCATATGGGGTTCCAGACATTAAATGTTCTTCCTGGGAGTGAATGTATACTTTAAATCAATGGGATACATTCCTTTCACCAATTTTTTACGCAACAAAAGATGTTGATATTAACTTCTATAAGAACAGCAAGATATGTTTCATGCCAGTTTTGGATACTTCAAAATCTCTGTTTTCTGCTAAAAACTGGGAGAGAAGGGGGTTAGAGCACAACATAATCTCATTGCTATGAGTATATCTGCAAAATGTGAGTAGCCAATGACTCTAATAACATGACTGTGCATGTAATATACAATAACCTTTTAAAAAAACAAAAAAAACAGATGCCTAATTATGCTTATTACTTATAGGCACATAGATTTAAAATGTATTTAATTCCATTTTGGATTTTCATGAGACCACATATATACAAAATAGATATAATTCTTTTGATTAAAAATGTGAATAAATTATATATACAATCTAGTTGTGCAAATATCTATATATGTCTCTCATTCATCAGTTTTCTAAACCTGCTCATCTTTTTATTAAATATATTCTAAGATTTCTCAGTTACATAACTTTGTCAATAACTTCACTGCGTTATGTATTTGGGATTATAAATGGCCTCAAATCAACATGAAAAACAAAGAAAACTTCGCTCCCTCGTCCACACATTGTGGCCATTTCAGTGTAAGATAAATTGAAAGGTTATCTATGCCACCTGAGACTACAGTGAGAGCAATAAAAGGACAAATGTGTGAGGTCAAAATATTATTTTTCAGAGTCACAACCCTTTGCCATTATTGGACTCACTCTCCCCCCAAGGCTTTATAATTAGGGTATCAGTACTGGGGAGTCCAAAGAGGGTCCTTTTTCATAAAAGACACATATGGGTCCCAAGGTGTATCATTCATCAGGGGAAGGACGTTTAGTCCATTTCAACTTTAGTCTGTTCAGCTCAGAGACTTCCCAGTTGTCTTCCAATGAGGGAGGGGACTGAAAGAGTTTAACACGTGTGTGGTGGATCCAGCTGTCCTCCTGGGTCGTTACAGCTGTTTCTGCAATCAGGAGGACAAGACGAGGACCCTTCCACCTAGGCTGCAAAGCCTGCTTCTCCCAACACTTTACCAGAACCTGGTCTAAAGGCCAGTAGGGATGCACAGGCAAGTAGCAGGGTAGAACAGCAGAGTCACGGTAAACAACATATCACATGTACCCTGTTTTCCTTGATAGTACACTTGTTCGTTCAAAACATGATCATATCAACAATATGTACATGACAGCTCTTGTTACCGCTGCTGCTCGGGTAACATTAAGCGATTTTAGATCAGGCAACGTAGTGAGGCGCAGGAAGCCGGTGTTCTTCGAAAACAGAATATCTTTATTCAAAAGTGATTGCTACAGCTCAGGCAGGGGATCGCGATCGCCGTAGCCAAGCGCAGGACCTTTTATACACGAAGATCAAAGGAGGGCAAGGGGGCAGGTTACAACTTTGTGAATGGAACCATGTTACAACTTTGTGAATGGAACCATGAGATCTCGCTGTCAAGCATCTTCCCGCGAGACTGTACAAGAGCGCAGGAACAGGGAGCGGAGAATGTCCACTCATAAAACTGGGTGAGGCTGTTAACGCACCCAGGTATCTGGTTGTCAGATGGGCCGCTTCCTTGAGTTATGTCCTGAGGCTCCCACGCCTCAGTCCCGCACAACTGGAAAACCTAGTTAGGATGTATGATTGACATAAGCATAACACTAGGCAAACAATAAATCCAATACTGAGGGGCTTACACTAAGTCTTAAAAGAAATAAAAGCAGGAAGAAAACCATGTAAAACATTGGCACAACCACATATACACATGTTTTATGTGTTGTGGTGTTTTACGTGTTGTGGCAACTTTTGGGTAACACTGGTCTCTTTGCTCTGGGGCTTGTTCAATGCAGTCTGGCGATAGGCTTAGGAAAATATTTTGTATATTTTCCTGGCGGTAACACTCTCACTTCAGATTTGTGCTTGTTCCCACTTCTAGACACTGACATTTAGACCCAGGCCATTTTGTCTTACAATCTAATATTTCCTACACTTCTGCCATCTTAATATAACACTTCATGTATGTGACAAAGGGGTTCTGACTCATAAATCCTCATGCCATGGCAAGTTTACTCGCCTTTAAGGTTCCAGAAAACTTTTTTGTTATTTTGTGTCTCCCTGCACCCCACAGATCCAGAAAACTAAGAGCAGAAATAGCAGTAACGCAATTCGTTCTAAGTCCAACAGCCATAAATGTGGGGGGAGGCTGTCAAGACTACATAGGAGAGAACAGAAACCCCATTTACCTGTTATTTTAGTTATTTATTAAATAGCATTATTTTAAAACTGAATAAAAAGTTTACAATAAGCATAACCTGCCAGGCTATGAGCAGAAATTGCCTGGGAAAGAGTCGAGAAAGACCCCCGAATAGTCTGGGCTATTTCCGGCAAAAATGTGGCGAAATGCCCCACCCGCTGCCTACACATCCGAGCCCCTTCACCCAGCTCCAGTAGAGAATGCTTGTCTCACGATCTGAGGGAAACCCATCTATGGTTGACCGAATCTTGTGCATATATTCTTTTAACAGTGAATCGTAATAGGGAGATGGAGAAGTTTTCAGACGACATGAACACTTGCCGGTCCTTGCGCAACTTGCATAGCGCCGTAGAGAAGTGAGCCGAAGGCGGCGCCCCAGTTTTCTTCTCCCCGCATATGGTGGCGTCTTAAATGAGAACCAGAAGTGCCAGTTGTCTGTTTATTTTCCTTTTCTCTCCAGCCCCACTGGACCAAACTACTCCTGACGTTAGATCAGGAGTGTCAAATTCAATTGCATAGGGAGCCAAAACTCAAAGCACACTTTAGGTTGGGGGCCGAACAGGATAACCATTTATTGCCAGGCAAGCAAACCCCCTCTGCCCATGGAGAAGGCAGCTGCCTGCTCTGTTGGGCAGAGGGGACAGCAACGGTGGCCTACCTGGTGCTGCCGGCAGCACCGGGCATGCAAACCCCTTCTTGCCGCCCCATGGGAGGCAAGGCAGCCACCTGCCTCCATAGTTGGGCTTTAGGAGGGCATGGCGGCAGCGGCCTGCCTGGTGCTGCCGCTCTCACGTCGCACAAGCTGGCGACACCATGCTTGCAAACCCTCTCTGCCCCACGGAAAAGGCCGCTTCCTGCTCCATTGGGCAGAGAGGGGACTTGCCTGCTGCTGCTGCTCTTGTGCGGCGCGAGCCGGGAACACAGGCCATGCAAATCCCCTTTGCCCAACAGAGAAGGCAGCTGCCTGCTCCATTGGGGAGAGGGGGCAGCACCAGGCATGCAAACCCTCTGCCCCACAGAGAAGGCAGCTGTTCTACCTGCTCCATTGGGCAGAGGGGACGGCAGCACCAGGTATGCAAACCCCCTCTGCCACATGGAGAAGGCAGCCGCCTGTTCTGTTGAGCAGAGGGGGCGGCGGCGGCGGCCTGCCTGGTGCTGCCGCTCTCGCGCCGTGCAAGCTGGCGACACCATGCTTGCAAACCCTCTCTGACCCACGGAAAAGGCCGCTTCCTGCTCCATTGGGCAGAGAGGGGACTTGCCTGCCTGCTGCTATTGTGTTTCACGAGCCAGGAACACCGGGCATGCAAACCCTCTCTGCCCCATGGAGAAGGCAGCTGAGCCGCCTGCTCCATGGGGCAGAGAGGGGACAGCAGCAGCAGCGGCATGCCTGCCGCTGCTGCTTTTGTGCTGCATGAACCAGCAATACCAGGCTTGCAAACCCTCTCTTCCCCATGGAGAAGGCAGCTGCTTACTTCATTGGGCAGAGAGGGGGCAGCAGCAGCAGCCTTCAGTGCTGCCGGCTCTTGTGCTGCGTGAGCCAGTTGCATCGGGCATTCAAACCCTCTCTGCCCCACAGAGAAGGCAGCCGCCTGCTCCGTTGGGCAGAGAGGGGACGGCAGCAGCAGCCTGACTGGTGCTGCCAGCAGCACTAGGCATGCAAACCCCCTCTGCCCTACGGAGATCAGCAGCTTCTGTTCATCCCACACGGCAGCCTACCCTGCAGGTATGCATAGAAGTCAGAGCAGGACTCCCCTGGCGCAAAGCTGAATCTGGACCTCCCATCCGCCCCTTTCACTCGGCCGCCTTACCCAAAGCATGACCCAGAGATGGGGCGGCTTTTGCAAAAAACTCATGCAAAGCACCAGGCAAAAAAACACACACCAACTTCTGCCCACAAGGAGATGCCACAGGACTTGAAGGCGGGGAGTTTGCAAGTTTGGGTGGAGTGAAAGAGGAGGGCTTGCCCTTCTTTTGGCTTGGAGTTCTGTAACTCATGGCCCCCTTTTTTGCATGGATTACAGGGCTGGGGGCGTGTGTTTGCAATGGGTCAGCTTTCTTGCAAGGAGAGGAGATTATTTTCCTTCGCCTTTTGGGTCTGCAACTTTGGGGAGGGGCGAGCATTACTTACAAAGGATTGCAAAGTTTGCATGCAAATACGGTTCCCTGGGAGGGAATCTCTCAGCAGGCTGGCCTTTTGCAAATGTGGGGTTAAAAACAAAAAGCTGCAGAACGAAAGGGAAGTGGGTCTGTTTCCGGAAGTGGCCTGCCATGTGACCGGAATCAGCTGTTATCCCGAGAGGGCTGCGATTGTTTTGCCATGTGGCGCTGCCTGGTGTGGAGTCCGTTGTGGCAGCGGCGGCGTCCGGCCAGGGGCCCTGCCTGGCTTTCCATGGTTCTCGCTCGTAGTCTGGGCTGGCCGGAGCCGCGGCGCTCCCTCACTAATCGGCCCAATCTACATGAGCTATTCGCCATGCCGGCTCTTCAGCGCTTCCTGGAACAGCAGATGCAGCAGCAGCAGTCAGAGTATTCGGGAGGCCCCCGGTCGCAGTTGACGGCCTTGATTCGCCTCCTGAGTGCCAAGGAGCAGGATCTGCGCGACACTGAAAACCTGGCACGGGAAGGTGAGCTCTCAACAGTAATTTTTTGCTTCCGGGCCCACTGCTTGGTGCTTGCACATAACACCAGCGTCGTTTTTGTATTCTGCAGTATTCTGCAGCGTATCCTCTGATTGGCAGAAAGACAGCAGATGACTCTTTTAGCTCTATCCTAACCGTAATTCCAACCATAGTGCCTAGATTATTTTTCTTTCCCCCCAATACCACTCCTTTCCTGCTTCCAGCTGCCATTGATGATGTGCCCAGTATTCTAGGTACTCTCCTGCCTGGCCTGGATCTCCCTCAGCTAAGAGCATTTTCCCATGGAACATGATGTTACGTGCATTGGTTTACATGCGTTCCAAAGAAATATTTTTGACTGACTAGATTAAAGTAAAAACCGATCATCATATCGTTAATTCTCAACATGGTCAAATTTGTGGGTATTTGGATCCACGAACAAACAAAACATCTTTCTATAAACCTAGAAAATGCCCCAAGTTTGCAGAAAATTCTGAAATAATAAAAAAAAAAACCAGTGTGTGATTGACCCTTCCAAGTTCCCCACCACCAATGGAGTCTGGCAGCAGCAATTAACCAAATGTAGAGAAGGTAGGGAAAAAGGGAGAACTGGAAAAGGGGCATGTAAAAGTAGGTTGATGGGTGGGAGGGAGGGAGGGAAAAAGGAGAGGCCATGAGTGTTGCCTGGGGAAGGAAAGAGAAAAAATAGGGAGGGGAAAATGAGATGCCCCCCCCACAAGTTCTTGCAGGTCATTCTTTTGACAGACACACAACTATTAAATAGGGCTGTTCTCCAATTCATTATCCCTTTTGATACAGTTGAAATTGGGCCTTTCAGCTGCTTGTAACCTGAATAAATTTGTCTAGAGATCCAGTCATGGATCTGCTACTCCTGTCTATAAATTGCTTGAACTGCCTCTGTCTAGCAAGACCTTAACACTATCTAATTTAACACTGAGCTTATCAATAGGTGTCTGAGGGAGGTTCACAGGCAAGGTTGTGAAGGTGATGGCATCCACAGGTATAGCAACATTACTGGAGAAAGTAGTTGTAAGCCTGCACACCTGTCTTCCCACATCACAATTTAGATATTTATATTTGCCTTTTCTCCCCAGTGAAACCCCAACAGGGTTACATCACCATTCACCTCTCCCAGTGGCGGGATTCAAATAATTTAACAACTGATTCTGGTGGTGGGATTCAAATAATTTAACAACTGGTTGTTTACAAGCATCATTTTAACAACTGGTTCTCCCGAAATGGTGCAAACCTGCTGAATCCCACTACTGACCGCTCCCCCATAGCAGCCCTGTGGAATAGCTTACACTGAGAGTGACTGGCCCAGGGTCACTAGACTTAGGTGAGTTCCAGGCACTGAGAATAAATGCATTGTGGCCAGGTATCTGCCACAGTCACTTCAGATGACTTAGCTAAGTAAAGTAAGCTGAATTATTGAAGGAAAAGATTAGCCATTTATCTTGGGTCAGTCTGGCAGAAATGCCCTCTTGACAATTATTTATAAAAAGGGATTTCAACACATTCTAAAGAATAAAGCTAGCAAAAATATTTTTATTGAAGTGTAAAATTGAAGCTAACCTTTGATTTTCTGTGTCAGGGAGAATCTTACCTTTCATCTAAATATTTATTTATTTCATAAGCATTCATGTTATTGGTTAAAGAACATAATATAGAATTTAAAGGTACAATTCTATGCCTGTTTATTTTGCAGTAAGTCCAGTGGAACTTAATGGGTCTTTGGGTAAATGTGTTTAGGATCTGACTGCTAGTCTAAATAGTGTTCACTTTTTTCCCTGAATGGAACACAATTGCAATGCTCCAAATATAGAAACAACGACCAGAAGAACATTTTCTGTTATGGATGTGACTACAAAGCTTAACAAAATAATTGTAGCAGTGACATTAATGAAATATATAAACATTTGTGGCTATAAGATAGTGTACTGCATTGTTTCAGATAAAAATGAAGATTTGCGGATGCTTGCAGAAGAGGAAGTTGTTTCCTGTCACAAAGAGATAGTAGAACTGAAACGCCAGGTATTTCGTTCTCAACACTATTATTGTTCATTTGTGATTGCAGAAGGGCAAGGATTAAATTGAAACTTAATAGGGTTTAGTCATCGTATGTTCTCGGAAATATGAAAAGCTTTTCTTGCCTGGTCAATGTAGTGTAGTGGCTATAGTTTCAGAGTGGGATCTGAGAGGCCCAGATTCAAATCCCTACTCTTTGGAGTGACTGCTTATCCATCATAGTTAACTTGATAGAGTGCATGTTAACACTGGATACTTGTATAGGTGTTGCTCATTGAGAAGTGTCTCAGGCTAGAACAACACATTTGAAAGCTCATAGAATTGCTGCAGCATCATTTTCTTCACCTTATTTTTTATTTATTTTATCTTCATTTATATCCTGCTTTTTCCCCAGATTGGATCCTGAGGCAGCTTTCATTTTAACCTCACAATATCTGCTTCCTACATTACGTGTGATACTATCTCATTGTGCTTGTCAGGTACTATCCAGCAGATTGGAGGAAAAGATACCTGCCATTCAGTCATTGGCATATATGCTTTTTAATATTAAAGGTCAGGATTCAGGAGTGAAGTAATATAAATGAATGTTTCCAAGAAAGAAAAAAAATAGATCATCTATTGAACCAAGGCATCCTGGAAAGGCACAAAGAGTCTTTTATCAGTACATTTCTTTAGTAACAAATAAATATTCAGCGACCGAGTGTTTTTTCTCGTATTTTCCAAAGGGAGCATGTGTACCTCTTGGGGGCTCACTTTTATATCAACTTTTGAGGTGTGGCTACTGTTGTAACTTTTCCTCTCCCCTTTTCCACTGAGTAATATATGGGTATTTGTGTCACATGGGTAATTAGCAAATTAGCATTAGCTGCTTATGGTGAGGGAAGGAGGAAGTGAGTGTGGTTAATGCCCTTGTGATTAAAACATAAGCCATGGGTTCTGACTGTGTGACGTATTAATTTTTTAGTGACAGCCATGCTGCAAAAGTCACTTTTTGAATGATTTTCAAGCTATAAAGGATGAGTTGGCTGTAGAAAGGACACCAAAAGGCAAGATAAACATAGTATGAGACAGTTATTGTTCCAAGATGAAAAACTACATCCAGTCTCTTCCTGGCCACAGCACTGCTCACCAGGAAGTAAATTAAGCTTGATTTTAAAGCAACCACAGGCTTTTGTGATGGGTGGGGAGTGGTCCTTGTTTCCCCACCGCTGCCAAAAAAACCCCTATGGTTGCTTTAAAATTAAGATTAATTTTATGTTCAAGTGAGCAGCAGCTGGGAAGAGACTGGGGAGGGACAAGACCAGGGGAAGAGTGCCCTCCTTGGCCTGTGCCTGCCCACATTCTCCTCCAGCCCACAGCACCACTCACCTAGAAGTAAATTTAAGCAACAACTGTCTCTCTTTTTTTTTTTTACAATGGGGAATGGGCAGCAACAAGGGTATCTCAGGCAAAAGCCCTTCCTTGCCCCACCTTTGTTACACCACTGCATGAAGCTTTAACTCTTCCGTTTGTAACTAAAGTAGACCATTTGCTTTGGGACTGTGACCTGGTTTCCCTGCTATAAAGTGAGTGGCAGTACTTGATGTAAAATACGTAGCTATGAATACTAGAAGTGGTATGGAATGGAGAGAGTCTTGACTAATGAACTAGAGGGGAGATACGAACTTAAACTACTTTACATATATGTGCTGGTTTTACTTTGTGTCCTTTCAACAGGATATGAACAGTGATTTAAGTCAGGTGAAAGAAATTTTACTGTTAGTAAAAAAAATCAGAAGACCATATACTATTGTGTGTTGCAGATAGTACTGCTTTTGATTCCTTCAGAAAAAACAGATGAAAGTGATCTTATCCTAGAAGCGACTGCCGGAGTTGGGGGGCAGGAAGCAATGCTGTTCACAGCAGAGATGTTTGACATGTATCAACACTATGCTGCATATAAAAATTGGAATTTTGAAATTCTGGAATATATGTCCAGTGATATAGGTAAGTAGCCCAAACTCCTCTTGGCCAGGATACAAAATACTCAAAATTGCTCCACATAAATGTCTTCTATTCTTCTTTTATATCTAGTTGGATGTTTGAATTTGACAGAATCTAGTTTCTTGGTTTAGAAATTTTTCATACCGAATTTTTAATCAGGTGAAAAGAACAGTTAATGTTGGGATTCCCATCAGGCCGATGAATCAGACACTGTCCCTCATGTGCCTTTCTATTGCTAATTATGTCAAAAGATGGAACATAAATGCAGAGAGGGAAAGCATAGATGATAAGCACAAACAGGCAGAAATAGTTGCGGTTGTAAAGAACGGAAGGGAAGGACCATGTATGACACTCTGGACTCCTTGGAAGAGAGCTTGGAAAAAACATAATAAATAGAAGGTCCATATAAGTGGCTCTGACACTCCTCTTCATGAATTGCTTTTCAGTGCCGAGCACTTTCAGCTTTGGGCTGCCTTCCTGTAAGATTTAATTATTGGTTTTTAGATGTTATTTTACTTTCTGATTGGCTCATTGAAAAGGTCTGTTGTAATTCATGTGGAGTCCCAGTGTGAAAAATGGACTACAAATATTTAATTTACTATTGTTTTCTTACACAGTTATACAGATGTAAGTGGGCATTAGTGGGCACAGATGACAATAATATAGTCCTAACTTTTTATGCTGAAGCTAAAGTTAGGATTTATGATCGGTCATCTTTAAAAATGAGTTTGAATGTCTTTAGTGTAGCTAATAGGACAGTGGTGGCGAACCTACGGCACAGGTGCCAGAGGTGGCACTCAGAGCCCTCTCTGTGAGAAATAATGCACAGAGTTCGTCATGTGATAATAGTGTAATTATTTCAGGGAGATTATTAGCATTAAACCTAAAACCCGTTTTGGGGAAGCAGTGTAGGTAACCCTGTTAAGCGCTGTTAAACCCTACTGATTTTCTTCGGAAGAATGAAAGTGCAATCCTTTACCTGGGAGTAAGCTCAGTTGCTGGCAATGGGGCTTGCTTCTGAGTAAACCCTCCTAGGGTCGTGATTCACCCGTTGGAAGAGTTGCACCGTTGCTTCAAAGCAAAGTCACCGACTACCACCAAGCTTACTCCCAAGTAACGTGCACCTTGGAGCCAACCGTCTTTTCTAAACTAAAACCTCAGTATTCAGGTAAAATTGCTGCGTTTTGGGTTGCAGTTTGGGCACTCAGTCTCGAAAAGGTACGCCATCACTGTAATAGCATATGGGGAAAGTAAGATGTTTCAGGCATGTTTACACAAAGTTTGGTATAAACTTTTGTTGTATTGTAGTGAGGATTGTCACATACCTTTGGTATGATAGGAGACATATGAATTACAGGTAACAAATATTAAGTATTTAATACAAATATTAAGTACCTCAAAAGTAGGTTCTGAACAAAAACAAAGGGATGTTTTGCTCCTGGTCTAAAAATCTGTTGCATCTCTATATCAATCTTTTAACAAGCTCTTCCAGTTGCATCACACTGTATGCTAACATTCAGGGTTTTTTAACATTTTAATTCAAGGTGGTTTGAGACATGCTTCTGCCACTATAGGAGGTCTTGAAGCTTACAAGCACATGAAATTTGAAGGAGGAGTACATCGGGTACAACGAGTGCCTAAGACAGAGAAGCAAGGTCGCATTCATACTAGCACAATGACAGTAGCGGTATTACCACAACCCACTGAGGTACAAAGTTTTGCTTCTATTCTCATTCTGCTTTGAGAGAACTCGCCTGAATTCAGTTCTGCCATTTCTCTTGTTGTTTGTTCCAGAAGGGAAGACCAATTGTTGCAGGTGTCAAATATCTTAGAGAAAATAAATTGCTTGTTGGGAAAACGAAATCAATTGTTCATTAATGGTCAGTATCTTTCAAAGGATAAGCAAATGGGATTTTTTTCCTTGCTGCAGATAAATCTGGCAATTAGTCCCAAAGACTTGCTCATTGAAACAAAACGAGCCAGTGGAGCTGGTGGTCAGCATGTGAATACCACAGACAGTGCTGTTCGAATAGTTCACGTTCCCACAGGTGAGTTAAAATAACTTCCGGTGGCAAAATTTGTTCTCGTGCTCAGACACTTACTGATTCCATCTCATGATTTATCCTGAATTCCGAGGTGGTAGTGATAACATTCAGTGGTAGAATACATTTGGCACACAGACAATGCCTGTTTAGTGCCTGGCACTTCAAGTTAAAAAGGATCTCAAGTAGTAGGGCTTGAAAAATTGAAACCAGATACCTTAGCGACCCACTGCTGGGAAGAATAGATGGGGGACTGCTGGTCTGGCTTGATATGTGACCAAGGCTGGGTTTGCCACCAGATGTATAACAAAGAGCTAAGCCAGTTCTAGTGTTGAGACAAACTCACTTGTAAACATGTAGTTTTGTATGTACACTTTAAATATGTGAATGCGTACTTTTAAAAAATAACTTTGGAGATCGCCATGTGAGAATTGTTACAATTTAGGATTGCTGAAAAACATGCATTGCTGATGAGTTTTGACTCCTCAACAGATGTATACATTCTGTAGACTCTATTACGGTCTTGAAAGTATAACTTTACTAACATTGGTGATTATTGTTATGCCAAATAAAGGCTTATTATTATTATTATTATTATAACATTGGGAAAGGACCTTCTGCCCACATATTTGGCTTCTTCAGGTGCTTGTTTTCCTCCCAAATAATCCTGCAGTAGATAACAGCCCAATCTGGGAGACAGGGATGAATTCCTCTCTGAAGGCGGCATGGGCCTATGCTGGTGGATTTGTCTTCCCCGAATTTGTCCTCCCTAGATTTGCCTTCCCCGGTGTAGGGGCAAATCCACCAGCACCCAACTGCTGTGGGGTTCTGGGACGTCCAGTTGCGCCACCCCGCTCTGTGTCAGGGATCCCAATCCATGTCTGTGTGGAGCCCATTCAGCCCCCTTGCACTGGCAGAGTCAGCTTTGGAGATATACCATGAATCCTTTTGGGAGATTCTTGCAGTTTATTTTTTTTTAACTTTTTGTGCCATGGGAAAGCCCTTTGGAGGAGGCAGATCAGTGCCAGAGCGGCACCATCCCTGCTTGCCCAACAACTCTGGATTGGGCTGTAAGTTTAATACCCCATCTAGCATATACAAGAGAACCTGTATAATTCATAACATTCACTCAGTTCTAAAATGCCTACCATATATACTCGTGTATAAGCCGACTCGTGTATAAGCCAAGGCACCTAATTTTACTACCAAAACCTGGGAAAACATATTGACTCACATATAAGCCGAAGGTGGGAAGCCGAGAGGCAGAGGGAGCTCCTTATTTGGGCAGTGACTCCCCCTGATGTCACTGCCCAAATAAGGAGCTCCCCCCACTCCCAGCTGGGTTTGAGGAAGCCCAGGCAACCAGGAGGTAGAGGGAGCTCTTTATTTGGGCAATGAGATCAGGGGGAGTCACTGCCTAAATAAGGAGCTCCCTCCACCTCCCCTTGGGTTTGAGAAAGCCCAGCCAGCAGAGGGAGCTCCTTATGGCTGCCAAAGGCGTGACTCCTCACGATAGTCATTGCCCAAATAAGGAACTCCCTCCACCTCCCGGCTGGGTTTGAGGAAGCCCAGGCGAGCCACAGAAGGTTACACTTCACCCTCCCAGGAGGGTGGGTGCCAACCATGACTTGTGCAGTGTTTGCAGGTGCAGGCTCGCTCCTGGCCATTCCCCCAGCCTTGTGCAGCAGGCCTGAAGAGCCGGCTGGTGAGGCAGTGACTTCAAATGTAGTAAGAGTCGAGGGCCATTTTTCAATAGCCTTAAAACAGGGCTTGAAAAATGAAACCCCTCTGCTGACACTGCGAGTATATACAGTACTTAAAACTAGGATTTAAAATGCTTCAATAGTAAGTAATGGCCAGTTGTATTCTCACTTGGTCATACAAAAGTACATTTGCAGTTTTTGTTTTTTAGTCCCAAGAAAACCTCTTCTTTCCACTGTAATTTTAACAGACCAAAACTATTGTTGCAGTTCTGCCATCAGTATGAAATGTAGATTTTTCAAGCAGTACAGTACAGTAAACCTTTATTAGGCATAAATAATTATGCATACAGTATGTTCGTATCATAAACAACAATACACTAAGTTAGGATAAATTATACACAAACTTTCTGGAGACCTATTGTGATATCCATATGTTAATTAAAACCGATTTGAACGACTTCTCATGTTTATTACAATGGACTTCCTGCAGGCCTCAAACATTGATAAAATCAATGTAGAATTTAGATGAGTTTGATACATACGAGGGACACATTTTAGTAACTGTCTTTTTGAGATATGCTACTTCCACTAAGATATAGTAGCTTGAGCTCTAAAGGTTATCTCAGAAGATGCATCACTAAGTAAATACTTCACTACCATAAGCCGAAGGCAAATTTGTTTTAGCTTTAATAATGCGGGGTTATATAGTGACTCAAAAATGAAATGCAGAGCTTGTGAAAGAGCGACATTCTAGGAGGATATGCTGTATTGTACCCACGGCATTTACAGAGCATGGGCATCGTCTGTCAGCGAATAAAACACCTTGAAATCTCCCGATAGTAACTTTAGAAGGAAAGGCATTTACTCTGGCAAGCATAAATGCTCTGCGACAAGATGGACTGTCGAGACTATAGAAGTATTTTGCTACCTTCCCATGTAGGATGGATAGGTTTAGAAAATCTGGGGAACATACTGCAGGTTGTACTGGGTGAAGGGACTGAAATTCCATATCAATCAGTCTTTGGCTGAGCAATCTAGATATATATTCCTTGTTAAGAGGTTCGGGAAATTCCAGAGAGAATCCTAGAGTTCTTATTTTGGATTCAATATGGAATAACCAGGATATGCTCAGTCGGTCAGATTTAAAATAGGAGAATAACGAATTTTCCTTTACCCTAAAGAATATTTTTAGCCAAAATTTACAAAGTATAATCCAAGCTTTCATTTAAATAGAGTGTATACCCAGTTCTGCATAGATAACCGTATTTGGGACACATTTTGGAACACCCAGGATTTTCCTGTAAAAGGAGGACTGTATTTTCTCAATATTAGAGTCAAACTCCTGTAGCCAAAGTTGCGAACCAAAGTTGTGAAGCCTTGAGGAGGATGTTCAGTGGAACAGAGTTTTGCTTTACTTGCATGACAAATGTACACCAGATTCAACATGACTGCACCTTCAATAACATATACCACCCTATCTCTGATAACATTTTGCCTTTTGGACTTGACAGGTTTTCTTTAATTGTTGAATAATTTTAAATTGAGTTGTGTGGCTTTCTGAATTGAATTTCTACTATATTATCCTTTTCCTTCCCATGTCATTTTTTAAATACAGTTTCAGAGGGCAGCTGTGTTGGTCTGCAGCTAGATTTGAATTCAGCATCACCTTAAAGACCAACAAACTTTTTTAGCCTATTAGTTTTCAAGAATCAGAGTGAATATGTGACAAAGGGAGCACTGACTCTCAGAAGCTCAGAGTCCCAAAAACCTTATTAGTCTCTGAGGTGATACTGGATTCAAATCTAGCGCTTTTTTTCCCCCATGGCATCTGTAAGTAATACTTTATATTGCTTTTCCAGTTCAGTTCAAACATGGCTAACAACAACTTCCCAAGTATCTTGTTTGTATCATTAGGTTGTGACAACTAGAATTTAACCCATACAATTTACATCAGCATTTTATGTCACTGTAGGTGTTGCAGCTGAATGTCAGCAAGAAAGGTCTCAAATCAGGAATAAAGAAAAGGCTATGCAGGTGCTTCGTGCCAGACTATATAACATAAAACTTGAAGAAGAGTCAAGAAAGAGAGAGAGTGCCAGAAAGGTTCAGGTAATTTTCACTTTGACAGGGAGTAATATCTCTGGACCCTGATGTTGAAAGTACAGTCAAGGGACATGATATGATGATATAATTGGGGTGCTGAAGAATGGTTGAGATGCACTGCTGAGGTAAGAGTGAAAACTCAGTATGTGAATAGAGCATAGTGAATGATGTAGAAAAGGATGAAGATTCTTGACAGGACAAGTAATGATGTAAAATTGGTTGGATGCAAGCTAAAATGAATGAACAGAAACCCCACATAATTTGTCTATCACTGAAGTGTTCCATTGCACACTGTCAGAAGAACAGATTTTTTAAATTCCACATAATTAGTTTTATGTGTGTCAGGAGTTGTGTTGGTTAGCACAGTCTGAGTTAATACATGTTAGTGGACAAACTTACGTTTTTCTCAGGCTTTTAAAATTATGTAAGAACTGTTTGCTTTTTGTAACTATTTAACCTTGTATTGTGTTATGCTTCTTCTGTACCAAAGGATAAGATGTTTATTTTACAAGATCCTTTTACCGAAGAACAAAATAAGTATTTCAAGTGTATTGGCATTTTAAATTAAATAGATGAATCTCTCCCCCTCCCCAATAAGCTTCTCAGGGTTTTCTTAGTTGTTACCTGTAATATATATATGTGATGCTACATGGCATTACTTTTTCCTTCCCCAAATAACTACGTACATAAAAATAATATTGCCTGAGTACTCTGCAAACACTATCATGCATAACAGTATGTGATATTTGTTTGTCATCTTCTGAATAGATTGGGACCAGAGGAAGGTCTGAGAAGATCAGAACTTACAACTTTCCACAGGATCGAGTTACTGACCACAGAATAACCAGATCAGTGTATCACATTGAAAAATTCCTGTTGGGAGAAGAACTGCTGGATGAAATGATACAGTCCTTAAGAGAATATGCTGAATATGAGACTCTAATGGAAGTCATTTCAAAAAGTGATCCAACCAGGCTGAGCTGATCTTCATCACGTTCTAGTTCCACAGGTATGGAAAAGCAGCTAAACTGTCTGCACAACAACTTTGTTGGTCCCACCAAAGAGTTGTTCTCTGGCAGAGAAAAGTGCTCAGTTGATGGACCTAGACAGCTTTCTCAGATAAAGCTGTAATGCTTTTCTGTACCAAGCATAACTGCTTCAGGCAGACAATTTTTAGTTTGGATTGGGAATTATTATAGTTTCCCTTCTTGAGTGAGCAGTGCTGTGCTATTCTGCAGATGTCAGCAAAACACTAAGAAAATAATTTCTTTCAAGTTCTTTGTCATTTATTGTATTTAGTACAATAATAATTAACATTGCACTGCCCAACCTTGCAGTATTAATCACTTTGGAATTCAGATAATGCAACCTGTAATTCCACTGATTTGAATGGGATTCCAAAATTAAATGCCCCAGAGTAGTTGCAGCGTTGCTCTGTTGTAGTAAAAGTAACTAGGAATCTATTGGAATCTTAAACAATAAAATAATGTATGATGGTCTTTGAAGTGCTGCAAGACTATTATTCATTTCTGTTTCAAGTGGTGTTTAGTTCTGGATTAGCAAATTGAATTTATAATTCAACGGAATATTGTTATGGTTGTGACCCTACAAACTGTTGTGCTGACACAGTTATTCATGGGGTTGTTTCTTATTCTGTCTCTGTTCTCTTAAACTAACAAACTTGTTTGTTTAAAAAATCTGAGCCTAATGGCATAGCCTAGCTAAGTACTTGCATTCATTTGATTGAATTTGTCTGCGGGTGGAGATTAAGGATGGGCCCGTCATCTTCAGAGCCTACCTCAACCTGTGCCTTGTAGTGCTTCTTCTGGAGACTGAAAACAGGACTCTTGTCATCTTAACAGCTTTAGCATGCATTTTTCAATGTGAAAAAAACCAAACCCAAACCTGTATTAATCTCTCTCCATCTCCTAACTTTAAAGTGAGAAAGAACAGAGAGGGAGAGAGATGGGTGGCGGCCTGAAAGAAATTAAAAACTAGGGCGGGATAAATACAATAAAATAAATAGAATTCACGTTCTGGTCACTGATTATACGCTTATCTATTTGCCAAACCTGAGGATTACTTTAATTTTTTAAATATTTGTAGGTTTACAGCACAAGTCTGAGAATTTAATTTTGCTTCCGAGCGAAACGTTTTGTTAATCCAACTCTATATTAGAAATTAATTTAGCCTGTTTCTGTTTTTGTTTTGATTCTCATTTTTATAAACCACATTAGCATGTTAGTAGTTTTTTCTTCACAGTTGCATCAGATGCTAAAATTATGTTTGCGATATTGATTGTAGTGGTAGCATTTGAGGGCTGGTATCCTCTCTAACTGATCAAGCAGTAGGAATAGTAACTACAGAACTGCTGTGTATACATATCAAATGAGGTTACCATGAGTATGTAATTAAATGCCAGTTTATTCAAATTGGCCTAATTTGTAACACAGCTGCTTGTTTACTTATTTCAGTGCATTGCCCACTTCCTCCCTGCTCAGACTAAAGCAATCTCAGATCAAGTCACTTATCTAGGCAAGAACTTCCCCTTTCATCACAAGCTGTTAATTATTTAGTTAAAAGAAACTTACTAACAGCTGTTTTAATGCACTTTGAAAACTTGATCTAAACTGGGTGGGACGGAGGTTTACTTAAGACAATCAGGACTGTTGCATAAGGCCAGAAAGCCTTCTTTTACTTTCTTATATACAGGGTATGCAATCTTGCAGAAAGCGCAGAACAGTATTCGTTCCTGCTTTGTGTTTGAATTTTTTCAGGGCAGGACAAAATTAGAGATGGAGCTCTTTTGATCACTTTTTAAACAGCAAGCTGATGGTCAGTGCAGCAATATGAAAATTATGCAAAGATATTATAGAGGTTATTTCATAATATTTAGGAATCACAGTTTACAACACAAATACATAATGCTGAAAAGTATCTACTTTTCTTTTCTTTGCCTTCCGTGCAGTACTGCCCTGAGTATTGTTGTAAGAAATCTCATTCAAGGACAGGTATTTACTTTCAAGAGAGCCAGTGTGGTGTAGTGGTTAAAGTATTGGATAGGATCTGGGAAATCCAGGTTTGAATCTCCACTCTGCCACGGAAACTTGCTGGGCAATCTTTGGCCAGTCGCACACTCTCAGCCTCAATCCTGGCAAGTATTTGGATGAGAGACCTCCAAGGAATACCAAAGACATGACAAAGAAGCAGGGAATGGAAAATCACCTCTGAAAGTCTCTTGCCTTGAAAATCCTACAAGGTTGCCGTCAGTCAGCTGTGACTTGATGGCAAAAAAGGCTGCTTTCAGTAGAGATTTCTGTTTTCAGTGTGAAGAACTAAATCTGTAATCTGAGATAAATTATATGAAAGATACAAAGGATATTGTCCAGGTCTCTTCTATTGCACCAGCATGCTTTTTAATTTTAATGTTGGGCTGCTCTGAGTGATAATAGCCTTTATCACCTAAACCAGGGGTCTGCAACCTGCAGCTCTCCAGATGTTCATGGACTACAATTCCCATCAGTCCCTGCCATCATAGGAATTGCCTTGAAAGCAACCCAAGCTTTTTTACATTTGCTTGCACCAGAACCATCTGCATGCACATGGAAGGAAAGACAATAGTTATTTGCCTTACAGTTTTGAGGAAACATCGCTGCAACAGGATTTGTGTCTTTTAGAAAGGCACAAATGTGCAATATCTCCTTAGAATCAGCTGTTGGACTAGGGGGGGAAATCTGTAGCAATTGCTTGTAAAAATGCTAGGGTTGCATAGTGGTTAGAGAATGTTAGACTATGCTTGGAGAGACAGCAAAAAAAGAGATAGAAAAAGTGCAGAGAAGCGCAACGAGGATGATTGAGGGATTGGAGCACTTTCCTTATGAGGAGAGGCTGCAGCATTACACTCTTAAGTTTGGAGAGGAGACATCTGAGGGGGGATATGATTGAAGTCTATAAAATTATGCATGGGGTAGAAAATGTTGACAGAGAGACATTTTTCTCTCTTTCTCACAATACCAGAACCAGGGGGCATACATTGAAAATGCTGGGGGAACAATTAGGACTAATAAAAGGAAACATTTTTTCACGCAACGTGTGATTGGTGTTTTTAATATGCTGCCACAGGAGGTGGTGATGGTCACTAACATTGATAGCTTTAAAAGGAGCTTGGACAGATTTATGGAGGAGAAGTCTATCTATGGCTACCAATCTTGACCCTCCTTGATCTGAGATTGCAAATGCCTTAGCAGACCAGGTGCTCGTGAGCGGGAGCAGCAGAAGGCCATTGCTTTCACCTCCTGCATGTGAGCTCCCAAAGGCACCTGGTGGGCCACCGCGAGTAGCAGAGTGCTGGACTAGATGGACTCTGGTCTGATCCAGCAGGCTTGTTCTTATGTTCCTCTTATGTTCTTAATTCAATTCTGTACCCATTGTGAAATTCACTAGGTGACATTGGGCCAGACAGCATCAGCCTAACCTATTTCACATTGTGGTTGGGGGAATAAAGTAGTTGGGTGAACAATGTATGCTGACTGTGCACTAAATAAATAAATTGATATGATAATGAAATTATGTATGGAACTGTAATTTTAAAACTTGAGAGCACAAGATAGTAAGTATAATATTGACGCCTTTAAAAAGAAAATGGTTGCTATATTTTATGAGAATACTTAAACTTGCTTGAGTTATAGTTTTGGGATATTAAAATAAAGTATCTATAACTTCCAGTGAAGTTGCCTTCCCCCTCCACTGTTGAAAGATATGAATTTTGATTATGTACACTAAAATCTAAATAAACAATTTTTTTAAAAGACAGATGACTATAGTATGCTGATGGCAGCACAAATTTCATATGATTAAATAATGTTTACAGTTTATTGACATCATAATTTTTATGTAATAAGAGCATTTAATATGGTTATATCAATTTTATATTAGTATACATAAATCTCTGAAGAATTAAATAATGTTCATTTCAGTTCTATTCTGGTTAACTGAATATTAGCATATCTATTACTGATTCTATGATATTTATAGTTAAGCATTTAAGCAAGATGTCTGACCTCAGGAAAGATGCTGTCTAAGAATAGCTTGTATATTTAGTGAAATACTTAACCAGTCATGTTAGATATGTTGTCTTATTTTTATGCACAGAAGTAGTGATAAAGAGGAAATGTGTGCATTTGTGCATCTCTAATACCCTAATCCTAAAGACTATGGCAAGATGATTCAGGGCAGATGGATTAATATATTTGAAAATTATCACATTAATAGGGTTGATGTTAAGAGCTGTCTTTCCATATATGAATGGCAACCCAATTAAAATATTAGAATTGCTTATCAGTGATGGATGTTATCCAGTGTTATATCCTAGGCGGAACTGGGCTATACAGCAGATGTATAGGTGAAGTAAGAAAATCATTTGATTGAAAACATTCAGCATAGTCTATTGTGTTCTTTGCAATGAATGAGCAGCTGTCTATTGTAAACCAAAGCTGATGAAAGACCTTGAACAAAAGAGTACAATTTACTTCCAGTAAAGCTAATGGAAGATGGGCCAATGACACCCTAAAAATTAAATTGGATCTACTGGCATCACATATTTGTTTCTAATACAGTGGAACCTCGGTTTTCATTGCCTTCAGTTTTTATTGGTTTCGGTTTTCATCGATTTTTTTCAGTGAAAAATTTGTCTCGGTTTTCATCCATTTGCAGTAAGGTGCAGGGGTTTGTAGAAGAAAATCACCTGGACAAAGCTGTTGCAGGCCATGTCTGCAACTTGTTTAATGACAATGTCTTGCTCCATTTCAGACAAATCTTAAAGAGGCATCAGAAACAGACCTCTTTGGACAGCTTTCTGATGCAACGTTGGTCCACTGGCTCTGAAGCTGATCCTAGTGTTATTGTTTGTTACTGTTTTCAGCATTAAACACTACATTTATTCACCAAAAAATGTGTTTTTGGTATGTTTTTTGGAGTGCCTAAAACTGTTTAATTGGATTTACATTGATACCTGTGGAAAAGTTTGCCTCGGTTTTCATCTGTTTCCGTTTTCATTGATTCTTTTTGGACAGATTACCAACGAAAACCGAGGTTCTACTGTACAGTTCTTTTGATATTTTTAAAAGTAGTCTCCCCTCACCACTAAGAAATTGGAACATGTTTTTTTTAAAAGGGCAGAGTGTGAGTGTAACCCAACTTAGAGTTTAAGAGGGATATTATCATTAATGGAAAAGGAGTTCAAGTCTCTGACAGTGTGATCCCACCTTGTGACCCTTGCCATTCACCAGACTTACAACAAAAGAAACTTTAAATCTGTTCTCTGTTTCATAAACAATAATGTGCAGTACAGCAATGAAATATGGCAAACCAATGCAGAAACAATAATCAACATGTAATAGTTCTGGCCTGTTGTGCAAAACAGACTAGCAGGGTCTCAGTCCTTTGCAATTTTCTCTAGCTGTGTCCTGTGGCACTGTTGATGGACTTGCAGCTTTGCTGTTCTTTGCTGAGCCCCCTCTCCTGGTTGTCAAGCCTTCAAGGGTAGCCCTAAAATGTGCAAATATAGTTCATAACAACAGAACTCTGTGAAGTAGGTTGGCTCCAGTTACAGGCCTCTAACAGGTCTGAGGGAATGGAGCTCTTCCTTCCTTACTGTATATGGAAAATCTGAGCTCTTTAGTCCCCCCTATTGGACCCTGGGTTACATGAGCAGTGATGAGATCTGTACCAAAGGTATTATCTCATTTGCCTGAACCCTCCTTAGCTACAAAAGTTAACAAAACACATTGTCATATTAATAGCTATTGATTTCAGATATGTATGTTCAGAATTGCATCTTAAGATAGATAATCTGGCATTCTGTTATATGGTGTATTTGAGAGAGAGAGAGCTAAGTTAGGGCGGCTGACTGGCCAACTTTCCTTTATGGATCTGAGAGAGTCCCTTCCATTTTATCCTCACCTAATTCTGCTAAGAAGGTTAAGGTGAGATCGAGATGCTCAGGGCTACCTAGTAAGCTTTATGGCAGAGTGGAAATGTGATTATTGGGACCCAAGCTGCTATTTTAACCAATGGACAACTGGCAAGTACTACCGTAGGCTTTAAAACCAGGGCTTAATTTGGGCTTGGGTCATTATCTCTGAGAGTTAAGACGTACGGGGGGGAGAGAGCTGCAAGCACCTGGATATTTGGCAATGGAGACTGAGGAGGACAGGGATCTCGGTGTAATACAATGCATAGAGTCCACCCTCCAAAGCAGATATTTTCTCCAGGGAAACTAATGTGTGTAATCGTGAGATGAACTGTAATTCTGTAGAGTTCCACGGCCCCACCTGGAGGTTGGCATCCCTATATGAAGCTGCTTCCTAGTGGAACAATACATTTTCCTCACTAAGGAAGAACTGCATAAAGCCCCCACAGCATCAGGGATTAGATGGAAGAGACTGACTGATTCATTCTCCCTTATGCATTTGGAAGTATTTCTCCTTAGGAGAAACCTGTGTGCAAGTGCCTCTAAGTAGGGAGCCTGTTCCTTTTAGAAGTCATTAATGAACAACCTATCCCTATGGAATCCATGGCATTTGCTCGAAAAAATCATGATTAAGCTCACACTAAGATTTCTCATCTAAGATTCCATTTAAGACTTGGACTGTATGTAGCAGTCTCTTGGTGTTGTGGCTACATGCTGTAAAAACCGTAGGAAGAGGGGACGTGGCCGAGTGCCCATAGGGCCTTCTTCCTTCCTAAGTAGTTTTGCAATCGACCGTCAGAAAAAGCACCCTCCTCACGGGTCTCTTGCCCCACAGATAGCCTTTGGCGCGTGAGGGGAGAGGCTTTGCCCAATAGAATCTGCTGGCTAAAGTGAGCGGGAGCCTTTGGGCGGGCGCCGCAGCCTCTCCCGCGCTCCGCGCTTTCTCCAACCCGTCCTTCAAAGCGAGCGCGCGCCCCGAACACTGCATCTCCCCACCCACTTTCGTCCTCGCGTTGGTAGCCTTTAAGTCTCTGCTGGCGAAAGTAAGGGAGGGGGAAAAAACCCTCCCAACGGAAACTCCACCCCCTCCGAGCAGGCATTGGTTGCTGCCTTTTCCTTCTCGTTTATTGGCGAATTGGATGCTGCAGCGCTTTTCCCGTTGGCTGCTCTGGTTTTGGATACCAGATTCAAAGTTTTTAAAAGTACCCGGCAAAGAAATTCCGCCAGAGTTCAGACAGAGGCAGGGAAACGGGGTTTGGGGGGGGAAATAAGTGGGCAAGAAGGCCAGCCGCCTCCCACGTCTCCCGAGTCGCTCTTTCCAGGTACCGGTGTTCGGAGGGGAGGGAGAGGGAAGCGCGCTGAGGTTGGAATGTTGCTGCACCTGGAAGAAGGCGGCCTTCGATTCGCTAGGAAGTTAGGGGCGACGGGAGGAGGTGAATGGGAGCGGGAGAGAGCAATCAAGCTCAGGGATGTCTCTGAAAATATCAACTAAGGGCTGGTGCTAGAAGACCGAGTCCCGCCGCCGGGAGAAGGACCCGATTTCTCCGGGTGCTGAGTTTGCTCCTTTTGTCTTTCCCACCCAAAAGAAAGCCACGTAAATTGCTCCCCGGCTTGTCTGTTCCTCTTCTTGCCCCTTCTTCCTCAGTGTCCTTTTGCAGAGCACGTGGGAAAACGGCGACACGCGTGTTGAGCACCCCCCCCCCTTTTCTAGTGTCCCCGTGGCCTCATTCTCCCCTGCGGCGTTGTGGCTTAGGGAGGTTCGCTTGTTCCTCCAGGGCCCAGGCTGTTCTCCGCCACCCCCGGGGCGGCCACTATTTCTGCGGGGCGCAGGTCAGTCCATGCCTTAAGGCTGCAGCGCGCCGTACAGGGCAGGGCTGGGAACCCATCGGGCCCTCTTCCCGCCCCGAATTGCGCGCTGGAAAAACCGATCTCCGGGCTGGGCGGCGGAGTGTCTGTCCAGCTTAATATTATCTAGAGAGGGCAACTAGTCGCCTCACAAGTCTGGGGTGCCCCTTCTTCCGAACCCCAGAATGTCTTTAAGCCATACAAGTCTAATATACGCGGATGAGGTTTGAAGTAGCTCATTGGGGCCGGGCGACGAAATTCTCAATGTTCAAAGTATATAAATGTGTGAAAAGAATCCATTCTTTTGACTAGGATTCTCTGCGTTGAGTGCAGAGGAACCAGTGTTGAGGAAATCTTCAGTAGACGACAGAATGGGCCGGATCTGAGTGTGGGAAAAGCTTTCCAACTCTCAATGTTGTTTTGTGTTCACGAATCCAAATAAATGGAGAAATATTTCTGTTTTGCTGTCTTTTCCATTTGTCAGAAGCTTTTAACATAGGGGAGCATACCAAAATGTTACTACACTCCTGCAGTTTGAAGGGGTGTAGATCATTCTGGGATCTTAGGTCTTCAACCTCACTTCCTGCTTGTGGACATAGAATTCTTACTGTGTTCAGTAAGGGTTTCTCCCTAATAAATGCGTTTAGAAATGCTCTTCAGGACAGGTTTCTACAAATATTCTTGGTTCTAATGTATCACTTCTACCCTTCTGTAATATATCCTTTAACATGTCTACAAGATGATGGCTGTAAGTGCTTTCTGAAATGTAACCAAAATGGCTCTGTGTACCAACTTGAGGTTACAGGCTTGTTGTGATGTTAAGGAAAATGATTAATGTATCTTTATATAATTTAAGGCATGGGATATTCTGCTGGAATTCCTTAGGTGCTTTTCATCTTGGAAAAGGCTGCTTTACTTAATTTTCTCTAGTAGTAGCCTTGGATGAAGGAAAGCCCCCCAATATCAAAGGTTCCAGATGGGAAAGGTAGGAGGGAACTTATTACTTATGGCTTGCTGAGGTGGATGCTGGGTGTTAAAAGCCTTTAGGGGTTTCTAACTTAATAAGTTTTAAAATTAAGCACGAGCTCATTTTTAAAGTTGAATTGTTCTGTCTCTTATCTGGTTTTCTAAAAAAAGAAAAATCAAAGGTGCTTTATGGTCTGGATCTCCCAGAGCATTTCTGCCTTCAGAACATTCCTTTCTCATCTCCCCTTCCCCTTGCAGCTCCAATTGCCTGCTGAAATGGGACAGAAGACCTCTGACCACAAACAATATTTTAGTCTGCAAGTGTGGGGGAGATGAGAAAGTTGCACTCGTTGATAGAAATCCATGTGTCTGTAGAAATGTTTCAGTAAATCCAAGTCTTTGTTTGTGTAGACTTTAAAAAACCCTCTTCAATTTCACAGTTATCTGAAGGCCAGTATCGTGCAACCTGTATTTTGTCAGTTGCTCTAACTATCAATAGACTGAGTGCCAACTGTGATACATTTCTACACTATTCCGCTATTAAGAATGGCTAATGTCTTGTTTTTGTTCTAGGATACAAATTATAAAATAGGGCTTCAGCCACTCTGAAAATGAAGTGTGATTTTAATTGTAACCATCTTCATTGTGGGCTCCCATCGCTAAAACCAAGTGAAACGGATACAAGAACAGAAGAATCTACTGCTTCTGATTACAGTGAAGAGTTTTGCAAAGACTGCGCCAAAGAGTATCAGAAGCTTTTGTACAGTGACCTGCACCATGGGAACATAAGAAATGCCAGCATCAAAAGTGAAGAGAAGTTCATACATAACAAAGAAAATCAACAAATATCGTGGCCTGCTAGGAGAACAAATGCAGTGGAAAGTAGCAAATTCAGTGAGGACAGTGGATATTCCTCTTTGCTAAGTAGTCCGCATGAACCCTTTGAGCATGATGACAGTTTGCCATTGGCAGGAAACCTTGAGACACCTAACTGCCGGTTCATTCAGAATAAAAGTCATCTGCACTGTTCAAAAAGGAATTTGCTTCCAGTGCGCCATTTTGAGGAACTTGTTTGCTCAACTTTAAAAAGAAACAATAAAAGAAATCCAAAGTCATTGGGTATTTTTCTGGACAAAATGGTTTCCAGAGGAAGCCTGGGTTTTAAGAATCTAATTGGCAGAAAAATGGGAGTGGATCGTTTGGACATACTTAGTGAATTATTCAACAGAGAATTCAGACATATATTAACAAACATCCTAAGGCACCTCAGTGACATAGACTTGATAAAGTGAGTTTGTTTATTTGTGTATTTGGTTCTCAGAAATATTGAGTGTAAAAACACAATAACTTTAAGGGCTTGTTCAAAGCTACAGAGATCTTTTTGATGGGAGGAGTTCTAAACAAAGTCAGATGTTAATCAATGACCCATTCATCATGTTCTCTTCTTATACTTTTTATTTAAGCTGAAACCGTTTCAGGGCAGGTTAGGAATGTGTCCAGCTTCTGTGTTGTGCTAAATGTGAAGTGGGCATTTTTGATATAATCTCTTTAAAAAAATAAAAGCATCTTTACTGGTAAAAATCAATCAATCCTAAACTTGAAGTCAAGTCCCAAAATGAGATTAGGGAGGGGAACCTCATACATTCCAACACAGTTATGATCTTTGGTCTATAAACAGTGCCTTTTAAATTTTTAGAGGGTAAAATTGTTAAACTGAAGCGCTTGCTTTTGATATATAACACTCTTCCTCTCGCTGTCCAGGCTGTGCGGGATCTTGGTGAATTTCGCAGGGCCTGCAAGACTGAGTTATTCCACCAGGCCTTTGGAGTGACCAGCTGCTGATTGGAGTGCCCCCTTTCATTCTCCTTACATCTGGGGTCCCTTTGACATCAATGTGCCCCACCGCTCCCCCCCTTGGGAGGTTTTTAATGAGGGTTTTATCGCTGGATACCGCTTTAATGTACTGACCGCTGTATTTTAATGGATTTTCAGTTTCTTATAGTTAATGGAACCTGTGTTATTTATTATAATTTGTAATTGTTGTTTGCTCCATCTGTTTTGCTTGTATTTGTCATGAAGTTATGCTGTGCACTGCCCAGAGCCCTTTGGGGGTAGGGCGGTATATAAAACTCAATAATAATAATAATCAATAATAATAACTAAAACATTTGTTTTCACAACAGCATGGCTAAAGTAAGCACAACGTGGAAGAAAATTTTACAAGATGACAAGCGGGCTTTTCAGACATATAACAAAGCATTAAGATTAATTTGTGTAAGTTTTTGTATTTTCCCCCTTTTTGAGATCATATTGAGCATTCATCTTCAGGACTAAAATCCAATGAGTACTTCTGAACCACCTATAGATGATGACACAGTGCAGGAGGCCATGTAGAGCTGTGATATTTGATCCATTGGTCAGAACCCTCAAATGGGCTGCAAAAAACCCTTTTTCAGAGTCACAACAAATCACATACAGCTGCTCTTTGGAAAAAATCTGCCACTAGTTTGCATATGCCATTTTGCACACACACACAGGAATAGTGATATGAGGTGACTCAGTGATAAAGGGTTTGTTTTAGGGCAGGTTCAGAGACCACCCCCTCCAATGTTCATTTGCATTTTCTTTATGCTGTGCCTGACCCAATCACCTACCAGCCAGACTTTCACTGTGCAGAATTTTATTTTCTGAGGTGGCTGTTTCATGAACGGGAGGGGGAAATCTGTGCTGGAAACATGGAGGGGAATTAAACTGGTAGGACAGGTGCCCTGATTGTGTGGGGGGATGGGGGAGAAGGCTATCTGAATCTCTCTGCACTGGCCTATCCTTTACACTGAAAGCCAGAATGATGTAGAGATTCAGAGTGGTAGACTCTTATCTGGAGAACTGGGTTTGATTCAATAACCCTATACAAGAGCAGAGGACTCTAATGTGGAGAACCAGGTTTATTTCCTCACTCCCCCACATGAAGCCTGTTGGGTGAGTTACAGTTCTCTCAAAACTCAGCCCGACCTATTTCACAAGGTGTCTGTTGTGGAGAGAGGAAGGAAAGGAAGCTGCTTTGAGACTCCTTATGGTTGAGAAAAGCAGGGTGAAAATCCAAACTCCTTCTATTGGTTCTCTGCTTGCATTTTTAATTTGTACCCTGTATCTTTCATTTTGTTTATCACTGGGGATATTTCTTCCTTTTTTCCATCAAAGAACAGAAAAGCTGCCTTTTAATATAGATGCAAATATCTGCGTTTTTTCTAGATACTTAATAAATGGGTTTTCTCTCAACAGCATAACAGTGCAAAATCTTCAAAAACAAGTGACACAAGAGAATACATTCCTCATCGAGAAGTGTTAGCACTTGTTCAAAAAGCATCAATTGTGCAAAACGCAAAAAAATCATCCGGTTTCAAGGTTGACCACAGTAGTCGGAGTTCTTACAGCCGGCACACACAGTTTTCGGAGGTAACATTCATTTAAAAATGTCTGCTGGTGGTGTCCACAAATGGCTCAAATGTTGGTTGTGGGTTTCTGGGCTGTGTAGCTGTGGTCTGGTAGATCTTGTTCCTAACGTTTTGCCTGCATTTGTGGCTGGCATCTTCAGAGGTGTATCACAGAGAAAAATCTGTTTCGCACTGTCTAGTGAGAAGGTAAAGTTTAGTGGGGTATATTGTCCATGTCCCAGGGTGGGGAACCAATCAGTCAGTGTTTGGGTGGAATTTGCTATACAAAGGTGTGGTTGAGTGCATTGTATTGCAGGTGGGGTTATCAGTCCATTTTTAAAGTACTGATAGCCAAAAAAAGTGGACTGATAACCCCACCAGCAATACAATGCACTCAACCAGACCTTTGCATAGCAAGTTCCACCCAAACACTTACTGATTGGTTCCCCACCCTGGGACATGGACAATTTATCCCACTAAACTTTCCCTTCTCATTAGACACAGTGTGAAATAGACTTTTCTCTGTGATACACCTCTGAAGATGCCAGCCACAAATGCAGGCGAAACGTTAGGAACAAGATCTACCAGACCATGGCCACACAGCCTGGAAAACCCACCAAAACCAGTTGAATCCCGCCGTGAAAGCCTTCGACAATACATTGGCTCAAATGTTAGTCATAACTTTATGGGTATTATTGGATCTTTTATTTTTGGAAGACCCCCAAGCCAACAATTTATAGGGCTGCTTATAAATCGAATAAAATAAATGAATAAATCATAATCGTACCATATTACGGCAAATATTTTTTAAAAAATTGCATTTGAAGTATTTACTAGCCTATGCTCTTGCTGTGGTTGCTGGAGCACGAAGTAGAGACAGCCAAGGGCTCTCTATTAGATAAATTTGAAAACATGAATGTGTCTGTGTTCCGTTAGTTTTGCCATTGGTTCAGAGGAGGAGCGAAATCTTTAAACATTGCTTTTTCTCAACAGATTGCCAAGACACTGAAAAATACTGAAAGCCTGAAAATTTGCCACCGTTGTAGCTCTCCTGCAAAATACGATTCTCACCTACAAAGGGCAGTGTGTATTCGTGAAAGCTGTGGTTTTGACTTTTGCACTAAGTGCTTGTGCAGTTACCACAATGCCAAGAATTGCTTAAGTGAAAAGCCTGTGAAACCAGCCTCCATACGAGGACCTCTTCCTGGTACCAAAAAAAGCAAGCAGAATTTGCAAAGATTATGATTTGTGTAGGATGACTTTAGTGCTAGTGCACCCTATAGGTTATCTGGAGATCCTTCAAAAAAGTGAACATGAAAGTACTAGCTCTTTATAAATGTTTTAAAGAAAATATAAATGTTTCTTGCAGTTCTTTCCAATAGTTGCTTAAAAAAAAGCTTGTTTGAAAGGAACTTTGTGTAACTATTGCCCTATGATTCCCTGCTTTTTTAAAAAAGGAAAAGATATTCAGCAAAAATTTTAAACAGTATCCACTGTGTGATTTAAAAATTAGCAGGCTAATAAGCCATTTTGGCAAGTAGTCCTGCAATAGAATTTTATTAGTGCATGAGGAGAGTGAGGGAATAATAAAATTGTTTTTAATAAATGAACTTATTTTTAATTATATATTTTGACTTCATGCCTCCTGGAAAAAAAACTTTTTATATTAGAAGCTACAAGGATAGAGTTATATACTTGATGCCTGAAATTTCTACCAAGTGTGTGATCTGGTCATTTTCCAAATATTTTGCTTTCTCTCATGGCTGCAGGCTTCAGAATCCATGAAATTTAAACTAATGCTAAAGTTATCCCCCACCCCCACTCTTGTGTATGTAGCCTGGATATTTTATCTCCTTTTCTGGACAAATATTCTGGTTACCAGCCTTTCTTTACTCCTTTATTGAAGTTTTTTTCTGTATATATTTGTAAATACGTAAATATTTGTCTGTTTGCTGAAAAATAAACTTAACTTTATAAACTAAAGCCAGTGTTTTGTGTCATAAATGTAAATTCCCTGTGGTAGAACAAGTAAATGTGCATTTGTATCATGTTCAAAAAGATTTGGTACTTGAAAAGTTAACATTTATTAAATCAAGAGCTTTTATAAGCTACAGCTTATATTTTATGGATCTAAAAAAGTTTAGTCCTGTTTTGAAAAGCTTCTGCCAAGTCTGCAACCTTTTATAATTGGAGTCAAACTTTGCTTATGCTTTAGTTTAGTGGTTCTCAACCTTCCTAATACTGCGACCCTTTAATACAGTTCCTCATGTTGTGGTGACCCCCAACCCTAACATTTATCCATTTCACAGATGGAGAACACTGCTGCAGAGAGTCTTAGGCGACCCCTGTGAAAGGGTTGTTTGACCCCAAAGGGGTCGCGACCCCCAGGTTGAGAACCACTGTTTTAGTTACTCTGTCAGTTTTTAATGTGTATCACAATGATCTTAGTACAGTGCTGCCTTCAGGAAGTTACTTATGGTTAGCATAAAGTGTGACTCAGGTGCCTCCTGGCCTTCATGCCAGTGTTTGTAAAAATAGATGATGCCTTATTAGTCTTTAAGCTTGGTAAGATAGTGCTGCGGTACTTTTTTACAAACTCACCAAAACTATTGAACTGGTAGTTGCACTTACACACTTATATAGTTCATTCAGTAAGTATATCCAATATTCATATTTTTTTGGTCTGCTGGTTATCGCAACTGGACCTGCCACTTTCTTACAATGAGCATAGGATTCCTACAGCATGCTTCCCTGGTTAGATGCTAAGCCGCATCTGCCTCATTTGCTGTGTCAATGTAATTTCATGGTACTAGGAAATGCAGCTAAGTCACAGCTGGATTATGGCAACCCTATAGGGTTTTCAAGGCAAGAGATTTGCAGAGTTCGTTTTTCATTGCCTGCTGCTGGTGCTGCACAGCAGTTCTAGACTTTGTGGTCTTTCATCCTAGTCCTGACATATCTTCCGAACTATGTTGAAATCAAGCTATGCTGGGCTATTCAAATACTGTGACAAATTTCTATTCTTCACTTAGGCTTTCAGTATGTCTAACTCCTGAAGACTGATAGAATTAGATCAGATGTCTAGAAAATGTTAAATTATAAATTCATATTAGTACTAAAAGCTTGTTAAAGATTTTGTGCCATTTCTGAAATATGTGGTAGAGTGAAACTTATTTAAAATGTAAATACGGTGATGCTTTGGCAGTCAATAATGATGGCACTCAAATGGTATTACGCTATGGTAGATTGCTATAAAATGGCTGCTTACTTGAGGCCCTTTTGTTGGGTTTTAAACATGATTTTCAGTTTCTCCTGTTTTTTCAATTGACTGCAGAACTGGTTGAAAGTTAGCACGTGTTATGAAGAGAAGAAACCACATGATGGTGCTGTTGAAACATCACAGAAAATGTTCAAGCAAATTAAATGCTCCATTGACGAGAGCAATTAAATATTCCAGTCTTCTGGGGTGACTGATGTAGATAAATTCCTTATTGCTGACTACATAGTCATACCTGCAAAATTCTCAAAACTCAGTTATAATCCTATGCCCCTTTGTGCAATGTTTTTCATTGAAGATTTTTTATCCTCACAGCTTTATAGAAAGCATTAGAGAACCATACCAAGCAGACCAGGGTGGAGGATGGAGGATGGGTGGGAGAGTTGGAGGAACATAAACAGCTTTGGTGTAACTGCTTCCATTGTACTAAATATCCTTATTCAGTATTTCTGTTTATATCTGGATAAGAAGGGTTGTATCTCTTCCAGATGCATAGGTAAGCACAGTATTTCAGTGGTGCTATTCTAATAGCTCCCAGTCAGAAGCCTTGCCTCCTTATTCTCTGGTTGAAAAAGAACAAGGAAGTGCCAGGAAGATGGCAACGCTGGGACCGTCCACATGGACGGTCCTGGAAAGAGCCGGCGCCGCAGAGCGCTGGCGCCCGGCTGACCCGGCGTGTCCCCGGGCCTGTGCGCCTGCTCCAGCGGCGCAGGGCAGGGGGGCGTGTCCCTAGGCCTCGGCGACGCGCTGGAGGCCTGGGGACAAGGTAAGTGCTGGGAGGGAGTGGGGGGGAGGAGTTTGAAACCGCTGCTGTTCGCTCGGCAGCGGCTTCAAGGCGGCGTTTCCCCAACAAGTACGCTTCTAAGCGCACTGGGGAAACGCCGGCTTCGCAGCGGTCGGGCGGCGCGGCTGCGATGCAGCTGCGCCCCCTGTGTGAATGGCAGCCTGGGGACGGCGTTTTTGCCATCCCCAGGCCGCCATATTCCGCCCGTGCAGAAACGGCCTAACTTTGAATTGGAATATCCTAAGTTGTAAATTTATCAACTCTGCCCAAAATTTGATCAGAAATTAAACTCCCCGGCCATGTTTCATTTTCTAGTGTCTAAGAAAAGTGCCTCTCGTAGCATTGCCAAAGGGCTAAAAAAAATTATATTCTTTTTAGCATTGTCCCACTAATGCAGAGTCTACTGCTTGGATTTTTAAATGCCACTTCTCTTGATCGAGCACATTGTCTGGTTGCAGGCATGTAACATTGATGGTATCTTGCCATCGTTGCTTTGGCTGTCCGAGTGGCCGCCGGCCAGTAACCTCGATGTGATAGGCAGTGTCTGGGACTACTCATTGGACCTGGCCAAACCAGCTTAGGCGTCTCTCATTTTTGCCTTGATAGGCAGGATGCCAAATTATCAAACTTCATTTAACTTTTGGTTTCCTGCAGTTTTCTGAAGGAAAAAAAAACCCTGTATAAATTGGTGGTAAAGATCCCAGTCCCACTCCCCGCCTGCCCTCACAGTGCAAGGTCTGTTCTCCACTAATTCCCCAAACTAAAAGAACAGACCAAGCCAATTTGAGTAACAGTGGTTGATCGTTGTGGCCTCTGGGCAGTCCCCCATGAGGACTGCGTTCATGTGAGCCAGATGCAGAGTATTTTAGGTAGCTTTACAAGAACTTTAGCCCTATAGCAAATGCTCCCCTCCCCCAGTTGCACTGCTGGGCTAGCTGCTCTTCACAACCAGGGTGACATGAACAGGGCTAGTTGTCTCTCCAGTTCTCTCTTCACAGCCACATGGAGCAGCCATATGGTTAGCTTAGCTTTTTTTAGTCTCAGACTTTTATTGCCATGTCTTTGCTTATGATTACCCTTTTCAGCACTAGTTCGTGCTATTTCTTTCAAGTTCTACCAGTTTAGGCTTGGTTGTCTCATTTTCTTTTATTTTCGTGTTAGTTCACTACTTGAAAGACTGCTGTACCTTTATAAAATTGCACACTTTAAATCTTGATGCTCTTGTAGTGCAGAAACATTTCATCTGACTGAGCATCTGACTGAGCATTCTCACTGTTTTTCCTTGTTTTCCTTCTGCCAGGCCTATTTCCCTTTTTCACTCAAAGGAAGTATATATGGCCAGTGTTCCTTACCTGTGGGAAACTGCCTGTAGGTCTGTTTGCCTCAGTGACCTCAGTGAGGCATTGCGTCAGGGAAGGGCTGGGTTCATGCTTCCTGGGGGGTGCCTTCCAGATCTGCTGATCCCAACCATTGATGTATGCCTTCCCAACCTTCCCATTATTATTCAAGGTAATTGCCAAGGCCAGGACAAACAAGGTCAGCTTCATCTTGATTGCCCCCTTTTGGTCCAGGAGGCCCAGATTCTGTCTTCAGTGGATCCTTGAGTGGAGAAGAGGAGTGGGCCAGAAAGGGCTGAGTGAGCTCTGGTTTTCTTTTCAGAGGGCTATTCTCAAAGCCACATCTTTTAAACAGTGTATTTTTAACAGGGGTTTTCTCTTTTTTTCTCCTTGTCCTGGGGCTGCTGATTGGTGGGGGCTGCTGAGGCTGCTGATTGGTAGGGCTGCTGAGAGGTGAGGCTTTTCAAATTTTTAAATCTTTTCAGTTAGTCTCTGGAACCAGCAGAGAAGAGTAGCAGTGGAGAAGAGCAGTGGGCCAGAAAGGGCTGAGTGAGCTCTGGTTTTCTTTTCAGAGGGCTTTTCTCAAAAGCCCACATCTTTTAAACAGTGCTAAAATGGTGTTAAAAAAACGGGCATTAATGCGCAGGTGTTAGATACTAAATAAGAGACTTATATTTTATATGGGATAGAAGTTGAAGGTATAGAAACCTTAAGAGGGAGGCACTAATTAAAATCAGTATTTAAATATCTAAACAAAATTAGATATGAAGGCAGGAAGCCAGAAGGGGGTGGGGCTTTCCAGTGTTTTGCACTGAGTGTCACATGTATGACTATCTGCCGCTAGGACAGAAGTCGTGGGTGTGCCCTCGCTGCAATGAGCCCCTGGCACTCAGGAAAAGTGTCTGTTCTCTTGAAGCCATGGTGGCTGTAAGGATCTCAGTCGTTCTTGTTTCCCTTACAGCCAAACCTGGCCTTGACGGAGATTCTTTTGGCCGGGCGTCCAGGTCCGGCCAGGTTCCCTACACCAACCTTTGTGAGAATGCTTTATCTCTGCTTTAGCATAGTAGAATTCTGCCGTTCTCATTGAGAGCGGAGCCGGGGAGGATGGGTTAGTCAGCGATTATAACCTGTTGTTTTGGCCGGGGTTGCTCACATTTCCTGCCATGTCGTGTGTGTGTGCTTTCCAGGATGTCTGAATAAACGGACTTATAATCAAAAAGCCTTTTTATTTCTGCTCTTTGGAATTCCTTACATTATGGCAGGAAACTAACTCATTTTTTCTCTTGAATGTGTTTGGATCTCTGGTGTTCTAACATGCAGAGGGTGAGTACTAACTTGACCATGTGGAAGGCACGGTAAGCCCCATAGAGGGTTTGAGAGCCTTCCCTTCCAGACTCCCGAGGATCCGGGGGGATGATCCCGATTTAAGCTGGTGACTCTCTCGACCTACGGTCCAGTTGAGTCTGCCTCTCTTCCTTGGGGCCGATGGAAGCATGGTTCAGATGCGTTGTGGAGATGCATAAGAGAGTTTTGGGAAGCTATCTATGGATTGACCTGTTGACCCGATTACGTTTCCACTTTCGACAGCGTGTGGATTACAAACCCCAGATGCAGCCAGTCCCTGAGGAGTTAGGATTAACTACCATTCATGCTGACACCCAAGAATCCATTGAAGAGTTCCTGGACAAATACTTGATGGTATTCCCAAAGATCAGCAATGTAGCATAGCACTTTTTTTGAATTTCGTCCCAAAGGATTTTGCAAGCGGAAGCAGGGGCCGATGACAAGGAGTTGAATCGATGATGGGAAGAGGGTTCCCGCACCACCTCGGCAGTTCCAAACCGGGGGGAGCAAAGCAGCCCGAATGGAACGAAATCCGATGGAGCAGTCCCGGAGGCATGGAGGAAAAAACCGGCGGAGGAAAAACTGGATCGATCGAATGCGTTACCTATGCCCTCGAAGAAATTGGAGACGATCACGGTGGCAGCCATGCTATGAGGGCGTAAACTTGCCTAGGGAATGGCCTTGGCGAACTGTAGGAAGAAGAAGGCCTTGAAAGTCTGCAGCAGGACCGTGAAGAGCAACATAAGGAAATCAAATGGAGTTGGACCCGTGAAGAGAAGCGTTAGCGTCAAGCAAGTATCGAGCCAGGATCACAATGGCGTTCATGACGAAAGTACTGGATCGGTCCAAACTGGATTTACAGCCAGCCCTTGTGAAAGCATCAAAACCATCAAACCCAGAATGAACTGGCTTTAGCCACATTCAGCGAGGCCAGGAAACCGAGCCAAATTGGATGGAGAGAGGGGCAGCTTTTACTTGCAGCGCGCAAGATGCCTTAACTGCATGAAGGGAAAGGGTGGCTGAGGCGGGGAGCAAACTCTGGCCCGGCGTGAGGCGTTGGTTAAGAGCCCCAGTTGGTGCCTACACCTTCACCCCGCGCACGGCCCCCCCCTGCAGGAAGCGGCCTGTGACCCGGTTCCAACTCTTCCAACTTAGGGCACCTCCTCAACCCCACCTGCTCCTCCAGCCCTACACTATCCAGTACAACAACCAGGTTTACATGCAGCAGCAACCCCAACCACCTAGGCTGATTGAAGAGGTTCTACAGACCCATGGCTTCAGCTTTGATGGCACCGCATCTAAACTTCCTTACTTCATCCCATACCTTTCGATGCCCGCTATGGCACAAGAGTTTCGCCAGTCTACTCGTTCTGAGCGAAAATGTCAGCGAGACATTGGGTCCAGTGTTGGATGGGGTAGCAGCTGGAGTGGTTTTGTTACTCTTTATGAATTGCAGGGGCCGATACCATACCGGTGGCGGGCTTCGCACTCCAGCGTTGCGCGTGGGTTTCAAGATCCCAATGCTGAAAGCGATGCCATCCGTTTACGAGTAAAACCCATCCAACAGGGCAGCCCGGCTCCTTTGCTGATTTTGCCCGTGAATTCCGGCGCAGCTGACCAATGCGCTTAACCTCCGGACTGGCCTGAAGCGCATGAAATGTCACGAGTATTTCTTGAAGCTATGGATATTAAACTTCGTGAAACAGTGATCCTTATTCCGGATCGCATGGCAGCTTGCCCAGTTAGATAGAACTTCGGGCTCGCAGGTTGCTGCCCGTCTTGCCTATGCCTTACGCTGGAGGCCGCCGCGCCAAGGAAACCAGCCAACCTGCGCCTGCGCCGGCAGCTAGAAATAGCCAAGCTTGACGTGGCGGCCGGGAATACGTCGAACGCCCGTGCGCCCGTTTGGGATTGTGCCTTTACTGCGCAGTTCACAGCCCACCCTGGCTGCCAACTGCCGAAGAAGCAGAAACCTCCCTCCTGGGGCCCGCACTCCCTTCTGCCAAGCCTCCGCCAAATCCAGCCTGCCAACTCAGGGTAGATCCCAAAGCTACATTTGATAGGGATGTGAGAGAGGAAGAAACCGGCTTAGTCTTTCAGCTGACACCCGTGGATGCTTAATCAACTTCCCCTGATGTGGTGAGTGAAGGCAATACCCATTACTATTTTGACTTCCTTAGCCAACCCAAGTAAGCGTGATTACCGCATTATTTTGGCCTCTGCGCTTGTGGACTCAGGTTGCTCCCACTGTCTTATAGAGCCGCCAAGTGGCGAGGGCTTCGGTTAGACCGAGTTCCCTTGGTGGAAACCATTCCTTTCACCCAAATGGATGGTATTGCACTGGGAGGTGAGGGTCCGGCCAGTTCAATAACCTTGGTACTTCTCATCTATCATTGGAAAAGATTAGTTTCATTCTTGCTCCAGTTGCAAAGCACTCCCATTGTATTAGGTATGCCATGGCTGCTTTTACGAACCAACCGTTTGGAAGGTAGCGAATCCTTCAATTCTCAGATCCCCCTGCGGAGATCACATGGATGGGGAAGAGAATCCATGGTGGGGAGGAGGAAGCTTAGCGATCTCTACGGCTTTCAATGCACTGTCGGCTCCCTTTTGCTGCAGAAGATCCCAAAGGCGATATCAAGACCTATCCAGAGTTTTTTTCCAGGAACGGGAGTGCGATCAACTATAGGGATACGATTGCAAGATCCTGCACTACAACCCGGACTCAATTACCTAAGAATTTGGGATCTATGCGTATAAGGTCCCCACCGAGGAAAAGGAGCTCCAGCACCTTCTTAGATAAAGAATTTAGCCGGCAGTTCATCTGACGAGCCACAAAACACACCCATGCAGCCCCTGTTTTATTACGTTAAGAAAAAAAAAGGCGGTTCGTTAAAGACTTTATTGTACTGATTATAAGTGGACTAAATGCTGTTCCATCTCCAACAAATATCCTTTGCCCGTAATAAAAGGACCTCTTGGATGCCCTAGGCAAAGGCGGTTACTACCAAATTGGATTTGCGGGAAGCTTATTATCGATGTCCACATGGCGGAGGGTCACAGACATTTAACAGCATTTAATACCAAATTAGACGCAATATGAGATGTTGGCAATAATGCCCTTCGGTTAGCTGGAGACTGAGGGGCCTTCATGAAAGCCCCTCATAAACTGAGAAATTATTACATGATTTGTTGTGTACAGGGGTGGTCGTATATTTGGATGATGATGTTTTGGTTACTCCTAGACCCTGGAAGAGCATGGGCTTTTAGTCCGGGGTTTACAAGCGGTTGCCAGTAACTCCCTCTTTGCCAAGTTGTCAAAGTTGCTGTTTTCACCAATCCTCCATAGACTACCACGGGCTATCGAGATATCCTCTGGCCGGTCTACAGAAATGGATAGCTAAAATTAGCCGCGAGTGGTTGACTGGCCTGCCCCACCAATAGAGAGGAATTGCAATCTTTCTTAGAAGCACACTTGCTAACTTCTATACATTGACTTCATTCCCCATTTTGCCCAAACTTGCCCGGCTCACTTTGATCTTTTATGCACTAAAGGAAAGGGCGCCCAAAAGCGGCCAAGCCGGAGAACCCCCCTCCTAATTACTTAGAGATACCAATTAAGCGTTCCAGCTTGTCAGCTGAAAACAGCTTTCACAACTGAGCACGAATTCTGACACATCCCGACCCTGAGCTTCTTTCATCGTTCCGTGGATGCTTGGGATGAAGGCTGAAACGCTGCCCTCTTACAGAAAAAGTAAAGGCAATAGAATTGGTACCCGTGTGCTTATTTATCCAAAAATTTTTCTGGTTCGAACTACAAACTGGACTTTAATGGAGATATGGAAAGCGCTGCCATCAAACTTCTGCGTTGAGCACTTGAGAATGGCCATTGGTTTAGAAGAGTCAAAGCACCCTTTCAAGTCTGGTGGGATCTAAAAATTTGCGCTTAAGCACCACACCCCTCAAAGTGTCCACTAAACAATTCACGTTGGGCTGATTTTTTCTCTTTCGCTTTTCCTTTCTGGGTCCATTTTTTTTTCCCTGGTAAAAGCAATAAGCTGGCTGATCACGTTGTCCATACCTCCCGGGGAGGGGCCTTATCCCACGGAATATTCCATGCACCGTTCTCTCTCCCTCCCAGCTAGGATTGGCTGTCCACCCGCTCACAATCCTCTATGTCTCCCCAGCGCCATACATCCCAGCCATGCGTCTCCCCCCTTCCTCCAGAAGTTCCAAGGGCCCGAGGGATTACATGAGCACCAACAGAGGAAAAAAAGATGCACAGCTTCTGCAGCGGAGGGATGATGAATTGTCTGGAAAGGGGGGGGGGGTGTTGAGTGCGTTCCTCCCTCCCCGCCGAAAACAGGTTCTTCAAGCATGCCATGATGCACCGTCAGGCTGGGCACTTGGGTTTGTAGAAAACCCTTCACATCTAACCTACCGCCCAGTTTTGGTGGCGCTCTATGCGCCATGGGGCGTTTGGAGTCCTACGATTAAAGGAGTGATATTCCCATATATCTAGGAGGCCAAGTCCAATACAGGAAAGCCTCATGGATTACTGGAAACCTCTCCCGTTGCCTCCCGACCCTGGCAGGTTATTTCAATGGATTTTATCACTGACTTGCCGGACAGTCTGCGGGAACACTGTTTTGTGGGTGGTGGTGGATCTCTTTTTTTTCCAAACAAAGCATATTTCATTCCTTGCACCGCCATACCTTCAGCTCCCAAACTAGCCCGGTTGTTCATTCCAACACATCTACATACATTTCCTCTCCTGAGAGAAGGTGGTGCTCGGATAAAGTGGCCCCCAATTCATTTCACCGATTTTGGAAGGCTTTCCTGGAGTTATTGGGGAACCACACCAGCAGAGTCGCCGCCCCTACCCGTTCAAGAGTGAACCTGCAAAGTGAGCGGACGAGACAGAACACTAGAGCAATATTTCACCGTTGTGCCACAAACTACCATCAGAGGACCCAACTGGTGTGAATTGCTTCCCCTTACGCCAGAGTATAGCTTACAATAATGCAATTCATAGCAGTGCCTTGAGGAAAACCCCATTTAGAAGTAGTCTCTGAATTGATCCTTCCGCTTACGTTACCCCAGCTGCGGTAGCGTAATGTCAACCACCAGAATTCAATCAATGGATTTTGTCACTAAGCTGAAGGCTGGAAAACAGTTCAGTCTACAGCAAAACAGGCTCAAAAGAAGCCCAAAAGTTTCCAGTAGGATAAACGCAGCTCAGAATTTATACGTGATATTTGGGGCTTAGGTTTATTTGTCCACTAAAAACCTTCCAGGCGATGCACAAATATTCAAAACTTATGCAAGAAATTTGTAAGGTCCCTTTCAGATTACAAAAGTGATCAATGATGTTACTACTTTCAGCTTAGATCACCTAATTCACTAAGTATTAACATTCATCCCGTGCTGGTTCAACTTCCAACTTGCTCAGGCTCCCGCTTCCAGATGCCTGGCACGACCCTCGGAGACACCGCCATGATTATAATTATTGGACATAAGCATTATAGAAATTAGATGCTATCCCTGGACTCATAAGCTTCTTTAATAGCGTCTACAATATCTAGTGTCATTGGAGTTTGGCTATTCTTCTGGCCATAATCAATGGAGTGTATAAGGAGAATATCCCGATGCCCCTCTTTAATTACTGCATTTCACCAAGCTTTTTCGAGACGAAACCCGAGGAGGGAAAAAAAGGGGGAGATTTCTTTTAGGAGAGGCAGAGTGTTAAGGATCTCAGTTGTTGTTCTTGTTTCCCCTTACAAACCTGGCCTTGGCGGAGATTCTTTGGCGAGGCGTCCCGTAGGGATCTACACCAACAACATGAGGAAATACTTATCTACGCTTCGCATAGTAGAATTCGTTCTCATGAGAAAGAGCGGGCGAAGGATGGGTTAGTCAGCATTATAACCTGTTGTTTGGCCGGGGTTGCTCAAACCACAATGAGGTGTGTGTGTGGCCTATCCGTCATTCTGAATAAATGGACTTATAATCAAAAAGCCTTTTTATTTCTGCTCTTTGGAATTCCTTACAGTGGCAGACCTGGATAAGCTGAGAGAGGCAGAGAGGGTGACAGACGAGGCTTTCAGGGACCTAACAGCCGGGTCCCACTCCCAAGGTGACATCTCTTCAGATGTCATGGAGAATGAGAGTCTGGGGAACAGAGGGTGCCAGTCTGAGGTGGGGGAAGATGCTCCCTTAGATGGGACCCCTTCCTTAGCTGGTGATCAGATATCCTCTCGCACTGAAGATACTCCTCTGGGAGGTGGTGGGCTCCTTGTAGCGGGTGATTCGATCATTAGGAATGTAGAGAGTTGGGTTTGTGAGAGGCGTGATGGTGACTTGCCTGCCTGATGCAAAGGTTGCGGATGTCACGCTTCGTCTAGATAGGCTATTAGACAGTGCTGGGGTGGAATCAGCAGTTGTGGTCCACATTGGCACCAATGACATTGGGAGGTTCTGGAAGCTAAATTTAGTCTGCTAGGAAACAGGTTAAAATCCAGGACCCCCAAGGTGGCATTCTCCGAAATGCTACCTGTTCCACGTCTGCAGGGCGAGCTAGGCAAGTGGAGATACAGGGTCTCAATGCGTGGATGAGGAAGGTGGTGTAGAGGCAGAAGGTTTCAGATTTGTCAGGAACCTAGGGAACCTTTTGGGATAAGGCAGGCCTGTACAAAGAAAGGGGCCGGGCTTCGAAAATGCTTAACAAAGAGGAACCAGGCCCCGATGGCGCTCAACATTAAAAAAATGTGGCAGAACAGCTTTTAAACTGATCCTTGGGGAAAGCCGACAGGGAGCTGAGGAGTGACTTCAGTTCAGAATACAGTGTGTCCATGAGGGGATGCAGACAGAGAGGGAGGTTTTTCTAAATCAACCACATTTGCCTTCAGAAAGGGACATTTCTCAAAGATGAGGGGGATAGTGCACAGGAAGCTGAAAGGGAAAATCAAAGAGAGTCAAAACTGTCCAAGATGCTTGGAGGTTATTTAAAAACACAGTAATAAAAGCTCAAGCTGGAATGTGTTCACTTAGGTTAGGAAAGGCAGTGCAGTCCAAAAGAACAGCCACCATATGGTTAACAAAGGGAGTGCTATGAGAAAATTATTGGAAAAAAAAAAGATGTCTTTTAGAAAATGGAGAGTCCAACTTAACTGAGTGAAAGAGATACCAGAGAGAGCCACAAATGGGTGCAAAAGAGAAGCAAGTTAGCAGCTGTAAGGGAGACCAAAGAAAAAGGGATTATGAGGGAACCACATGGCTCTGTGAACATCAAGACCAGCTTAACAAACAGTTCTTCTTAAGTTTACATCAAAAGCAGAGAAGCCAGCAAGGGGGAAATGGTGAGGCCGTTAGAATGTGTGAAAGGGAATGATGAAAGGTGTATTGCTAAAAGATAACAGGAGTGCAGAGAAGCTGAATGAATTCTTTGCATCTGTCTTCACCAAAGAGGGAGGGTGAGGAAAATTCCTGCCCTAGAACCAAGCTTCTTAGGAGGTGAATCCGAGGAACTAAGGTATGAAAATAGTGGTAGACAAAGGAATAAGTTCTGGCAGCCATTGATAAAACTAAGTCACTACCAAATCCCTATTTGGGAGATTGCATTCATCCAAGAGTTCTTAAAAGAGCTCAAGCATGAAATTGCTGATGTTCTCTCACTTTAATGTGCAACTTATCCCACAAGAAATCTACCTCCATCCCTGAGAGACTGGAAGATGGCCAATGTCACACCAATCTTTAAAGAAAGGGTCTAGGGGACAGGAAATTACAGAATCCAGTCAGTTTAACATCTGTTCCTGTGGTAAATTGGTAGAATCTATAATTCAAGAGATAAAATTATTAAACATGTAGAAAAGCAAGACCTGCTAAGGAAGAGTCAGCACTTAAGCTTTGCAGAGGCAAGTCCTGTCTTACAAACTTACTAGAGTTCTTTGAGGGTGTAAACAGGCATGTGGATAAGGGGGGAACCAGTGGACATTGTCTACTTGGATTTCCAAAAGGCTTTTGACAAAGTTCCTCACCAAAGACTATTGAGAAAACTCAGCAATGAAGGAATAAGGCGAGGAAGTCCTTCTATGGATTAAAAACTGGTTTGAGGAACAGGGAAGCAAAGGGTGGAATTATAAATGGGAAATCCCTCACAATGGAGAGATGTGGGAGTGGTGTCCCCAAGGACATCATTATTGGGACCAGTGCTCTTTAACCTATTCATAAATGACCTGGAAGTAGGGGTGGGTAGCATGGTGGTCAAGTTTGCAGATGATACCAAATTATGTAGGGTGGTGAGAACCACAAAGGATTGCAAAGAGCTCCAAGTGGACCTTGATAAATTAGGTGAGTGGGCTAAGAAATGGCAAATGCAGTTCAATGTAGCAAAATGCAAAGTGATGCACATAGGAGCAAAAAATCCAAACTTCACATACACACTACAGGGGTCAATGCTATCAGTGCTACCAGGAAAGGGATTTAGGTGTCTTAGTTGATAGTTCCATGGGAATGTCAACTCAATGCATGGCAGCTGTGAAAAAGGCAAACTCTATGCTGGGGATAATTAAGAAAGGAGTTGATAATAAAACTGCAAGGATTGTCATGCCCTTATATAAAGCCATGGTGCGACCGCACTTGGAGTACTGTGTTCAGTTCTGGTCGCCACATCTCAAAAAGGATATCAAAGAGATAGAAAAAGTGCAGAGAAAGGAGACCAGCAGGGATGATTGAAGGATTGAAGCACCTTCCTTATGAGGAGAGGAGGCTGCAGCGTTTGGGACTCTTTAGTTTGGAGAGGAGGAGATGTCTGAGGGGGATATGATTGAAGTCTATATAAAATTATGCATGGGGTAGAAAATGTTGACAGAGAGAAATTTTTCTCTCTTTCTCACAATACTAGAACCAGGGGGCATTCATTGAAAATGCTGGGGGGAAGAATTAGGACTAATAAAAGGAAACACTTCTTCGCGCAACGTGTGATTGGTATCCTTTAGGATGGGCTTTGCAGTGTTTGTTTCGGAGGCCCCAAGGATAGGTCTGTTGTATTTATTCCCACCTTGTCTCATTGGGCAACATCTGCTATTAAACTGGCTACTACAAGTTCTAGCTAGGCCCTAGCCACTTCAACAGCTTTTAACTCACATGTGGACCTTAATGACGTTTGCAAAGCAGTGATGTGGTCCACACCATTGACTTTATCAAGCACTATGCTGTGGACATCGATGTTAAGGCTAAGTCAAGCTGTATTGCAATCTTTGGTTCACTGACAGCTCCACACCCACCTCCACAGCATGTAAGCTCGCCATTCTCCCACATGGGGCTGAACAGAGGTGATTCTGCCTCAATAAAAGGTTCTGTGAAGATGTGGCCTTGGTCTGCCTGAAAATGTGGGCTAGTGCAGGTTTTTACTCTTTTGGTCACTAGAGGGCATCCTGCATCTTTTAGTTCTCAAGAAACAAAACTAATAATGAAACCATATTCACGATAATTTTACTGATAGCTTAACAAGGCATGAATCATCATGGAACAAACACTTGTTAGGTTCATCTATTACATTTAATGTTATTTTATAAGGATTTTCCTCAACTTATTTTGTTATAAATGCAGACCTGTTTCTGATTTAGTTAACCAGGAGGGAAGCATTAGTTGCAATTTGCTTGTAAAAACAATTTAAACACCAGCATATAATACTTTTATTTATTGATTTATTTTATTGTGTATTTCCCTCTTCAATCACTAACAATCAATCACCACAAACTGCAGAAAAAGTTTTTAAAGGATCAGTATATTACAGTACATTGCAAAGTAGCAGAAAGCAGCAAAAGAAAAATAACAGATACCCTTAAACTAGCATCTGAAGGGGAATCAGTTTTGGGCAGATTTTCACATTCTTAGAACTACTACCTAGAAGGCCCAGTTTTGAGTATTTATTCACAGTTCATACAGGGATGAGAGACAGAGTAAGAACTTTAAAGAAGCAAGCAGATAGATTAATACTTTTAAGCTATCCAGGTGTCAAGCATTTAAGGCTTTTCATGATCAGCTGTTGAGTTGAAAACAGGCAGAAAGCCAGTTGTGATAGTGCAGGGCACAACGTGATACAATGTGATCCTGGCTCTAACTAGTGCCAAGTTTTGCACAAACTGAAGTTCCATACAAGGCAGCCCCCTGTAGAATCATCAAAGAGTTGGAAGGGGCCATACAGGCCATCTAGTCCAGCCCCCTGCTCAATGCAGGATCAGCCTAGAGAGCATCCCTGACCAATGTTCATCCAGCTGCTGCTTGAAAAAAAGGGGGAGCTCACCACCTCTCTAGGCAGTCAATTTTGCTGCTGAACTACTCTTGCTGAAAAATAAATCCAGCCGGTACTTTTCTGCCCATAATTTCTGTCCATTATTTTAAGTCCTGTCCTCTGTGATCAATAGGAACAACTCCCTGCCCTATTCTAAGTGACAGTTCTTCAGATACTTGAAGACAGTAATCTCTTCCCTCAGTCTTCTCTTCCCTCTCTAGACTGAACATTCCCAAGCCTTTCCTTGTAGGCCTGTCTCAGGGCCCCGGATCATCCTCATCACTTTTCTCTGTACGTGCTCCAATCTGTCTACATGCTTTTTGAAGTGAAGCCTCCAAAACTGCAGACAGTAGACCAGGTGTGGCCTGAATAATGTGATGTACAGGGGGACTATGAAATCTTGTAATTTGGATGTTATGACTCAGTAGCCTTTTTTTGCTGCTGTATCCCACTGACTGTTCATATTTTTATTTTGCTGCTGTATCCCACTGACTGTTCATATTTTTATTTTGCTGCTGTATCCCACTGACTGTTCATATTTTTATTTTGCTGCTGTATCCCACTGACTGTTCATATTTTATTCACCCATACCCCCAGATCTTGTTCACACACACTGCTACTCAAAAGTAAATTCCCCATGTGGTGTATATGCTTCTGATTTTTGTTACACAGATGTAGAATTCTGCACTTGTCCTTGTTGAATTGCAGCTGGTTCACATTTGGCCACTGAAGAACACACTGCAGTATTTCAATATACATATTATCAAAATATGGGTGACAATGGCAGATGCTGCCTTCTTCAGGAAGAAGCTGTTGCACCAGACCTAAATTGAGCTTTTATGTCTGTATAACATGTCTGAGAATTATACAAGGGCCATCTGTGACAATACAGACGTGTAATTGTTAACCTGTTGTTCTAAGCATTCGCTTTTGTGTTTATGAATTTGCCAATGAGGCAGTTTAGCATCAGCATAATGTACCCCAGATGTTCAGTCTATGATTTGGAAATACTTTGGTAAAGATGACCATATTATGAACTTCTGGGATTCACTTACTGACTGGGGAGAGTGCAGATATGAGTGGCTTGCCTTACTTTCACATGTGGATAGTAGTTGAGAGTGATGGACTTTAATTTGGAAAATGTGGTTAAGTTCCCCACTCCTCCACATGAAACCTCTTGGGTGACTTGGGCCAGTCACAGTTCTCTCCCAGTTCAACCACACCTACCTTACAAGGTGCCTGTTGTGGGGAGGGGAAGGAAATGTAATTGTGAGCCACTTTGAGACTCCTTAGGGTAAAGAAAAACAGGGTATAAAACCTATTCTAATGTGTGCATGCATATATTGGCTTCATTTCTTCCTCAAAAGTGGGAGGGGGGAGAGGTGAGATTATACAAATGTGTCATACATTATGTTGCATGAGGGATTATGCCCACTCCAGTATTGCATGCACAGAATCAGCTGTCAGTGCATAAACCATCCCATAAAGTTTTGTTTGGCATCATACCTTAACAGGAGAAATTAAGAGTGGCATATTAAGAGTCACATATGCCATTTAAAATTACAACAAATAACACATATTCATATATATGAATATATATTTAAACAGAATAGTAACAATGGGAAAACTGAATTGTAAAGGGGGGGGATTAAACATCCTTGATGATACAGGGAAGCAGAATTGAGCTCATAGCTCATTTTAGATAAAGGCATAAAGACTCCAGTGGGTGGTATTGCTAGATAATTTCCTCTTTTGTATGCCTTATTAAATATTAAAATCAATTTAGGGCTTTGTTTAACTGAAATACACCTTTTAATCTCTGTATTTTATTCTTACAATGCTGCTGATGTGGCAGGCTGAAAGTCAGAGATTTTCATGCGCTTTCAAGCCTAAGACCCTCTGAATCAGCAGACTTGACCTCTGAAAAGGTCCTCTTACTCACAGTCATCATGAGGGGCTAAGTACAAAAGAGAGCCATGACTTCAAACAGATTTTCTAACCCCACTGGGACTCCTGGGTATCCCTCCCCTTGGAATTTTAGGATGAAAAAGAATTCAACCCCCCCCCCCCGCCATTGTTGCAGTGGACCATTATATGTACTTGTGGGGGGAGGGGTGGTGGCTATAGCAACAATGATTTTCTGCCAAGGATACTCACAACATGCCTTGGGTTCAAAATCAATGTGTGCAAAACATGAAAACATAATTTGTAAAGGTTTAAATAAAAAATAGTGACACGGGAATTAATTTTCTGAACTGAATTAAGATCCTATGCAGGAGTTTAACCTCACCAAGAGAGGCCAGTGCTAATTTAATTGTGCTTAAACCCAGAAAAAGTGACAGGATTACCAAAGAGAGGGTAGCACATACTGTTCAGTGAAAAGCAGCTGGTATGTTGGAGTTTGACTGAAGCAGAGTAGTTACTTTTGAGAGAACTGGTACACAGAAGTGACTTTCCAGCCCATCACTGATACGTTGATAATTACATTCATTTGACACTTGGTTAGCTCAAGCCCAGCCTTTGGCTGGGGTAGGGTGGGATATAAATACAATAAAAGTAAGTTTGTAAATATATCAATAAACACTTTGCTATTTGGATAAAAAAACTTTAGGCAGTATGATGGTGGTGGGTGTGTAGATGCAAATCTCTTTTCCTTCACCTTGAACCCATGACTCCTGGTCCTAGTCTCTGGAGCAACAGAAAACAAGCTTTCTCCCTCACCATCATCACATCCCATCTAAACATGGCTATCATGTCACCTCTTAAACTTCTCTTCATCAAACATATCTAGCTACCTAGGTTTCTCGTCATAGGGCATGGATTCCAGACCTTTTACCATTTTGGTTGCCCTCCTCTGGTCCCATTTCAGCTTGTCAATATCCTCCTTGAATTGTGGTGCCCAGAACTGTACACAATATTCCAGGTGAGGTCTAACCAATGCGGAATACAGAGGTACAATTACATCCCCCAGTCTAGACACTAGACTCCTATTGATACAGCCCAGAATCTCATTGGCATTCTTGGCTGCCGCATCACACTGCTGACTCATGTTTTGTTTGTGGTCTACTAAGATTCCCAGATCCCTTTCACATGTAGTGTTCTCAAGCCAGGCTTGGTGAGAGTTTTCCCACCTTGGCTCACCCCAAAGCTCCCCGGGCCGCCGAGAGACTGGCGAGAGCTTCCCTGCAGCCCGGGGAGCTTGAAGAGGAGCGGGGTGGGAAAACTGTCACCGGGCTCTCCATGGCCCGACTTGAGTTGCAATGGGGTATGTGTGCTTTCTTTGGGCCTCCTGCAACCTGGGGAGCTTGAAGGGGGGTGGGAGGCAGCTCCCACCAGGTCCAGACAGAGCTTCCTCACCTCTGCTCACCCCAAAGCTTGCCGGGTTGCTGAGAGCCTGGCAAAAGCTTCCCTGCCCCGCAGACCAGGGAGCTTTGGGGTGAGTGGAGATGGGGAAGCTCTCACTGAGCCTGGCAAGAGCTTTCCCACCCCACCCCCTTCAAGCTCCCCAGGTTGCAGAAGGCCCAGAGAAAGCACCCCCCCCATCCCAACTCAAGTTGGGCTGCTGAGAGCCTGGTGCAAGCTTCCTTGCTCCACAGCCCCCTCACCCAGCACCCCACTTACCTTATATGGTGGTCCCGGGCAGCCTGGTGGGGTCAGGCCTGACAGGGGGGCAAGGGGCACCTGGTGGCCCCTCCAGACTGCTCCTTCACTGCAGAAAGACCCACCGCTGGCTGAAGGAACAGCCTGGTGGGGCCAAAGGGGGAAGGAGGAGGGGTATGGGGCAATTTTCTGCTTTCCACATGACTGAATGGTGGCCCGTCTGGGGCAAAAGTCCCCATATGTCTCCTTGGAACTCCGCCTCTGATCTCTTCAGACTGGCATGGGGGTTTATAGTAGACCCCCACAATGAGATCAGTGCTGTTTCTCTCCCCCTTAATTTTTACCCAAATGCTCTCAACCTGGGTTGCAGGATTTAAGTCATGGACCTACTCACAGCTTTAATAATCTTTTACATATAATTCTATTCCTCCTTTCCTATCTGATCTGTTTCTCTGGAATAGGTTATAACCTTCAATTATTATTTTCCAATTATGGGACTCATCTCATCAGGTTTCAGTGATACCTATATATGATATGTTTTGCTGTGTTAAAAGTTCAAGTTCATCTTGTTTATTTCCCATGCTCTGTGCATTTGGGTAGAGACATCAAAGGCCATGGTACATTTCCTCTGGCTGCTTCTTTAAGGCTTTTTCCCTCCCACTGTTGGCTTCTTGACCAATTCTCTTTAGAACTTTTCGACTATCATCACTATCACTTGATGAACTCCTGTCTGCTTGAATACTGTCTCCCTCCCCCACATAACTCAGTTTAAAGCCCTTTTGATCAGGTTTATGAGCCTCCTGGCAAACATATTTCTACCTACAGGCATGAGGTGCAACCCATAGCATAGCCTTTCCACCCTAATCTGAATAAAACACATAATTCAGTCCCTGTTACATTTTTCCCCTCCCCCAGTACTCACACATCAGTTTTTAGCAGCTAATCCCCACCCACAGCAGCTCTCTCCACATAGAAAGACTTGTGAGCATGGGAAAATTGCATATGTCTAACCCATAAAGAACTATCTACTTCAAAAACCACGTTTTTCTGGGCCACAATTCAGCCTTGAGAATTATCTCAATAATTTCAAAATAACAGCCTAAAAGTGGTGTTTCAGATGTGTTATAGCCATGAATTCAAAGTTAGGAAGTCTTTTATCTTCACCTTAACCTATCTGTAGCCTCCTCCTCCCACAGCTCTGCATTCCATGAGGTCTGGGGGTGGCTTAGTCTATTGAAGAATTACTCAGTAATGATGCTACCTTTTATTATTGAATTTAGAATTTCTCTCTTGCACACAAATCTATTCTTAATAAGAAATGCTTTGTTTGAAAAAAAATCAAAATTTGTAAAGCTAAGGCTAGATGAATAGTGCTGCAAAACCTACTAAAAATTAAACTTTATAGCAATGCAGATCACTGATTTAACATCATTTTAATCTTAAAAAATACCTAACATCTTAGAAATTTCAAATTATGGTACTTCTAATAGCTACCAGAATGTTACGGTGTGCTTCCATCCTCAGTTAATTCATCTTGGCTAAGCAAGACAGCCCTATGTAAAGCTTTAAGTAAATACCTGAACAAATAAGTAATTATGATTTATGTAATGTTGTATCAGCAGAGAAAGTCCATTCATTTCCAGTTAAATGACACTGAAAATATTTGTTCTTATAATGTGGTGTTTTTATAACGGAAGAAATGAATCATATTGGGTTGTGTCCCATACTTGCTTTCTGACAGGAAAAAGGCACGGCCATCAGTGGGTGGGTGTCAATTTTTTGCTTATTCTTCTGTCCCACCACAGACCTCCATATGCCACCTAAGACTGATCCTGAGGTACTCCTGAACCCTGAGCCAGTGTTTAAGGGGGCACAGTGGAATGAAATGGGAGGGAAGAAAGTTCTATTCCATGAGTAGAGCTCTATTTCTTACTCATCAGAAACAGGCCATGTTAAGGTAGTGATCTAATAGTGAAAATAAGACATGTTGTGCTATAAAATATAAGCACCCAGAATTCTTCATCTATCTCCTCCTTATCAACACACGCCCAGAGCCCCTCGGGGATGGGGCGGTATAAAAAACGAATTAAATAAATTAATAAATAAATAAATATTAAACATCAAATTCATTTGTACTTCATATAACATTTGTGATTGTCCCAAAATGTGCATGGAGTCCTGCTTGTAGTATGTCACTATTGATCTGATGTCTTTGCAAGATAGATATTGGTATCTGAAATTAATTAACTCAGTGTTAATTTTTTTAACGTGACAGATTTTTTCCCCCAACAGCTAAATGCGAGAGAGTAAGCATAATTTTGTATGTAATATTCTCGGGTGATATACCTTTGAATAATTCAACAGCAAAATCTCATCTAAGCTGCAAAAGAGCATAATGAAACTAACTTATAATGAGCTCTATTATGCTGCCATGTTCTTGCAAAATAAATGTAACACAATATTAAACTGTTAATATTATTGGTATCACTCTGTTTTCAGAGGGAGGTACACCAAGATGGCATCATGCAGTCACTTTTTTTAAAAAAAAAATGTGTAGGTATACGAAGATAGGAACACAATTGCCTTAAATACAAATACCAGCAATTGGACATGACTGTACATTCTCAGAACTGATTAAATGATAGTCAGAACCTCTGCAGCTGTCAAATAACTCCTCTTCAACATTGCTAGTATTAAGCAGACCTGCATCAAGTAGAAAATATGTCATTCTATGATACTGAAGGAGGACTAGTGGAATAAAATGGAGGGGGAATCTACCTGATGCCTAAGGACACCATGGGAATCATGTGATTTGTTTTCATATGATGAATGGGTTGGGTCTAGGTAGGCTGAGAAAGGCTCAGAGGGAAACTTTCTGAGGGGGCTTTAGGCAGCCCTGCTTGTACTATAAGATTGAAAGTCTATTCTTTTTCATTCACTGTGAGCGTTCTTAGTATATGGTAAAATAAGCTACCTGATAAGATCAGGAAAGATCTCATACCAGTATAATTCCATAAAATGTGTAAATATGGAACTTTCCAACACAGCATTTCCATGAAAGGGTTATTGCTCTTATTGCTTGTTGGAAGTTTGAAGATGTTTTTTTTATTGTTGGTTTTTTATTTTTGTAATCTAATTGGAGATTTTATAAAAAGGACAAGAAAGGAATGAAGGAATACATTTAGTAAAATAATGTTGGATAGTTTAAGTGATTTTATTTATTCTTTGTAGATAGAAATAAGGAATTGAGGGAAACATTCTTATTGGAATAGAGGTGAGTAGATAGAATATTTGGAAGTCTGCATTAGCTGGAGTAAAATATGGTTTATCCAAGTATAGCCAAGGGAGAGACCTGCAATGAAAGTAAATAAACAACAGACAATAAATAACCTTCAGACAATATTCAGCTAAGGAGGAGAAGAAATCTATTTCAACCATGCTGTACATTTAGCCTTCTTACATGGTCATTTGCTGCAGTTTGCAGAGCAATTACATTTACAAGTAATTGTGCATGACTGGACCTTCTCATAATGGCTTAAGGGAAAGCAAGAGCCCAGGCAGCTGTTCAGCAACTCCTCTCCAATGGTTTAGTATTAAGCAGACCTGCATCAAATAAATAAAATATCACAATAAGAATTTGTATGATAGCAATATGGTCCATATATTACTAGAAAGTTAGCATTCCAACACTCCTAGTCTAGCTACAGATCTCAAATCTCTGAAATGCAGTCAAGTTCAGCTACTTGGATGATGTGTTGGGCTTTAACCTGCCACCTTATAACTGACTAGTCAAAGCAGCAGCAACAAAAGCCATACTGTATGAATTGGAGACACCTAAACAAGACTGTTCTCAACATTTATCTCCATACATTTAGGAAAAGTTCCCAAGCATATACATGTGCAAAAATTACTGATTGGTTCATAAGACTTTGGAAAGAAAGGACCAGTGAAATCTCAGATTAATGCCTTCAAATAATGGGATGAATATTCACATTCCACCTGGCCTGTGAGTGTAAAAGACTCCTTTGGTCCTCCCCAAGGGGTATAGACAAAAACCCTCTTGGGACAGAGGCTGTGCTGAGGGAGGGAATTTGGGAAAGATTGACCGTCCTCTCTCTAACATCAGCAGAAACAATTATTCTAGCTAATCCAATGATTTATTGGAAATTCATGATTGATTGAACAATAAATAGTGGTCTAAATGTTTCAACAGAAATTACTGAGGCACAAAAAGAAAAAAAGGTATTTCACTCAGGGTTGCTTACTTCCAGGAAAGTGTTAAGCAGTTAAATCAGGATTATTTCTTCAGGGGTGTGTTCTTGAATCAATACACCATTATTTTTGAGTGCCTCTGTGAGACTTTGCTTCCACTTTTGCTCTCTCTCTGTGCAGATAGTTCTCCTCTCATTGTACCATTTAAAGCCAAGTCTGCCCATCAGAGGCATAGCTGGGTCAAACTGCACCCAGTGCGCAACATGTTTTTTCCACCCCTCCCCATGGCCTCTCCGCGGCGCCCCCCCACCCGCCCCCCTTTCCACACTTACCTACATTCCTTTTCTATTTCTAATACTTTTTGAGGCTGAAAAAAAAGCGACCTCTTCACAGTTCAGGGAAAAAACTGCCTGATGAGCTATACTTCCCAGGAGACCTTGTGAGCCCCAAGGTCTCCTGGGAATGTCTCAGTTCCCTCAGGCAGTTTTTCTCCTGAACTAATAAATAAACCGCTTTTTCCAACCTCAAAAATATTGTAAAAAAGAAAAGGAAGGTAGGAAAAAAAGTCAGGAAAGAAGGGCGGTGATATGTATGCCATGAGGCGCCTCACCTGAGGGGACACAGGAAAAGGGGGAGGGGCCTGGGGGCGATTTTCCATCCCCAGGCATCCACCCGGTGCAGGACGCACCCCCCGCTCCCTTGGCGCTCTGCCACTGCTGCACATGAAGCAGACTGAAACGAGTTGATAGAACAAGTTCTACCACACCAGCTTAGCCTCTCCCTAATGTCCTGGTTTGTTACATGCAGGACCGGGGTGTACCTGCCAGAGGGGCATATGGGGACAAATATCCCCAGGGGGAGGCCATTTAATCATGGGGGGGAATCCCCCACATACCCCTCCTCCTTCCCCCTCATCCCAGGTCATACTGACTGTGATTAATACACCTCTCTCAGCAACCAGCAGGACAATCGAGGAAGAAGGAAGAGGCATGACTTGCAAAGGAGGGCATGCCGGCCAGCAAACCAGGTTCACCAGAAAGGTAGCATGGGAGAACCTGGGCAGCAAGGCTGGGCAGCTGAAGGAGGCCCTTGGTGTCTGCACGGCAAGGGTGGATTGTAAACCTCCCAGTAGATAAGCCAGGGAAGACAGTAGTTTGTTTGCAATGCCTTGCAATGTTTTTTGGGGGGTGCATGGAAAAACTCCCGGTTTTTGCATTTCCCTTTTTGCATTTCCCTTCCAGTGCCTGCAAACTTGTAGGGTTTCTAATGTTGCACGTGCTTCATAAACTGCTTGCAAACAACCCACAAGACAGGGGTGTGCGCCCCAGGCCAGAAATGGCTCTTGTGTACTCCCCTTTCTGTAGAGGGGCTGTCCAGATTGCGGCGCCCACCAGCTCTCTCCTTCCTGCTGTGGCATGGGAATTTAATCTGGTTTTAAGGCTGAGAAGCCACCTGCTTTTTCCTGCAGGGAGATGGAGGTGGCTCTGGCAACAAGAGCCAGGGCACCATTTGTCTCCCTTGCCCAATCCAACTCTGTGTTCCTCAGCGGGTCCTGCAATATCAGGGAAGTCTGAGGGGATTTTGCTGCCGGCCCTCCACCCCGGTGCTTCTCCAGGCAATATACAAAAACAAATTTAAAACAATCATCCCAAAAAATAATAAAAGAGAATCTCTTAATAACAGAGTGACACCACAAAATTAGACGGATAGAGCTATCTTTTAGGGTATATAACTTCTAGTAAAAAATGGGTCACCAATTCACAAACTACAGGATCAGAATTATTTAGCAAGTATAAGATCTTTTGAGCATCTGATGTCCTGTCACAGTTTAGAAAAGAGCATTTGCATATTTCCCCCTATTTCCCTCATATTTAGTGCAATGGAAGAGGGAATGGACTAAAGTTTCTAGTTGACTAGAATTACAGGAGCAGAATCTCTTCGCACCCTCTGTTTTTTAAAATCTTCCTCTAGTCCTCAACCAGATCATGGCCCCTTCCCCTCTTCCCATCTTTAACCTACCCTTCTCCTCCCTAACTCACTCCCTAGGGTTGGTGGGCCTTAACCACCAGGTGCGTATCACCCAGGGGGACATATGGGGTAATTTAGTGATGGGGGGAGGAATCGCCCCCACATCCCTCCTCCTTCCATGATGACCTGGTGCAAAAAAAGTTGTTTGGTTATGGTGAGGGAGGGTGGCCACCTGTAGGGGGGGGGGGTTGCGGAAAATTCAGATTTTGCACCGAGCTGTATTTTCCCTAGATGCGCCTCTGATGCAGGATTTAAAAATATAATTTAAAAATATAAAAATACTGAAACATTTTTTAAAAAAAAACTCACACCTATCCCTCTAGTTTACATAGTACAGTTCACAATTTGGCACATGATACAAAATCCCTCAGAAGAGGCTTTATGACAGTGGTTCTCAACCTGGGGGTCGGGACCGCTTTGGGAGTCGAACGACCCTTTCACAGGGGTCGCCTAAGACTCTCTGCCTCAGTGTTCTTCATCTGTAAAATGGATAAATGTTAGGGTTGGAGGTCACCAAAACATGAGCAATTGTATTAAAGGGTCACGGCATTAGGAAGGTTGAGAACCACTGCTTTATGATGTCCAAAGGGCCTGTATACAGACAGAAGATGTTATTCCTCACAACTTGGCTACAGGCAGAAATCAGATTCAATAGGTTTTCCATGATATCTGTTCTACAGGGCAGTTTTCACCATTTCACCAGTTTTCACCATTTCACCACAACACATTGGGCTGAACCAAAGATTAAACATTTTCAGATGTGAAGAAGAAAGCTGCATCCAGAAGTGTGTAGGATCCAAGGAACTAACACCACAGCAAAAAGCACCATGTACACCCATGTGTGGCAGGAAGTTTCCAATTCCCAACCACCTTATATAGCCCCCTGTGCTGTGTTGTTTACCCCACCAGACAGCTGCAGCAGGAAAGATGATTGCAAAACTCTAGTATGTGTAGGGATACCCTCTCCTAAGTGGGGCTGTCCTGGGAATTACAGCTCATCTCCAGACTACAGAGATCAGTTTCCTCTGGAGAAAATGGCTGCTTTGAAGGGTGGACTTTATGCCATTTCACCCCACTGAGGTCCCTATCCTCCCCAGATTCCACCCCCAAAACCTCAGCAGTTTCCTAGCCTGTAGCAGGCAACCCTATACACCACCCTTACTGCTGGCCAGCAGCACTGATAACCCTAAGTATGTGAGTGGAATGTGTATCCACCCCTTGAATCATGGCCCTAGATTGTAGGCTTCCCCTTCCTCAGGCAACAAGAAAAAATACATTTCTAAAATTCAGCTGTTTGTTGGGAGTGTGGTGAGAACAGCTTGGCAAAGTCGAACATCTCTGATTTGATTTGTGCAGGACCAGATGTCAACAAATTGAAATTTAATGTTCTTGAAACATATGACAATGTAGGAAGCACAAAAGGCCTTTGTTGCCAGTAATAGTCAGAAGAAAACATTTGCATCTTGTTGGCAAAATATTGCATCCTCTGAAAGTTAACTGAATTATAAGAATATCAGGAAAAGCAATCAACCCATATTTTTTTTCCAAAGGAATAATCTTAAACTATTAATGTTTTTAACTTCAGTAGTGTACTTGGCTGCTATACTAAAAAAAACCCTTAAGGAAAGGACTTTCAACTGAATAGTTTAATTTTATATTAGGAAAATGATGGATGAGTTTCTGTGATGGACTGCACAATAAAACAGAGGATTAAAGGTGCCAGTCAGTCAGTGGAACAAGGTGCTATCATAAAAGTGGGAGTGGGAGAAAACTTCCTAGGAATGGGAAAGCACCCCGATAGGATAAGTTGATCTGTGCTTTGATTGGTAGAGCAACCAGCTGCCTCAGAGATGGAGGAGATATCTGTTAAAGTTACCTCAAGGGGTAACTTTATGTGAAGTAGGTAGCTAATAGTGTCCTGTTTGTATGTGTACTGTGTGAAAGAGTACCAGCCTGTTACAACCCACAGTCAATATGACTATTAGACCTCCATCCAGAGGGGGTCAAATCTGACCATGGCAGCAGCAGGCAGCCACACCAGCCGATTTGCCTTCCTGGGGCACTTTCCCCAGTGAAGGTGCAAAACTACCATTATGTGACAGCCATGGCTCTTCCCAGTGCTGAGACACAGCACTAGCATCTCAGCACCCTTGCTGCCACCAGCATAGTGGGGGCAGGGGGAGGAGCTGATGTTAGTCAACTCCCTCCCAGCCATGTGGTGCATTTCACCAGCAGTTGGGCATTCAGACTTACACCCCCTTTCAGGTGGCACGAGTCCAATGGGGACTTTTCAGTGATGGGGAGGTTTTCATGCTTGCTGGGAAGCCCCTTTGGGAATAATGGGGCTGTGTGGCCGCAGTGCTGCAGTCAGCCATCTGAAGTTTTGGTTGGGGTTACCTACCAGCAACATCTAGCTAAACCATCTTAAAGTAAAGCTTGAATTAAGAATTGTTCCTGTGCCAAATACTGATATTGGTATATAGTTATCTCTTGCCTGATTTCCATCCACATGAAATATCTCCTGATATCATATAGTTTGTTTAAAATAAATTTTACTTCTGTGTATTGTCGAAGGCTTTCACGGCTGGAATCACTTGGGTGCTGTGTGGTTTCCGGGCTGTATGGCCGTGTTCTAGCAGCCATACAGCCATACAGCCCGGAAACCACACAGCACCCAAATTTTACTTCTGTTTGTTGAACTTGACACAGTATTCTGATGCCATGAAAAGGGACAGGGGGGGGGTTGCCATAAGAACGGGTTCCCTTCACATTTTTGGAGTTCTTAAGGCTGAGCAGATAAGCTTTAAACACCTCATACGCTATCATCAAAGCAGCTCAGTCTTAGAAAAGGTGGGGAAACTTGTCCAGTATCATTAGGAGACTATCTGAGCCTCCCACAAATACTCAGGAGGGTGAAGGGATCTGCTGCAAGTGGTGGAGTGATGGAATATGAAATAAAACTCACAACTAAGTACTCTCAGCCTCCTATCATTGGTATTCAGCTGCCTCTATGAGTTCTCTTTAGTCACCATGGCTAGAAGCCACTATCCTCAATAAATCTAATACCCTATTGCCATCACTATGTCCATTGGCTGCAAATTGCACAATGTATTAATTGTTGAGTTAAAAAGTGTTTCCTTTTGTCTTTCCTGCATTTTTTTCCCATCAACTTCTTAAGGTGCCTCAAGTTATATTTTGAGAGATGGAAAAAAAAAGCTCTGTATAGTTATCTCTTTCTCTATCCTATGCATAATTTTATGAACTACTATAATGCCCCTCTTTAGTCATCTTTTTTTCTCTAGTATTTCTTCATGTAAAATTTGTTCCAACCACTTAATTATGTTGATTGCCCTGGACATCCACAATGTCCTTTTTGAGATATACTAGAACTATACAAGGTATTCCAAATGAGGCCACACATACAGTGGTATTGCAATACAGCCATTTTATTTTCAGCTTCTTTCCTAATAATCCCCAGCACAAAGTTTTCTTCTTCACATCTGCCACACATTGAGTTAACATTTTTCCTGATGTATCCACTACAAGATTTCTTTTCCTCACAGTCTTAACTAGTTCAGATCCCATCAGCATATATTTAAAGTTAGGATTTTGTTTGTTTCAATGTCTACCACCTTATCTTTATCAACACTGAAATTAATTTGCCGAATTGCTCCTCTCTCACCCAAACCAAGGATACCTCCCTGTAACTCTTCAGGGTCTACGTTTGTTTTCATTGTCATAAATAATTTCATCTCATCTGCAAACTTGCCCACTATTGCAATTTATCCCTAATTCCAGATCATTTATGAACAAATTAAATAGCAGAAATTTTTAAACCTTTCTTTACGCAGTGGCGTAGTTGGTTAAGAGCAGGTGCATTCTAATCTGGAGGAACCAAGTTTGATTCCCAGGTCTGCCGCCTGAGCTGTGGAGGCTTGTCTGGGGGATTCAGGTTAATTTGTGCACTCCAACACATGCCAGCTGGGTGACCTTAGCTTTTTGGAGCTCTCTCAGCCCCACCTAACTCACAGAGTGTTTGTTGTGAGGGGGGAAGGGCAAGAAGATTGTAAACTCCTTTTGAGTCTCCTACAGGAGAGAAAGGGGGGATATAAATCCAAACTCTTCTTGTTCTCTTCTTTGTGGGGCCCCATTGCTCACTTCTTCCAATACAAGAACTGTCTATTTATTCCTACTATTTGCTTCATGTAGTTTCACCAATTGTAATTCATAAGAGGACCCAGACATTTATGCCATGACTTCTAAGAGTCTTTGGTGTGGTACTTTGCCAAAAAAAAAATGGTAGCCCAAGCACATAATGTACACCAGATCACTGTTGTCCATATTCTCATTGATCTTCCCAAAGAATTCAAAAAAATTGGTGAGTCAGGACTTGCCTTTGCAGAAACCTTACTAATTATCACTCATTAGTCATATCTTTAGGAACTTTCTACTGATGTTCCTGGAGTATATATATATTAGGCTAATAATCTTGTAAGTTACTGGGGTGACATTTGCTCCTTTCTTTTCCTCCAGTATGGTGACCAGTTTTAGTGATGGTACATATAGTAGATCAACAATTCCACACTTGAGTTTCTTAAGAATCCTCAGGTTTATGGTATCTGTTTCGAGAGGCTTGCTGGTTTCAATTTTTCTAGTAGTCTTGGAATTTCATCTCTCATTAATTTGACCTTACTGCAAATACCCTTCCTTCCCTTCAGAGTGTATCCATAGATTTCAGAGTGATCCATATAAAGCTGAGGAGGCAGATTCAGGAGACATCATACAGCAGCTAATGTATTGAATTCACTGCCACATTGATGATCAGAATTAATTTGATGGTGTTAATAGGGAATTCAGCAAATGCATTCAGAATAGGGCTGCAAACAATACTGCAGGTCATGATTGCTAAATATGACTTCCACATTCAGTATAACAATGGCTCATTCCGCACATGCAGAATAATGCACTTTCAAACTGCTTTCAGTGCTCTTTGAAGCTGTGCGGAATGGCAAAATCCACTTGCAAACAATTGTGAAAGTGGTTTGAAAACGCATTATTTTGTGTGTGCGGAAGGGGCCAATGAGTAGTATTTGCTGGGGATCACCAGTGTGTGGAGGCCTTTCTGTCTTGCTTGCAGGAGGTTTCTGGTTGGTCACTGTAAGAAAAAGAATGCTGGACTACCTGGACTTTATGGTCCAGTTTTTCTGCTTTCTAAACTTACAACATGCTATGTGAGATGGTAATTTCTGGGTTACCAATTCAGCTGATACAATTGGCACAATTAAACATAGTAGGATATCCACATCAAATCACCAAATTATTTTTTAAGGTTCAAATCTGTATGAAGTGTCGGTGGGTCACAATTTGGATCAGGGCTTGCTGCAAGGGGAGGGGAATTGAATAGTTTCCTACCATACTCCTACTAGAAACTGGATCCACTGAGCAGTAATTACCCCCAGAAGTGATAAAAGACATATCTGTCTTCTTCCTTGCTGAGACTAATAACAGCCAGGGGGGAGAGTTCCACCAGGTGAAAAGATCTAAGTACCATCCACCTGACGCCATCAAAAGTCAGTGTTGCTGTTTTTAAACCTTAAAATAGATCTGATAATATATTGCTTGCATTTTATCCAGCTGTGTTATAACAGCATGAATTCTGAGTAAGTGAAGTCCTTAGTTCAAATCTCTTTTCAGATAAAAGTGAATATTGCTTCAGTTTCCAATATTGGTATAGAAATAATGACCTATCATTTATTGTTTGTATTCTGTCTCAAGTTTATTTGAAGCAAATATTGTGAGCATCTTTGAGTCTGTTGTGGGCATAATTAGGCCAAAAGTGTTTTAAATAAATATATCATTCTGTAATTGCTCATATTTGCAGTAATTTTCATTGCAGTTCTGTAACAATTATTGCAAATACAAAGAGTTTTGAGTGCTAGAAATATGCTATTTATATACTTTGTTATTTCTTTGCTTCTTTTGTATATTAAATACAGCACATTTTCCCACACAGCTGTGCTCCAAACCACAATCTGTGTCTCATTTGGCAGTAAATACTGTATCTTTTCAATTCTGCATCCATGTGAGAAATCTGAATACACTTCATTTTCCTTTTATACTGAGAGAAGAGGTGTTCATTTTAATCATGTTAAATCTCAGTCCAAACTATTTTCTTAGAATTAGGAAGTCCCCCAAAGATGCCAGATGAAATAAGTAATCTTGCTTAAGCTCTCTGCTATTTTCACAATGAGGGCATTGCATGGTATAATCAAGCCACATAAATGATAGTTATGCCTTACAGCCTTTTCACCACGAACTGGAATGCACTGCAGCCTGTTCCTCCTTCTTGTCCACCTACTGGTGAAAAAGCAGCTTGGGGAGGGTTATTTTGAGATGGAGGGAAAGAAATAGAGGGGAAAGGATGAAACAGCCCATTTTTGTTCAAGCAGCCATGGGGGTAAAGCGGAATGTAAATCGAATAAATAAATAAATCACTCATCTCTTCCTTCTAGTGACAATTTGATCACCAACTGTGACCAGTTTCCTTGGACAAAATAAAATTGCTTTTTAAATCAAGCACTCAAATTATTCTCAGTTGTATTAAAAATGTTTTGCCCATACACATACAAGCTTCTTGGAGCTGATATCTTGTCCCCGTCTTCCATCTGCCCACCACACCTGGGAAAGGGGTGGGTGGGGGGAAATAACTGACCCAAGGAGGTTTTCTATGGTTCCTGGGGCAGGGGTCGGGAGAATTTGCTTGATGTGTTTCTCAGGTATTTTAGTCTTGCCAATTTTGCCTGCTTGATACCTAAAGCTGACGTTGTTAATTGAGTATCAGGGTGGATCATTGAATTACAGGTTAATTGCCCATTCTCATACTGCTACCGGCAAACTCTAGTTCAGCCTAGTAAGTTCTGAGAATGTGTTTAGTAATGAGCGGCAAAAGCATCACACACAACTGAAATATATCTGTTTCTGAATGGTATATGACAGACCCATCATGACCCTGGAGCATATATCATTCTAGCAATCCAGCAGACTAGGGCCACCCAACCAGATGTCATGCTGCCAACTGTGCTGATATAAAATCATTCAGAATACTGCTTATTTTGAATTGTGAACATATGGGTTGTCCCAATGCTTCTATTGTTTTGCAGAATGTGTAAACTCAAATTGTTCAGAAGGATAATGTTATAAAGAGAAGAAGGTTGTAATTAATGTATTTGGAATTTGAGGCATTCTTCATGGTATGCATAAGCTGGTTTTATTGCATTGGCCTCTAACTTTGTAATCAGTTTTATAGTTGTTTGTTTTATGTAATATAAAGTTTCACTGTATTGATCTCCAACCTGGTGATTCATGCTTCATTGTTCGTATTATAGTGAATTTGGTCCCAAGTGCAGATCAGCAGTTACAGAGAATGGGGTCAGGTACAGATAGGAGAAAGTCTTATAGAACTGAAGAAAAACCCCACCCACAAATTTGCAGAAAAATTCCAAACCAAAAAAATGTTAAAATATATTTAGCAGAAAACAGATTTTGTGGACATATGTTGAAAGATCTCAACAATTAGCAGGCTGGCAGGTGAGGAAGAATGGGAGGTGTTGCCATCACCCACCCCACTGGCACCACCACTGATGGAGAAGAACAGATCCTGTAGGCAGGCCGGTTGGAGGAGGTGGTGGGCAGTAGGGGGAGAAACAGGAGCCATTGCTGCTGATGAACATGTGCTGCAGGCGATTGAGCAGCTGAACTGGGGAGGAGGAGGAAGGTATGTGGGAGAGTGAAAAGCACTGCTAGTGGAAAAGAGGTCCTATAGGCAAACAAATGGGCCAGCAGGGAGTGAGGCCAAGGAGAAATGAAAGCCAGCATTGCCATAATGGTGCTGCCAGTGAGTGAGAAGGCACATGGGTCAGAGGAGTGGAAGCTGTGGTTGCTGCTACAGAACAGATACAGGGTCAAGCTGATGAGTGTTATGGCCCCCCCACTTGTTATTCTCTAACTCTGCATGTGTTATAATATTCTAACTGCATTGTATTTAGTTGTAATCCACTTTCAGTCTCAGTGGGCAAGGCAGAGTATAAAGGAATTGAATGAATGAATGAATGAATGAATGAATGAATGAATGAATGAATGAATGAATGAATGAATGAAGGGATGAAGGGATGAAGGGATGGATGGATGGATGGATGGATGGATGGATGGATGGATGGATGGATGGATGGATGGATGGATGGATGGATGGATGGATGGATATAGGAGAAAGTGGGCCTCCAACTACCCTGGCCCAGAGCCACTTAGGACTTTATAGAGCAATACTGGCACTTGACATTACAACCAGGACAAAACTAAGTTAGTGAAGATCTTAATTCCCTGGGACTGTATGCTTATGATAAGGAGCAACAGTAAACAAAGTAGCTACCTTATTTTAAACAAAATGAAATTTATGGTTTTTGAAAGGCAGTCCCACAAAGGTGTATCAACTCCATCTTTAAAGCCTAGACTACTGTGGCAAGGTCATTTTTTTCCAGGAGAGGTCACTGCTGGCATGTGAATACAAGTTAATGAAATGTGCTTCTGGTGCAAACACCTCTGGGCATCTGTGTACAAACCTAAATCAAATGGACCCCCCCCCCCCCCCCGGCTGTGGATATTATTCTTAAGATGCAATGTAACTTAGTTGATAGTTCCATGGGAATGTCAACTCAATGCATGGTGGCTGTGAAAAAGGCAAACTCTATGCTGGAGATAATTAGGCAAGGAATTGAAAATAAAACTGCAAAGATTGTCTTGCCCTTATATAAAGCAGTGGTGGAGTACTGTGTTCAGTTCTGGTCGCCACATCTCAAAAAGGATATCAAAGAGATAGAAAAAGTGCAGAGAAGGGTAGCGAGGATAATTGAGGGATTTGAGCACCTTCCTTATGAGGAGAGGCTGCAGCGTTTGGGACTCTTTAGTTTGGAGAGGAGATGTCTAAGGGGGGGGTATGATTGAAGTCTATAAAATTATGCATGGGGTAGAAAATGTTGACAGAGAGAAATTTTTCTCTCTTCCTCACAATACTAAAACCAGGGGGCATAGATTGAAAATGCTGGGTAGAAGAATTTGGACTAATAAAAGGAACATTTCTTTACACAACGCGTGATTGGTATTTGGAATATGCTGCCACAGGAGGTGGTGATGGCCACTAACCTGGATAGCTTTAAAAGGGGCTTGGACAGATGTATGGAGGAGAAATCGATCTATGACTACCAATCTTGATCCTCCTTGATCTGAGATTGCAAATGCCTTAGTGTAACCTGTGACCAAAAGAAAATCATATTTTATTTTTCTTGTTATTATTTAGTTAAGTATATTCTGTTAAGTTACATTTTAAAATCTGTTTCTGTGTAAGATGTTTTCCTGTAAGATCTTCCTGCAAGCTACAACTGGTTTCCTCCCCTCCTATAATTGCCGTCTGGACTGCTCCCACTGTAGACCAAGCTACCAAACAATACAACCCTGACACACACCTATTGGTCTGATCAAGCAAGGCTCTTTCTTATGTTCTTATGTTCTTAACTCAGACTAGGCACTGCCTCTATGGTCAGTTGAATGACCCACTAAAAATGGCTCCACTTTCACTGGATTAAGCTACAGTTATAGCTCTTATCTTGCCTACTACTAAATCCACAGACATCTTAATAACCTCCACTGCCATATCTGGTTAGATGAAAAAGAGAAATTAAAATGTGTGTCATCAGTATACTGTTGGTACCTCAATTTTTCCCAGTATTTTCATGTACAGTGGAACCTCGGTTTTCATTGCCTTCGGTTTTCATCGATTTCGGTTTTCATCGATTTTTTCAGTGAAAATTTTGTCTTGGTTTTCATCGATTTGCCTCAGTTTTCATTGATTTGCAGTAAGGTGCAGGGGTTTGTGGAGAAAAATCACCCAGACAAAGCTGTTGCAGGCCGTGTCTGCAACTTGTTTAATGACAATGTCTTGCCCCATTTCAGACAAATCTTAAAGGTGTCAGAAACAGACCTCTTTGGACAGCTTTCTGGCATGACATTGGTCCACTGGCTCTGAAGCTGGTCCTAGTGTTATTGTTTATTACTGTTTTCAGCATTAAACACTATGTTTATTCACCCAAAAATGTGTTTTTGGTATGTTTTTTGGAGTGCCTAGGACGGATTAATTGGATTTACTTTGATTCCTATGGAAAAGTTTGCCTCAGTTTTCATCAGTTTCGGTTTTCATTTATCCTTTTCAGACGGATTACCAACGAAAACCGAGTTTTCACTGTAGTTGTTAAATAACATATATGAAGATGGACCTTTGTGTCAGTTTTCTGCATAGATGACTTGTGGTGGGGCACAATCACTATATTTGAACCACCTTCTGAAATCCAGCTGCCAGGTAAGCTCAAAGACCTCAGAACTCTGTACCTCAGATTCACTTTGATATAATATATTTTTTTCCACAAAACATTACAAAAGTGGGAGGGAAAAGAAATTTAGAAAGGAAAAAGAAGAAGAAAGTATTACATAGATCTCACTTTGGGCAAGTGACCCAGGAATGTACCATGGTTGATAATACTAAAACAGTGAGAGATCCTGAAAAATAAATAAGATCATACTGGAATACTAGCAGCAAAGGCCATTGCAGAGGAGACATGCAATGGGCCCTAGCAAAGCAGGGGGGTGGGCAAGCAAGCATTTTCCCCTGTAGTGGGCTTTCTGGAACTGTAGCAGCCCACCCTGTTCCTGGCGCAATGCTTCCCACCTACCTGGTCCTGAGACTGTGACTTGGGGTAGGAGGAGTATGGAAAGGTGTGGCTTAGGATGTGGGGAGGGTGGGAAAGTGAGGCTTGGGGTGGGGAGGGTGGAAAGGAGTAGCTTGGGGTAGGGGAGAGTGGAAAAGAGTGGATTGGTGGGGGAGGGTTGAAACACGAGGCTTGGAGTGGGGAGGGTAGACAGGTGTGGCTTGGGGTAGGGGGAAGGTTGAAATGTGAGGCTTGGGGTAGGGGAGGGTGGAAAGGTGGAAGTCACTGGGACCTAGCGCCGGCTGCTGCCCCTCCACCTCCATCGGAGCAGAGGCCATGCCTGCCTAGCTGTGGGGCTTGGGGTAGGTGAGGGTGAGAGGAATGGGGGGGCTTGGGGTGAGAGGAAACCAGGAGGGTTTTGGCGGGTCAGCAGAGCAGCATGCACCAAGGTCCCACTGCTCTGGTGTCCAGGATGGGCTATTGGGGTGGGGGTTCAGGAGGGTTCTGGCAAGCCAGTGGAGCAGTTAAGGTTTGTTAAGGTTCTGCTGGTCCACCAGCTGGGATGGACTGTTGATAGTGGGGCAAAAGGAGCAGCGGGCACCAAGGTGCCACTGCCCTAATTGGCTGGGCTGGGCTGGGCTGTTGTGGGAGCATGAAGGAACAAGGAGAGGGTTGGGAGGGTCTTCCACTAATGTACGAGCAGGACTCATGAAGTGAATCCTGCTTGCCAATTGGTGGAGGGTTCGTCATTGCGATATTCCATCCCTTAAACTATTATAGCTTAGCATTTCTATGCTACCTTTTCAGAATCCTGCTCAAAGTTGCTTACAATCAAAAACCATAGTATAACACACAAGCCATTGGACATCATCAGAACAAAAACTACCCATGAACAGAGCAAACCATTAAACCCTTAATTAAAAACCTGGATTTAAAAAATATGTATTTTAGCCTGGCTCCTAAGCAAAAGTAAAGTATGTGCCTGTTGAGTCTCAATGGGGGAGTGGTTCCAAAGATGAGGTGCTGCCACAAAAAACTTCTGTTCTTAGTCTCCATCCACCTCAACTCCATCCACCTCAAAGGAGGAGGCACAGAGAACAGGGCTTGAGAAGCAGCTCCTAACTGGTGGCCTGGACAGCATGTACAGTATATTCCCCTTATCTATCTCTTGGAAAAGATTATCAGTCAGGGCGACCAAGGTAGTTTCAGTCCAGCAACTGCATTAGAAGCCAGATTGAAATTAATCTAGATAATAAATGTTATGCAGGCATATCTGGAACTGGGCTACAGCAGCTCAATGCTCTGAGGGATGTTAGGGAGTGATTTTAGTCAAAGGTTTCTTTCTTTCTTTCTTTCTTTCTTTCTTTCTTTCTTTCTTTCTTTCTTTCTTTCTTTCTTTCTTTCTTTCTTTGACATCTCTCCATGTCCTTAATAATTAGAACCTTTTTGTTTTGCATGCATGTACTGTAGTAGGAAAGTAGGAGTGTGTATCATTGTATATCTCCCGAGCTTTAATCTTCAAAGTGAATATAAAACTAGGCTAACTTCAGAATTCCAGCCCACTATCTCAGGTAACAATGAGAATGAAGTAATAAAGCTACTTCATCTTCCTGTCCTTATGCAGTGTGGCTATAATTATATTATTAGACCCCTCACAAAAGCATATTGTAGCCAGCACTGGATAAAGAAAGCTTTTATCTTCATATACCGCCTCCTGAGTTTATTGACTTCAAGTTCACTTTGTTCCTGATCTGGCACTACTTTTCACTCTTTGAAAAAAAGCCCGAAATCTTCTGGGAAGCAGATCTCTTTCTATCACTCTATCTCTGCCTCTAAAAGTATTATTTTAGAAATACATATCACCAGCAGAGTTTTAGAATGACTAGCACCATTTTTAACTGGTAAGCAATTCCATTCATCAAGGTTCTTAGGTTATTTTTACTCAGTGGTGTTCCTGCCTAGGGACATGGGGTACCCTATGTCCCCGGGCGCCCCCCATTTGGGCACATGGGGGGGCACCAACATTTCAGGGTCGTTTGTGTGTTTTTAAAAAATTTAAGTATTTTTTAACGTTCTGGCCTGCAGGGGACGCATTTTTAAGGCTAGCGGCACCAAAATTTCAGGGTACCATGTAGGGACTGTCCTGAGGATACCACCCAAATTTGGTGATGTTTGCTTCAGGGGCAGCAACGTTATGGATGCCCAAATGGAATGCCCCCATCCCCATTGTTTTCAATGGGAGCTAACCTGAGATGGGGGCTACCCATTTGAGGGACCATAACTTTGGTCCCCCTGAACATAACTTCACCAAACTTATGGAATCATAAGAATAGTTAACAGATGATACCCTGAAATTTTGGTGTCACTATCTTTAAATATACACCTCTTCCAGGCACCCCAAGAAATTTGCCCAAGATTCTTTGTTTTGCAGTGACTTTGCTCCATTGTAGCCAATGGGGAATTTCTGAGTGTGCAGGCAGGCTGCACATTTTTGAAGATAGAGGCACCAGAGTTTCAGGGTGGCTCCAGGAAGGCCTCCTGGTAATAGCATCCAAGTTTGGAGACCTTTGCTTCTGGGGGTTCAATTTTATGCGCCCCCATTTTGTTTCCCTGCTCCTGCACATGAAAGCCTGTGGGCTGAGTTCTCTCAGAACTTTCTCAACTCCCCCCCCCACTCCAGAAGCAAAGCTCACCAAGCTTGGATGCTATTACTCAAGGCCTCTTGGAGCCACCTTGAAAGTCTGATGCCTCTATCTTCAAAAATGTGCAGCCAGAGCTTACACACTCAGACATTCCCCAGAACCTGCCAGGCTCTTCAGCAAGTTCTGTGGTGGGAAAAATTACTTTTCCCACCATAGACTTCAATGGGGCTTTCTGTTACAAAGCTCAGATGGCTCTGTGGTAGAGAGTTTCCAAGCAGGGGAGGCACTTTGTGGTAGGGATCTTGCTCTGGGTGAGGGGCATTTCCTGCTTGAGCTAGCTGGTGCGAAGTCTCCTAAGAGAAAAGGAACCAGCCAAATTTGCTAAAATGTGTGTGGAAGAGAGGAAAAAATGCTTTGTGGGCACCGAGTTGAGAGAGGTGAACCTGATGCTCACGCAGCATTCGGCCATCACACAGGCAAACTTTAGCAAAAGTTGGCTGGTTCCTTTCAGGAAGACTTTCCATACCAGCAGCCCTGCAGGAAATAAGTGCCCCAGCCCAGAGAAAGACCACTACCACAGTGCCTCCCGTTGGAAAACCTCTACCACAGAGGCTGGGCATAACTGAGAAAGACCAGTGAAGTCTATGGTGGGAAAAAATAATTTTTCCCACCACCAGAACTTGCTGAAAAGCCCTGGCAGATCTCTGGGGAATTTCTGAGGTGTGTAAGCAGTTGACCACACATTTTTTTTTTTGAAGATAGAGGCCAGACTTTTCAAGGAATTCGGCTCCAAGATGCCTGTGAGTAATAGCATCCAAGCTTGGTGAGCTTTTGCTTTTGGGGGTCGCGTGGAGGGCACTGAGGAAGTTCTGAGAGAACTCAGCCAGCAGGCTTCGTAAATGTGCATGGAGCAGGGGAAACAAAGAATAAAGCCTTTTGGGGGCGCATAAAATTGGACCCTCAGAAGCGAATGTCTCTAAGCCTGGATGCTATTACCAGGAGGGCTTCCTGGAGCCACCTTGAAAGTCTGGTGACTCTATCTTCAAAAATATGCAGCCTGCTCTCAGAAATTCCTCATATAGCTACAATGGAGCCCAAAAGTATCAATGCAAAAAACAAAAGAATCTTGGGCAAATTTCTGTGGGGGGGTGCCTGGAAGGGATGTATTTTTAAAGCTGAGGTGACACCAAAATTTCCAGGGTATCATCTGTTAACTATTCTTATGATTCCACGCAGAGTTTGGTGAAGTTATGTTCAGGGGGACCAAAGTTATGGTCCCTCAAATGGGTAGCCGCCCCCTATCTCAGGTTAGCTTCCCCCATTGAAAAACAACAATGGGGATGGGGGGGCATTCCATTTGGGCATCCATAACGTTGCTGCCCCTGAACCAAACATCGCCAAACTCAGGTGGTATCATCAGGGCAGTCTCTGGATGATGCCCTGAAATCATAGTGCCGCTATGGCTCCCTACAGGCCAAAACTACCACCAAATACCCCCCCCTCCCCACCCAAATACCTTGCATTACGCATTTTGTTCACATATTTGGGCAGGACATAATCCCGGACAATTTTTTTTGTCCAGAATGTGCCTAAATTTGCCCAGAATTACCAGCCGAGATCTGCTATTTGTTTTCATCTGAATCTCCAACCCTCCAAAAGTGATACTGTTTTCAGGATGGGGGAGAATCCAACCCCAAACAGCATCACTTTCGAATTGTTGTTTTAGCGGACCAGGGACCCCAGATTCTCCCTTTAAGGTAGATTTAAAAGAAGAATCTGAGCTCCCTAATTTTAAACACCATTTAAAGTGATGCTGTTTGGGGGTGGATTCCACTGAGGTCTTTTGTGAGATGATGATGCTGACATTTGTTTGGTAAATGTTTTGCTGGGGTGATTTGTGAGAGATTTACATGCTTAATACCCACTTGCACTGGTTTGGAGTTGTTTCTCAGGCTAACAACCTACCTCATAGGGTTGTTGTGATTAGGAAATTAGGAAAAGAGTTGGTGGGGAGAGAGCCATGTATGTTTTGATGGGAGGGGGAGGTGGTTTGTGAGCTGGTACAAAAAATCATGGTTTGGTCGTGAGGGGGGGGAGGGTGGCCAAACATCGCCCGATGGGCCAGTATGAAGCCTCAGGTTTTGTCCCCGGGCTCCAGATTGCCTAGGTACACCCCTGTTTTTACTGCTTATGTATTGTTGATATATTTCTTTTTTGATCTCAGCATATGCAGCCTATAATATCTGATATCAGCATCCTTAAATCTTAGGTTTCATTTTGACAGCCAGCTTGGTTAGTGGTTTAGAGTGGTAGACCAGGTTTGATTCCTAGATCCTCCAGATGAGTGGTAGACTCCTATCTGGTGGATTTGTTTCCCTGTTCCTCCACATGAAGCATGCTGGATGACCTTGGCCTAGTCACAGTTCTCTCAAAACTCTCTCATCCCCCCACCTCACAAGGTTTCTGTTGTGGGGAGAGGAAGGGAAAATGAGTTTGTAAGCCACTTTGAGGCTCTTTACAGGAAAGAAAAGTGGGGTATAAATCCAAACTCTTCTGTATTTTGACCTCTCATGAAAACACACAAGAACTTTAATTTGCTGTCAGTGTCTAAACATAGTTCAGAATGCAGAAAGGCAATGAATAAGGCAATGGCTGATCCAGTATTTTTCCATATATTTGATCCATATATTTGATCCATATATTTGATTCCATATATATATATTTCCATATATTGATCCATATATTTACACTCTCTGCCCTCCAGCAATGATTCTTGCTAATCCCTATTCTCTGTGACTGATTCAGAACTTTCATTTGAGTTGAGACTTGTTAAGGCCGTGATGTGGTAGGAATGGGGGAGGGTATCTAATACGGGTGTATATATTGTGATGTTGCTGAAACTGGGACACTAGAGCGGCTTCTGGTGGGACATATGGAGTACTGATGCCTTTGCATATTGCAGAGAATCTTCATGTCTAGATCACCAGCTAGGAGAGTAAATCACTCTGGGGTAAAGAGTGGTTTTAATGGTTTTTAATGGATTTTAGTGTATTTGGTCACCATTATGACCCTTGTTATATATTGCATATATAGTGTTGTACACCACCCAGAGCCCCTCAGGGATTGGGCGGTCTATAAATTCAAATAATAAATAAAAATAAAATAAATAGGTGATTGCTTCAAGAAGGTCTCCTTTGGAGTAAATAATGAAAATGAACGTTTTTGTTGATCACCTGGAGAAAAGAGACAGGAAGTAGGATGATGAATGACAGCTCACCAACACCTTGAATATAACTAGACTTTAAGCATGGCCAGCCCCTAGTTCTTTGGTAGTGGAGGATAATTAAAGATAAAGAGAGATTTCATATGTGCCAGAGACAAATAGCCTTGCTATGAGATACACCTTTTCTTTGGGAAACTGTAAATCAGAATGTAACTTTTAAAAAGGGGTAAAAAAAGAACTTAAAATAATTTGGCAAATGGTAGAATAAAGAAAGAACACAAGAATGGGATTTTATTTTGTTATTTTTGCACCTAAGTGTTGGGGGGTTTTGTGTGATGGAAGGCATTTGAAAGAAGACTGGTATGGGAAATCTTTAAAACTGATATAAGTGAACTGATCTTTTTGCTGAGTCTAAACTACAAGAACTGGTTGCTATGGAGATTTTGGAAATGTAAACAGACCAAGTTACTGTTCCATGTATAATTCAATACAGCTGCTGGAGGTGCATAGGTTGTCAGATTAAACAGACTATTTTCCTTTTTATATGGAGCCTATTCATTATGATCAAGATCAATCAGAAATAGAGCAACTACAACAAGGAAAAGGAAAAGAAGACATTGACTTGGGAGGATATGGGCTGTTAATATTCTGAAACCCAATTGTGGATTACTATTGTCTAATGTGGAATATAAAAGAAGGGAAAATATTTCATCATCTGAGAAAGATAAAACAAGATATCATTTGTCTACAAAAAGCCCACACCAACAGTGACTTCCTGCTTCTGGCCCAGAAAATGGGAATAACAATGTGGAACATTTTACATGAATTCTCACTGGGTGCATATACTGCAAGAATCAGCTATCAAGGGGACAATGCCATCCCATAAAGGGGTCTATTTGAATGGAGCGTGAATTAAATACTTGACTGGCAAGATAGTTTATCATTTGATGGATAACTACAATCAATCCAGTAAACTCTGACCTGGGAAGAATTTTGTAATATATAAACAGCCTTTATGCTTTCTGAATCTCGTGACACTATAGCTAAACTCACTGTACACTCAGTTTCCTTGCAGTTGACCTAGTCTTTGACAGATCTCTGAAGGTCTACCTAAAGCCTGTATTTCAGAGTTAGTGACAGTTGAGCTCCTCCCACTACCCTAAATAGAAATATTTTAAAATGAATAAATACAGAATTCTTTGACCTCTGATTTCTGGCCCAGTTTACATGTACACAAAAGCATGCAGAAATATCCAGACAACTGTTTCAGTGTAAATATATGCATTGACGGTTAAATTAGAATTAAAAATTAAAAAGTGTTTGTATGATCCAGTTGAGCCACAATTAAATCAGATAGGGTGTTTTCCAAAGGAATTTTTTTTTGCTCAGTTAAGGAGTTTTTTCCTCCTCTCAGACCTCAATAGAAATATCTAACTGTTTGACCAATGCATATTCATTTTTCATTATGAAAAGCTTAATTCTGAATGCCGTAAGACACCTACAGTGTCAGACTTATTTGGTTTCTGTGGTCATGCAAACATTGGTTCAGTGTATATATCTGCAGCCTTTGATATAGTGGACCATATCATCTTGTTGGGACATTTGAAAGCAGAAGTAGGTATCAGGGGTTGTGCTCTGTACTGGTTTAAATTGACCACACAGACCACACTTAAAGATAAGGCCAGTTATCATGCAGTTGGAATTTGTCCTGTGGGATACCATAGGTTGCAATCTTATCCCCCCTAATATTCAAATTTCTATATAAAGCCTGTAGTAGAAAACTTGGAATTGGATGTCAGTAGTGTGCTGCAACACCCAGCTGTGTATCTCTGTATCCAAACATCTTGGGGATACAGAAGAGCCACTGATTGACTACTGTAGTAAAATGGTTGAAAGTGAACAAAGTGAAACTAAACTCAGACTGGTCCTATTACTTCACTTATCAGATGTCTTATTTGGTTGATTGCTTTGACTTACATTGTGTAATCTGCCTTGAGTCTCAATAAGCAAGGGGAAACAAAAAAAATTCCCTGACGTATATGCTGCAATCTCCAGAATCAGAGGAGCATCTTGTTTGTGGGCTTCCTAGAGGCACCTGGTAGGCCACTGTGTGAACAAACTGCTGCACTTGATGGGCCTTGGTCTGATCCAGCATGGCTTTTCTTGTGTTCTTATGTTCTAATCCACAAATAATGGACATCTTGGGCAGTAAGTACTACACTCAAATTTCACAAGGGGCGTTTTCGCACACACTTTTTATTCCAGAATAAAAGCGAACCGCATTGATTCCTTTCCTTTTTAATGTAGTTTCGTCGCTCGATGGCATTTGCACATGGCCCTGTAGTCACGCATCTTCCGCTTGCTTCGCGAGTCCCGTGTTTTACCTCGCTACGGAATGCGGGTGCAAGCAGCAGAATCTGATTGTAGCTGGTGTGCGGTGGGGGGGGGGGTCCGGGGAAGGTGGGCTACCAGCGTTCCTTGCGTCACCCGTGAGAGGCGTTGCCCTCCGTTGTCCGCGTGAAGGGGCGTGGCGGTAGGCGGATGAAGCCCTGATTGGCCGCCGCTAGCTTCGATACCGATGGAATCTAAAGCCAGCGTTGATTGAGGGCGTGATCACCGTCGCCATTTTAAATTATGCTGTAGCCTCCGAGTTCACCGGCGTTACCAAAGGAGCCAAAGGTATTGCTACCACCTCACCAGTTGTGTGCCACCAAAGGCTTTGGCGGCTACAAGAACTGCTTTGTGTGCCTAAAATCAGATGGGAAAGCCATCAGCTCACCAAGTGCCTCCTGACACCCCAGAGGAGACAGAGCTGCCTTCTTCTTCTGGTCTATTGACCCCAGCCAGCTGCTGTGCCACTGGGAAATTACGTGTCTGCAGCACAAGCCTTCATGCATGCCATGGCTGTGCATGATAGTTTACGCCGCCAGACTTCTGCACTATCGCCCGGTCAGTGGGCGCAGGAAGCCGCGGGTCTACGCCCGGCTGGAGTTGCCCTTGGCCGCCCGCCCAGCGCCCGGCGCCGCTTCTGGAGTGTACTCCGCTTTACCCGTAGCAGGGACTGGTGGTATAACTGCGTGTAGTCATCATGGAACGATGAGGAATGGATGAAGAACTTCCGCAAGATGAGCAGAAGAGCGTTCCAGAGGATGCGTGGACAGCCTAGCACCAGCATTGAGGCGCCAAGACACACGCTATGCGGTGGCGGCGTTGCCCGATGGAGATCACGGCGAGTGGGGATGGCCATCTGGTATCTGGCCAGTCCCAACTCAGCCTTCCAGGAGATGCGGCAGCAGTTTGGAGTGGGCACTTTCCACCACCGCTTTCGAGGCTGTCCATGAATTCTGTGAAGCCGTGAAGAACATCCTGTTCAAGAGGGTTGTCCGGGTTGCGGATCCAGTGGAGAAGGTAGGCTGACAGTGGTTTTGATAGTGCTACCAGTGGTTGCACACTCCTCTCACTTTTTTTGGAGTCGCCGTGTCTCTTGGGTCTGGTTGGGCCTGAGGTACAGGTTCGAGATTTTTCCTGGAGTTTGATTAGACAAAGGGCGGGCAGTGGGGGACACCTGTTCCCCTTTCTTTATTTTGTTCGGAAATGGACCGGAAGTGCGAAGGGCGTAAGGCGACTCCCGTGGTGGGAAGGCTTCAACAAGCGTCATCGGGATGCGTCTTTCGCGAGTTTCCGAGCCCAGAGCCTACCGTCCAGGAATTGTGGGTATGCATATCTAATTTTTTTTTTTTGGAAGAAAAAGGGAGCTGTAAGGTTGCGCTCCTTGGGTCAGAGAGGAGGGCAAAAAAAGAGTTAGAACGATTCTGGGGTCTGTCTTTGGGAGGAAAGGGCTGGGAGAGGAGGTTCCACCCTGGGGCAGAAATATATACTCACCGTGATCGCCCAGGGGTTGATGCAGATATGGCGTTAAGAATTTGTTATCGCATTTGAAGGTATCTTGGGGAAATGCAGCCCTCGAAACCACTCCTTAAAGGGCAAGGTTTAGGCTAGCGCTCTGGCATTGCACACTGTATTGATGCACAGCTGCGGGCACTGGGCAACCACAACCCAGGCAGGTTTTATGTGTGAAATTTTGGTGCGGCCAGCATCTTTTTTAAAACTAGGGGCCTGTCCGCAGCGGTGCTGCGGTACCAGGGCCGGGCCCAGATTTTAATCCAAGGGAGGAACCCATTCAGCCAATTGGCCCTCCGCCTTTTCTGTTTTAAAAATAGAGAAGAGAGGAAATGAAGAAACTTCAGAGCAGGATCTCTGCTGGGAGGAGAGTGGCGCCCATAGCAAGGGGCATGCTCCCTGGTGAGTACGTCCCATAGCACACTCTCATGTGCCTCACGCTGCCGCTCTTCAGAGACTTTACCTGGAGCAATGGCGCCATGAAACTAACTGTTCCTGTTTTTCCAAACAACCTCCAGGTTATGCGTGGATTTGCCAAAATGATCTTCTCCACAGTCGCGTCGGAGCAATTGATGGGTGCCACATACAGATTCCTAAACCCATCGGACGCCCCCTCTGAGGACTACATCAACAGGAAGAGGGGTTGGCCTCAAAGGTGTTCTTATGGCTGTTTGTGATGACAAAGGACGCTTTCTTTGAGAGTGGACATTGGTCACCCGGTAGAAACCACAGCAGCGCACATTTTTCAGAGGTTGCCATTTCACACGGAAGGCCATGGACAGGGGGTGCCTTCTTCCCAGTTAACCCTGTATTGCATTCCATTCCGGCGTGGCTGTCCCACCCGTTGATTTTGGCGGATGGCGCATTCCCCATCGCGCGGAGGTGAAAGCTTGTAAAGCCATTCCTTCATCCACATAGCAGCGATAGAGCGCCCTATACAACAGAAGAATGAGCAGGGCCAGATGTGTGACTGTGGAAGCGTGCCTTTAGGCGATTAAAGGGGAAGTGGAAGTGCCTGTGGCACAAGTTGCCCATAAGGGGTGGAGAGGGTTAATTCCTGGTTGCCACATGTGATTTTGTTCTACACAACCTATGCGAGGCTGAGGAAGATCCAAGGACTCTCCGGAGAGTGAATGATAAGCCCGGAGCTGGCCCCTGCTAACTCAGATGGAAAAGCAGCAGCTGTCCATCATAATTGAGCAGGGTGAGATCACTTCACTGAGGATCAGCATCTGTAGCAAGCAGGGGAAGGCGGCGAGGAATGCCCTGGCCACCTACACTCTACCTGCAGCAACCGCACTGTGCAGCGTAGTAGTCTCTCGTTGAATGGGCGCATCGTTCATGTCACCATTACCACTGGTGTGTAATGCGTTGATGTGCAAAATGTGTATTTGTTTTGCCATAATAAAGTTTTACTGATAAAACCAAACTTGCGCCTGCGGTCTCTCAGGTCTACCACCGCACATCTCCCCTCTCCGCGTCACACTGGGAGAGAGAGCATCCGGAGGTGAACCACCTTTCCAATTGCTAAAGGGAATTGTCTCATGAGTTGATTAGTGGGGAGCCTGGTGCAGCCTTTGGGAGAGCGTGAAAAACAGATCTGCGGTTGGTTTTTGTGGAAGCGGGGGGGGCAATATCTCCTGGAATTCGAATGCTCCCTGCCAAAGCTCCTTGCGATGGGATCATGACAGCCCTGACCTATAAGCAGCGGGCGGGAAATTGTATTATCAATGGTTATGTCTGGGAACATTATGGAGGCCTTAAGTAAAGGCTTTGCACTGGAAGTTCATAGGACACTGCCTGCATTCCCCGTTCGCGTACTTGTACGGATGCTTGTTTGCTAGAGACACTCTAACAGTAGTTTCACAGCTTGTGCGCTGGAGGCATAGCCAGGACAAGGAAGTTCGCGGGGTTATCCATGCAACGTCTTACCTCGTTTTCCCGTTAGCTCACTAGAGCTTGCCCTTTTCAAAGGCTGCAATGCGAACTTACATGTTGGCCCATCCCCTTCTCGCATACTTCTATAAGCCCTCACTTATTAAGTGCGAGTATGTGCGATCCTCTTCGAGTGTGTGAACTGGTCTGAGAGAAGAGGAGGTGGAAGGCGATGATACTGGACGTAATCAGCCAGGGGGGGTGGCACCAAACCTGAGTGGGGAAGCGGTAAAGGCTCCCAACAGGAAAATCTTTACTTCTAGCCTCAGCAAAGGCCATGGCCTTAAGAGAGGAGGACACAACAGGAGCCCAATCCAGATCAGAACAAATGGAAAGCCTTCAAAAAAAGAGTTCTTAAAGCTGAGAAGCTGACCTGCAGTGGAGAACCAAAGGCGTCGCTGGGAGGCCAAAAGCTACTACTCCCTCATGCGCGAGGGGCTTGGCTGAAGGCTGAGTGGTCCCGAGCAGACATGTCCCGGAAATGAAGGGGGGTGAGTTTGGTGATTTTCCACAGCATGCTCTGGCAGAGAGACAAACCAGTTTCTGGTTTCAAATGCACCTGCCCAAGCTCTAATCTGAGCACCACTGTGAGCCAACCAATCTTTGCACCAGCATTCTCATCAAGGAAACTTCGTTTCAGTATGGGACATATGCAGCTTTAAGATAAAATGCAATTTCAAAGGATGTATTTGCATGTGCAGTGAGGATTTTTGAGTTTAGCTTGTAGGAGTGTGACTTCTACTTTGTAGTGTTACAGAGCACTCTGTGGCAATGGAGCCTGCTTGAGCACAAGCTTAGAGGAGTGATTTGGTATGTCAACTGAGGAGCAAAATTGCGGGTAGCAATGAACACTCAGCAGCCCGGTGGCTTTGGAGGGTAACAGCCAAGAGCCAGACCACTCCCGGGCCGTGGTGCTTACTGTGTGCAGACTGGTGATGTGAAGCCCTTTTACCTTTTCAATTCAGGTTCTCATGGAACAAGGCCCCAAAATTGGAATTGCTTGTAATGTTTACCTTGGCCACCAGCATTTTAATGAAACTGTGTCTGATCCAGCCACGCCAAGTGAAAAGAGTCTTCTGGAGGGTGGGCAGAAATTGAGGAAGAATGTGATGCCCTTTTGGGCATGCTGCAGTGATAGAGGAAGAGGAAGGGGCGGAGGGCACACTCTTTCTGCTCTTCCTTACCACTTCCCCTACTCATGCAAAATTAAAGCAGGCATGTGAGCGCCGTTTATCTCCCCTCCCGCACATGCATACTCTCTGTCTGTGCCTTATAGTCCAGCTGCAAAAGCGCATTAGAAATCATGAGGTGGGAGCGCATTGTGGCGTGAGTGTTTCAAGAGCCTCTTCCTCTCCTGTAGCTTGCATTCGCGTCAAAGGTTTTTCCCATCAGAGTGCAGAAAAGGTTACACTCTTTAACCAACAGCGGACACATTGAAGAGTAGCGCCATATTCCCCTGCCCCACCATGCAGGGTTGAGGGTTGCACCATGAAATTGAGAAAGGATTGATGTGGTAGTGGAGTCCTAAAGCCAAACTTTAAAAAACTGAAAAAGAACTTTACAAACTTAAGAAGTTAAGAAATAGGGGAACTTGCATGCGGTTTGCAGCAGCCTACCCTTGTCTGATGGGAGGCCACCACATGCTGAAAGCCTGCAGTTCAATGAGGGTGGGAGAGGGAGGAAGTTTCGCGAGAAATTCACTGTCCAACAGCTGCCACTCCATACACATCGCGGCATACAATGCATTTCCCAACAACCGTGGCAGGTGTTTGACAGTGCATTTCCGGCTGCACACACTGACAGGAGGAGCACTGTTGAATGTGGGAGAGAGCGAATTTTAAAAATTAGATTTATGTTGTTGCTATCTGGAGCTTAAAGCCAGCCATCCCTATTTCCTTCCAGGAGCAGCTTTGCCCCCACCAAAACCAAGGAGGAGAGGAAGCGAGGGCCACCCAGGTGCACAGTGCAGTGAAGGATGAGGGTAAGCCTACTTGTCACAGAGTGCCATGTTCTTGCTGGGAACGGTGTTGCCGCGGGATACCAACGTTGCCCTTGTTACTGAAAGTTGTGTCCAGCATCTTTGGAAATGCTAACTGGCTCATGCAATCTCCATGTTTCCAAGGAATGTCTGGGGACACAGAGGGGGGCTCCTGACCCGCGGCAGGGCGCTCTGCATCAGAAACCACAACACGATGCAGTTGGCAGCGCCAGACAGAGCCATCGCTGGATGCCCAACTGTGAGTATATGAATTAACCGGGGGGAGGGGGGGAGGCGGCTTTGCGGCAGCAGATTTTCTTCATGGAAGCCCGGGATGGAAACTTCGCGGTACTGGCAAGCTCTGAAGGGGAGATGTGGACACAAGCTGCAAGGAACCAGACCCAGCGCCTTGCCTCATCTAAATTTTTTCACTGTGTTATATCTTCCACACTCTTCAGACAAGGATCTGGAGGCGCGGAAAGGCTGGCTGTGGTTGAGAAGTGGAATGAACAGGAGGAAGGGGGGCCGCCAAGGAGGCTCCTGGAAAAGCGGAGGAGCTGCAGAGAAGGCAGTCAAACCACATGAAAGCGCGGACATCCAGCAGAAACAAGCTCCAAACTCCCCTAAACCATCTCCAGCCCTCAGTTTGTCTTAATTGTTAATGCATTGCCTTAACTCACACAATAAAAGGCAATTGCAATTTTCACAAATGCTTGGGCACATGGTTTTATTATTATCGCTTGCTGGTTACATCTCTGCAAAGCAGAGGGGATTTTCTGCTTTCCATGACCGGCATCCTCTCCTGGCAACCCGACCAGAGAGGACGAGGCGTAATAATAGCGTTTCATAAAATATAAAACAAATTTAACTCTGATGCTTAAGCATACGCACCACTAACCTATGTAAAGAAAAACCAGGGGTGGGTTTTTTTGCGTGGTAATGGTGGCAGACAGAGAAACGAAGTGCGGCTTGCTGGTTACATCTCTGCAAAGCAAGAGGATTGTCTACTTTCCGTGACCATCACTCTCCTGTGGCAACCGACCAGAAGGGACTTGCATGTAGTAACGTTTTATAAAATATAAAACAAATTGAATCACTGATGTAGCGCTTTTACCACCTAACCTATAGTAAAAGCCACGAGGGTGGGTTTTGCGGTGGTTAGTTGGCAGACAGAGAAAACAACGGGGGGTGGGTAAACGCTTGCTGGTTACATCTCTGCAAAGCAGAGGAGTTGTCTGCTTTCCATGACCATCCTCTCCTGGCAACCTACCAGAGAGGGCAAGGGATGTGTAAGCGTTTTTCTAAAATATATAAAACAAATAAAACTCTGATGCCCTAAAGCGTACATACCGGGCTTGCTAGCCTATGTAATAGAAGGGGGGTTGCCCGTGGTGGTGGCAGACAAACAAATAGCGGGGGGGGAGGGTCCTCACAGGTCCATTCTGGCTTTTGGGCTTTCCTCAGCGTTTTATTGCATTGAGCGCTGTGGTTCTTGGCAAAGCCACCTGAGTGCAGCACTAGCTCAGAGGTCTCCCCAACCATCATGGAGCTCCCTCAACCTGCTTGATGGGAGAGCCGTGCTTAGCACCACACAGGACTCCAAGTCCGGTGTCCTCGGCCCGGAAGTGGGATAAGTCACCTCTGCCGCATCTCCACTGAGAAGTTTGCAGCTGGGCCAGCAATTTGCACAAGTGGGCAGGCACTGCTACAGAAGAAGCTTCAGGAGCAGGCAAAGGTGTGTGATGCGACCTTGCCTCAGGAGCAGAGAAGCCAATGAACCCGAGCACCCACCTGCCACCCGAGGAGCCCATGCGCTGCATCAAAGCCGTCACAAAAGGGTCTTGCATAATGTCATTCCCCTGTCGAATTGGCCAGCCTCCCGAAAGCGATTGACAGCTGCGGCTGTTTTGCTCCTCTTGCAGCGGCTCTGCATGAATAGCGCCACCTCCCTTTCCGCCTATCCTCGAAGCGCCTCCTCACCATTGCCTCCTGACCTCTCCCTGCTCCACCCATGGCCTTACGCGCCATAAAAGTCAGCGAGCACTCCAACCGCGTCGCACACACACGCCTGTCAGCAGTCATTCCTCGGCTCTGGTGAAGTCCAGTTCCATCATTGGGCATGGGTGTGTGGAGCCTGCTCGAGGGGACATTGTTGTGAGAAGAAACAAAAGTGTAATAGCCAGGTTATGGAAGGAACTTTTATGAATCCACTGTCATCTACCCTGAGGCTGCATGGAGACACACTTTCTTATTGAGCACATGAGCAGATCTGCATAGGCATCCCAGGGTTTTGCAGAGAAGCTGAATCAGAACCTAGCATTCACATTGAGACTCAAGCGGTGAAAGGCTGAGCGGGCACGAGGTAATGAGCAGCTCACTTTTGCGGCATAGATGTGTCTTCTCTGTTCTTTACAGCAATGGAGTGGTTGTCCGATATGCTCTCAGAGTGCCTACCACAAAAATCGGCAGGGGTGGGGTTGGGGTTTTGTGTTTCAACGCACCTTCATTTGCACCGGAACACCCAGCAATGGGGATGGGTCAAGGACATCACATTCATGTCACCAGAGGTGTCTGCAAAGAGAGCTGCCATGAAGGAGAAAGAACATGAAGATTCTGGCGCTCATCCCACTGTTCTTCCTTTTCCGGACAATCACTAGCAGCATTGTGCTGTGAAGGTGCTGAGTGCTGCAGGGTATTTTGCAGCACAATCGTTAAAGCAGCACACCACCCTGGCAGAGCGCAGACACGCCCAGCACTAACATGCAATGGCTAAAGAGGCATCTATTGTGGTGGCCTCACATGATTTCCTTCAAAAAAGCGTTGACACACTGCCCGTGTTGGCTGATAAACCATGGGTTATTTCAAACCCACGGCCATCAAAGATGCTCATGTACACCACGGCAGACAAGAAAACCACCATCAAGCTTTGCAAGGTGGCCGCGCTCCCTTGTAGCCGTACTGTGGCGTAATTTATGCCCTGTCTGGCCAGAGTTCCAAGACCGCTGCTTCAAACAATGCTCCCACGCCAACGCATTTCCCGGGAAAAAAATGATCTGGTTTTGCACACAGGTCAGCAACGATCCAGAACCCCCACCTCCCCACACCAAAAACTGGCATGTCTGAGGAAAGGATGCAAATGTTGCAAAAAAGCAAACAACATCTCAGTGCTGGCGGAGCAAGGCCAAACCACGTGGAACATGATGATGTGGGAGACTCCTCTGTCCCATCTCCTCTGCTCACTTTCACAATAGCGCACACAGTGATGCATAGGCAAGTTCCACTTCCAGCTCTTTGTGACTGGTCCACCTGCCCACACCCACCTGGCACACATTGAAGGGTAAAAGGCTGCATGGCGGCCCGGTGTGTTGAGTAGGCACCTGCCGCCAAGCCTAATGAGGGAACATTGCTCCTGCATCGCTCTCCCTGGCAGGAAACCATTGAAAGTGCACTGTTGTTTTGGGGAAAATTCCATCATGAACAGCTCTGTCCCTTAACCCGATCCCCACTTTTGGCGCGCACTGCTTGATGGAGAGGGATGTCGTGGGAACACCACAAAGCATGGCCTTACACCAGCAAGTTAAACTAGCCAATGAACTCACCACTCATCTCGCGACGCCATAGGGATCTGCGTGTAGCATGCTCGTCCTCCTGGAAAATTGCTGTTGATTTCAGAGGTAAGAATTGCACTGTTGGCGAAAAGCGTAAAAGTTCAGTAGCTCGTGCAGAAGCGTCGACCAAAGAGGAGAGAGGGGACAATTGAGAGATTCACCCTGTAGTCCACAGCACTGTGCAACAACAGCGACGAAAGCGGGAATGCAAGCAATGCTTCCCGCACATCCAGCACCTTACAGAGAAATAGGACATGGCCAGGGGACCACATTTCCAAACCAACAGAAGTGAAGCGTGCACAGTCTGGAGTGCCCTACATCACAAGAGAGGCACAACAGAGCAAAGCGCTACTGGAGAATTATCAGGCAGAGGTACAGGAAAACTCACTTACCCTGGGATGTAGAGGGATGGGGTGGAAACCTGCAAGAGGTCTCGATGTCATATGGTCTCCAAGTCTCTGCTCCCCAGCAGCTGGTGGAATCCCTGTGGCCGTGTCTGCAGCCGAAGCGGTAACGACGCGCTCTGTTAAACCAGAGCTGATGCAGGGGTTGATCGTCCTGTCCCCCCCAACATCTGCTCGAGGCTCCTCATAGAAGGGGCTGTCGTCCGAGGCCCATTCCCTGAAGATGCTGTTGTTGCTGGTGCTTATCCAGCCCAAAGTCCCTTTTCAAAGTCTTTGCGCTTCGTCCTGCACTCCAACGAGACGATCCTGTTGTGCCCCCCCTTTGCTACATTTGAACTGCCACCCTCTCAAACCGTCCAAGATTCGCGGTAGGTGGACTTCAGCTGGCTGAACTTCCTCTTCCCCACACGCGGCAATGAGGTCATGCCGTCTCCTCCGGCCGCCATGATGCAGCTACACGGACCCTTACCCGAAATGACCGCCGATTGCTTGTGAGCTTCGGGGTTTGCTCCCATCCCATTAACGAGAATCTTCAAAGCGTTGCACCGCGATAGCGGGAGCAGGAGGCCGAAGCTGGCGGAGTCACCGTGCTGGGCCAATATCACCCGTGCAAAAGCGGGGCCGCGTGGCCTCGGTGGAGTCGAGCTGCAAAAGCGTCTGACACGACCCGAACGGTATCCGGAAGTCGAGAGTGAGATGCAAAAAAGGAACAAAAGGAGATGTGCGCGTGGCGCCAGCCAGAGCGCGCCCGTCGCACTCCCATTGGATGGATCAAAATCTGCGTCATGGCTGCGGCTGGTAAACCCTCGCTGCCGCCTGATCCACTTTCGCTCCACTTTTGTTTTCGCAACTAGGCACCAAATTGTGGGGGGAAACTGCGTTTTCCCAAAAAGTTGCACAAGTATCGAGCGACAGGAAAAATGTGGAACAACGGCTGGAATGTGGCACAAAAAGGGGGTCGGGACACATTTCGGCTTAAGTGTGTGCAAACAGATGTGTGATACTGCGACGACCTCACATGCCAGATCTACAACAAACAGTGTGTGCGAAAACGCCCTGTGTCTGCAATCTCCAATGCAAAAACTAAGAAAAAGAGAAAATAGGAATCCAAACAGTTGAATCCATCATTATCTAAAGCTGTACTTCTGATATATTTATGAAGATGTCTTCTACCAAGACTGAATCCATGTCATGTAGACATGATGCACATAATGCCTGTATTCCTGGTACATATGGCTTTCTTTGTATGCTTGCTGGCTGCATGCGTGATGTACTGTTTGTGTGTATTTCATCTGTCATCAATTTAATCTAAGTGTGGGGTGAGTCCATTCTGTGTTGTTAAAGTGATCAAAGCATTGAGTGCAAGCAGGACAAACCCACTGCATGCCACTGCTTTTTACAGAAATGGGTGTGGAGTAGGGTCTGTCCGCAGGGCACATACTTGCATGTTGTTAATTTCATACAAAACTATTTGAACTCGTCTTTGAAAGCAAATGGTTCGGTTTAATAAAGGACATGACCATGATGCCCAAAACTAGCCCTTTTACACCGAGGGATTCCCGGCTTCTGGAATTCATTTTAAGGTTTTCATTCCCTCTCTTGTGTGATGAGGGATTCATCTATGTGCATTTCAATGAGACATTCAAAAGTTAGAGAATTTGTGTCATTGAACAAAATCAAATCACAAACACATTTTTAGTAAGGAACGGCTGAGGCTGAAAGCGCTATGAAAAGTTTCAGTAACGTAATCCAGATGTTTATAGTTAATAGCACTGAATGAATTAACTACTAGCTTCTTTTGATAATGGTAATGTCATTTTCAGGAACCTGCAGCAGATGTTTCAGTACATGCTATTAGGCCAGCAATACAGATTCTATCTACAGTGTCAGTCCATTTAGTTCACAAATCACTGAAGTCGAAATATTTTGCCTGCATATGCAGTTGAACTAAGGATCTATTCTCATGAGCTCTTCAGCATTCTGACTTCCACTGAATCAGATTTTTTTTAAAAAAATGCCACTGTAAGCATAGTTGAGGCATAGCCGCATATCTCTTGAGATATAAGAAGTTGATCTACTTGGTGGTCTCGTCACATGGCATGGATGAGATTTAGCATATACCTCCATGCATTGAGGTGGTTCTGAGATTAGGCTATATAATGGCGTGATGAAATGGGCATGTATGTGAGAGGAGCCTTATGAAATTTAGTAAAAGTGAAACTGTAGTGTGATTACTTTGCCCTGTGCTCAGCTGGGGGGGTGGGGGGGGGGGGGGGTGGGGGGGGGGGGGGGTGGGGGGGGGGGGGGGTGGGGGGGGGGGGGGGTGGGGGGGGGGGGGGGTGGGGGGGGGGGGGGGTGGGGGGGGGGGGGGGTGGGGGGGGGGGGGGGTGGGGGGGGGGGGGGGTGGGGGGGGGGGGGGGTGGGGGGGGGGGGGGGTGGGGGGGGGGGGGGGTGGGGGGGGGGGGGGGTGGGGGGGGGGGGGGGTGGGGGGGGGGGGGGGTGGGGGGGGGGGGGGGTGGGGGGGGGGGGGGGTGGGGGGGGGGGGGGGTGGGGGGGGGGGGGGGTGGGGGGGGGGGGGGGTGGGGGGGGGGGGGGGTGGGGGGGGGGGGGGGTGGGGGGGGGGGGGGGTGGGGGGGGGGGGGGGTGGGGGGGGGGGGGGGTGGGGGGGGGGGGGGGTGGGGGGGGGGGGGGGTGGGGGGGGGGGGGGGTGGGGGGGGGGGGGGGTGGGGGGGGGGGGGGGTGGGGGGGGGGGGGGGTGGGGGGGGGGGGGGGTGGGGGGGGGGGGGGGTGGGGGGGGGGGGGGGTGGGGGGGGGGGGGGGTGGGGGGGGGGGGGGGTGGGGGGGGGGGGGGGTGGGGGGGGGGGGGGGTGGGGGGGGGGGGGGGTGGGGGGGGGGGGGGGTGGGGGGGGGGGGGGGTGGGGGGGGGGGGGGGTGGGGGGGGGGGGGGGTGGGGGGGGGGGGGGGTGGGGGGGGGGGGGGGTGGGGGGGGGGGGGGGTGGGGGGGGGGGGGGGTGGGGGGGGGGGGGGGTGGGGGGGGGGGGGGGTGGGGGGGGGGGGGGGTGGGGGGGGGGGGGGGTGGGGGGGGGGGGGGGTGGGGGGGGGGGGGGGTGGGGGGGGGGGGGGGTGGGGGGGGGGGGGGGTGGGGGGGGGGGGGGGTGGGGGGGGGGGGGGGTGGGGGGGGGGGGGGGTGGGGGGGGGGGGGGGTGGGGGGGGGGGGGGGTGGGGGGGGGGGGGGGTGGGGGGGGGGGGGGGTGGGGGGGGGGGGGGGTGGGGGGGGGGGGGGGTGGGGGGGGGGGGGGGTGGGGGGGGGGGGGGGTGGGGGGGGGGGGGGGTGGGGGGGGGGGGGGGTGGGGGGGGGGGGGGGTGGGGGGGGGGGGGGGTGGGGGGGGGGGGGGGTGGGGGGGGGGGGGGGTGGGGGGGGGGGGGGGTGGGGGGGGGGGGGGGTGGGGGGGGGGGGGGGTGGGGGGGGGGGGGGGTGGGGGGGGGGGGGGGTGGGGGGGGGGGGGGGTGGGGGGGGGGGGGGGTGGGGGGGGGGGGGGGTGGGGGGGGGGGGGGGTGGGGGGGGGGGGGGGTGGGGGGGGGGGGGGGTGGGGGGGGGGGGGGGTGGGGGGGGGGGGGGGTGGGGGGGGGGGGGGGTGGGGGGGGGGGGGGGTGGGGGGGGGGGGGGGTGGGGGGGGGGGGGGGTGGGGGGGGGGGGGGGTGGGGGGGGGGGGGGGTGGGGGGGGGGGGGGGTGGGGGGGGGGGGGGGTGGGGGGGGGGGGGGGTGGGGGGGGGGGGGGGTGGGGGGGGGGGGGGGTGGGGGGGGGGGGGGGTGGGGGGGGGGGGGGGTGGGGGGGGGGGGGGGTGGGGGGGGGGGGGGGTGGGGGGGGGGGGGGGTGGGGGGGGGGGGGGGTGGGGGGGGGGGGGGGTGGGGGGGGGGGGGGGTGGGGGGGGGGGGGGGTGGGGGGGGGGGGGGGTGGGGGGGGGGGGGGGTGGGGGGGGGGGGGGGTGGGGGGGGGGGGGGGTGGGGGGGGGGGGGGGTGGGGGGGGGGGGGGGTGGGGGGGGGGGGGGGTGGGGGGGGGGGGGGGTGGGGGGGGGGGGGGGTGGGGGGGGGGGGGGGTGGGGGGGGGGGGGGGTGGGGGGGGGGGGGGGTGGGGGGGGGGGGGGGTGGGGGGGGGGGGGGGTGGGGGGGGGGGGGGGTGGGGGGGGGGGGGGGTGGGGGGGGGGGGGGGTGGGGGGGGGGGGGGGTGGGGGGGGGGGGGGGTGGGGGGGGGGGGGGGTGGGGGGGGGGGGGGGTGGGGGGGGGGGGGGGTGGGGGGGGGGGGGGGTGGGGGGGGGGGGGGGTGGGGGGGGGGGGGGGTGGGGGGGGGGGGGGGTGGGGGGGGGGGGGGGTGGGGGGGGGGGGGGGTGGGGGGGGGGGGGGGTGGGGGGGGGGGGGGGTGGGGGGGGGGGGGGGTGGGGGGGGGGGGGGGTGGGGGGGGGGGGGGGTGGGGGGGGGGGGGGGTGGGGGGGGGGGGGGGTGGGGGGGGGGGGGGGTGGGGGGGGGGGGGGGTGGGGGGGGGGGGGGGTGGGGGGGGGGGGGGGTGGGGGGGGGGGGGGGTGGGGGGGGGGGGGGGTGGGGGGGGGGGGGGGTGGGGGGGGGGGGGGGTGGGGGGGGGGGGGGGTGGGGGGGGGGGGGGGTGGGGGGGGGGGGGGGTGGGGGGGGGGGGGGGTGGGGGGGGGGGGGGGTGGGGGGGGGGGGGGGTGGGGGGGGGGGGGGGTGGGGGGGGGGGGGGGTGGGGGGGGGGGGGGGTGGGGGGGGGGGGGGGTGGGGGGGGGGGGGGGTGGGGGGGGGGGGGGGTGGGGGGGGGGGGGGGTGGGGGGGGGGGGGGGTGGGGGGGGGGGGGGGTGGGGGGGGGGGGGGGTGGGGGGGGGGGGGGGTGGGGGGGGGGGGGGGTGGGGGGGGGGGGGGGTGGGGGGGGGGGGGGGTGGGGGGGGGGGGGGGTGGGGGGGGGGGGGGGTGGGGGGGGGGGGGGGTGGGGGGGGGGGGGGGTGGGGGGGGGGGGGGGTGGGGGGGGGGGGGGGTGGGGGGGGGGGGGGGTGGGGGGGGGGGGGGGTGGGGGGGGGGGGGGGTGGGGGGGGGGGGGGGTGGGGGGGGGGGGGGGTGGGGGGGGGGGGGGGTGGGGGGGGGGGGGGGTGGGGGGGGGGGGGGGTGGGGGGGGGGGGGGGTGGGGGGGGGGGGGGGTGGGGGGGGGGGGGGGTGGGGGGGGGGGGGGGTGGGGGGGGGGGGGGGTGGGGGGGGGGGGGGGTGGGGGGGGGGGGGGGTGGGGGGGGGGGGGGGTGGGGGGGGGGGGGGGTGGGGGGGGGGGGGGGTGGGGGGGGGGGGGGGTGGGGGGGGGGGGGGGTGGGGGGGGGGGGGGGTGGGGGGGGGGGGGGGTGGGGGGGGGGGGGGGTGGGGGGGGGGGGGGGTGGGGGGGGGGGGGGGTGGGGGGGGGGGGGGGTGGGGGGGGGGGGGGGTGGGGGGGGGGGGGGGTGGGGGGGGGGGGGGGTGGGGGGGGGGGGGGGTGGGGGGGGGGGGGGGTGGGGGGGGGGGGGGGTGGGGGGGGGGGGGGGTGGGGGGGGGGGGGGGTGGGGGGGGGGGGGGGTGGGGGGGGGGGGGGGTGGGGGGGGGGGGGGGTGGGGGGGGGGGGGGGTGGGGGGGGGGGGGGGTGGGGGGGGGGGGGGGTGGGGGGGGGGGGGGGTGGGGGGGGGGGGGGGTGGGGGGGGGGGGGGGTGGGGGGGGGGGGGGGTGGGGGGGGGGGGGGGTGGGGGGGGGGGGGGGTGGGGGGGGGGGGGGGTGGGGGGGGGGGGGGGTGGGGGGGGGGGGGGGTGGGGGGGGGGGGGGGTGGGGGGGGGGGGGGGTGGGGGGGGGGGGGGGTGGGGGGGGGGGGGGGTGGGGGGGGGGGGGGGTGGGGGGGGGGGGGGGTGGGGGGGGGGGGGGGTGGGGGGGGGGGGGGGTGGGGGGGGGGGGGGGTGGGGGGGGGGGGGGGTGGGGGGGGGGGGGGGTGGGGGGGGGGGGGGGTGGGGGGGGGGGGGGGTGGGGGGGGGGGGGGGTGGGGGGGGGGGGGGGTGGGGGGGGGGGGGGGTGGGGGGGGGGGGGGGTGGGGGGGGGGGGGGGTGGGGGGGGGGGGGGGTGGGGGGGGGGGGGGGTGGGGGGGGGGGGGGGTGGGGGGGGGGGGGGGTGGGGGGGGGGGGGGGTGGGGGGGGGGGGGGGTGGGGGGGGGGGGGGGTGGGGGGGGGGGGGGGTGGGGGGGGGGGGGGGTGGGGGGGGGGGGGGGTGGGGGGGGGGGGGGGTGGGGGGGGGGGGGGGTGGGGGGGGGGGGGGGTGGGGGGGGGGGGGGGTGGGGGGGGGGGGGGGTGGGGGGGGGGGGGGGTGGGGGGGGGGGGGGGTGGGGGGGGGGGGGGGTGGGGGGGGGGGGGGGTGGGGGGGGGGGGGGGTGGGGGGGGGGGGGGGTGGGGGGGGGGGGGGGTGGGGGGGGGGGGGGGTGGGGGGGGGGGGGGGTGGGGGGGGGGGGGGGTGGGGGGGGGGGGGGGTGGGGGGGGGGGGGGGTGGGGGGGGGGGGGGGTGGGGGGGGGGGGGGGTGGGGGGGGGGGGGGGTGGGGGGGGGGGGGGGTGGGGGGGGGGGGGGGTGGGGGGGGGGGGGGGTGGGGGGGGGGGGGGGTGGGGGGGGGGGGGGGTGGGGGGGGGGGGGGGTGGGGGGGGGGGGGGGTGGGGGGGGGGGGGGGTGGGGGGGGGGGGGGGTGGGGGGGGGGGGGGGTGGGGGGGGGGGGGGGTGGGGGGGGGGGGGGGTGGGGGGGGGGGGGGGTGGGGGGGGGGGGGGGTGGGGGGGGGGGGGGGTGGGGGGGGGGGGGGGTGGGGGGGGGGGGGGGTGGGGGGGGGGGGGGGTGGGGGGGGGGGGGGGTGGGGGGGGGGGGGGGTGGGGGGGGGGGGGGGTGGGGGGGGGGGGGGGTGGGGGGGGGGGGGGGTGGGGGGGGGGGGGGGTGGGGGGGGGGGGGGGTGGGGGGGGGGGGGGGTGGGGGGGGGGGGGGGTGGGGGGGGGGGGGGGTGGGGGGGGGGGGGGGTGGGGGGGGGGGGGGGTGGGGGGGGGGGGGGGTGGGGGGGGGGGGGGGTGGGGGGGGGGGGGGGTGGGGGGGGGGGGGGGTGGGGGGGGGGGGGGGTGGGGGGGGGGGGGGGTGGGGGGGGGGGGGGGTGGGGGGGGGGGGGGGTGGGGGGGGGGGGGGGTGGGGGGGGGGGGGGGTGGGGGGGGGGGGGGGTGGGGGGGGGGGGGGGTGGGGGGGGGGGGGGGTGGGGGGGGGGGGGGGTGGGGGGGGGGGGGGGTGGGGGGGGGGGGGGGTGGGGGGGGGGGGGGGTGGGGGGGGGGGGGGGTGGGGGGGGGGGGGGGTGGGGGGGGGGGGGGGTGGGGGGGGGGGGGGGTGGGGGGGGGGGGGGGTGGGGGGGGGGGGGGGTGGGGGGGGGGGGGGGTGGGGGGGGGGGGGGGTGGGGGGGGGGGGGGGTGGGGGGGGGGGGGGGTGGGGGGGGGGGGGGGTGGGGGGGGGGGGGGGTGGGGGGGGGGGGGGGTGGGGGGGGGGGGGGGTGGGGGGGGGGGGGGGTGGGGGGGGGGGGGGGTGGGGGGGGGGGGGGGTGGGGGGGGGGGGGGGTGGGGGGGGGGGGGGGTGGGGGGGGGGGGGGGTGGGGGGGGGGGGGGGTGGGGGGGGGGGGGGGTGGGGGGGGGGGGGGGTGGGGGGGGGGGGGGGTGGGGGGGGGGGGGGGTGGGGGGGGGGGGGGGTGGGGGGGGGGGGGGGTGGGGGGGGGGGGGGGTGGGGGGGGGGGGGGGTGGGGGGGGGGGGGGGTGGGGGGGGGGGGGGGTGGGGGGGGGGGGGGGTGGGGGGGGGGGGGGGTGGGGGGGGGGGGGGGTGGGGGGGGGGGGGGGTGGGGGGGGGGGGGGGTGGGGGGGGGGGGGGGTGGGGGGGGGGGGGGGTGGGGGGGGGGGGGGGTGGGGGGGGGGGGGGGTGGGGGGGGGGGGGGGTGGGGGGGGGGGGGGGTGGGGGGGGGGGGGGGTGGGGGGGGGGGGGGGTGGGGGGGGGGGGGGGTGGGGGGGGGGGGGGGTGGGGGGGGGGGGGGGTGGGGGGGGGGGGGGGTGGGGGGGGGGGGGGGTGGGGGGGGGGGGGGGTGGGGGGGGGGGGGGGTGGGGGGGGGGGGGGGTGGGGGGGGGGGGGGGTGGGGGGGGGGGGGGGTGGGGGGGGGGGGGGGTGGGGGGGGGGGGGGGTGGGGGGGGGGGGGGGTGGGGGGGGGGGGGGGTGGGGGGGGGGGGGGGTGGGGGGGGGGGGGGGTGGGGGGGGGGGGGGGTGGGGGGGGGGGGGGGTGGGGGGGGGGGGGGGTGGGGGGGGGGGGGGGTGGGGGGGGGGGGGGGTGGGGGGGGGGGGGGGTGGGGGGGGGGGGGGGTGGGGGGGGGGGGGGGTGGGGGGGGGGGGGGGTGGGGGGGGGGGGGGGTGGGGGGGGGGGGGGGTGGGGGGGGGGGGGGGTGGGGGGGGGGGGGGGTGGGGGGGGGGGGGGGTGGGGGGGGGGGGGGGTGGGGGGGGGGGGGGGTGGGGGGGGGGGGGGGTGGGGGGGGGGGGGGGTGGGGGGGGGGGGGGGTGGGGGGGGGGGGGGGTGGGGGGGGGGGGGGGTGGGGGGGGGGGGGGGTGGGGGGGGGGGGGGGTGGGGGGGGGGGGGGGTGGGGGGGGGGGGGGGTGGGGGGGGGGGGGGGTGGGGGGGGGGGGGGGTGGGGGGGGGGGGGGGTGGGGGGGGGGGGGGGTGGGGGGGGGGGGGGGTGGGGGGGGGGGGGGGTGGGGGGGGGGGGGGGTGGGGGGGGGGGGGGGTGGGGGGGGGGGGGGGTGGGGGGGGGGGGGGGTGGGGGGGGGGGGGGGTGGGGGGGGGGGGGGGTGGGGGGGGGGGGGGGTGGGGGGGGGGGGGGGTGGGGGGGGGGGGGGGTGGGGGGGGGGGGGGGTGGGGGGGGGGGGGGGTGGGGGGGGGGGGGGGTGGGGGGGGGGGGGGGTGGGGGGGGGGGGGGGTGGGGGGGGGGGGGGGTGGGGGGGGGGGGGGGTGGGGGGGGGGGGGGGTGGGGGGGGGGGGGGGTGGGGGGGGGGGGGGGTGGGGGGGGGGGGGGGTGGGGGGGGGGGGGGGTGGGGGGGGGGGGGGGTGGGGGGGGGGGGGGGTGGGGGGGGGGGGGGGTGGGGGGGGGGGGGGGTGGGGGGGGGGGGGGGTGGGGGGGGGGGGGGGTGGGGGGGGGGGGGGGTGGGGGGGGGGGGGGGTGGGGGGGGGGGGGGGTGGGGGGGGGGGGGGGTGGGGGGGGGGGGGGGTGGGGGGGGGGGGGGGTGGGGGGGGGGGGGGGTGGGGGGGGGGGGGGGTGGGGGGGGGGGGGGGTGGGGGGGGGGGGGGGTGGGGGGGGGGGGGGGTGGGGGGGGGGGGGGGTGGGGGGGGGGGGGGGTGGGGGGGGGGGGGGGTGGGGGGGGGGGGGGGTGGGGGGGGGGGGGGGTGGGGGGGGGGGGGGGTGGGGGGGGGGGGGGGTGGGGGGGGGGGGGGGTGGGGGGGGGGGGGGGTGGGGGGGGGGGGGGGTGGGGGGGGGGGGGGGTGGGGGGGGGGGGGGGTGGGGGGGGGGGGGGGTGGGGGGGGGGGGGGGTGGGGGGGGGGGGGGGTGGGGGGGGGGGGGGGTGGGGGGGGGGGGGGGTGGGGGGGGGGGGGGGTGGGGGGGGGGGGGGGTGGGGGGGGGGGGGGGTGGGGGGGGGGGGGGGTGGGGGGGGGGGGGGGTGGGGGGGGGGGGGGGTGGGGGGGGGGGGGGGTGGGGGGGGGGGGGGGTGGGGGGGGGGGGGGGTGGGGGGGGGGGGGGGTGGGGGGGGGGGGGGGTGGGGGGGGGGGGGGGTGGGGGGGGGGGGGGGTGGGGGGGGGGGGGGGTGGGGGGGGGGGGGGGTGGGGGGGGGGGGGGGTGGGGGGGGGGGGGGGTGGGGGGGGGGGGGGGTGGGGGGGGGGGGGGGTGGGGGGGGGGGGGGGTGGGGGGGGGGGGGGGTGGGGGGGGGGGGGGGTGGGGGGGGGGGGGGGTGGGGGGGGGGGGGGGTGGGGGGGGGGGGGGGTGGGGGGGGGGGGGGGTGGGGGGGGGGGGGGGTGGGGGGGGGGGGGGGTGGGGGGGGGGGGGGGTGGGGGGGGGGGGGGGTGGGGGGGGGGGGGGGTGGGGGGGGGGGGGGGTGGGGGGGGGGGGGGGTGGGGGGGGGGGGGGGTGGGGGGGGGGGGGGGTGGGGGGGGGGGGGGGTGGGGGGGGGGGGGGGTGGGGGGGGGGGGGGGTGGGGGGGGGGGGGGGTGGGGGGGGGGGGGGGTGGGGGGGGGGGGGGGTGGGGGGGGGGGGGGGTGGGGGGGGGGGGGGGTGGGGGGGGGGGGGGGTGGGGGGGGGGGGGGGTGGGGGGGGGGGGGGGTGGGGGGGGGGGGGGGTGGGGGGGGGGGGGGGTGGGGGGGGGGGGGGGTGGGGGGGGGGGGGGGTGGGGGGGGGGGGGGGTGGGGGGGGGGGGGGGTGGGGGGGGGGGGGGGTGGGGGGGGGGGGGGGTGGGGGGGGGGGGGGGTGGGGGGGGGGGGGGGTGGGGGGGGGGGGGGGTGGGGGGGGGGGGGGGTGGGGGGGGGGGGGGGTGGGGGGGGGGGGGGGTGGGGGGGGGGGGGGGTGGGGGGGGGGGGGGGTGGGGGGGGGGGGGGGTGGGGGGGGGGGGGGGTGGGGGGGGGGGGGGGTGGGGGGGGGGGGGGGTGGGGGGGGGGGGGGGTGGGGGGGGGGGGGGGTGGGGGGGGGGGGGGGTGGGGGGGGGGGGGGGTGGGGGGGGGGGGGGGTGGGGGGGGGGGGGGGTGGGGGGGGGGGGGGGTGGGGGGGGGGGGGGGTGGGGGGGGGGGGGGGTGGGGGGGGGGGGGGGTGGGGGGGGGGGGGGGTGGGGGGGGGGGGGGGTGGGGGGGGGGGGGGGTGGGGGGGGGGGGGGGTGGGGGGGGGGGGGGGTGGGGGGGGGGGGGGGTGGGGGGGGGGGGGGGTGGGGGGGGGGGGGGGTGGGGGGGGGGGGGGGTGGGGGGGGGGGGGGGTGGGGGGGGGGGGGGGTGGGGGGGGGGGGGGGTGGGGGGGGGGGGGGGTGGGGGGGGGGGGGGGTGGGGGGGGGGGGGGGTGGGGGGGGGGGGGGGTGGGGGGGGGGGGGGGTGGGGGGGGGGGGGGGTGGGGGGGGGGGGGGGTGGGGGGGGGGGGGGGTGGGGGGGGGGGGGGGTGGGGGGGGGGGGGGGTGGGGGGGGGGGGGGGTGGGGGGGGGGGGGGGTGGGGGGGGGGGGGGGTGGGGGGGGGGGGGGGTGGGGGGGGGGGGGGGTGGGGGGGGGGGGGGGTGGGGGGGGGGGGGGGTGGGGGGGGGGGGGGGTGGGGGGGGGGGGGGGTGGGGGGGGGGGGGGGTGGGGGGGGGGGGGGGTGGGGGGGGGGGGGGGTGGGGGGGGGGGGGGGTGGGGGGGGGGGGGGGTGGGGGGGGGGGGGGGTGGGGGGGGGGGGGGGTGGGGGGGGGGGGGGGTGGGGGGGGGGGGGGGTGGGGGGGGGGGGGGGTGGGGGGGGGGGGGGGTGGGGGGGGGGGGGGGTGGGGGGGGGGGGGGGTGGGGGGGGGGGGGGGTGGGGGGGGGGGGGGGTGGGGGGGGGGGGGGGTGGGGGGGGGGGGGGGTGGGGGGGGGGGGGGGTGGGGGGGGGGGGGGGTGGGGGGGGGGGGGGGTGGGGGGGGGGGGGGGTGGGGGGGGGGGGGGGTGGGGGGGGGGGGGGGTGGGGGGGGGGGGGGGTGGGGGGGGGGGGGGGTGGGGGGGGGGGGGGGTGGGGGGGGGGGGGGGTGGGGGGGGGGGGGGGTGGGGGGGGGGGGGGGTGGGGGGGGGGGGGGGTGGGGGGGGGGGGGGGTGGGGGGGGGGGGGGGTGGGGGGGGGGGGGGGTGGGGGGGGGGGGGGGTGGGGGGGGGGGGGGGTGGGGGGGGGGGGGGGTGGGGGGGGGGGGGGGTGGGGGGGGGGGGGGGTGGGGGGGGGGGGGGGTGGGGGGGGGGGGGGGTGGGGGGGGGGGGGGGTGGGGGGGGGGGGGGGTGGGGGGGGGGGGGGGTGGGGGGGGGGGGGGGGGGGGGGGGGGGGGGGTGGGGGGGGTGGGGGGTGGCGGGGTGGGGGGGGGGGGGGGGGGGGGGGGGTGGGGGGGAGGGGGCGGAGAGGGGGGAGCGGGGGGGGGGGGGGTGTGGGGGGGGGGGGGGGTGGGGGGGGGGGGGGGTGGGGGGGAAAGCAGAGAGGATTGTCTGCTTTCCATGACCATCCTCTTCCTGGCAAAACCTACCAGAGAGGGGCAAGGGATGTGTAGCCGTTTTTCTAAAATATAAAACAAATAAAACTCCTGATGCCTAAACGCACATCGCTTGCTAACCTGGCTATGTAATAGAAGGGGGGGGTTGCCCATGGTGAGGTGGGCAGACAAAGAAATAACAGGAAGGGGGGTCCTCACAGGTCCATTCTGGCTTTGGGCTTCCTCAGCAGCGCTTGTGCATTGGCGCTGTGATTCTTGGCGAAGCCACCTGAGTGCAGCACAGCTCAGAGGTCTCCCCAACCATCAAGTGAGCTCCTCAACCTGTGATGGGAGGGGCGCCGCGGCAAGCGCCACACATTGCGGACTCCAAGTCGGGTGTCCTCGGCCAGAGTGGGATAAGTCACCTCTGCCGCGATCTCCACCATTGAGATTTGCAGCTGGGCCAGCTTAATTGCACAAGTGGGCAGGCAGCTGCTGAAACGCTGGGAGCAGGCAAGGTGTGTGATGCGACCTCAGGAGCAGAGGTGCCCAATGAGACTCCCCCAGCACCCCTGCCACCCGAGGAGCCCATGCGCCTTGCAGCAAAGCCCGGGCCACAAAGGGCTCTGCATAATGTCATTCCCCTGTCGATGGCCCAGCTCTTCAGCGATGACAGCTGCAGCTGTTTTGCTCTGCTGCGGCTCTGCATGACTGACGCCACCTCCCTTTCCCCCCTACCCTCGAAGCGCCTCCCTCACTCATTGCCTCGACTCCTCTCCCTGCTCCACCATGGCCCATTCGCAGTCAGCGAGCACTCCAACATCGCCGCTACACGCCGCTTCTGTCAGCAGCTTCATCATTCTCCGGTCCTGAGTGAAGTCCAGTTTCCATCATGGGCATGGGTGTGGAGCCTGTATAGGGGACATTGTTGTGAGAAGAAGCAAAAATTAATTTCAGCCAGGTTATGGAAGGAACTTTTATGAATCCACTGTCATCTACCCTAGGCTCGCATGGAGGGAGACACACTTTCTTGTTGAGCACATGTGCAGCATCTGCATAGGCATCCCAGAGTTTGCAGAGAAGCTGAATCAGAACTCTTCAGCATTCACCATCGCTTGAGACTCAAGCCAAGTGAGAGCTGAGAGCGGGCTACAAGTAATGAAGCACGCTCACTTTATGCGGCATGGTGTCTTCTCTGTTCTTGCAACGTGGAGTGGGTTGTCCGATGCTCTCAGAGTGCTCTACCACAAAAAATCGCTTGGGGGGGGTGGGGTTGGGGTTTGGTGTTTCAACGCACCTTCATTTTGCACCGGAACACCCAGCAATAGTGGGGATGGTCAAGGACATCATTCATGTCACCAGAGGTGTCTGCAAAGAGAGCTGCCATGAAGCGAGAAAGAACACATGAGGTCGCTCATCACTTTGTTCTTCCTTTTGGATAATCACTAACGCATTGTGCTGTAAGTGCTGAGTGCTGCAGGGTATTTGGCCGCTGACAATCGCTTAAGCAGCACACCACCCTGGCAGGGCGCCCAGACACGCCAGCACCAACACGCTGCAATGGCTAAAGAGGCATCCTATTGTGAGGTGGCCTCTACATGATTTCTTCCAAAAAAGCGTGACACACTGCCCGTGGTTGGCCCGGTAAACCATGGAGTCTTCAAGCCACGGCCATCCAAGATGCTCTCATGTACACCACGGCAGACCAGAAAACCACCATCAAGCTTTGCAAGGTGGTCAGCATTCCTTTGGAGCATTGCATCTCGTGTGAACATCATATGTCTGGCCAGAGTTCCAAGACCGCTGCTTCAAAAACAATGCTCCCACACCAGCATTTCCCCCCGGGAAAAAATGATCTGGTTTGCACACAGGTCAGCAAAATCAGGGAACCCCCCACCCCTCCCCCCACACCAAAAACTGGCATGTCTGAGAGAAGGATGCAAATGTTGCAAAAGCAAACACATCTCAGTGCTGGCAGAGCAAGGCCATAAGCTACGTGGAACATGATGATGTGGAACTCCTCTGTCCATCTCCTCTGCTCACAACAAGCGCACACAGTGATGCATAGGCAAAGTTCCACTTCAGCTCTTTGTGCATCGGCTGGTCCCACCTGCTCCCACACCCCTTCCTGGCACACATTGAAGGGTAAGGCTGTCATGAGTGTGTTGAGTATTAGGCACCTGCCACGGGCCAAGCCTGTGAGGGAACATGGCTGCTCCCTGCATCAATTCCCCTGGCAGGAAAACCATTGAAAAGTGCACTGTTGTTTTGGGGAAAATTCCATCATGAACAGCTCTGTCCCTTTAACCCGGCCCCCCCCCACTTTTGGCGCACTGTGATGAGAGGGATGTCGTGTGGAACAATTCACAAAAGCATGTGCCTTTACACCAGCAAGGTTAAAACAGCCAATGAATCCTCACCACTCTATCTGCGCACATAGGGATCTGCAGTGGCATCGCCCTCTGGAGAATTGCTGATTTCAGAGGTAGACACCTGTTGGCTTAAAAAAGCGTAAAAAGTTCAGTAGCTGCGTGCAGAAACGTAATTCGACCAAAGAGGAGAGAGGGGACAATTGAGGATTCAATTCCCTGTAGTCCACAGCACTGTGCAACAACAGCCACAGCGGTGAGATGCAAGCAATGTTTTCTTCCTCCCCGCGACATCCGCACTCTTTACAGAGAAATAGGACATGAGCGGGGACCACATTTAAAACCAACCCAGAAGTGAAGCGTGCAGCATTGCAGTCTGGAGTGCCCCATCACAAGAAGAGGCAAACAACAGAGCAAAGCTGCTTGCAATCCCGGAGGAATATCAGGCAGAGGTACAGGAAAAACTCACCCTGGGATGTAGGGGATGGGGTGGAAACCTGCAGGGGTCTCGTGTCTATGGTCTCCAAGTCTCTGCTTCCCAACGCTGGTGTTGGAATCCCTTTGCGTCGCCGTGTCTGCAGAAAGCAGTAACGACGCGACTCTGGGTCGCCCAGAAGGGCTGATGCGGGGTTGATGCGTCCCTGTCCCCCCCCCCAACATCTGCCTCGAAGCTCCTCATAAAGAAGCTGGCATCGTCCGAGGCCCATTCCCTGAAGTGCTGTTGCTGTGCTGGTGTATCCGGCTTTAAAGTCCCTTTTCAAAGTCTTTGCCTTCGGTCCCTGCACTCAACTTAACGCCCTGTTGTGCCCCCGCTTCGGCTGCGAAGATTTGAACTGCCACCCTCTCAAACACGCCCAAGTTGCGGTAAGGTGGACTTCAGCGTAGCCTTCGAACTTCTCTCTTCCCCACACGGCAATGAGGTCGCTTTCGTCTCCTCCGGCGGCCATGATATGCCCCTACCCGGACCTCTTACCCGAAATGGCGGCCGCACATTGCTTTGTGCGCCGGAGTTTCTCTTTTCCCATCCCGGTTAACGAATCTTTGAAACGCTGCAATCCGCTGATAACGAGGGCAGGAGACGAGCTGACCGAAGTCACCCGTGCAATGGGCCAATATCATCTGTGCAACGGGGCCATTAATGTGGGTGCCCTCGGTGGGTCGAGCTGCGTAAAGGCGCATTACCCATCCGGAAGCGGTATCAGGGGAAGCCGAAAGTGAGATGCAAAAAGGAACAAAGGAATTAATGCTGCTGGCAGCTACAGCCAGAACGCCTGCCGTCAAGCACTCCCATTGGATGGATCAAATCTCGTCACACGCTGGGCGTGCAACCCTCGCTGTCAGCTTCGATCCACCTTTGGCTTCCACTTTTGTTTTGCAACTAGGGCACTTAAATTGTGGGGAAACCATGCGTTTTCCCAAAAAAAGTTGCACAAGTATCGAGTGACAGGAAAAATGTGGAACAACGGCTGGAATGTGGCACAAAAAGGGGGTCGGGACACATTTCGGCTTAAGTGTGTGCAAACAGATGTGTGATACTGCGACGACCTCACATGCCAGATCTGCAACAAACAGTGTGTGCGAAAACGCCCAAGGCCTCACCTAAAGTATGGAAACTGCCATTTCAGGAGCAGGAAAAAGGAATCATGGAAAACCTCTTGTTGCTGTAACTCTGAATGGAAGTAGGGTAGAGAAAGAATTAACCCTTGTTGCCTGAGCTACTTGGCTTAATGTGTTATGCTGAGACTTTAATTCCAGTTCAGCTTTACTTGTGCATATTTGCAGGTGCAGACATCACCTATCCACATTATCAGGTCATGTGAAATAGTGGCTAAAATGGCAGAATAGGACCAGGAAGAGTCAGGGTAAAGCTCAAGTCATCCATGTAGCTCACTAGATGATTTTGGATCAGTCACTCATTGTAACCTACCACATGGAGTTGGTGTGAGATAAGGTGTAAGGTAGCAGTAGGTTAGGTACTAGCTCATTGATGTTTTGTCCTAGTTTAGTGTGTAGGTTATAGTAGAAAAGGTATCAGTGCTAGGCTGGGGTTATACTCTTGTTTTTAGTTAGAAACTACATGTTTTCCTAGGTAGGGGCTGATGCCCATGAGGAGGCCGTTAAGGGGCTGGGAATACCGGTGCTCATGGGGCATGGCGGATATGGAAGTAGCCAAGGCCGAATGCAAGACACAGGGTGAGATACTGTCAGGCTCACTCTCTGTCTGACCTGCAGCCTATCCTGAGGAATGTAGGTTGTGGAATGGGGGTCAATTACCCTGCTTTGGAGCTGCTGTTGTTGAATGTGAGGTTGATCAATAACAAACTCCAGGACTATCTTAGGGAGCAGGTTGTCAGCCTCACATGTGTCACAGAAACCTGGGTGAGGGAGGGAGAGACGGTCTCCCTCAATAACCTCGCCCTGGACGGTTCTATGGCAATATAGCAGCCTTGGACACAGGGCCTGGGGGGTGGTGTGGTGATGCTCATTCAGGATTCTATCCCCTTTAGAACATCCCCTGTCCTGACTATCACTGGCATGGAGTGTTTGGGCCTTCATTTGGATCACTCTGAGAAGCTGGCTGTCTTGTTGGTGTACCGGTCGCTTAGTGCACCAGCAGACAGTCTGTCATGGCTACTGGAGGTCATTTCTGGGTGGGCATTGCAACACCCGAATTTGATTGTGTTCAGTGATTTCAATGTCCCTACTGACTCAGCCTCCTTTAGACTGGCTGCTGACCTAGTGTCATCTATGGCAATGCTAGGCCTCTCTTTGGTTGACACCAGGGACCCTACACATCAAGGAGGCCACACTTTAGATCTGATTTTCGCAGCAAGTGTGCATGTAGTCTTATCCTCCATTAGTAGAGTAGAGTCTGACCACTATGTTCTGAGGGCCCAAATTGATGCTGCCATGCCTCCCTGTCTAGGCAATGGGCATATTTGGGATCGCCCGCGGAGGCTGATGGACCCAGAGCAGTTCCAGGATGTCTTGCAGGAGACCGCGCCCACTGGCAACACTCTTGACTCACTGGTAGAGAGTTGGGATACCAGACTCTCTGAAGCTATCAAGATTGTTGCCCCAAGACGCCCTCTCTGCCCCCATGCCAGGTCCATGCCTTGGTTTACTGAGGAACTGCGACAGATGGAACGGGAACTGAGACAACTTGAGCAAGTGTGGCAGCGGGTTTCTGACAAAGGGACAAGACACTCGTGTAGGATGTCTATGAAAATGTATAAACATGCAGTAAAGGAGGCAAAGAGGGTTCACTTTGCCGCCTCCATTGCGACTGCAAATTCGCACCCGGCACAATTGTTTAGGTTAGTTCAGACTCTTATGATAGGTCCTAAAACTCAGGAATTGGCTTTTAGCTGCGAGGCATTTGCAACCCATTTTGCAGACAAAGTCCTAGCCCTCTGCCAAGCCCTTCCAATTACATTTGACACAGTGAGAGAACTAGAGGTCCCTTGGCGTCTTCTGGTCCTTGTTTAGACCACTTCAGTCGACTCAATTCCAATTATGTTGACAGGATTCTAGTTGCTGTAAGACCTACCACTTGTTCTTTTGATCTGTGCTCTTCCTGGTTGGTTTAAGCCAGCAGGGAGGAGCTTCGGGGCCACCTGTTGAAGATAATCAATTACTCTGAGCAAGGAGTCTTTCTGAATCGACTTAAAGAGGCAGTGGTTCATCTGCTCCTGAAGATATCTCAATTAGATCCATTAGATCTAGCCAATTACCACTCAGTTTCGAATCTTTCATTTCTGGGAAAGGTGATTAAGCGAGCAGTTGTGGACCAGCTTCAGAAATTCCTGAATGACACAAATGTGTTGGATCCCTTTCATTGTTTCTGTGTGCTCTGATCGCTGCCTGCATGGATGCATGCAAACAGGAAAACAGGAAAGTGGGTTACTTTATCCCAACTGCAACCTGCTATAAATTTGCTGTGTGGAAAGGGCCTCAGTGTTGGATGGTGTCTTATTTATTAGATCTGGAATATCACATTTGGAAACTGCTATCAGCTTTTTAGAAATAAAGCAGTACAGTACAGAGATATATGAAATCAGTCAATCCTGCTAAAAACTAAAGAGCTTCAAGATATGGCAGGAAAGAAGAGCACTAGGAGTCTGACAAAACAACAGCTTCCCATACCAATAGAGCAGTGGACTCTAATCTTGAGACCTAGGTTTAATTCCCCACTCCTCCACATGAGTGGCAGAATCTAGTTTGGTGAACTGGGTTTGTTTCCCCACTCCAACACATGAGGCCTGCTGGGTGATCTTGGGCTTATCACAGTTCTCTCAGAACTCTCTCAGCCCTACTTACTTCACAATGTGCCTGTTGTGGGGAGAGGAAAGGAAGGAGTTTGTAAGCTGCTTTGAGAAGCCTTACAGCTGAGAAAAGCAGGTATAAATCCAAACTCCTCCTCCATTTCTTCTTCTAATATTCCAGGCGCCTCCTGGTAGCCCTAGCTAGAGCTGTTACTACCAAGCACCTTCCACGAAACACTCTACCAAAGCACATTCATTCAGCAGAATAACATGAAGATCATGTTGCTCTGAGCTTACCTTGTGTTACCTAAACTGGAGCCAGACAGTAGGGTTGCCAGGTCCCCTGTGGTCACTAGTCTAGGAGGGTGGGGGATCTTACCAGGCTTAAAATGAGCAGCTGTGGTGGAAGCTGCTGCTGAACCAACTTTAAAAAAAAATTGCAATGGCCAATCAGAAGTCTCTGTATAGGGGATAAAGGTTTGATATGGACACATTAACACCATACAGAGCAACCTATCTAAGCTATATCAAAGATGAATAGCAGAGCTGAAGGAGATTTTTATAAACATCTGAACAAGATATGTAAAACCTGTATCAAAGACTGCTGGGAGATGTTTAGGCAGTCTGAAATTTGCCAGCAAATAAGGCCATATAAATCTATTGATTTCCAGGGGATGTACACATCCTAAATTGGCACAGGAATGCAACTCCAACAGCCTGCTTTGCTCTGTGAAAGCCAAATCCTTCCCTGTTCTGGCATTTTGCTCCAATACATAGTACATCTCAAGTGCTGCCATATTTTGGTTTGATGAGTAAATGTCAGTTTAATGCTGTGTCCTCTTTCACAGAAAACTCCTGTAGGGTCCCTGATCACGTAACCAACGTTATGCCTTCGCAGATACCTTTAGTCAAGCATGAATGCTGCTGCTATATGTAGCTCCTGCTCACAAAGGTTCTCTTGCTTCTGCCAAGAAAGTGATGTCAGATCCTTTAGCCAGCAGTTGTCAAAGAACAGCTATTTTGAAACTGTGGATGACTTGTAGCTGGAATGCCATGTGCAAGCTATTTCCCATAGTGCGGCATCCATGAAAACAAGTGTTTCAATTGTCTTTAAATTATAAGTTCCAGTTTAAAAGTGATCCACAAATAATGTAAGATTGGGAGTACAAATGTAAATAAGCTCTTGTTTGGAATTTTTGTCAGGAACACAAACAAGATCAAAATGAAGCAGATGATTTCTTATTGCCTTGCACATTTGGGGTTTCTTGGCCTTTTTACCAAGAGCATCTAATTAAAGAAGGATTGTACGGTGCATCAAATTTCTGCTGATTAAATTTGTTTTGGAGAGAAAGTGGTTATAGAAATCCAGGCTTCAGTGAAGCACTTTCCAGAGTGAGTTACCTTCAGGGGCGGGCGATATAGTAAGTAGAACATATAAATAAATGAATAAAATAAATAATAAATTTTGTGTGTGTGTATTGTCAAGGGTTTTCACGGCCAGATTCAACTTGTTGTTGTGGGCTTTCCGACCTGTGTGTCGTGGTCTGGTAGATCTTGTTCCTAACATTTTGCCTGAATCTGTGACTGGCATCTTCAGAGGTGTATCACAGAGAGAAGTCTGTTACGCTCTGTGTCCAGTGAGAAGGGAATGTTTAGTGGGGTATATGCCCCAGGGTGGGGAACCAATCAGGAAATGTTTGGGTGGATCTTGTTATGCAAAGGTGTGATTGACTGCATTGTACTGCCGGGGGGGGGGGGGGGGGTCAGTCCAGGGAGTGATTCACATTTGCATTCCCTTCAGCAGCAACAGTCTTAGTGAATGCAAATCTTGTCTCTGGGTGGAGTCCATTGTCCATGAACCTAGCATGCCCTTGGCCTTTGATTCTAGTGTTTTTAATTAATGGCAGCCAAGTTTTGTTAATTCTCAAAGTCTCTTTCTTCTTGTTGAAGTTGTCTTGGTGTTTGTGGATTTCAATGGCCTCCCTGTATAGTCTGATATAGTAATCTTCTGAGTTGTCCAGAATGTCAGTGTTTTCAAATAAAACGTTAGAGCATGTTCTGCTACTGCAGATTTTTCAGGATGTTTAAGCCGACAGTGTCTTTCATGCTCCTTAATATGAGTCTGAATGCTGCATTTTGTAGTTCCAATGTAGACCTTTCCACAGCTGCAGGGTATGCGATAGACTCCTGCAGAAGTGAGGGGGTCTCTCTTGTCCTTTGCTGAGAGTAGCATCTGCTGTATTTTTCTGGTAGGTTTGAAGATGGTTTGTAAGTTATGTTTTTTCATCAGTTTCCCTATTTGATCTATGGTTCCCTTGAGGTATGGTAGAAATATTTTTCCTGTGGGGGCCTGTTTCTCCTCAGTCCTCTGGTTTTCTCTTGGTCTGAAAGCTCTTCTGATTTCTGTTGTGGAGTAGCTGTTAGCCTGCAGAGCCCCATCTAGATGACTGATTTAATCAGGGAGGAGGTGAGGTTCACAAATTCGTTTTGCACGCTATGTCAAAGTTTTGATTATACCCCCTTTTTTGTTGTGGGTGGTGGTTGGAGTTTTTATGTAGATACTGGCCTCTGGGTGTAGGTTTTCTGTATACTGTGGGGCCCAATTGATGGTGGGGTTTGCAAAAGACCAAGACATCTGAAAAAGGTCGTTTTCCTTCTTTTTCAGTTTCCATGGTAAATTGGATGTTTGGGTGAATGCTGTTAAGGTGGTCCAGAAAATTCAGCAGTTCTTCCTCGCCATGGCTCCAGATTGTAAAAGTGTCATCCACAAATCAAAACCAAGTTTTGGGTTTTCTGGGTGCTGTTTCGAGGGCTTGTTTCTCAAAATGTAAAAATTGGCTATCACTGGGCTGAGGGGGCTTCCTATTGCTACCCCATCTGTCTGCTCACAGTAATCATTGTCCCCTTGGACATTCCCTTCTCACTGGACACAGTGTGTAACAGACTTCTCTCTGTGATACACTTCTGAAGATGCCAGCCACAGATCCAGGTGAAATGTTAGGGACAAAATCTACCAGACCATGGCCACACAGCCCAGAAAACCCACAACAACCAGGTTTTTTGGCCTATAAGCAATAAACACTATTTTGACCATTTTGTAAAGACCAAACTGCACATTAAACTTGTGGTCCATGAACAGATCCCACAGAGAGGAAGGTGAGGAGTTAACCTGCACAATTCCCACAATGGAAATCTCAGTGCCCTCCACCCAACTGCTATTAGCTAGGCATCCACAATTAGCTGTTTTCAGTTGTGAGCACCTACTTCTATCCACAAAACAGCCCAAATAGACCAATGCCATTCTCCCAATCTAAACTGAGCCATTATAACTTTGATTTACCATGAAAATACACAACTGGAGATAGGATAGGATATTTAATTTATATACCGCCCTTCCCCAAAGGGCTCAGGGCAGTGTACAATATAATAGGAATAACAATAACATGGTAATACAAAACCATAAGGCTACATATAAAGACAATCTCAGTTTCAGCGAATCCACAAATTAACAATTCAAGATCAAAATAATACTATCAGGTTAACAGATCTGATCCACAATGTAACTCTGATGTTTGAATATTAAATGATTTAACTTAAAACATTTCTAACCTGCATTTCTTATGTACTAAGGACTCAAAACAGCTTGCAAAACTTGTGTGTGTGTTTGTTAAGTGCCAATAAGCTGCTTCTGATCTACAGTAATCCTATGAATGAATTTCCTCCAAGCATTAGCAGCCTTGCACAGGTCTTGTAGATGGGGGCCATGACTTCCTTTAGTGAGCCAGTCTATCACATATTGGGTCTTGCTGCCTCCAGCTTCTCCTAACATTATTGTTTCTTACAGTGACTTATCTTGTCATAATGTGACCAAAGTACGAATCTCTCAGATTAGTTACTAACTTAAAACTTAAAAAATATTGGAAAGATATTGTGTAAACATAAAAGGTGGTATGCAACACCCATTCACCATTACAAAACAATCAGTGGGCAATGTCAAGCAACCACACCTCTTCATAAGAGCCTATTCACATGGACATCCTTCCAGTACTTCATGAAAATCTGGGAGATTTGTGCTCCTTCCACCAAAAACAGGAGCAGCTATGGAGAAACTGTGAGTTCATGCCATGACAAGCAGACTAAATTAATGTGAGTGCTTAAACAATCATCAATCACACCCTGCCAGTACTAAAGCAATCCCCACATTTCTCTCTTTGGTAAATACTGCTCATAGTCACTCATGAACAAGATACATGTGGCATTGGGGATTTGGGGTTAGATGTTGAGAAATAATTCTGCTGCAAAAAGCAGCTGAATCAGGGCAATATGAATTAGGGCCGCAGCTCTGAGGATGTGGGGGAGGGGCTTTCACTCTTTCACTGCACCATATTTCCAATAAAAATGGTTACTTAGAGTTGATCTAACCCCCACTTGGGAAAGAGGACAGGCACCTATTCTGTGTGTGGCAGAATGTATGTTTGAGCATGAAAATAATAGGAGCAAAGAATTAACCCATCTTTTTTCAGCTCCAAGGTCCAGTTCAGTACTGAGCTCTCTACAGCTTTTTTTTTTGCATCTTGAACACGCATCAAGGGATCTAGTCATGAACCCCCAACATGATGCATAATTTGGCCCTTTTGACACTTTGGTTGTGTGAATCAGCCCATACTCTTTTCTTTATCGAATTAGTGATTTTTTCAGCATGAGCCATTCCCTCAGTTCCCATTTGCAACACATTTGTTTGCCATTGTAGTTTCAAAAAGTATCACCATGTTTATTCATTTGAAATGCTATTACAATCTATATGGTTTTACATTAGAACAAGCAATGACAAGCAAGAACTTGTGGTGAGGAGGCATCTCATTATTCTTTCTTCCATTATTTCCTCTTTCTTTTTCCTGATGCACTATATCCTAACCCCATTCCTCTTTCCTCATCTCTTTCCTCCTCCCCATGAGCCAGCCTACCTTTATCTGCTCCTTTCTTCAACTTTCCCTCCTCCCCTCCTTTGACAGCCTCTCCACAGTGGTGCCAGAGATGCAGTCAAGTCAGCAACATCAGCAGTGCAGATCAGCAGTGGCTGACTGACTGGGCCAAGACAGCCTGCCCAGGCCTCTCAACAGAGGGTGTTAGGAATGGGAAGAAGGCTTATGAGGCCAGAAGACCTCATGAGAGGGGAACTGGGAAAGTGGAGACCAGGGAGATCGGCCTGGGTTATATACTAATTTGGTGAAGCACATGTGTTTTTGCACTCCTCCACATGAAACCTGCCTGGTGACATTGGGCTTATCACAGTTTTCTCTCTCAGTCACATCTACTTCACAAGGTGGGAAGAGGAAAACAAGGAGTTTATAAGCCACTTTGAGACTCCTTATCATCCAGAAAATCAGGGTATAAATAAAACAAACATTGGGACTGCTGGGTCCCAGAAAGACCCAATGGTTTCAACCGTCTTCTCCTGTGTGGCCTCCTGGGTGGCATTGTGGGTCCCAAGCACAGGTGTGATAGACTCCCTCACCTTCTCAACTTTTTGAGGCAGGCAAATTACCCTCTGACCAGAATTGTCAGATTTCTTGCCTTTTCCAGGGACTGAGCTGTTTAGCATAGAAGTGTGAGGTAAAATAAACCACTATTACTTGGCCCTATTATTCTCCCAGAAAGTTAAAAAGAGCCTGTTATTTTAGCTTTTTGGCAAACCTCTTCTCAAGGCACAAAATAATATTGAGGCAAGTTTAACCATGTTTTATTAACAGAGGAGATGGGAGTAGGATATAACTTGGATGGAAAGAAATATAAGGCAAAAGAATTATTGAAGGCAGGCAATGCTGCTGGGTTTGCCTTTCAATGGCCACTGAAGATATTGTTTTTGTAAAACTACAGGCACTACTTCTATCACAGAGGAGGTTTTAACTTGTCTCATCATATTATTTAAAGAGACCTCATATTTCTGCAATCCTGGAACTTCCCTCAGGTTTGTAGAAAAATCTGTCTTTTTTCCCCCCCATATGCCCAATTTCTGGATTTAAGTAACTACAGATGGGTTCATGTTGAGAAATTAGATACCTTTATACTACAGTAAATTTCAGATGAGTTGTGCTTATTAAACAATCTGACAACTGCTTCAGCTCATGCTAACCTTTGTAATACTTCATTCATCCCACTTACAGTTTATTTTTGCAAATGTTTGCACTTACAGTTTAAAAAGTTAATGTTTTAAAATATGTAAAATGTAATGTAATTAAGATAATTTAATGAAATTCTAAGCAGTGATCATGTCCCTTTCTATGAATACTTATATTTATTTTATCTGCTGTTTTCTATAAAGAACTTAAATGAAAATGACTGTTTTTAATCTGCTTTAAATTTTGGTCTCTTTTAATCTTCCACTTAAATGGAAGTTACTTTAATAAATTCAGTCCTTTTATCCCACATCTTCTTTTATCTTTTCTGATCCATAAAAATACATGGGCTATAGGCCATGCCATAAATATAACTGATGATTCAGTCATACTGCTGTGCCAGCAGTAGGCTAATTTTAAAAGCATTCATACAGAATTGTAAGTCAGAAGTTAAAGAAATACATACTTATATAAACCTAGATTCCAGAGTGCATATCCAAGTTGAACTACTACCTGCAAGTAAATGTAACATAGAAGCTCTGATAAATGTAACTGGCTCTGAGAAAATAGGGATGCTGATAAGGTACTCATAGGCAGGTAAAAAAATAGAATAAAAAAGTGCCATGTGGGATCTGGCTAATTCTGTTTCCCTCAAGAAACCGATAAGCAGGGTATAGAGACCATTGTTCAGTAACAAAATACATACAGTGATACATGGCCTCTGAACATGGAAATTCTGTTTAGCCTTCATAAGTATTATATGTTGATTGACTTAACCCCTGTGGGTATGTCTCATTTCCTTTAAAATAATTATCAGGCATATCATAGTGCCTTTGTATCAGGGGTGTATCTGCAGAAAATTGTGCCCTGTCAGTTGCTAGCTAAGGGCAATAGGAGTCTTTCCCCAAAACTAAGCTCAGTGTGAGGCAAATGTGGTGCTGCCAGTGGCTGAGCAATGCCAAAGGGCTGAACAGTGAGTGGAGCAAGCAGAGGCGTAGCTAGGGGAAATGGAGCCCAGGGCAAAATCTGAGATTTTTGCCCCCACCCCACATAGGTGGCTGCCTTCCCCCACCATGACCAAACAAAGAAATTTTTTTTTGAACCAGGTCATCTCAAAGTTACCATCACATTATAGAATATGCCCCAATGCACAAATCTGGGTAAAAGCCGGATCCAGATGATTTTAAATGGATCCTCATGAATTTAGATGATTTTTGCATTGGAATGAAATGAAACCACCATGAAACTATAGAACATGTCTTAATCTCCAGGCAGCACCAAAACAATCATGCATCCCATGCTGTGTGGCGCCGCAGTGATGCAAAAACCGGCTTGAAAAACATGGATCCTCATGATTTCTGCACTAAGTCATCCCAAAATAACCAGCACAGGTGGCAAGGGATGGCTAGGGGTGGGGGAAATGGGAAGGGGTGGGGGGAATCCTCTACTGGCTCCCTGCAGGTCCAGTGGGCCTTTTCGGATAGCATAGGGAGATGGAATGCCTGGAGTCCCTGCAGGCCTGACTGGCCTTTTTGGGTGGCGTGGGGGGAGGGAAGGCCTCTGCCTGGCCCTTGAAGGCCTGGCTGGCCTTTTTGGGTAGTGGGGAGGAGGGAAGGTCTCTGCCCGGCCCCCACTGGCTGGGGCTGTGCCTCCACCCTTGTGCCCCACTAACCTAAGGCAGTGCGGCAGCGGTCTAGGGAAAAAAGGAGCCGGGTCAGGCCAAGCCAGGCCAGGGGGGAAGGAGGAGGGGTGTGGGGGAAGTTTTCCACCCCCACATAACCTCAATGGTGCCCGCCCAGTGCGCTTGTCCCCACCCCATCCCCTGGAAGCTATGCATCTGTGAGCAAGGCAAGGTGAATAGAAAGTGTGCTTGCAGTGGGTGGGAAGGCAGGCAGGGATGGCACCCCTTGAAAAGAAAGTACCCAGGGAACTTACCATATCTGTCATACCTTAGATACACCACTGCTTTGTATTTCTCCAACCAAACTCATTTCACATTTCCATTTAGATAGATGGAAACCCATACTGACGTGTATGGCCAGGGCTAATGATGTAAACATCATAAGTAGCAACCATGCTGTAAATTGAAAATTGAGCTAGGAATAAGAAAGCCAATTGAAAAATGTAAAGATAATTTTTCTATTCATATTACAATTTCATTGAATAACATTTAGGACACCAGGCTGCAACCACCACAGGCTAGATTGCATACAGACATTTATATATTTACTCATTTGTTCTCAGTTGCCTATTTTTTCTGAATTTTCTGTGTGTGACTATTCCACACAGTCTTCAAGATCATTTTGCTTGTGCTTGCATTTGATCCATATATTCTAAAAATATTCATTCTTTCTGGTTCTTCTTCTCACTTAGTTTGCACCATTAAGCCATCTATTGTATTTCTAATAAAGTTGCTGTCAGTCTTCATCAAAAAGACAGTGTATCTTTCTTCAGATCCCCTTTTTATGAGATGAACATTCCTGTATTTTTTATTTTTAAATAAATGCTTTTTATTAATTTTAATGCTTCAATATTACAAAGTTACAATCAATAAACTTATTTCTCTAATGAAATAATAATAAAAAACACTCTTAGGAAAGTAACAATGAAAATGAAATATTCAAACCAAAAGACATGTATATGTTACAGTCAATTATATCAGTAAAGTTCATGACAATATGCTATAGTTGATTATGGACTTCCCCATCAAGATAGCAGAATCTAAAGAATAAAAAAAATCAAACAAGGTAAGTATCTTTTTGCAGACATAATTCTTCTAATATTACACATTCTTTAAGGTTTTTTTATATTCATTCAAAAACGTGCTTTATAATAGTTTGTTTTTGACAATTCTTTTCAAGAAATTGCAAATAATCCTTCCATGTTTTCTGATATCTACACCAAGGTAAGTCAGTGATCTTAGTCAAGAACCTATCTAATTGCATATATTCAGTCATTTGTGATAAGCCAATCTTCTATCACTAAAGGGTGATCATTTTTCCAGATTTTAGCAATTTTTAGTTTTGCTGCTGTGGTCATAGATAGGAATAGATCTATGTTAATATTTGGGATCTTTTAAATTCCCAACCCCAGTAAGTATTGAACACACGAAAGATCTACCTGTACCTTTAATGCCTCTTTTATAATATTGTGAACTTTTTTCCAAAAATCTTTTATCTTTGGACAAGTCTACCACATATGTAATAGTCTCTTTATGGCTTCTACAGCAGTTCGGGGTATTATTTTTATAAATTTTGGTGAGAGTTCAGTGTGAGATACCAATGATGGAACTGTTTTAAATATTTATTTGTTTATTTATTTGTTTATTTGTTTATTTGTTTATTCGACTTCTATACTGGTCACCATCTCCTCCAACTCTAAACATGCTGAAAATTTACTCATTATTTGCCAAATATCTTCCCAGTCTTGATAAAGTATTTGCTTCACTTGATCTCTTGATAATGATTGTCAGGCAGATTCAACGTGGGCCAAAAACAGCGGTATGAAAACAGTGTGAAAACAGTGTAAACCCTTTTACATGGTTTTAAACCATATTTCACCATTTTCACACCACTGTTTTTGGCCCACGCAGAATCTGTCTCTGATTAACATATAAACCTTATTTGAAGATGTAATGCTTACACATGCATTGAATTATAGTTTGATGTTTCATTCAGGCATGCAAATTGTTAGATGGCATATCGGGTGTCCAGTCCCCCATTGCTGGGCTGAGAACCACTGGGTCCTCCTCAGCCACCCTTCTATTTCCCTGACAAAGCACTCCTGCACCAGCCCTGCGCACCTCTGCCCTTTTTCTCACAGGATGCGCTCAGTCCAGTTGACCTATGGGCTTGGCAGTGATTCACCTGGGTGTCCACCCTCAGGCCAGCTTTTCTATCAATGTTTTTATCAGGTCCTACTGCTTCCCCTAGACCTCCTGCTGCCACTTCTGCCCAGTCCTTTCCCTAGGGCCTACTCACTCAATGCTGGCCTCTGCTGCCTTACTGCCCCTGGACCCACATTTCTTCAGGGTTCTGGGAACACACTGCTGAGCCACCTCCACCCAATATCTGCCTGCTGCTGTACTGCACTCTCTGGTGCCTGCTTCCTCCTGCTTTTGGCAACTCATGACTCTCCCCTCCTCTATTGTTGCCATCACCACCACCTCTTTCAGGGTCATTTCTGGTCCTTGAAGGCTATGGCAGGTAGACCTCACCCCACTCTTCTGTTGTTATTGGCATGCCATTTCCAACCTGGCCATGTTCACTTCTGGCCAAGCCATAAGAAGTGCTCTGCTGCTGACCAGATCCTGCTGGGCAGCTAGACCAACATCACAAGTAAACACCGAATGCTAGTCAACAAATGGTGAACAAGCATGTTTAAACTGCATCTTTGTATGGACTTAAGAGGCACAACATGCACTTATATTCAATTATCTTAAGCTTTATTTCTTCAGTATAACTGGGTTTGGAATCAGACTTGGTCATAGTATTCAGCTATGGCAGCTTGGAGCTTTTGTTATGTAACAACACTTACACGAAAATTGTATTGCTAACAAAATTGAAAGCAGTGTACAATAATGTACATGATAAGAGTCCAGCCTTGCTCTATTAAAACAAATGGGCTGCTTTATAATTTACTTCAGTGGGAGGGAGATCACACCCTTATTAAATTTGCTATTGTCACAGGCACTATCCATTTTGAATAGCAGCTCAGGAAGATACAGCCTTCTTGTTAAAACACTACGATAGCAGTGTAATCAAATCAGCATGGCTGTCATCAAATCATTTCATATTTCATTAAAATGGACCTGAGCCTTTCCTTACCCTTTTATGCCCATTAAAAGGCATTGCTACACATGGAAAAAGTATATTCATTGGGAAGGCAATAATGTCATGTGGCATTGTGTTTAGAAACTGCACAATCAACCTTAAAAACAAAAGCCTGGTTGAGAACTTTTAGGTTCTGGTTATGTGTCCATTTTCAACAGGACCCTTCAAGCTATTAATATCTAATGATAACAGAATCCAAATTCTCCAACTGGCTCCCATTAATTACAAAGAAAATTGAGGAAATTGGCATTTCTATTGAATCCTTGGGTATGTTGTCCCATGCTGAAGCCTATAATAGTATGAAAGAAAGATTACTAGAAACAGAATCTCAAAACCTATTTGTAGTGGCATCCAAAACATGTTTACTCCTTAGCTCCTCAATACCATTTAAACGGGGATGCATAGCAGATTATATATGCGTATTGCTGAACCCTAGCCTTAGGAGAGGTATATCATTGGCTAGGTTCAATGTTCTGCCTTCAACGCTGCTATATGGTAGATTTTAAAAAATAGAGGGTGCAAAGAGATTCTGCTCCTGTAACTCTAATCAGCTGGAAACTTTAACCCATTCCCTCTTCTATTGCACTAAATATGAGGGAATTAGGGGGAAATAGTAAATGCTCTTCCCTTGAACTGTGACAGGATTTCTGATACTCAAAAGATCTTATATTTGCTAAATAACCCTGATTTTGTAGTTTGTGAATTGGTGGCCAAGTTTTTACTAGTAATTGTACACTCTAAAGGATAGTTCTGTTTTTTAACTTTGTTGTGTCAGTCTGCTATTAAGAGATTCTTTGTTATCATTTTCTTTGGGGATTGTTTTAAATCTGTTTTTTTGTTTTGTTTTTTTCCCCCTCTGTATTTTACCTGTATCATCTTATATGCCAATAAAGGCTTGGTGCTACTACTAGGTCCTTGTCTGGATCAGTTTTCCCTGCTCTCTCAGGCTGATCTTGACAGGGTCCTAGCTGCTGTTAGACCTACTACCTGTCCTCTGGATCCTTTCCCCTCTTGGCTGATTTGAGCTTGCCAAGAGGAGTTACAACCCCATTTGTTGAGTATCATCAATTGCTCCCTTGAGCAAGGAGTGTTTCCTGGTGGGTTGAAGGAGGCAGTGGTCCACCCACTCTTAAAAAGACCATCTTTAGATCCTAGTGAACTGGCCAATTACCACCACATCTTGAATCTTTCATTTCTGGGAAGGTAATTCAGAGAGTGATGCTGGAGCAGCTCAGGGCTTCCTGGATGACACATCAGCACTTGATCCCTTCCAGTCCGGCTTCCATGCCTGTCCTCATTGCTGTCCTCATTGCTGTCACAGATACACTCCCCATGCAGCTTGACCAGGACCGATCCAGCTGGTATTACTAGATCTTACCGCAGTGTTTGATATGGTCGATCATGACCCACCGCCTGGCCTCTGCCAGGGTTCAGGGCACCGCCTTGCAGTGATTGTCTCATTTCTCTGGGAGTGGAGTCAGCAAGTGTGGTGTGGAGATAGGGCCTCCCAGAGTTACCCACTGGACTGTGGAGTGCCTCAGAGAGCTCTGTTATCCCCACTCTTATTTAACATCTATATGCGCCCCCTTGCTCAGTTGGTGCGGAGTTTTGGGCTGATCTGTCACTAGTATGCTGATGACACTCAGCTCATTCTGTTGATGAAGGGGGGGATGACCGCTGGCCCCGCAGCTCTACAGCATTGTTTGGAGTCAGTTGCTGGTTGGTTGAAGCAGAGCAGGTTAAAACTGAATCCATCGAAGATGGAGATCCTGTGGGTGGGTGGGTAGGGGTGGGGGTGGGGTTTGAGGGCTTTCAGCCACCAGTGCTGGAGGGGATCACTTTACTGGTGATCTTTCCTGTTCAGAAGCGTACAAACTACTCAAAGGCCGGCTCTTAGATTGGGAATTTGCAGAATTATACCTAGCAGCTAAACGAACTTGCTCTCCTACATAATTTCTAATTCCATATGGCCAGGGTCGCATGGCCCATTACTTATATTTTCTAACTAACCCCTGCTCAAGGAGAGCTTTCACAATTGCTAGATTCAATGTCAGTACCATCTGCCCTACTAAATGGCAGGTTTAATAAGCTAGAAAAATCTAAAAGGTTATGTAGCTATAATACCAACGTAGTTGAAACATTGGCTCACCAGCTATTACATTGCACTAGATTTGCCAAAATTAGATCTAAATATGTCAATTTACATCCTCTCTTCCAACCTAAGTTAACAGATTTGATTAGATTATTTCTCCTGCTGAATAACTCTGATTCTGTTTTTTGTGAAGAGGTTGGAAGCTTTGTTATGGAAATAATTCAGAGTCAGTAACAATATGTATCTATCTGAGGTTTTTTGCCTTCAAGGCCCTGTTGTTTGCTGTGTTTTGTTGTTCTGTTTATGCCAATAAAAGCTTTGCTTTGCTTGCTTTACCGGTGACTTCCTCGGCCTGGAACCTGGGGGTCCACCTGGATTTGTCTCTTTCTATGGATACCCAGGTGCCCCAGGAAACCCGGGTAGCTTTTTTCCATCTTCACCAGGCTTGGCGGATGGCCCCTTACCTCTCCCAAGCTGACCTGGCCACAGTGATCCATGCCATGGTCACCTCCAGATTGGACTATTGCAACTCGATCTACACAGGCCTTCCCTCATGGTTGATCCAGAATTTCAAACTGGTCCAGCATGCAGCGGCACGACTGCTCACAGGTGGTTTGATTAGAGATCATCATTCCCCTGTGCTGTGCCAGCTGCCATGGCTCCCAGTGGAATACTGAATCATCTACAAGATGTTGGTATTAACCTTTAAGGTTTTTCATGGCCTGGGGCCCTCATATCTTAGGGACTGTCTCTCCCCATATGTCCTGGTTCGGCCTCTGCAATCTATTGGGGGTTCCCTGCCTCTCAGTGATGCGGCTGGCCTCTACCCAGGCCAGGGCCTTTACAGCCCTGGCCCTCGCCTGGTGGAATATTCTTCCTCCAGCTGTCAGGACACTGCAGGACATTGGACAGTTCCGCAGGGCCTGTAAAATGGAGTTGTTTGGGGAGGTCAGCCGCTGATTGCCACCCATCCACCCACCCACGAATACCATCTCTGCAAGTGGTGCTCTATCGCACCTGGTCTTCTCTCAGAGGGTTTCTTACAGATTGCCATTTAATACTAGATTCTGAATTGTGTTGCCTCTATTTTTTTTCATTATTCTATTGTAATTATTTTTATAACTTTTAAAGGGTTTTATTTGTACAATGCCCAGAGCCCTTCGGGGGTGGGTGGTATAATAAATTAAATTAACCACCACCACCACCACCACCACCACCACCACAATAATAATAATAATAATAATAATAATAATAATAATAATAATAATAATAATAATAATAATAATAATAATAATAATAATAATAATAATAATAATAATAATAATGTGAGTGTTTCATTATGCACAATGGCTGGCATGCTGCTGTGTACTGTATACTGAAATGAAGCTGTAAAAATTATCAACATGCCTTCTCAATATGTTTCCTTTGAGACATACTTTAGATGTTATTTGGGGCCTTTGTGTTCTTATTCATCAAATCAAGCAATATCTCATGCATGGTCACCCTTACCTGCCTTTGCAAGTTAATTGACAGCAAGCATGTTGAAAAAAATTGATCAGTCATGGAGCCTAATCTGCTTTTCTGTAATCAGCTTTTTTAAAGGATAATCATGAGGAAATATCCCCTTTAGGCACATCATCATTCTTCTGAATCTCTAGTTTGAGTGGCTCCAGCTTTTGTGACTTAACATAATTTATTTCTGAGACAATATGCCATTAATCATACTCTTGCCCTTTCTTAAAGAGATGAGCTGTGATTGAAATTGCACGCTCATTAGAGCAATTAGATCATGAAAGGGCTTCATTTGGTTTAGGAAGTCACATAGCCTGATACATGACTCTATTTTTTATATTTATAACACTGCTTAAATCTGAAAAATAATTAGCCATCTCTCTGGATAGTCCACTAAAATAAATTCAACTATTCAGGTTATTTCAGGTGGTGTATAGTTCAACTGGTGTGATCCTCTCCAAAATGGCTCCAACAAACTTTATATTTAACTCTTGCTGTTAGCATGAAATTGTTTAATTCTGGACATGCAAAATTATTAATAACTAGCTGTAAAACCCATTGTAAAAACAAATGCAGCGGACTGTAGAAAACTGTTGGTTGCTTAACAACGCTCACCAAGGGGGGCCAACCCCTCCTGCCTTTTCTCCCTGCTTGGCCCCACAATTTACCACAGATAATGAAACCCTAGCCTAATTATTCAGTTCAAAAAACTTACTTAGATTCACACACACACTCACACACACAACACCCCTAACTTTACAAATGGGCTCTCCTTACTCAGATTCCCAACCACCATTTACAGACAGATGGGTTTCCCTAACTTTGCATATGAGAGCTCCTTTCTCAGATTAACCCCCCCCCCCCGCACACACACAGACAGGCTTCCCTAACTTTGAAAACAGGCTCTCCTTTCTCAGATTTCCCCCACATAAACACATACCTATACACAGTCTTCCCTAACTTTGCAAATGAGCTCCCCCTACTCAGATTCCTCCCACAGAGACAGCTCCTCTAGCTTTGCAAATAGGCTCTCCTTTCCCAGATCCCCCCCTCTCTCTCACACACACACTGATGGGTTTCCCTAATTTTGCAAATGGGCTCTTCCAGCTCAGCAGCAGTTTGACAAAGTTTGTCTCAGGTTCCCAAGCAGGAAGTTTTTAAAAGTTCACTACAGGGATCTAGTCCTAGTCCACCATGGAGAGAGGAGGGGAGTATGACTGCCTCATGTGGGGAGGAAGGGAATATGGCTTCCTAAACCAAGGATTGCTGGGAAGGGTAGTCCTTGCCCCTTTGAGAGGAGCTGGAATCTGGGCCTTTATGGATGGCCAAGGACTACACTTTTTTTTATCGGTCATCAGGAACAGGCTGTTCAATACTATGGTAAGATTGTTCTTGATCACCACAACATCCTAGACAAAGATTCATTTGGACTTTTATGTAATTTTGGTTTTGAAACAAATATCTTGCCAGACTTTGCAATTAATTCTCATCCTACCCTATACTACAATCCAAGATTAAGCTATATAAATTAATAAAAAATAGTACCTGAAAAAAAAAACCAGTCTTTTGAAATTCTAGAAGAACAGTCATTTTAAAATCTACTCCATGGAGTATATTATCTTCCTCTGAGATATACATAAGCATTAGGTACATTGTTCATATTTAGATATCTGAACAAACTACAATTTGTTGAAGGCTTTCACAGCTGGATTCAACTGGTTGTTGTGGGTTTTCCGGGCTGTGTATAACAGACTTCTCTCTGTGATACATCTCTGAAGATGCCTGCTACAGATGCAGGTGAAACAGCAGGAGCTGTACATAAACACACAAGGACCACCTACTATTACACTAAATTAAACCAAACTGCATCTCCCTCCACTGCAGCACTGATCTTTCATGCTGAGACATCTCAGACCTCTTGCATCTTGTTTGGTTTAGGTCTACCTTCAGTTTGGGAAAAAGTTTTTTGCTTCTAATCCACTGCTACCTGTCAGTAATGCAAGTCTTCTCCCCGCCAACAGCATTTACTGTCAGCAAATTTGAGCAAATTTTGCCTCTGTATAATTTTGTCTCAGCACAAACCAAGAGAGTGGTATAAAAATCAAACAAGACTAATTTCAATTATACAGAACTAAGAAATCCTCTCCAAGTCAGTGGGGACATGGCAATGACTAGTGCTGTGTACAGAAAACCTATTGGGATTATTTTCTTGGTTGGAATAGTTTGCTAAATCCTCTGTTTGGAAGACACCTTTCTGTCAGATTATCTGCTGATTCACTTTCTCCGGTCTGTCTTTTTCCTGCTGCCTTCATATCACACAACTTTAAAAGCACCAGTAAAGCACCAGACATAGGTATTATTTTCTAAAGATTTCCAGAGATTAGTTACTGTCATGATTTTTAGCAATTGGCTTTGGTATATTAAATGTATTAAATAATATAAATAAATCACTTTGGATTTTGATTAATTAATTAATTAATTTTCTCACTGAGTCTCAAAGAGCACTACATAATGTAAATCGGAACAATCAATAGGATAAGGAGACATCTAAAATGCAATGCAGTCAAACTAGGAGAGCAGAAGTCTGAAACAGTGTGACTATTAAAGGGCTTTGAAGGTTCAAACCAGCATCTTTAAAATGGATCTAGAACTACATTGATAGCCAGTGAAGCTGTTCCAAGATAGAATTGATATACCCCCATCTGCAAGCTCCAACCAGCAGGTAAACTGTGTTATTTTTGCACCAACTATAATTTCCAGATGGTCTTCAATTTCAACTTCAACTGACCTTTATTAGGCATATCAGTAAAAATAAGACAAAATACAGGACAGAGCGGGTGTTAAAACAAGACATAAACCTGGACAAAGCATGTAAGGACGGTAAGGAAGAGGTGATCAAGCTTCCATTAAGTCTTTGCCTTGAGAGATGGTCTTTAATGTTTCATATTCTGTATGCTCTGTATTTTGTATATTTCATATACATGGCATGGTTTGTTAGGAAGATAATTAAGAGTAATTCTTGAAAGCAGCTAAAATTTTGAATGGGATAAATCTCTTGACAATATACTATGCCAATGAATCATAAGTGGAAATAAAATCCAAGAAGTGTGCTGAAGTGATTATGAGCGGAAATTCAGTATTTGAAGTAAAAGGTCAAATGAGACATCATAGTAATTAGATGGAGAATGGTATTCTCAAGATTTCTTGTTTTTGAAACAAAGTTGTAGCCAATTTTTTACAGTGGTGCAGGCAAGGAACATTGAAGTGTCACAGTCTGTTCCTTCCCTCAAGCATTCCCTTGCTGGAGGAAGGGGGAGATCAACTAAACAGAAGATTACTCAAGGAAGAGAATGAAAGAGTCATCCTCTGCTCATTCCTATAGGAGGTCATGTGTGCAGGCACACATGTATACCAATCCATGATGGCAGCATGCTTAGTAGGGACTATTAGGGGGCACCTTCTTAAGTTGTGCCAAAACCTGGGCTCAATGGGCCTTGTTCTCAAAACAGTATGCATATGATTGCAGCCTATAAAGCAATTACTTTGCCATTTAATAGACTCATAAATTTCTGCTGCTCATGAAGGAAGTATGAACCTTACCATATCTAGTGTTCTATGAAACTGGATATTAATTTAAGGTAACATAATACAATTTGGCTTCCATTGACTGTTTAATCAGTATTAAACAGTCAATGGAAGCCAAATTGTATTATGTTACCTAGTGGCTGTAGGCAACTCAAGCAAAATTTGCCTTGAAGATCTGCCTTTCTGTCATTGAATTAATGGTTGTTTATTGATGGTTGTTTTCCAGCCAGTGATGCATAACCAGCAATGCATGAGTAGAGAGAAAAAATGTAATCAATATATTTCTAATTGCACCAACAATAATACCAAAGCTGCCTCAACACACAGCATTTCAATATAATATTGACAGGGTAACAGTGCAAATAGAGCAGTGTCACAGATATTGTCAGAAATATAGGGGAGCAGATGCTGATCTTGACAAAAATGATGATGGAGGATGCAGTCAAACTTGGGCTGGTCTTGTCTCAGCTAAATACTGAGAAATCTCAAATGTAGAATTAAGAATAGCACAGACTTGGGGAAGTGACAAAAACAGACAAGGTAAGACGAACTTGGAGTCTAGTAGATTAGAAATAGTCTAACCAATGGATATATTTGGTGTTGAAACCTAGGTGTGATAAACATCCAAGAATGGCAAGTATGTCCACCTGGATACAGGATGAAGATATAGTTTAAAGATAGGGTTTATTGGCAAGGGTCCAACAGATACTCATATGTATGAGAAACTTCTAATCATTGTTTCTGATGTTATTTGTTCTGATTAACAGAGCAAGATTGTATTAACATATTTCTGATTTTAGAACATGAGTATAAATAATTTTGCACAATGATTGAAATTACAAAGATAATTAATTAGCAAAGAATATGATTCTAATCAGGTGGGACATGTAACTGTTTTTAGAAGAAAATATTTTGAAAAATGAAATCAACTTATTTTCAGGTAGGCTAACATGCTTAGTAGAACGCATGTAATCACTGTGTAAAAATAATGGATAGTGTTATATTATTTTATGGTGTGTATAAAGTGCCATCAAGTCACAGTGAACTTACAATAACCTCATACGGTTTTCAAGGCAACTAATTGAGCAGAGGTTATACCATTGCTTTTGTCTGTAAAATCTTCCAAGGTGGTGCACCCAAGTGCTGACCCTGCTTAACTTCTGAGATCTAACAAGATTGTGCTTAACTGGACTACTACACACCCCTATTTTAGGTTAGTTGGTATATTAACAATTAGATAAAATGGAAGCACAAATTCTCTAGTAACATTTTTATTTGTGTACACCATTCAAAATGAACAGAACATGTTGATGAAATGAGCCTCTTGCCAGGAGATTAATGATTTGATATAGGAGAGATAACTTGATATCTAGGGCTTAAATGAATGCCTGTATATAAAGCCCAGCTGAAATCAGCCAGATAAATGAAATATTCATCACATGGTTCACATTATTTTATTCAGTGTGAGAAATTGTTTGCCGGTGCTTTATGAGGGAGGCAAGGGGGCTCCTGCCCCAGCGTCAGGTGCCTGGGGCTCCCTGGCCACCACCTGCCCCTGCCATTCTTGCTGTTGCAGAAAAAAAACCTTGTGGTTCAGAATGACCACAGGATGATTATCACCACTCTTCTTCAGCACCTTGCACATGGCAACCACTTGCTGTGGGCTGAAGTTGAGCAGGGGCAGCTGGAACATGGAGGCAGCCCAGCAAGGCACCTCTGGCCCTGATTGAGGTATCATGATCTGCCCAGTTCTGGTTTGCTCCTGTGATGTCTCCCTGACAGGACGTGGAATCCTCCTCTCTTCCTTCTGTCTGCTGCTGCTTTAGTGTTGTTTCCCAGGCAAAGTCTAATCTGCTTTTAAAGTCTTCCATGGTGGTCTCCCACCTGCTAGCTTTTGCCTTCCACAGCCCTGGGGATTGTAAGTTGTTTTGACATAATTGAAGGCCACACTGTCTCTGCACCATGGGATTGGAGGAGGCCAAACATCGCTGGGAAGTGGTGTTCAGGGGTGGTTTTGTGTAACATGATGGGGCATGATGTGGGGGTGTAATGGAAGATGCTTTGACACTTAACTTTTACTTCTGGCACTCCTTAAAAAGGAGTGGGTGGGGGAGAACAGCAACTTTCTGCAACTTGTTTCCAAAGGTGATTGGCTATGGCCCTTTCCCCACTTACCTTAAGCCCCGCACTACTCTCCGCAAGTAGCGCAGGGTCCCACTGCACTCCCCACGTCAGGGGCGGCAACAGCGCAGCCGCCCCGATGCTGCCGCTCTTGCGCCCCCTCAGCGCGCAGCATCCCTGGCGCTGGCGAAAACGGCGCTTTTGGATGACGCCCGGACGCGCGCCAGGGATGCCACACACTCAGAACAGCGCGCAGCGACGGCGGCAGCAGGAGAAGTGGGGAAAGTCCCTATGAGTGCTCCGTGCTCCTTTCTGGTAAGGATCTGATTGGAAAAGAGACATGTCATTGTTTAGGAAAACAGTGGCAACAGTGGAAAAAGATGAGCGTTTGCTGGTAAACAATCCCAAACTCAAAGAACAAACTCAAACACACACAAATAGAACATACATGTATAGATTGTTTTGGGGACAATAGTTTCATTTAGTTGGATTTCTAATACCATTCTGGAAACTCACAGCAATGACCTGAGCCATACATTTCTTCAAACCAAACCAGACTGGTCTGGAACTGAAATAATAGCCCCCATAGCACTGTTTCCAGATCCAGGGACATTATTCCACTCTGGGGACTATCATTTCAATTACAGGGCAGGTTCTGCATTTTAATTGCAGCTTTTGTGAGCTGCAATGTATTTTAGCAGAGCCTGTGCAAGTCATTTGGCATCCTTGGTTCCCATCAAGGACATAGGTAAGGGGGGGGGGGGTTTCCTCCGGTTCAACCCCCATTACATGTCCGAAGCTCCGCCCCCATTTGTGGTTTTTTTGAATATTTTAAGTGTTTTTTGGTTTTTGGCCTGCAGGGGGTGGAATGTTTAGGCTAGCAGCACCAAAATTTCAGGGATGTTTTGAGAGACTCTCCTCATGATACTACCCAGGTTTGGTGAGGTTTGGTTTAGGGGGTCCAAAGTTATAGAGTCCCAAAGGGGGTGCCCCCATCCCCCATTGTTTCCAATGGGAGTTAATAGAAGATGGGGGCTACACTTTGAGGGGACATAACTTTGGACTGCCTGCACCAAACGTCACCAAAGCTGGGTGGTATCATCAGGAGTGTCTCTTACTGATACCACCCAGTTTTTGTGAAGTTTTGTTTAGGGGGACCAAGGTTATGGGCTCCCAAATGGGGTGCCCCATCCACCATTGTTTCCAATGGGAGCTATAAAAGATGGGGGCTACACGCTTGAGCACTGAACCAAACTTCACCAAGCCTGGGTGGTATCATTAGGAGAGTATTCTAAAGATACCCTGGAGGTTTGGTGCTGCTATCTTAACAATTGCACCCCTGACAGCAGGCACCCCCCTTCGGCATGGATTTAAAGGGAGAATCTGAGGTCCCCAGTTTAAACATTGAAAGTGATGCTGTTCCAGGGTGGGGATAATCTACCCCAAAACAGCATTACTTTCAATGTTGTTTTTTAACTGGGGACCCCAGATTCTCCCTTTAAGGTGGATTAAAAGGAGAATTTGGGCTCTTTAGTTTAAACACCTTTGAAAGTAATGGTGTTTGGGGGTGGATTCCAGCATCACAGTGGCCTCCCATGGGAGAGGGCCCAAAACTCAGGGAAAATAGGTCTATTTTCCCTAGCTACGCCTCTGCCCAGAGCGGAGGGCAGAAGGGGCTGCTGGCTGCTGGCTGGGAGCCCAACTGGTGAGGGGTGGGGGAGGGCAGGGCAGGGGAGGCTGCCGTCCCTGGCCTCGGAGAGCTGCTTTTATAAGTACTGAGGCCGGGGCGGGGCTTGGGGAGGCGTGGCCTCACCCCCAGAGGTGGGTGGGGGCGTGGTCTCGCCCCCGAACCCCCCCATAAAAAATCTATACCTACGTCCCCGGTTCCCATTACATCAGATGGGCCTTCAGATGGCAGGCCTCTCCCATAGTTCCAAGCAGCCCTATTGTTCATCTTAGTACATACTCATAATGTCAGTCCAGCAGAAAGGGGATTGGAATGTGCAAAGGAAGTCACTCTTATTTTGTGAACGGAAACAAAAGGACGGTAAAGTAAGGTTTTTAATGGGAATATGACAATGCACTTTTTAAAATGCCATGATCCTCTATAGTTCACCATTTGTGGAATCAGCATCTACTTCAGGGGTCTTGGCCTCTTGGCCCAGTTTACTTGAAACTTGTGACATATTTAGATTTCAGGGCCAACTGTGTTGTGTGCACAAATTGGGAACATTATCTTTATGAACAGGCCCTCATATATATTCTGCATTGAAAATAATGACCTTGTACTCTGGAACCACATAAATTTGAATCCTGAACTGTTAACGTTCTACTCCAAAACAAACAATCATGGTAACCTCATCCCCCTGAAACCTGAATCCAGAATAATAATTTTTTCTCAGCATACAACCCTTGTTGTTAGCATTTGCTTCAGTCAAACAACTGTTTTATTTCTATCAAATTCTTTCCAGCTGTGCATCCCTGGACATTGATTCCAAAAGTCGGACTGCCAGCAGCCTAAACTGAGAGCAGAAGTTCAGTGACATTTGGATGATGATGATTCACAACATCATACGTTGTCTGAGTATGCCTTTGGATGCTATAGTTCCTAAAATATTTAGACCTAGCTTTAAAATGTTTTCTAAAATAAATGAGATAAAATTATGGGTGACTGACATTTTAAAAAAATCAAATGGCATCTGTGTAAATCAGCTGACTACAGAGATACACCAAATAAAACGTGCTTTCTTATCTCAAAGGTGTCCTCCAAGGTGAAACTCCTTATATGCACAAGTCATCAAGCAGGAACCTGGTCAACATCACCTGATTGGCCCCATATCATAATCAAGGAATTTCCTTCCTATTTATTAATTTAGAAAATGTATATGCTGTCTCTCCAGAGACCTGTTAGACAAGTTGAGCAGACCTGTTCACCTTTGATTTACAAGGTCAGTGAAGATTATATTTATTTATTTCCTTATTTAAAATATTTTTTATTATTTAAAATATTTATTACCAAGGCATCTTACGATGTATGATTAGATAGATAGATAGATAGATAGATAGATAGATAGATAGATAGATAGATAGATAGATAGATAGATAGATAGATAGATAGATAGATAGATAGATAGATAGATAGATAGATAGATAGATAGATGCCACTCCAGTGACACTGCCTGTGACACCCAAGCACAACAGCAATGCAGTCAAGTGGGGTTGGCAGAAGCTGCAGCCTCCCAGAATCACACAAAGGAGATTGAAGCATGGGAAGTGCCCCAGGAGACCTGCCAAAGGAGCGGGTCCAAGGTTTCAGTTCTGTACTGGGCTGCAAGGTTATTCCTTTGGCAGTTTCTTCCCCAGATATGGTAACTTGATGGAGAGGGAGTGAAGCCCCTTTATTCTAAGTGGAGTAGGTTGCCACACAACCCTTGTATTAATTCTTTTCCAAGAAAAGAGCCCTGTACAACAGCTGGTGCAGTGGTTAGATCATAAGCTGTCACTGAGCACTTCAAAGCAGGACATGTCAACATGGTTCAAACAGCACTAGCCTGTGTTTCAGGGATTCTGACCATGGTCCATGGAATAGAGTCCCTATTGAGCCATGACAGAACTAGCTGCACCCAGCATGCCATTCCTGACCACTTGTTGCGACTGGTGCACCAGCTCTGCTTTTAGCTGAACCAGAATGACTTTGTCACCATTATCCCTGCTCTGTTAACCACCAGATTGAATTCTTGTAATGCACTATGTGTTGGGCTGCCTTTGAGGACAGTCCCAAAGCTTCAGCTGGTGCAGAATACAGCAGGTCGTCTGCTGATTGCTGCTTCTGCCTGGCCATCAGAGGTAAAGGGGGTGGGGGAAGCCTGAAGGCTGTCTTCACAGTGGTCCCTACAGTATGGGATGCCTTCCCTCCAGAGGTTTCCCAGGACCCTATTCTCTTGGAGTACTGGCACCTGACCATCCACCTCACCCGTGTGTTTTGCTGACCCCCCCCCACTAGGATGGCACCCCCCCAGGATGTCTGTGCACCCCTCTTTTTTATGGTGAGAAAGAGTCAGCATGGCTTTTGCAGAGGCAAATCCTGTCTTACAAACTTACTAGAGTTCTTTGAAGGTGTAAACAGGCATGTGGATAAGGGGGAACCAGTGGACATTGTCTACTTGGACTTCCAAAAGGCTTTTGACAAAGTTCCTCACCAGAGACTGTTGAGAAAACTCAGCAATCAAGGAATAAGAGGGAAAGTCCTTCTATGGATTAAAAACTGGTTGAGAAACAGGAAGCAAAGAGTGGGTGTAAATGGGAAATTCTCACAATGGAGAGATGTAGGGAGTGGTGTCCCCCAAAGATCCATTTTGGGACCAGTGATTTTTAACTTATTCATAAATGACCTGGAAGTAGGGGTGGGTAGCGTGGTGGCCAAGTTTGCAGATGATACCAAATTATGTAGGGTGGTGAGAACCACAAAGGATTGCAAAGAGCTCCAAGTGGATTTTGATAAATTAGGTGAGTGGGCTAAGAAATGGCAAATGCAGTTCAATGTAGCAAAATGTAAAGTGATGCACATAGGGGCAAAAAATCCAAACTTCACATACACGCTACAAGGGTCAGTGCTATCAGCCTTGGAGTACTGTGTCCAGTTCTGGTCGCCACATCTCAAAAAGGATATTGAGGAGATAGAAAAAGTGCAGAGAAGGGCAACAAGGATGATTGAGGGACTGGAGCACCTTCCCTATGAGGAGAGGCTGCAGCGTTTAGGACTCTTTAGTTTGGAGAGGAGACGTCTGAGGGGGGATATGATTGAAGTCTATAAAATTATGCATGGGGTAGAAAATGTTGACAGAGAGAAATTTTTCTCTCTTTATCACAATACTAGAACCAGGGGGCATTCATTGAAAATGCTGGGGGGAAGAATTAGGACTAATAAAAGGAAACACTTCTTCACACAACGCGTGATTGGTGTTTGGAATATGCTGCCACAGGAGGTGGTGATGGCCACTAACCTGGATAGCTTTAAAAGGGGCTTGGACAGATTTATGGAGGAGAAGTTGATTTATGGCTACCAATCTTGAACTTTTTGATCTGAGATTGCAAATGCCTTAACAGACCAGGTGATCGGGAGCAGCAGCCGCAGAAGGCCGTTCCTTTCACATCCTGTGAGCTCCCAAAGGCACCTGGTGGGCCACTGCGAGTAGCAGAGAGCTGGACTAGATGGAGTCTGGTCTGATCCAGCTGGCTTGTTCTTATGTTCTTATGTTCTTATGGGTGGGAGGGGTAGGTCTGAGTTTTTAGAATGGGGTTTAATTGTGTTTTTAGAATGGGATTTTATTGTGTTTTTACTGTCATGATTTTAATGTTGCATGTTTTCTTTTAACCTCACCATGAGACTGTGCTAAAGGGTCAGTAAGAAATGTAAATAGAAATAGAAAGTTGTTCAAGCAGACCTGGGCATGACTACTGGCATTCCCCCACATACTCTAATGAGTTTGTTTCCCACCCTGCCTCCCGGAGTAAAGCACTGAACCCAGACAGCCCTTCCAAGTTCCATCTGTGATTCCACCCCACTTAGGTGCATGCCATACCAAGGATGGCACAGTCCATCTCCCCATGGCCCCTGGGAGGTCACAGCAGACTGCTCAAGAAAAGTTAACTTTAAAAGTGCAGGTTTGTCTGATGCAAAGCATTATTAAATTCAGAGTGAGGCATGAAGGATTAGGAACAGGAGAAGCCACCTGATTGGCTATGGCATCCTGTACTCTGATTGGCCTGATGGTTAGATGATGCAGAGGGGGAGGAGTTCAACTTCCAGAGAGAACATTGGAAAAGACTTTGGATTTTAGAGTTCCTGGTGTTAAAAGCTATCATGCCTCAACTAAGTTTTAAAGCATAACATCTCTGAGATTAGTAGTTCAGTCAAAGTGTGTGATGGGTTCTATTAATTAGCCTGCGAGCTGTGGTGAAAGCAAAAACATACACAGACTGAGTGAACTGGTGAAAAGGATTTATCAAGAGATCAAGCTGAAGAACCATATATACCAGTGAGGAATTTGTTCCAAGTGAGGGAAGAATTCCAGCATCCCAGTTAGTTTGGGGCATTGGGTTTTGCTTTGTGTTTCCTCGTAGAGGAAGCTGAGCAGTGATGCCATTATTAGACCAGAGACTGGCTATTGCACCACAGACAGCCCTTAGGATTGAACTGTCAGGATGTGAAAATGAAGGGATATCATTATAAGATCAATTTATATGCAGACATTGCTGTCATATTTTTAATTGACCCACTGGAATCTGAAGAGGGTGAAAACAAATGCTCTATAATTATGGGCCAGTATCTGTTATAATCTTATGAACTGCTTTTCAAGGTTAATAAAAAAGACTTTGGGGCAGGCACACTACACAGCCAAATTAAATTGTGAAAAATTAAACTGGAGATAATATCTCGACAGATAATAAAGATATCTTCAAATATAATTTGATTATGTGTATTTCTGAAATTAACACAAAAATAGATACCTGAGCAAAATATCTCATTTCAAAGCAGAATTAACATTACACAAGTGTTTATACTTCCAAAGATAATATTCATTAATGCCCCAGTTTTAATGCAAGTTAAGAACTGGGACAATTTTTGAACAGCTTTATTTGGCATAATAAGAAAGCAAGAATAAGTCTGACTACTACACAGGATTAATGGCATAGGAGAGGTTTAGGCTATCCTGATGTCACTTTTTATTACCACAAAAATTTGACTATGTTGGTTAATCAAATGGATATCACTGAAAAAGAACTCTTTTTAATCCATATTAAGCAAACACATGTTAAAACTACATCAAGTGTTGGCTTATAAAAACTAAATCTTCATTTCCTCTTCCTATGACAATGTCTCAATCAGATCACATACTTTTTTTCTTTTATTCTAATTAACTTTGAGAAATTTGTGCACTTTCCATCTCTACTGTCCAGCACTATACTAAGTGAAACTAGCAAAGTTTGAACAAAGATAGAAATTTTCTGTATCTTTGTTTAGTTTGGGAGTTTTGTTTTGCTGTTTGGCTTTGATGGGATGGTGGTGGCTTAGTGGTCAAAAGTAGCGGACTCTAATCTGGAGAACTGGGTTTGATCCCCCTCTCCTCCACATAAGCAGCAAACTCTAATCTGGAAAGCCAGGTTTGATTATTTGCTCCTGCACATGAAACCTGCTGGGTGACCCTGGGCTAGTCACAGTTCTCTCAGAACTCTTTCAGCCCACCTACCTCACAAGATGTCTATGGAGAGGGGAAGAGAAAATTATTGTAAGCAGATTTGATACTCCTTAAAGGAAGTTAAAAGAGGGGTATAAAAACCAACTCTTCTTCTTCATTTGGGTTTTTATTTTCTGTTTTGAATTCTTTGTTTGAATTGTTTTAATGTCACTATTTAATTTGTTTGTAACTTTGAGTGCTCTGGGGATAGATAATAGCTTGTATAATTTATCTCAAGGAGCTTGGAGGCTATTCTCTGTGTACCTTAGAACTGATAAATTCAGGGGGGAAATCAAGAGGAGTTTGTCTCATCTTAAAAACTCAGGCCATTCCATTCCAGCATAAAATTTGGGGGGTTCTTGTCCATGGAGGGTTATGATTGAATATATATATTTTTGTCCTTAAGGTGCTACAAAATTTCTGTTTACTTTTGCTGCTAGAGACCAGCATGGCTACTTCTGTGGAATTAAAGTCAAACAAAGTACACATGAGATGATCAGAATGTAGGTAATGGAATCGTATTCCCTGTCCATGAAAAGCCAACACCTTAGAAAAAAGGTCTAAATGCCACTATGAGCCCCTAAAAGGCACCTTACACTAAGAACATGGCTAAACTGTTTAAGAAAAAAGTAACAAGAGAGCATAACAGATTATTAATGCTACACCTCTGATATTAGTTATCCCTAATGCAATCTGTGAACTGTATTAAATCAACTGTATATTTGCAAAGCCACTGTGCAATTGTGGATATTGAGTTTGGTGATTCTGCAATAAAGCAGTATTGGCAGTAGATTTCAGTTTCTTAATATTTGGCCAGTTTTGTTAGTAAATTTACAGATTGTTTATCCAGAAAGTTAATTATTTGTTCTTTTAAAGAACTTTATTGCTCTAAGGAACAGACTGCATTGAAAGAAAACACTATTTGCTGCTCAGGGCACAGTATGTAATTCTATCTGTGTTCTGTCATCTCGCTTTCCTTGCACAGAGAAACTGACTTGCAGTTATAGCTCATCAAAACTATCTACATTATCTAGTTACAAGCATGAATACAGTCTCTCTGACAAAATGTTAATTTTTTCAGCATAACTTCAGAAGGCATTTGAGTACCAACATTTTCCCCTGAATTATGTATTTCAACCATATCATAGACATGTCTACTTAGGAATAAGTTTCACAGATTTCAGTCATCATTACTTCCGTACTTTTGCCAAAATAATTTCATTATATTCTCATGTGCCTTTATTACATTCTGATTTGGCAAGATCTCACTGTTCATCAGAAAAAAACTGCCCAAACCAGGTCTTCTGTTTAGTATAGAGCCACTGTTTCTCAAATTAATTTTCCTCTTTGGAGTTTTCAAAAAAATAAGTATTTTAGTATGTAAATTATAACAGTCATGACAGTAATTTATAATACATCCATTTCAAATATTTTATCCTGCTGCTTCCTTTATTTAAAACCTCCAACTTAAAAATAAGATCGTATAATATCAAAATATAGAACAAAACTATTAATTACTACATAAAAGTGATTTCCTATCCTTTTTGACTCGGGGTAACCCCAACTAAATTCTATCTGAGACTAGAAGTGCTAGAGGATGCTATCATTGTCAGGGTCACTGACAGTGGGTACAAAATTGCAGGGACATTCGTCCTCCTTTAGGATCAAGGATGCTAAGCAAGGTGCTGCTAGGTGATAATCACGGCATATCAGCTCAAACCAAGCATGAATATTAGGGGAGGCCTAAAGAAAATCTGCCTTAGGGGCTTGTAGTGAATCTCAGCAAGTTTGGTCTCACATCATTTGGGGGTAGAGTGATAGGAATACACCAAACAGCTCCTGATGGATCAGTACCATGGTCAGGGTACAACAGAAACCATGCTGTCTGAGGGATGATTTGAACTTTCTGAAGGGTGCCACAGAATCTATTTCCCATAGCTTTTCAGAATCACATATATCTCACATATCAATTTCTTCTGAGCAAAGCACAAAGTTCTTCTCCCCATTATACTTTGGGATTACCCCTCAGAAATCTTGCCCTGCTATCTACTTGGAACAACTTGAATGAGTGAGGTTGTGGCCCTTACACTAATGTCACCTTGCAAACCGCGTGATTTTTGCATGGGAAGGAATCATCAGCATACTAATGTGGTTATTTGAAGAAGGCACAGGAAAGCGACCTTTACCCCAGTATTGGTAAGTGGGAAATCCATAGTGTTGATCTGGTGTGGGACAGGATTGGCAGGACCTAATCTGGCACTTCTCTACAAACTACTAACTACTGCTAACACCATGAGTGTTACTACAGTTCTCACAGTATTCATTTGTTGGATGGGAATGGATAACATTTCTGTATTGCTTCACACTGCCAATATTTCTTTTTCCTGGACTAAAAAAAAATCACAGACCTATAAAATATCTGGCTAGGTAGTACTTGATAGAAATCTCAATCAACTCTAATCTGATAATAGAGACTCTGACAACATGATTATGGGGTTTATAGAGTTCTTAGATTTTTACAAATTCTGATATTTCTTATAAAGAATATCTCACTCATTCATGAATGCACCATCCAGCATTTCCAGTCAGTCAAATATGAGGCAAGATCTATCTTCTCAGAGAATGACTGCATACTCAGTATAACCTACCCAGAGGAAACAGAAAAGACCCTTATGGATGCCATAACCATCAGGGCCATGCTGAAACAAGTCTCATGCAAGTGTTGAAGTTTTCAGCTGGCTATTTGGGCCTTCACTTGTTAAGCAACCACATGCTGGCACTACAGCCAAAGAGATTTGATCAGTTTGTTAGTATTTAAGGCATCAATGTTAATGTTAATCCAGCTTCAGTGTTATTAGTTTCACAATTTTTCACAAAATGCATGATGGCTGACTACAAAGGGTTATTTTTCCTTTTTTAAACAAAAAACAAAAACAAAGCTTACCTCTTCCTAATAATAAAGTCCCCCATCCAAACAACTTGTGCATTAGCCATCCTGGAATGCTTCAGCATCTGCATGGCTTCCCCTTTCCAGTTGGAAAACTATGCAGACCCATTTCTAATTTAATGATATTGCAGAAGTTCTGCACAAACATAAAATATTCAGTTTTTATTCTATTCATGTATAAATGCTTTAAAGAAAGTGGAACATTTCATGTCCTTTAAACTGAGAGCTGAGAGAAACCATTTATACCTATAACCATGAGATTTGTAGTGGGCAGGTGGACTCTAATCTGGAGGAGTGGGAATTCTTCACTTCTCCACATGAGCAGCAGAATCTTATCTGGTGAATTAGATTGCTTCCCCCCTCCTACACATGAAGTCTGCTGGGTGACCCTAAGCTAGTCATAGTTCTCTAAGAACTCTCTCAGTCTCACCTACCTGACAAGATGTCTTGTTGTGGGGAGAGGAAGGGAAGAAACTTGCAAGCCCCTTTGAATCTCCTTAAAGGAGAGGGGGTGGTGGTAATAAATCCAAAACTCTTCTTTTAGAGGAAAAACATTTGTGATCAGGAATTCCCAAGGATCTAACACATGCACTAAATGCTGTGGTGGAAATTAAATGCCATAATTCATGTTGTTATCATTCAGTAAACTAACAGACCTGCATTAAGATCATAGTAATTATAGTAATATAATTTTGCTTAGTCTGTAATTTTATATGGATTTTCCTTAAAAATTAACATTTCATTAAAATGTTCCAACATACTTATGACTCAGCATCTGTGATTCAGAAGTTCTCAGGCCATTTAACAAAGGGCATCAACCTATGCATCAGATTAATAAATGGTCGGGAGACAGAGTAGGAAGGCTTGAGCTAATTTGATGTTGCTTTATTAAAGTTTCCTACCCTTCATACATAACTTTTGTCTAACTTGAATAATACTAATTCCTGAATTCCCAGTTAAAATAATATTCAAGTTTGTTTTTACTACTGGGAGCTAGGATGGATGTTGTGGCTTAATTTTGTGTAAACAGTAGGTGTAGTAACATACTCAAGCAGCCATCAAGGTAAGTTTCTGCTTCACAAGTTTTCGTTTGTCCTGTGTGTCCCGAGAGTCCTGGACCAGTGCAGAACATTGTAGTTATGGCTTCCTTGTGATTAAGATGAATAAAGCTGATTTGTTTTTAAAGACCAATGTGTTCCTGCATCCATGATACAAATGTTTGTGTGAAATGGGTTGTAAAAATATAAATAACCACAATTTCCTTGTCATTAGGTGCATTTTCTTTTCACTAACCATGGAAATTATCACAGTTGGATCTGTGTGCATGGTCTAGGTTGTGTTGCTCATGATAACAGCATGCCCAGTTCCAGGACAGTATCAGCTTCCTTTGTGATCCAGCACAGTGTGAGCCAGTTACGTTACAGAGATCTGAGTTCTGAATTTATGCCTGCATCTCATCCAAGTAGCTTGAAGTAGCTGACAGTGCTCACCCTCTGTTTCCCCTCTGTATAATGGGAACACTAGTACAGTAGTTATCATCATCGCCATTCACCTAGTATCTGCACAACACTTTTAGAATGTTTGAATTCCTTCACAGACAATATTACATTTATTTCATTTTACAGAAAATGTTCTAATAGGCTTTAAAAATAAATAATTTCAATTAATTTTCTCATGTTGACAATTCTTACAAAACCCCTGTAAGGCAGGTCAGCAGTGTTATCTCAACAGTACAATAATACAAAATTCATGACATTTGCCACAAAGTATGAGGATAATTTAAATAAATTTCCCTTTAAAGTTTTTTTTATAGAGTTTAGCCTTATCAATGGCAATTATCCATGGCAGCTCAATGGATTGCTCAGGGATTACTGGAAGGTAGATTATTGTCCTGCTGGTGGATTGGTCGTTACAAGAAATAATATGTAGAGTTAAAATTAATCAAAATCTTAGCTAAACAAGCTCTATTCATTAATGTAGTTACTATAATTAACCTAAAAAAGAAAATTTAACAACATTTAAAATAAGGAAGGAAGGTTATTTGTTAAATTCTTTATATATTGTTTCAGTTCCAAATGGCAGGCTGTGGAGAGGAGGAGAGAGTAACTGAGCAGGTATAGGACTGTCATGATTGTCATCCAAACAGTACTTTGAGACACTCTCAAAGTATAAAATTATCATGGTGTTCCCAATGGTTAAAGCTATCACCAGTCTTTGCTTCAGTTCTTGATTAATGAAGAAGCAAGCCTTTATTGGCATAGAAGTTCTTGATTAATGAGGACTTTCTGATTCTGACTTTCTGATTTTATATAATAATAAAGCCTGTTCATGTAACCTGTTTTTTTAAAAAAAATCTGGAGCTGTGTTCATTGCTAGGCAATTATCTCAAGCTAAACTTTGCTTATATCTTCTAACTGGCAAACAGGATTGGAGAGGCTGGGGAGTGTGTTAAGTAGGATTGTGGAAAACAGAGGAAAACATTTTGCTTACACTAGCTGGCAGGCAGACAAGACTATGTAGGCAGAGAATGGAATTGAGGCAGACCCAGGTTAACAACTCACCTGCTTTACAGAGAGGAAAGAGGTGAAAATGGTCCTAATGTACTTTAGTAGACAAAGAATTAATTATCAAGGAACCTCACAGTTTTAACTGTAATTAGGTGATTTATTGAAATACAGAGAAGTGTACAAGGATGTATAGGAAGAAGGTAGCAAAGGAATACTAATACTCGGTTACATGGAAGTACAGTTGAATTGGGTCTACAGCTTGGTTTCCATCTCCATAAATACTCTCCTACCAATTCTAACAAAGTTAAGTGACTAAATTATTCTAGACCGTGGGTTTCCTCACTTTTGTTCTCTGTTATTTTAACTCACCAACTCATAATTACAATGTAGTCATTATATAAATACAAAGCCCATCCATGAAGTATATGTGGCCTAATAGCAATATTATCTGGAGAGTCTGAATTCAAACAGTCTGAATTCAAATGAGTTGACATTCCATGGGAATGTCAACTCAATGCATGGCAGCTGTGAAAAAGGCAAACTCTATGCTGGGGATCATTAGGAAAGGAGTTGATAATAAAACTGCAAGGATTGTCATGCCCTTATATAAAGCAGTGGTGCGACCGCACTTGGAGTACTGTGTTCAGTTCTGGTCGCCACATCTCAAAAAGGATATTGAAGAGATAGAAAAAGTGCAGAGAAGGGCAACAAGGATGATTGAAGGATTGGAGCACTTTCTTTATGAGGAGAGGCTGCAGCGTTTGGGACTCTTTAGTTTGGAGAGGAGACGTCTGAGGGGGGATATGATTGAAGTCTATAAAATTATGCATGGGGTAGAAAATGTTGACAGAGAGAAATTTTTCTCTCTTTCTCACAATACTAGAACCAGGAGGCATTCATTGAAAATGCTGGGGGGAAGAATTAGGACTAATAAAAGGAAACACTTCTTCACGCAACGCGTGATTGGTGTTTGGAATATGCTGCCACAGGAGGTGGTGATGGCCACTAACCTGGATAGCTTTAAAAAGGGCTTGGACAGATTTATGGAGGAGAAGTCAATTTATGGCTACCAATCTTGATCCTCCTTGATATCAGATTGCAAATGCCTTAGCAGACCAGGTGCTCAGGAGCAGCAGCAGCAGCAGAAGGCCATTGCTTTCACATCCTACATGTGAGCTCCCAAAGGCACCTGGTGGGCCACTGCGAGTAGCAGAATGCTGGACTAGATGGACTCTGGTCTGATCCAGCAGGCTAGTTCTTATGTTCTTATGTTCTTAAACTCCTTCTCCACAGATTCCCAGTTACTTGTCCAAGGTTACACAATCTCTCACCCTCAGTTTTTCATCTGATTAAAAAGATATTAAGTTCTATTATGCATTCTTATTGAGTAGGAAAATGTGATACTTCAAAAGCATTATGTATGAATGTATTCATTTATTAATTTTATTAAATTTCTATACCACCCCTCCCCTTTTGGGTTCGGGGCAGTTCACAACAAATAATATACATAAAGAACAATATATAATTCAATAAAATTATAAAAGTATAAATATTATAAATTCAATGTAAAATCTATATATGGTGAAAACCATATGTAAAATTGCGGTCAGCGTATGAACTGTTAACTGCTAAACTACAAAACAATGTATCAACACAGGTTTTGTTTCTCAGTGATATATGCTTGAAAGATTAGACAATTTGGTGAATTTCAGAGCTCTTTGTTTACTGTCTACTATGATTCACTTGTTGGTGATTCTATTTCCTAGTTAATGAATTCATCCATGGTACATTCCATGTCTCTAAAGACAAGTTATAAGAAACAATGGGTTGAAAGTTCCATATGTTTAAGGTACAAAGATAGGCTAAAGTGATTTCAATTGAAAAGTCAGTGGACTTGTTTGAGCTGAAATCCAAGCTTGAATATATTCTTTTTCCTTTTTCAAAGTATATTAAACTTTCTTCATCATGTATTGTCAGCCAGCACAGATGTCTTTTGTTACTGTCCTTATTAATCTTTTATTAATTGTGTACCACACAGCCCCATCCAAAGTGGGTGTGTGTGTGAAAGGGCTCTAGGGAGTGATGTGGCTTTGCATCAGCACATTTGCCCTCTCCAGAGCACTTACTCCAACGGAGTGGCAGATGCATCGGTGGTCACATGTCCCACAGACCCTTCACGAAACCTGGGAGTTCAGGCTGCAGTGAGGTTGTGCTGGTGTCCCGTTTGAATGCCAGCAGTGGGGACATTAATCAACTCCCTTTAGGGTTTAGGACTGATTGTGTGGTGCACTGGCTCTCAAATGTACACCACTCTTTGGGCAGCATTTGTCCTTTAAACCCTATAGGGCTTTCTCATGGAAGGCGAGTTTCAGGGCTTTCCCTGTGCCTCCATAATGCCCTGGGGTGGCAGTGGGGTGGTGCCACATCTGAGCCATGCCCCACTGCTTCCGAGTTTGGATGGGGCTGTAGACACTTTATCAACTTTGCCAACTAGCAGAGTTTTGCCAAGAATAAGAGCTGAAAGCACCAAGTCAGGTGCAGAATGAGACAGGGTTGAGTTCCCTAGCCTGTGTTCTCCAGTTTTGTTTAAAAACATATTTTCCCCCTCTGTGTTTCTTTAATCTCTCTTTACACATTTTGTATGGTTTGATAATAGGATACAGGATGTTTATTTTTAGGAGATGAAGTCTTAGCTCCTACCCATCTCCAAGTAAATAAACAGATAAATAAATGCCCCACCATTTGCAGGGAAAGTGGAATGCTAGCTACTGGCGGGGGGGGGGGGGTGTCAACATTTGACTTTATTCCTTCCCATCTTCACGTCTATGCCTGTCCACCTGTGAATACAAGCAAACTATTTTTCCTTGCAACTGTATTTACTGTGGGCGAGCTGGCATCATTTTTTGCAGGGTAGACAAGCCATAACTCCTGTGCTTCTATCTTTCCCTGCCCCCGCCCCCCTTCTACCAGGCTGTTTGCCAGTGAATATAAGCCCAAAGCATGCTTGTTAAGCTTGCATACAGCACAGGAAGAATACCTTTTGCCTAACACTCAACTAGCTTCTAAGGAATGGGTCTTTGCCTCAGAATTTAAAACTGCTCTTAGAAGAGTAACAAGCAGCAGGTTATAGACTGAGGTCAACTTCTTCTATGTTTGTAGAAACTATGGATATATTTACCAACCCTAATAGAGTTGACAAGGAGTCTGTACTTCCTGGTACTGGGGATTTAAGGAGTGATGACACTTTGGCCACCAAGGACAATCTGGAGGACCCAGTTCAAAAAGAGCCTTGTAGGCTGGATTTATCTATTGTGCCAGGGAGTCTCTCACATAACTGTGATAATGATCCTGAGGGAAACCCCCCCCCCCCTGGCACTTATTCATCAACAGAATCCTAAGAGTTTAACCTTCTTCAGTACCCAGAATACTCTTGGGGCTCCACGAAATGGATGTGTATTTCTTGATCAGGAAGGCTCATTGGATTGACTGATAGCATTGAACTGATGCCAGAGGCCCCAGTCTGGCCCTGCATCCCCATTAACACTTCTTTAATGGAATGTGGCTGACTGGACCAATATGGCAAAAAAAATGGACTTTATAAACATTCTTCGTAATTTTGATAATATTTGTCTCCAGGAAACATGGGTCTATTCAATTATATTTCTCCTGAACTATGCAATGTTTCATCTGCCAAATAGGACGCTTTCAGGCAGGCTTGGCAATCCTTTTAAAGACCTCATTTGGAATCACTGCCAATCTCCTACCGCATTGTGACTCCATTGCCGGCAGTCATTTTTACATGGAACTCTCAAATTCTAATTCTGGTCAATGTCTATCTACCTCTGCGATCAAGAATTGAAGAAATTGACTCACAATGGGCCAAGCTTTTTGAATATATTGTCAATCTCAATTTTCAGTATCCTTTAGCTAATCTGATTCTTGCTGGTGATTGGAATGCCGGAATAGGTGGCTATGAAGGTTCCTTCCAGTCTTTGCTCAGTCTAGACACTGATACTTTGCCTCAGCACTTTGTACTCACTAGACGTTCAAGGGATACTTCTATTAACACAGCTGGTGCCTTCCTGGCGAAATTATGTTTACAATATAATCTAATTAATTCAAATGAGATAATTAGATTTGCACATGCCAGTGATTATACCTTTCTTTCTCCTAGAGCAGGGGTAGGGAACCTGCGGCTCTCCAGATGTTCAGGAACTACAATTCCCATCAGCCTCTGTCAGCATGGCCAATTGGCCATGCTAGTAGGGGCTGATGGGAATTGTAGTTCCTGAACATCTGGAGAGCCGCAGGTTCCCTACCCCTGTCCTAGAGGCAATAGTACTCCTGATCACCTGTTGGTTTCCCATTCACTGTTTGATTCAGTTAAAAACTTTCAAATAGGTTTCCATATTTGGGGTGACCATATGCCACTTGAGTTGCATATTAACATAGACAAAATCTCTTTATTAGTAATCTTTCCAACTTTGTTAAAATCTCCAGATTATTCTGGAAGCAGTAATTAGAAAACCACTTATGTGAACTCTTAGCTACTTCAAACCTTACTGACCTAAAGGATCTTTATTTATCTTCAACCACTCCATCTAGGCTTTTTAAAATGGTTATGAGAATTTAACAATTATTGGTTTTGCTGCTAAACAACCTTCAGCTCACCCTGTTCAAGTGAATACTGCAATTAACACAGCATTTGACCCTGAGTGTAGAATAATTAAAACTCATCTATTTATCTTAGCAATACTACATTTAAGCTCCCTAGCACATATTTTACTTTAAGGAACTCTCTGTTCTGCAAAATTTGAAACATCCAACAGAGATCAATTCAATCAGACTTGGAGTCTCTCCAAGCTAAGAAACAAAACTCTAGAGAATTTTGGTCTATTATTGTCAAGCTCATCCCCCAATTTATATCTATCCCCAGTTGTGGTATGGTCACTTTTGTAAACTCTTACAAGGTCCAGTGGGGAGTGCTAAAACTGTTGATTTCTCTGAGTTGCTTTCCACTCCGTCTTGGCCTCCAGTTTTGGAGTCAGACTGCTTATTGAGTAGTTAAAATCTAACAAGTCTCCTGGTCCTGATCAGGCGCCACCTGAACTATACAAAATATTTGCAGATTGGTGGTCTCCTATTTTGGCCAAGCTGTTTACCCTGGTAAATAACACAGGTGTTTTGCCTAGTTCTTGGACCAACACAATTATTACTCCAGTCTTCAAGGAAGGAGACCTCTATTCTCCATCTAAATACAGGCCAATCAGCTTGCTGTCAATTGCTGGGAAGCTGTACTCAAAATATTTGTTAAACAGGTTGGTTAGAAAGTTAGAAACAAATAAGATCCTGGAACCCAAGCAAATAGGATTTAGGAAAGGTTATTTGACTCTCGATCATTGTATGTTCATAAACCTTTTACTCCCAAAATATGAAATAAGAGGGCACACCAAATTGTACTTTGCTTTTCTCGACTTAAAAGAAGCATTCAATTCTATCAACAGAGATAGGTTATGGTTCAAACTGGATTCCTTAGGATTGGACAAAAGACTCCTCTTTCTTATAAAGAGGTTGCACCATGAAACAACTTGCCAAATAAAATGCCCAATGTCAGGCACACTTACCCCAAAATTTTCCATCACTAAAGGGGTGAAACAGGGTTATGTCTTAGCACCAACCCTGTTTAATCTATTCTTGAACAATTTGGCCCCAACTCTGAAGGATATTAACTCACATTCTCCAGTTGTTGGTAAATTACCTGTGCCAAATCTACTTTACGCAGACTTTTGTCTAGAACCAGAGTTGGACTCAAACGTTTGCTTACTAAATGTTGTGCATAATCAAGACGTTTGGCCAAGTGTGCTGTCATCACCAATGTTGTAACCAGTGGTGGGATTCAGCAGGTTCGCACCGCTTCAGCAGAACCGGTTGTTAAAATGATGCTTGTAAACAACCAGTTGTTCTATTATTTGAATGCCACCACCGGAATTGGTTGTTAAATTATATGAATCCCACCACTGGTTGTAACCAGTGGAATCACAGCAGTCAGCACCACTTTTTTTCTTTACACATACTCTACATCAATATAATGCTTGATTAAATTTGTTTTATTGTGAAGGAGGAGGAAAAGCTACTTTAAAAATTGTGAACCCCAGCCATCCCAAGGCGGGTGGGTGGGGGGAGGTTAGCTGGTTGGTTGGTGCAAACAAGAGTATAGCACAGGGGTGTAACGAGGCAGCCCTGAGCAAACTGTAGCCCTGGGCAAAACCTGAGTTGGATGCCCCCCACATGGGCGGCCACTCCACCACGATCAAAAATTTTTTGCACCAGGACATTGGTGCCTGCAGGGGGTGCATTTTTAGACATATCAACATCAATATTTCAGCATATCATCAGGAGACTGTCCTTATGCTACCCCCCCAAGTTTGGTGAGGTTTAGTTCAGGGAGTCCAAAGTTATGGACTCCCAAAGGGGGTGCCCCATCTCCCATTGTTTCCAATGGGAGCTAATAGGAGATGGGGGCTACAGTTTTGAGGGTCCATAACTTTGGGCCCCCTGAACCAAACTGCCTGGGGGGTATCATCAGGACAGTCTCCTGATGAGACCCTGAAAGTTTTGAGACTGTGCCTTCAGAAATGTCCCCCTCCCATTCTGCAACCCCCATGGATAGCAATACAGAAAACTCAATGCAGAACAAAGATTCTTGGGCAAATTTCTAGGATATTCCTGCAGGGGGCGCATTTTTGGATGTATCGGCACCAGAATTTCAGGGGTGTTATCATCTGGAACCAGTCGCTTATGGTACACCTCCAAGTTTGGTGCAGTTTGGTTTAGGGGTCCAAAGTTATGGACACCTCAAAAGGAAGTGCCTCCCCATCCCCCCCATTCTTTGCTAAGGAGATGGGGGGCTACCCTTTAAGGGCTGGGTCCATAACTTTGGACCCCCCCTAAGCCAAACTTGCACTAAACTTGGGGTGCCATCATCTCCAGATGATACCCTGAGGGAAATCTTTTGGGTGCCCGATACGTCCAAAAAAATGCATCCCCCTGCAGGAACATCCTGGAAATTTGGCCAAGAATCTTTGTTCTGCATTGAGTTTTCTGCATTGCTGTCAATGGGGGGTTTGCAGGCTGTGGGGGCACATTTCTGAAGGCACAAGTCTCAAAACTTTCAGGGATTCTCAACATCAGGAGCACTGCCTCTCAAAGATGTCACCCCCCAACTTTGCGTGCAAGTTTGGTTCTGGGGAGACCCAAAGTTATGGACCCCCAAATCTGTAGCCCCTATCTCCTAATAATAGCTCCCCATTGGAAACAATGGGGGGGATAGGGCATTCCTCTCCCCTTTGGGAGTCCATAACTTTGGACTCCCTGAACCAAACCTCACCAAACCTGGGGGGTAGCATAAGGGCAGTCTCCTGATGATACACTGAAATTTTGGTGCTGCTAGCCCGGGGTAGGGAGCCTGCGGCTCTCCAGATGTTCAGGAACTACAATTCCCATCAGCCCCTACCAGCATGGCCAATTGGCCATGCTGACAGAGGCTGATGGGAATTGTAGTTCCTGAACATCTGGAGAGCCGCAGGTTCCCTACCCCTGTGCTAGCCTAAAAACTGCGCCCCCTGAAGGCCAAAAATGGAAAACCACTAAAATACCCATAAACGAACCCAGCATTTTGATGCCCCCCACAAGGTGATGCACCTTGCCCAATGGGCATTACACCAGTGGTATAGCAGTCTTCATGCAGACCACAGGAAAGCTGGCTGTGCTTAGATCACCACCATAAGAAGGGGGAGTTTGCTCTGTAAAACCCAGGGCATTAACAACCAAACCCAGGGCATTAACAACCAAAGTACAAGATTGTTCTCAATTCAGCAGTGTTCCCTGTCACTGCTACCTCCAACAATCCCCACCCCCATACTTTCCAAACTCTGTCGACATGCCAGAGCAATAATCATGATAGTGGTGCCCTCCTATAGAGATACACTGCTGAAGTGATATATTGCTACAAAAACTGCATTTAAAAAAGGGTTGAAACATTTCCCAGGGCAGAGAGATGGGGAAAAGGCAAATGGTGTGGTTTGAAGTTGTAAGTCCTAATAATCAAAAAGGGAAAATGGGTGGGAGCAGCGTAAAACAAACATTATGCACAAAAAATAAAGGTGACTCAGTGGTGGTTTAAAAAAAGAATTGGGATAAAAGTAGTCCTGAAAGAACTGGCGGGTGGGGGGGCGGGGAAGGGACAGAAAAAATGAAGTGGAAACTAAAAACACAAGAAAACTTTTGAACACCAGGGAATAAATCAAGACAGTATATTGTTGGTACAGATCCAATGGAAAAAAAAAACCTGGGGAGAAAACTCCTTAATTTCTTTATAAAATATATGCCTCACCTTTGCTCAAATACAAATCTCAAAGAGGCTTACAAGTTAAGATACACACCTCGGCGGAGATCTGACAGATCCTGCATGTTAAGCTGAGCTTATAAAAATTGATTAGAAAGCAGTAGCTCATAGCATTTTCACAGAAGCATAGGTAATAGTAGGACAGATCCCACACAATATATATTTAAACTCACATCACTTTTTTAAAATGTGCAAGTGATGGTATGTACATTGCTGGGGGAAATAGCTTAAGGGCTCATTGGAATGTACATGCAAAAATGTCCAAGTAATACAGACCATACATGTGCACAAAGTATTACCTGCTAGAGAGGTAAACAGGTCTCCCTTGTTCATTTATTAACCCTGTAGAATTTTGGATTGCCGTTTACTAAAATAGAGGCTGCCATTTATAGCTATTGTGTTTTAAAGTACCTGGACCTTTTTATTTATGGAATCCACATCAAAAAAAGAAAGAAATCTCAACCTGTTGAGATCACACTTTAGATTAAACAGTTTGTGGGATGAATTCTACTTATCTCAATTACAAAGGTTTTTTTACTAAATTTATGGAGGTGGGGGAAAAGTATAGTTTTCAGAGATATAAATTATTTAACTTTCCGTTATGAATCTGATCTTTAGGGAGGCAATTTTTTAATATTCACTGGTTACTGATAGCATAGAGATGCTGTAATTAACTAAAGTATTAAATATTAATTTTTCAGCACAGTAATGGTGCAGACATGATAAAATGATTATACTTTCATTTGGCGGGAGAAGGGAAGAGGAAGAAGGAGATTCCCTGAGAAAACGTGGGTTACTCTCACTCCATACATTTCCTGTCTTATTGAAGACTGTTTTATTTAGTTCTGCATTTGACTGATTTGATTTTTTAATTTATTGGCAGTCTTAGGCCATTCCGCATGGTCTAAATATCCTGGGTTGAGCAAGAGAAATACCCCATTCTGTACAACAATTTAGCACGGTTCCCGTTTGGGTTTGCCCCATGATATTTCCCTCCTCCCGGGGTATTCAAAAATCGCCAAATTGGCGATTCTTTTCCAAACTTCTGGGGTGAGCCCACTATTATGCAAACACCATGGGAGTAGAAACAGCTTATTTTTCCTGCCCAGCCATCTGATCTCCCTGCTCCTCCGCCGGCCCCCTTATCTCCCTCCCTGATGTTCACTCAAGCTGCCACTCAAAAACAACAACCAATCAGAATGTGGGGTATCAGGCATGCTCAGACATGCTTGCAATGTAAATACAGAAGTCCTGGGCTCATGCGAAAGAAATTGGAATATTTCCTCCCGATCTTTACTGGATTCCTTCACAAAATGGGCAGCCATGCAAAGGGAAAAACCAGGATAAAACAGACTCAGATTGTAAAAAACTGGCTGTAACTATGTATGATTGTGCCATGTGAAAACGGTCTTAATTCATTTTTAAATTGTGGCCTATTTGGTGTTTTTATAATTGTTGTTTTATTATTGTTGTTTGTAATTTTATCATTGTTTTATTTACAGTGTGATGTCACAGTGGGCAAACTGCTCAAAGAAAAAACACCAAGAAGCATTCAGTAAATATCAAATGTACGCAAAAAATAGGGTGTTTACTTCACTCAGGGTATGATATCATTACAAAGATCACCAAAGTGATTCTCTGGTATATGTCAAAACAATATTACAATCATGTAGTAAATATAATCATATGCAAACAATTCCTTGTAAACTGCGATCAGGTGGCGCTTGGAGGCAGAGTCAACAGTATAAAGCTCAAGCTGGTGATCCTCGATGTTCAGTTTGATTCTGACCACAGCAAGGCTTGGATCAAGCTCAAAGCCTGCAGTTTAGAGCTGGACCCAGGCAAACTGAGGCCATCTTCAAGCAGACTTACCCTACTCCCAAACTCCACAGGAAATTCTGGGGCAGGGCAAAGTTGAGAGGGGAGGCACAGCTCTGGAATGCACCCTCCAGGAAATGGCACTTGAGGCTCTAGCACCCCCACACCCTCTTTCTATGCCACTCCCTCCAGCCTTTGTTTGATTCTAAGAACAATGGCTATTGGTTAGGCTAAGAGAGAGTGAGTAGCACAAGGTCAGCCAGTGGCTTTCCATTAGACTTTCCAGGTCCTTTCCAGGTCCTTTCCAGGGAAGGAGGAGCAATGATGCTAGATGTAGCTTGGGAAACCCCTGAACATTTGGGGATGGAAGCTGGGGAGGACATGGACCTCAAAGGGATACAATACCATAGAGTCTGCCCTCCAAAGCAGCCATTTTCTCCAAGGGAACTGATCTCTGTAGTCTGGGGGTGAGGTGTAATTCTGGGAGATTCCCAGGTCCCACCTGGAAGCTGGCATCCCTAGTGGCCACGGCAGGCCATGTGGTTGCTGTATTATAAGTCTACAGCATTCCTCTCTCCATGTGAACTGTTTGAGTATGCATTTGCATGCCTTAGGGAGGAGTGTCCTCTTTGTACTCTTTACTGAGTGAAATAAATTAAAGAAGAGATATGCATATTATATAACTCAAGGCCCAATCAAGGGATATTCCCACTTGCTGACTGACATAATAAAAATAGTACAAGAATAAGGAACTGCATGATTGGTGTGGGGTTATGTAAAATAATCATTAACATTCTTTTGATTTTTGTGAAGAAAAGTTAATGCTATTAGGAATACAGATCTGGCCTAATTTCCCAACTGAAAATAATGAACCCTGGAGTATTTAAACTGCAGTTATAAAAACTACACATTTTGAAAAGCAAATTGCTTTTAAAAGAGGGAGAGAGTTCCTTTTAAAACGTCCAGCTGCATTAAAGTACAGAGTCAGAGGTCTTGAATCTTAACTGCTTTCCCACTGCTTTGACCACTGAAATTGCTTGTGGTGGGAATTCAGAGACCTTAGAGGGCAAATGTCTGCAGTGGACAGGTCTGCAGTGAGATGGGCATCAAGCAAGGCTGAATGGAAAATCTGGCAGACTCCAACAGAATATTGTAAAGGCATTTCTTAGTGGGCTGGATACAGACAAAATTATCCAATGGCAGAATTAATTTTTTCTGCCCTAGATTGCCAACTCCAGGTTAGGAAATTCCTTCTGATTTGAGGGTGGAGCCTGGGGATGACAGAGGGGTTTTTGGGGGGCGACCTTAGCAGGGTATATAATATATAGGCAAGACTTCACAAAAGTGCCTCAGAGTACAATCCTATCCCTCACATATAATAACCTAAACTGGGGGAAACAACATTGTTGGCCTAAGTGCCAAACTCCTACAATCTCTATCTGGTGGGGAAAAAGGGGAGGATACAATAATTGTATTTGACCAGAGTGGAATCTCAGAAGTGCCATCCACACCTTAAGACTTGCTTTGGTCACTTGACTGGAAACCACCCCTGCATTCTGAGTAAAGGGGTCAGGGGTGCTGTGCCATTCAACACATATGCCAAAGATTAGCTATCTCTGGCCTATAGGTTGTTTCTACACTTTGGAAGGCTCAGCCTCATAAAGTTACAATCATAACTTCTAAATATTTTATCTCATCCTTTCAGAACTATTACTTGCAGAATAATTTTCAGATATTTGCTAAAATAGTGTATAAATTTTAATGACTTAGCAAGTATTGTAAAATGCATTTAACTGCATTAATAAAACAACCATTTGGTTTTAACAACTGTTCCTCAATTGATTCTAATGTACTGCTATACTACTTGGCATTGTTGAAATGATTATTAGTATCTAAACTGATCCTCTGAAGTGGGGGAATCTTTTATTTAATAAATAGGTAGTTAAAAAATGGGGGCCCCTCAAGGACTTGCAGAGGAATCTCATTTCCTCCCTCCTTCACGAAGTCATCTTTTCCTTTCCTGAAACCTCTACAGCCTCTTCCCTTTTCAGCTCCCTTCTCTCCTTCTTACCACCAGCCAACTTCTCTTTATAATTCTCCCACCCCCGACCACTTCTTCAGCTTTCCTTCCTGAGCTCCCACGGCCAGGTTCTTCAAGAAAACAATGCCCCTATTGTGCTGGGCCCATTTGTTCAAAGGGGAACATTCAAGGACTTGTATGGGGTACTGTACTTCACTTAATTTCCAATCCCACACTATTTCCTTCCTAGCAACTCCCATATCCTCGCCTTTCCCCTGCTTCCTACTAGCACACTCAGCAACCTATTTTTTATCTGCCCCACCCCCCATCTTCAGCTATATTTATTATTTATTGGTTTCATTTATATCCTGCCTTTCTTCACAATGGGTACCTAAAGTAGTATACATTATTCTCCCTCGTTTTATTCTCACAACTATCCTATGAGGTAAATAAGGCTAAGATTGTGTGACTGGCTCAAAGTCACTTAGTGAGCTTCTATAGCAGAGTGCTGATACAAACCTGAGTCTCCCAGTCTTAAACATTAACCACTACCCCACATCGGTTTTTTGTGGGGTGACTGCTATTGAACATCATGCAAGTTGTATGGTACCAAGTCATCACAGGTTGCTGCCTGATCTGTCACCCAAACATCCCTGGAAAAGGTGCTGCCCCTTTCTTGCCTTTTACTGACAGAAACCAAGCAGAAACCAATCCTTGGATGCTGGGTTGCCTTGCAAAAGCCTTTGAGGGTATCTGTTTATTAAAGCTACAGGTGATCTTCTTATTGTTTTGGACTCTTTCTTAAACTCTCATCCTCAGAAGGGGCCAGAGTTTGCTATCAGAATATATGATGACTGGTAATTGCAGTTAGAATGGATTCCCTGCATGTGTTCCAATAATTTCTTGCTCAGAGCAGCATGAACTAAGTGGATAATATTGTAACGTAAACACTTTATTCATAAACCGCACAAATAAAAGACTTCTTGTTCACCATTTTCTACAGCTAAAATGCAGCAATGACATATAGTTTAATTACAGTACAGTATGAAAGTTTTGGCTTTTATCGGAAAATGCCTCCTAGGTTCAACATTACATATAGGTGAGAAAAGGATTATTACGTATAGGTGAGAGAAGGATTATAAGAGATAAAGCACAAAGAACAGATTGTAGTTAAAGTGTCTCATTTGTGGGTGTTCTAAAAGTTGTATTAATGGTAGACCTGAAATTGCTCTCAAACATTCGAAAATTCTCACAATTCTCCTTTATGAGTTTTGATGACAAATATTCTTGATGCTCAAATATTATTTGAATATTTGCTACCAATTTTTTGAATTTTAGATATTTAACAGTTGGTATTTTGTGGTCTTTGGACGTATTGATGGTTTTGTTTTTCAGGCACAATTCAAGGTGCTGGTTTTAACTTTGAAAGCCTTTCATGTCCTAAGATCCAAATATTTGAAGAACTGGCTCTTCCTATGGAGGTCTGCTCACCAACTCCTTTTGGATACCCCACCTTAGGGAGGCCTGTTAGCAGACATAAATCAGTGGTCCTCTCTTTAACAAAACTCACCCTTTAGAACCATCTACCAGAAGTGGTATGTTGGGTGCAACATCCAAACCATTCAAACTTGAAACAAGGAGTTGAAATGTTCACATTTTGCTTTGTATTTTCTTAGTCAATTGTACAAATTGTGAAACTGAAAAAATAGTTGGACTGAAATATTTGTGAATACTGTTTCCTTTCTGATTGACAGTTTGGCTGCCAATGCTGTAAAACATGGCCCAAAAGTTAAAAATCAAGTACAGTAACAGAAAAGGGAATTCATTTTCAACAGCATGCTATTATTGTGACTACTACTACTACTACTACTACTACTACTATTATTATTGTGGTGCAGAAATAAAGTGCTATGTGCTTGACTGAACATACTAGAGACTTTGTATTTAGGCTAGCTCTCAGCTCAAAGCTGGAAGGTGAATTTTAAAGAAACACAGTTTTTTCAAACATTTGACTCAGGCAGTGTTATGGACACTGGTCTGGGCATGCTTCAACTATAAGTCTACCAAATGGTTAAACTCTCTCAGCTACCTTGACTAGAAAATAAGGATGGGATACTGGGTGGTCATTGGTTGGCTCAAAAGGATCCAAAGATGTTTTCTTTAAGAGAGGTTTTGCCAGAAGTTCTTTCTGTCCCTCAGGAAAAGTCCCTGAATTCAATTCCCAGGCTATTGGGCACACTCATAATTTAGGGCACAGAGCAGCCAGCCCATTTAGCAGTTGGGAGGTAAGCCTTTACTTGTATGTTAAAAAGCAAATTTACCCATCCACTTGCATGGATCCCTCATCAGAGGACTCACCAGAAGAACAAGAACTGGGAGACCAATGACTCGAACCAACCCGTCGGAATGAACAATGTCTGCCATGGCCCCGTCCTTTCAGCCTGCAAGAGTCCTCCTTCCAAGGGGGTGCTGCCTCCAGCTCCTGCCCGGGTGCTGGCATCCCCCCAGGTGGTGTTGCCGTAGCAAGACTGGGAACAAGCTCACTCACCCCAGACCATGCTAGGTTCACTAAGGAGCAAGTAAGGCCCTGGTGTACAGGGGCAACTGTCAAGACCCCTGAGATGCCAGGTGTTGCCGCACTGCTGCCATAAGCCCCTTTCTTTAGAAGCAGAGAAGTTGAGTTAAGGTACCCTATCCAAAAATACAATGAGCAGAGTTCAGCCTATTTACATGCATCTTGTTGCCCTACCCTTCAAACACAGCCTTATGGATATGATTTTTCATGCAATAATATACTGGTAAATATCAGCAATTATATGTGTGGAGTAGAGGTCCAAACCAAAAACAGACCAAGTGCAAAAATGCCTGTTAGCAGAATTAAAACACTGATTGAGTTATTCCAGAGAATTAAGGCTGGAAGTCTCATGGACTGTATCTTGAATACCACACCTTCCAAAGTTTTATTTATTTCTTTTATTTATTATTACATTTTTATACCGCCCTCCCCCGGAGGGCTCAGGGGTTGCTGTATTACAAAGGACCTAGGATACACCTCATCACAAGGCTTTGCATTTCTTCTGCCTTTAGAAACCATCTCCTTAACAATCGATTTTTCCCTGATCCACTCAAAGCCTCAGCCAAATCTGAATACCTGGGCAGAGACTCTCAAAAGACACTCTGCATAAGCCAATCAAGGTTCTCCTGATACAATCAAGAAACAATTGGTGCTAACAACCCAACATTTAGAAGATAATAGCTGAGCTATTAATTAGCTCAACCCAGCAATCCCAGCATGGAAATCCAGGAAGTTTCAGGAAGAGAGCTCCTAGCTCCTGCCCCTACCTATGCTATGGGGTATAAAAATACAGCGCACCCCAAGTTCTTGCTGGCTCTAGCGTTAGCTGGCTAGCTAGCCAGCTCCTAGCGAGCTCGCTGGCTCATTCCAGCTCTTTACTGGCTGAACCTCTCTTGGTCAAGTTGGTTTGAGACACGATATTGTCCTTCGCTTGGATTTACATGCTGGCCATTTGAATCCTTGCCTTCTTCAAGAACTTCCTCAGAACCTAGGTAACGTATAGTCCCAGCTGCTTCCCTTCCCAATCTATCGTCCAAATCTATTTTTCCTCCCTGTTTATATCCTCTAGGAACTTGTGTGTAAGCTTCTTTACGCCTCACTGTATGTTTGTTTTTATCAAAATTTTATAAAAGTATTTAAATTCAGTTTGGTCTCTTCATATTCTCTGCAGAACATTTCAAAAGCCGTTTCTAGTTGCTTCATCATTTTATGCTATTTGGGATTAAAGAGTACAGTTGGAAGAATAAAAGTAATGTAGAAGTGGGTATGTTCTGAATTCATTCTCAAAAAAAAGCATCTGAGAAAAGCTCAACCTTCAAGTTAATGAAGGAACTGGCAATACCACTGATAAAATAGATGCCATCACATATTTAATATTTGAAAGTGATGCTTTTTCAGGGTGGATTCCTGTCCCCACAACAGCATCACTTTCAATGTTGTTTAAGTGGAAGCCAAAAGCAGGAAGCCAGCAAGGGAAGCGGTAGGCCCATTAGATGACAAAGGAACAAAGAGTGTGCTAAAAGATGGCAGGGAGATTGCAGAGAAGCTGAATGAATTCTTTGCATCTGTCTTCACCCAAGAGGAGGTGAGGAACATTCCTGCACCTGAACCAAGCTTCTTAGGAGGCGAATCCGAGGAACTAGCGAAGATAGTGGTAGACAAGGAAGAAGTTCGGGCAGCCATTGATAAACTAAATGTTACCAAATCCCCTGGCCCAGATTGCATTCACCCAAGAGTTCTTAAAGAGCTCAAGCATGAAATTGCTGATCTTCTCACTTTAATATGCAACTTATCCCTGAAATCAGGCTCCATCCCTGAAGACTGGAAGATGGCCAATGTCACACCAATCTTTAAGAAAGGATCTAGGGGGGACCCGGGAAATTACAGGCCAGTCAGTTTGACATCTGTTCCTGGTAAATTAGTAGAATCTATCATTAAAGATAAAATTATAAGACATGTAGAAAAGCAAGACCTGCTGAGAAAAAGTCAGCATGGCTTTTGCAGAGGCAAATCCTGTCTTACAAACTTACTAGAGTTCTTTGAGGGTGTAAACAGGCATGTGGACAGGGGTGAACCGGTGGACATTGTCTACTTGGATTTCCAAAAGGCTTTTGACAAAGTTCCTCACCAGAGACTGTTGAGAAAACTCAGCAATGAAGGAATAAGAGGGGAAGTCTGAGAAGGATCCACTCAGCAGCGGTCGTGGTAACAGCAGAAGCAGTTGAGGAAAAGAAAACACAGGAACCCAGGCGTTGTTCACTTCAAAGAACAGAAGGGTTTTATTCCTTGTTTCCAAAAGCACAAAACAGTCTGACAGAGTGCAGCGCAGCAACTGGATAACCAAAGCACGCATAGACCAAACTGTTCTGTGCATACATATAGAGACATTCAACCAATCAGGGAGCAGTGATGCAATCACACATGATGTGCTTAGTCATGGTTGCATCACCCACTGAAACTAGGTGAAAGGTAGAGTATTGCATCAGCCAAGCTGTCAAGTAGATTTTGGTGATCTAACTGTCAAGTCCTAACAAAGTCCTCCTATGGATTAAAAACTGGTTGAGAAACAGGAAACAAAGAGTGGGTGTAAATGGGAAGTTCTCACAATGGAGAGATGTCGGGAGTGGTGTCCCCCAAGGATCCGTTTTGGGACCAGTGCTCTTTAACCTATTCATAAATGACCTGGAAGTAGGGGTGGGTAGCGTGGTGGCCAAGTTTGCAGATGATACCAAATTATGTAGGGTGGTGAGAACCACAAAGGATTGCGAAGAGCTCCAAGCGGACCTTGATAAATTAGGTGAGTGGGCTAAGAAATGGCAAATGCAGTTCAATGTAGCAAAATGTAAAGTGATGCACATAGGGGGCAAAAAATCCAAACTTCACATACACGCTACAGGGGTCAGTGCTATCAGTCACAGACCAGGAAAGGGAGTTTAGAAGCTGCCTTTTAGTTGATAGTTCCATGGGAATGTCAACTCAATGCATGGCAGCTGTGAAAAGGCAAACTCTATGCACAGGGGATCATTACGAAAAGCGAATTCGAGAATAAAACTGCAAAGATTGTCATGCCCTTTATATAAAGCAGTGGTGCGACCAAGCGACTTGGGAGTACTGTGTCCAGTTCTGGTCACATACGCATCTCAAAAAAAGGATATTGAGGAGATAGAAAAAGTGCAGAGAAGGGCAACAAGGATGATTGAGAGACTTGAGCACCTTCCCTATGAGGAGAGGCTGCAGCGTTTGGGACTCTTTAGTTTGGAGAGGAGGCGGCTGAGGGGGGATATGATTGAAGTCTACAAAATTATGCATGGGGTAGAAAATGTTGACAGAGAGACATTTTTCTCTCTTTCTCACAATACTAGAACCAGGGGACATTCATTGAAAATGCTGGGGGGAAGAATTAGGACTAATAAAAGGAAACACTTCTTCACGCAACGTGTGATTGGTGTTTGGAATATGCTGCCACAGGAGGTGGTGATGGCCACTAACCTGGATAGCTTTAAAAGGGGCTTGGACAGATTTATGGAGGAGAAGTTGATTTATGGCTACCAATCTTGATCCTCTTTGATCTGAGATTGCAAATGCCTTAACAGACCAGGTGATCGGGAGCAACAGCCGCAGAAGGCCATTGCGTTCACATCCTACATGTGAGCTCCCAAAGCACCTGGTGGGCCACTGCGAGTAGCAGAGAGCTGGACTAGATGGACTTTGGTCTGATCCAGCTGGCTTGTTCTTACGTTCTTATGTTCTTAACAGGAGCCCTTGGTGTGTTCAGATTTGTGAGTTGGGGCATGTTCTATAATGTGATGGTGACTTTGAGATGACCTGGTGCAAAAACACTTCTTTGGTCGGGGAGGAGGGGGGCAGCTGCCCATGGGGCAGGACTCAGATTTTGCCCCAGGTTCCATTTTTCCTAGCTACGCCTCTGATGTCAGGTGAGATTATTGGCACTCTTCTTGTCCCAAACTGACTTAGTAGAGCTATTCATGTAATTGTCATTTCCAGATTGGACTACTGCGACTCACTTTACACAGGGCTGCCCCTGAGCTTGCTTTGCAGAATGTCGTATACAACTTGTGCTCTACCAGCTGCATTCGCTCTGGGTGGAGGACTGAATCATGTTCAAGGTTTTAATGTTGCCCATCAAAGCCTTAAATGGTCTGGGACTGCGGTGGTAAGCCTATGGCACTCCAGATTTTCATGGACTACAATTCCCATCAGCCCCTGCCAGCAGGTACTGATGGGAATTGTAGTCCATGAATATCTGGAGTGCCATAGGTTCACCACCACTGGTCTGGGAATATCAAATCTGTATGACCATACCCCTGGCAGTTGCTGTGATCAGCAAATAACAATCTACTGATGATCCCTAGGCCAAAAGATGTCCAGCTGGCCTTGACCAGGGCCAGGGATTTCTTGGCCCTGGCCCTACCTGGTGGAATACTCTGTCTAGCGAAACCTGGGCCTTGTGGGATTTTATGACGTTCTTCAGGACCTGTAAGACAGAGCTGTTCCCACTGGCATAATGCCCATTGGGCAAGGTGGGCAGCTGCCCAGGGCATCACCTTGTGGGGGGCATCAAAATGCTGGGTTCGTTTTTGGGTATTTTAAGTGGTTTTCCATTTTTGGCCTGCAGGAGGCGCAGTTTTTAGGCTAGCAGCACCAAAATTTCAGCGTATCATCAGGAGACTGTCCTTATGCTACCCCCCAAGTTTGGTGAGGTTTGGTTCAGGGAGTCCAAAGTTATGGACTCCTAAAAGGGGTGCCCCTATCCCCCATTGTTTCCAATGGGAGCTAATAGGAGATGGGGGCTACAGTTTTGGGGGTTTATAACTTTGGCCCACCTGAACCAAACTGCACCAAACATGGGGGGAATCATTAGGGAAGTCTCCTGATGAGACCCTGAAAGTTTTGAGACTGTGCCTTCAAAAATGTGCCCCCCCAGCCTGCAACCCACATTGACAGCAATGCAGAAAACTCAATGCAGAACAAAGATTCTTGGGCAAATTTCGGGATGTTCTTGCAGGGAGGGCATTCTTGGACATATCATCACCAAAATTTCAGGGTATCATCTGGATACTGCCATGATGGCACCCCCAAGGTTTGGTGCAGTTTGGTTCAGGGGGTCCAAAGTTATGGACCCTCAAAGGGTAGCCCCATCTCCTTAGCAAAGAATGTGGGATGGGGTACCCCCTTTGAGGGTCCATAACTTTGGACCCCCTAAACCAAACTGCACCAAATTTAGGGGGAACCATAAGGACAGTTTCCAGATGATACCCTGAAATTTTGGTGCCGATACATCAATAAAAGCCCCCCCTGCAGGAACATCCCAGAAATTTGCCCAAGAATCTTTATTCTGTATTGAGTTTTCTGTATTGCTGTCCATGGGGGTTGCAGGCGGGGGGGGGGGACATTTGTGAAGGCACAGTCTCAAAACTTTCAGGGTCTCATCAGGTGACTGCCCTGATGATCCCCCCCCCCAGTTTGGTGCAGTTTGGTTCAGGGGGGCCAAAGTTATAAACCCCCAAAACTGTAGCCCCCATCTCCTATTAGCTCCCATTGGAAACAATGGGGGATGGGTCACCCCCTTTGGGAGTCCTTAACTTTGGTCTCTTTGAACCAAACCTCACCAAACTTGGGGAGTAGCATAAGGACAGTCTCCTGGTGATATGCTGAAATTTTGGTGCTGATATGTCTAAAAACTTCACCCCCTGTAGGCACCAATATCCTGGTGCAAAAACAAATTTGGTTGTGGTGGAGTGGCCGCCCATGTTGGGGGGGGGGCATCCAACTCAGGTTTTGCCCAGGGCTACTGTTTGCCCAGGGCTGCCTCGTTACGCCCCTGGCTGTTCCATCAGGCTTCAGGTTGAGGCAGCTATAGCATTACCATTCAAAACAGCTTCCCTCTCCTCCTCCCCTCTATTGTTTTTATTGGTGGGGTTATTTTAATAAAAACTGATTTTATTCACCATCTGGGGTTTAATTATTATTATCTATTATTGTATGTTTGACTGTATCCACCCTGAGCCAACAAGGGGAAGGGCCTCATATAAATACAATAAAGTAAATAAATAAAAAGATGCTGTCAGTACAGTCCCTAAACTGCTTTTGGAAACTTGAGAGGCTGCAAAGCTTGCTTCTTTTCCTCGACACTTTCCTTGGTTGCTTCTATCTTCTTAGTTACTAATAATTGTTTCCCCATCCCTGAATCCAGCCACTAACAATATTTCAAGGAGTGTATCTAGTCCCTGTGTTTCGACACTTTTGAAATTGTTGGTCTTCTGCCCATCAACTACCCTTTCTCGGGGGTTTTGTTTATGAGATATATTGACAGAATTACTGTAATGGGCCATGTTTTTGCCAAAGGACTGTCTACTTGACAGTCAACCCCTAGAAGTTCTGGTCAGCTTCTTTGTTTAAAGAGACAACATCACATACTCTGAAAGATATGCCCCCTTTTTTATTTAAACCCAAAAAGTGAATCTTAATATCAGCTGGAGTTTTCATACATTTCTACCACATTGCAAGTATACCTCTTACATGCCCAATAACTTAATTCTGACTTTCTTTTGTTAGGAACTGTCCAGGTATATCTTATCAATAGTCAGTAATTGATTAGGACAATTTGACTCCTATCTAAATCTTCATATCCTGCTGAATCATGTAACGATGGTGAAAGTATAGCTAAAGCTGGAGTGACCATTCTTTTTCAGCAGCTGCTCTTCCGAACCAACCAATATTTCCAATTAAATTGTTATTCTGATATCTTGCCCAAATAGTTGGCAACTTGTGTCCTGCAGTTACCTCATGGTCTTTACACAACACATTGTACATTTACACACAAAGCAAGAGTTGGGGAAGCAGCTGCAATATTGCTCCTGTTCAATACAAATGGCATATTTGTAGGCAATTACATTTCAACATCTCTTCTGAGCTCATCTCAGTGCAAAGCATGTTGGGTATGGTAAACAGGTTCCCTTTAATATAAACTAAATTAACCTCAGGTATAAAGATTACTTTTTTCTTCCTTAAAATGTGAAGAGAAAAAACCAAGGTAACAGCTCCATAAATTGGGCAAGGTAGCTACTTCATATATGACTAAAAATTATTTCAGACCCTTTAGAGAAGTGCTGCCTGAAGGAACTGTGCTTCACCATGAATTAATTGTTTTCTTTTTTTGTTCACTGGAAAGACCAGATGTGAATGTTGGGAAGGAAGATATCAAAAGGATACAAATAAGCAGATAAGCAATTTTTAAATTTAGCAGTTTCTTGGGCTGCTGGAGATATTCCAGATTGATCCCCATGTTATTTCAGGTTGCCACTGACTGTCTTGAAGGATGCTCCTATGCCTTAAAATCTACATGGCAAGAAAAAGAGTATAGAGTTATGGAAGAAATATATCTTCTGAAATTAACCCAGATACCCAATGCTAGCCTCTCTGCTAAAGTGATGAAGCACAATGTGAGGTAGATGCCTCACCATACAGTGAGGCTGTAAAAACAACCAAAAATATTGTCCACACTCTCACAAGTTGAGGAAAGCTTTGAAGAGTTCAAGAAGCCACTTCTCAAGTGCCAAAACAGCCATGGGGATCATGATTGTAACATTTTTAAAAGACCAAGTTCAGCTTTAAAATGACATCAGCATCCATAGCTCAGATTGATGAATACTATAACATCTAGCTAGGCCCTAAGACTAGTGCAACAGACACTCCCTTCAACCTCCTATATCACCAAGGCAGGGAAACCACTGACTCTTATTTTTCCAGCCTTTTCACTTCAGGGACTGGGGTGCATCTAATAATGGTAGTGTTAGGTTTAAGCACTTCCCCTCAGCTCTGTTATCACACCTCAGAAGGCAAAGGGTGCTGAAAGACTTTTATTTTTCCCTTCCCATGCATTCTGCTCTCTCAGGCACACTAAAATGAATATACTGAGGCAGAAGAAAAATTAAACAAGAACACTTGTTTATTTGAAAGGCAGAGGAGATGATAAAAGCAAGAATATCACATTTGGAGATGGATTTAAATGCAGCAAATAAGGCAGGAAACAGGAATATATTTGCATTATTCACAAGAGAGCTGGCACAGAGACTTATAGTTGGTTTCTTTAGCACATCATTTGAAATTTATCTAGTTATAGTTCAGCTTAGATGTTGGTTTCAGAGATGTTTTGCAAATTGTACAGTTCTTTATATTTCAGATGTTCTCTGGCTAATGGATTTCCCTCTCACTCAATGTCTAACTCAGGCTGACACTTAACACAGTGCTCGTACAAGCCATGCATAGTTAGATAACCCTCAAAATAAACAAAAAACATTCTCTTCATAGGAAAATAAACCGAAACCCCATACAGCAGAATATATGGTCTCTAGGAGTCTTATTCCCTCTCCTGGTAGGTCTTTTGTGACACTGGCTATATCTATAGCTCTAAGTCTGAGTTCCTCAGTAACCTAATTACCAGATCTTTAGTCTGTTTGTCAAAGGTGTAGCTACCGTGTTTCTCCGAAAGTAAGCCAGTGTCTTATATTAATTTTTGCTCCCAACGATGCACTATGTCTTATTTTCAGGGGATGTCTTATTTTTCCGCTCCACAGCTGCATGCTCTGGTGTTCTGTTCGACGGGCATGCTTCCAAACAAAAACTTTGCTACATCTTACTTTCGGGGAATGTTTTATATTTAGCACTTCAGCAAAACCTCTACTATGTCTTGTTCTCAGGGGATGTCTTATTTTCAGAGAAACAGGGTAGGAAAAATGGAGCCCAGGACAAAATCTGAGTTTTCCGCCCCCACCCCCTGGGCAGCCACCCTCCCCCACCATGACTAAACAAAGTTTTTTTGCACCAGGTCATCTCAAAGTCACATTATAGAACATGCCCCAACTCACAAATCTGGGCAAAAGCCGGATCCATATGATTTTAAACAGATGCTCATTAATTCATGATTTTTGCATTGGAATGAAATGAAACCACATGTCTTAGTCTACAGGAAGCACCAAAACAATCACACATCCCACGCTCTGTGGTGCCACAGTGGCGTAAAAAACCTGCTTGAACAACACAGATCCTCATGATTTTTGCACTGTCATTCCAAAATCACTAGCACATCACAACTCCAGCCATTAGCCACATACAAGTATAACCTCTCCTGAGCTGGGCTGGATGCGGGAGCAAACTATGTTTTGCATGGGCAGTTTCCCAGCTGCGAGCAAAGTTGGGCTGCAGATCCAAAGAGTAAGGAGAATCTTTCACAGCTTCCTACCCCCACCACACCCCCGATGTTGTCATTTTACACTGGGCGGGGGGATTGGGTTGATATTTTTGCAGAAACTTCCAAACGGCACCACGTTCTTCGCCTTTTGCAGTTGCATTCATGTTTTAAAGGGGGGCTACAGAGAAATATGCTGATGGCCAAGGGGCGGGGAGAGGGAAACCTTGTCCTGCTTCTTAGCAACAATTAAGGTCACAGTTTCCCAAGAGACGAGTCCCAACTAGTCTACATCAACACATGGGGAATGGGGGAGAAGAAGCTGTTTTACAAGAAAGTTTCTCAGGGAGCAATTTGGGGAGAAATTAAAAATGGGATGGTGATTATTGTTGCAATCCTGGAAATAATTAGTTTAATACAATACTGAAAAGTAAAGTGATCTAGATTTGCAAGATGAGGATTAACTACCAGTCCATTGTAATTATTTTTGCAAAGAGACCTGTCAAAGTAAATATACCACAACGCCTTTTCTTTGTCCTACCAGCTCCTTCCTGTACTCTTGATGCGTGCGATGATCCAAAACTCCTATGATCCAAAACTCAGAGATGTGCCTCTTAGTGTAACTAAGAGGTATGGGGCTGGGAGAGGTAAGGGAGGGAAAGGAAGGCCCACTTTTATTTTTACAGTAACCCAAAATCCTTCCTAGGGTCTTGTAAAAAAGGGCGAAAGTTGTACGGAGAATACTTGCACCTACTTGATTGGTGGTGGTACCGGGCAGCCTGGCGGGGCAGGGCCAAGGGATGCTGGGCCTGGTGGGGCAGGGTGGGACTGCTTGGCTATGGCCTCCGCTGGGCCTGGCAGGGCCAGGCTGGGCCAAGGGGGGAAGGAGGAGGGGTGTGACCATGGGGGGTGATTTTCCACTGAATGGGGGCCCACTCAGTGCATTTGATTTTCCACTGAATGGGGGCCCACTCAGTGCATTTGTCCCCACCCCGCCCCATGGAAGCTCTGCCTCTGCTGTGTGTGTCTGTATTTTGTGGTTAAACCACATAGTTTAACCACAGCATATTGGGATACACAAGTGGCCTCAACCAAAGGTCTGGCGGAATATCTCCATCTTACAGGGCCCTGGTGTCAGCTGACAGAGTTCCACCAGGCTGGAGCCAGGGCAGAAAAAGTCCTGGCTCTGGTCATGGCAAATTGCATGTCCTTGGGGCCAGGGTCTAGCCCTATCAGAAGGTTTTTTATCAAGAAGTAGCCTTTGGTTACCTTAGGGACATATCCTGGTGAGTTATATATCAACTGCTCCATTATTTCTTTACAAGGATGATTCAGAACCAAGAGTGTTCTGGAAAGTTTGATGTAAGCCACTGACTCAGTATGAGACCTCCTCATTTAAGCCTTTTGTGCCTCAGTCAACTGGAAAACTGAACCAAAAAAAGCAAGATGATCTTTACCACTACTGAAATTCAAGCTGATTGAGAACCAGAAGGGTGAAAGGGTTGGATTAGGACCAGAGTGGTTTAGCTCTAATCCCAATTTGGTCCTAGAATCCTACTGGGTGATCATGGGCCAGTCACTCTCTCTCAGCGTAATTTACCTGGCAGGGTTGTTGTGATTACAACCTAAATGAGGAAAAACTATTCAAACTGCCCTAAGCTCCTTGAAAACAGGGCAAGATAAATATCTGAAAGAAACAATAACGCTGAAGCAGGGTCCTTCCTGAATAATATGCAACCAAACCCTGTTCCACTTACTTTAGGGATTTATTTTTAAGGAATTGTGTGAAGCAGTGCAGTCTAAATTTCAGATTAGAATGCTTCCTTTTAGATGGGAACCCTCATGTATTATGCTCAATTCATGTTGCTCTTTAGTATGTGCCACCGTTTCATCTTGATGTCAATCTACTGCTGAAGCTAACCTGTTCTGATTCTGTAAACTGCCTTAGTGTGAAATCACTGTACATTCCTGGAGGAAAAGAGGCAAATATAGCAGTTTAATGTTTGTGCTACAAAGCAGATGGTATAATCCCACTTTTTAAAAAAAGGCAATAATGTTAGAGGAAAAAAATATGAAAGCAACCATCATGTGATGTGCAAAACACACAATTTTATAAACTGTTGGCCGGCTGCAGAATAGATCAAGAAACAAAAATTAAATCACAAATTGGATTTGAGCAGGTTAAAACAGCAGAATGGGACTGCACTCGTGGTACACCTGGAGTTTAAAAACAGCATTCAGGCTTTAACAAATTGAAAATCATGAAGCGCTTAGCTGAATGCAAAGGTACATAATAGATTCTTCAGTTGGATTTAAGCATATAATTCAATAACATGATCAGTTAGCAATGAGATATAGAAAAGAAATACAGAATGGTTGTTGCTAGTCAGGTTACTAGGAAAAAAAACCCAACTCAAAATATAATACATACGTCTCAAAAGCCAGATATGGGCAATAGCTTTTTCAGGGATTTGAAAGCCACAAGAAAATGTCAAGAGTACCAAAATAGATAAGACAAACAGGAACCTGCAAAGAGTTGCTGGAGGCATTTCATTTCCACCTCCTCACCATTTCCTCTGCCCTTTCCTGAAAGCCCCCCAGCCTCTCTTCTTTCCCCCATTCCTTGTCTGTTTCTTAGGTTGCTAACTTCCAGGTAGAGCCTGGAGATCTCATGGAATCACAATATATCTCCCAAACCAAAGAGATCAATTCTCCCTAAGGGTTGTCACCTACAGGTTGGGAAATTCCTGGAAATTTGGGGTGGAGCCTTGGGAGTGTGAGGTTGGGGAGAGAAACAATCTCAGCAATGTATAAAGCCATGGAGTCCACCCTCCAAAGCAGCCATTTTTTTCTTTGTCATCTGGAAAGCAGTTGTAATTCTGAGTGATCTCTATCCAGAAGTTGACAACCCTAGTTCCAGTGGAGGAAATGTCTGCTTTGGAAGGTGGAGTATATGACTTTATGCCCTTGCCTCATCAAACCCCACACCAAAGGCTACCTCCAAATCTCTAGGAATTTTCTAACCTGGAGTTGGAAATCCTATCTCCTTCCCACCCAACAGCCAACCGACCTTTATCTGCCTTCTGTCTTAAACTTCCCCCTCAGCAGCCTTTGTCTAGGAAAGCTGTGGCCCAGTTGTGTGGTGCCAACCATAGGCCAGGCCCACTTGCACGATAGGGAACTCTTAAGTACTTATGGAGTGGTACCTCACTTTCCTCTATTTCACCCTCCCCACACTCTCCTCTTCCCCAGTGGCAACCCCCATATCCTCTCCCCTTTCCCTGTCTCATTCTTTCCTTATCAGCCATTCACCAACCTACTTTATATCTGCCTCCCATCTTCCATTATATATCTTATTTACTCCATGTATACCCCACCTTTTCCACAGTGGGGGCCAAATCATTTTACATTATTTATGTTATTTATTAATGTGATTCATACACCACCCTTCCTGTTCTAGACTCATGGCAGATTCCAGCCTTCACAATATACAGTAATAAAATAAATACGAAATATAAATACAGTTTTAAAGTTTAATTAGCAGTTATTACTTATTTGTTCTAGACTAAAATACCTATCTTCATAAAAAATATACTTTATTTATTTATTTATTTATTTATTTATTTATTTATTTATTTATTTATTTATTTATTTATTTATTTATTTATTTATTTATTTATTTATTTATTTATTTATTTATGGGTTTTGCACTACCCCCGGAGGGCTCTGGGCGGTGCACAACATAATTTCCTCATACAGCATATACAACAAAACCCCATTAAAATAGATTAAATTAGATTAAAACACAGCAGTAATTTAATCCAGAAACCAATCAGGAGGGGATTAGGGAAAGAAGGGGAGGCAAAAGAAAAGGGAAAAGGGAAAGGGAAGAAGAGGAAAGGTAATGAGAAAGAACAAGGGGGGGGAAAGGAAATGGTGAGGAGGGAGGGCTAGTCTGATGGAATACCATAGCTGGTTCAACCATTCGCCTGGTAGAACACCTCTGTCTTGGAGACAGAGCATTCCACCAAGGAGCCCCTCAGGGATAGGGCAGTATAAAAATCGAAATAATAAATAAATAAATAAATAAATAAATAAATAAATAAATAAATAAAGTAGGGGCCAGGACTGAGACGCCCCTGGACCTGATTGAGGCTAGTCAGACCCAGAGAGGTAGCTAAGGAAAGTGGAGCCTGGGACAAAATCTGAGTCACACACACACACACACACACACACACACAAACATCACCCCCTGTATGGGCGGCTGCCCTCCCCCACCATGAACAAAGTTTTTTTGCACCAGGTCATCTCAAAGTCACCATCACATTATTGAACTTGCCCCAATTCACAAATCTGGGTAAGAGCCGGATCCACATGATTTCAAATGGATCTTCAGGAATTCATATGATTTTTGCATTGGAATGAAATGAAACCACCATGAAATTATAGAACAGCAGTTCTCAACCTGTGGGTCGCGACCCCTTTGGGGGTCGAACAACCCTTTCACAGGGGTCACCTAAGACTCTCTGCATCAGTGTTCTCCATCTGTAAAATGGATAAATGTTAGGGTTGGGGGTCACCACAACATGAGGAACTGTATTAAAGGGTCATGGCATTAGGAAGGTTGAGAACCACTGCTACTGAACATGTCTTAGTCTACAGACAGCACCAAAACAATCACTCATCCCACACTCTGTGGCACCACAGTGATGCAAAAACCTGATTGAAAAACTCAGATCTCATGATTTTTGCACTAAGTCATCTCACAATCACCAGCACATCACAACTCCAGCCATTAGCCACATGTGTGAACACAACAATCACACATCCCATGTTTCGTGGTGCCGCAGCATGGAAAAACCTGCTTGAAAAACAGGGATCCTCATGGATTCTCATGATTTTTCCACTTGGTCACCCAAAAATCACCTGCACATCACAGCTCATGCCCTAGACACATGTCTGAACACCATAATCCTGCATCCCATGCTCTGTGGCACCACAGAGGCACAAAAATGTGATTAAAACAAATGGATCCTCATGGATCCTCCGGATTTTTACACTTGGTCACCCCAAAATCACCAGCACATTACAGCTCATGCCACTGGCAACATGTCTGAACACTACAATCACACATCCCATGCTCCATGGCACCACAGTGGCACAAAAACCTGCTTGGAAAACACAGATCCTCATGGATCCTTATGATTTTTGCACTAAGTCACCCCTAAATCACCATGAAATCATAGCCCAAGCCCCTGGCCACATGTCTGAACACAGCAATCATGCATTCTATGCTCCGTGGCGCTGCAGTGGTGCAAAAACCTTCAGATCCTCATGGATCCTCAAGATTTTTGCACTAAGTCACCCCAAAATAACCACCTCTCAGAACAATGCCAGCTGAACTAGGGGTGGGAGGAGGGAGGCAAGGATTGGGTAGGGATTGGAAAAGGTGGCAAGGGATGGTCAGGGGTGGGGGAAATGGGAAGGGATGGAGAGGGGTTGGAGAGGGTGTCAAGGGGTGGCTAGGTGTGTGGGATGGTGGCAAGGGATTACTTGTGTTGGGGAAAATGGGAAGGGGTGGCTAGGGGTGGGTGAGGGTGGGAAAGGATGGGAAGGGATTGGAGAAAGTAGCAAGGGATGGCTAGGGGTAGGGGAGATAGGAAGGGATGGATAAGGGTGGGGGAAATGGGAAGGTATGTATAGGGGTTGGGGAGGGTAGGAAGGGATCGGGAGGGGTTAGAGAGGGTGTCAAGGGAATGAGGGCGGCTCTTACTGGGCTCTCTGCAGCCCAGGGAGCCAGAAGGTGGGTAGGGTGGTGGCAGCTACTGCCAGGCTCGGAAAGAGCTTTTCCACCTCCGCTCATCCCAGCTCCCCAACGAGAGCTTCCCCATCCTACCCTACCCGGGGGTGGGGGCACCTCCCGGGTTGCAGAAAACCCCAGAGAAAGTGTCCCATCCCAACTCAAGTGAGGCCGTGGAGAGTCCAGTGAGAGCTTCCCCGCCCTGCCCCCCTTAAAGCTGAGGTGGGAAGGAGGAGAGATCTGGGGCGATTTTCCACCCCCCATGTGATGTCTTGCTGCCTCGTCATGTTCAGGTGTCCTCGACCCCGGCCATGTTGTCATCAACATGGGCAAGGTTCAGGGCGCCTGGCTGCTGCCTCCCCCCTGCTGTACCCCCTACTCCCAGCTCCCAGACAGCAGCCAGTAGTCCCTTCTGGCCTCCCCTCTGGGGAGGGCAGAAGCGACTGCCATCCCTCAGACCTGCCCTCCCGGATGGGAGGGCAGAAGGGACTGCTGGCTGCTGGCTGGGAGCCGGGAGCAAGGGGGTAGCAGAGGGGGCAGCTGGGTGTCCTCGAGGGTGCCCAAAGATGACGAGGCAGCAGAACTTCTTGCTGCCTTGCCATCTTCCTAGTCATGTGGGGAGGGTTGATTTTGCCCCCCCCCCCACATGACCAGAATAGTCAATGTTTGCACCCCAGACTTTTGCAGTTCTCTCATGCAGCATTAGGCCCTTTCTGCACATGCAGAATAATGCACTTTCAATCTACTTTAAATGCACTTTGCAGTTGGATTTTACTGTGTGGAATAGCAAAATCCACTTGCAAACAATTGTGAAAGTGAATTGAAAGTGCATTATTCTGCATGTGCGGAAGGGGCCTAAGTGAAGAAGCATTTTAAAGATGAGTTTTCTCGATGTCTGACTATGAGTCCGTTCACACTTACATGACCCAACAGGATAGTTATACTCTTAAGAACCAGAAAAAAGAGTCCAGTGACCATGTGAAGGATATGATTGCATATAAGTGGGCAAATCAGTGTCCCTTATGAGGAAGAAAAGTTGTGTGTACATATTTTAATCAATAGGTAATTAATTAGTTAATTAATTAAAACATGTGCAGGGAACAGAAATGCAATAGCAGCCATTTTAGCAGGATCATAGGATTATAGTTCCTGGAGGCTGTTAGTTTAAGAAATCTTTTCATTGCTTTTGGTGCGGTTTTGTTTCATCCATCTGGCCTGATTCTATATAGCAGACAGGCATGAGGAACTTTAGACCTTGTTTGAAGTTTACCAGTAAAATTATAGCTCTAATAAATGCAGCCTTATCCACTCTATATGCAGCGTTACAGACCTTTCTTTTTTTAAAAAAAAAGACTCATTGAATTCATTTTATCATTTCATATTGGTTCATCCATGCTCCATACTTGTTCTCATTGCTCAGAAAGCGGCTGAAAAAAAAAGGATGGGATGAAGCTTTAATTGGTCTTACCATTCTGACCTCATGCAGCCATAGTTGCACTTATAGGAAAAACTAATCACAAAGTCTGAGACTCCTGAAAAGAAAAGAAGGCGTCGCTGAAGATGCTGCTGCCGCCGAGTACTGGAAATGAGGAAAACTGAAGTGGTGGAGCAACTACTAGAGTCTGAGCCAGAAATGTTGTGTTAAGTGCTGAAGAATATTTCATTTTTTTCAATAGATATCAATTCCTTTAGTTTTTTTACAAACTGTTTAAGTCCAAACTTTCTTCTGAACAATTTTAAGAATTCAGCACTGAGAGAATAGGCACAAACTTTATACGTGCCATGGCCAAGAGCACCTTTCACTAGCTTTGCCCAGTAAGCCAGCTGCAGCTATTCCTGAACAAAAAATGTACATGCCCTCCTGGTAAATCTAAATTAGACTACTTGAATGTGGTGTGATGGTTAAGAGCAGCTGACTGTAATCTGGAGAACTGGGTTTTATTCCCTGCTCCTACATATGAAGCCAGGTTCCAAGCTGGGGCATATTTGTAGAAAATAGCACCAAAGGCAAGCACTATGGCTCACCTTGCCCCTAAACTTCACATGGAGTTCAGGGGCGAGGTGCACCTGTTCCACACTGGGTTTGGCTGAGCTATAAACTGCAGGCTTTGTGCAGTTTAGCAAGCTTAAAACTCAACCCAGTTAGGCTGAGTTCAACATTGAACTGAGTGCTGGGTCTGACCAGCTCCAAAGTTATACTGCTGCCTCCCCTTCAAGTTTCACCTGACCTTCAGAGGTGAAGCTTGAGGGGCAAATCCAGCAGAATAAAGCTGTAGCTGGTCAGGCCAAGTGTTCAGTTTGACATTGGGCTCCACCTGTCTGGGTCAACCTGAAAACTGCAGGCAGTTTAAAGCTGGACCCACCTAAGTCAAACCCAGTGTTGAACAGGCATGTCCTGGTGGGTTGAGCCTAGTTGAACGCTGGCCAGGTTCAGCATTCAACTGTGTGCCTCTTCCCCAAGCTCCACATAACATTCTGGGGCAGGGCATAGTTGCTCCTAGAGGCTGCAAGGTGCAGGCTGGAACCTCGTGAGGAGTGATGCCCAGGCACATCCTACCTTGTCCCACCCTAAATATGCCTCTGGTTCTAAAAGGTTTTAGCTGGACCTTTTTTGCTTCCACTTAAGTAATAAGAGTTAACTTATTCCAGGACTTTTCTAACCTCAGTCAAAGTCTCTGCCTTCATGACTTAAGCTTCAGTCTAGGAGCAGGGCTCCAGGAACTGTTTGTAATCGTTGCTTGTGCCCTTGCAGCTTCCATAGGCCTACTCCTCTCCGCATTTCTCTTTCCCCTTACTATCTTCCCTCTCTGCCTATTCCCTTTAGAAAAAAAAGCTTATTGTTTCTAAGGTCCAAAACAAGGTAAGGGACTGTTGGGAGATGTAGTTGTTCAGACAATCCATTTGCTCTCATTCTGTTTTTGTGGTACCGCTATATGTTTCTTACTGTTTTATTGTATTATTCTACTAGTGTTGATGCGCTGTTCTCTAATTTTGTAATTCAGTTTTATTACATTAAACCAGTGATGGCGAACCTATGGCACGGGTGCCAGAGGTGGCACTCAGAGCCCTCTCTGTGGGCACGCGTGCACAGAGTTCGTCATGTTGGGGGGGCATGAAAATCGCCCCCACACACACATCTAGGCTGGCCTGGGCTGCTGGGCACGGCATGCAGGCAACCCTGTTCTGCTAAACCCCACTGATTTTCATGGGAAGAACTAAAGCACAATCCTTTACCTGGGAGTAAGCTCAGTTGCTGACAATGAGGCTTGCTTCTAAACCCTCCTAGGGTCATGATTCACCCATTCGAAGCATTGCACGGTTGCTTCAAAGCAAAGCCGCCGACTACCACCAAACTTACTCCCAAGTAATGCGCGCCTTGGAGCCAACCGTTTTTTTTCTAAACTGAAACCTCAGTATTCAGGTTAAATTGCCGTGTTGGCACTTTGCGATAAATAAGTGGGTTTTGGGTTGCAGTTTGGGCACTCGGTCTCAAAAAGGATCGCCATCACTGCATTAAACTAATGCACTGTTTGTAATCTGTGGCTCCTTCCGCACATGCAGAATAATGCACTTTCAAACTGCTTTCAGTGCTCTTTGAAGCTGTGCGGAATAGCAAAATCCACTTGCAAACAGTTGTGAAAGTGGTTTGAAAACGCATTATTTTGCCTGTGCGGAAGGGGCCTATGTAATCCACATTAAGTCTCAGTGAGATAGCCAGACAATAAATAAAGTAACTAAATATGTGAAAGTGGGGAGGTTCAAATCCCCATTCAGCTGTTATTCACACCCAAGCTTCCATTAAGGTTGATAATCTTCAAGTAAGCCCTGGAGATCTCCTGAAATTACAATTCACATTCATTGTACAGTGATCAGTTTCTCTGGAGAAAATGGCAGCTTTGGAGGGTGGAATCTATGGCATTATATACCCCAGTGAGGTCCCTCCCCTCTCCCCAGGGATTTCCCAGTGTTGTCATAAGGCAAAAAGCTCCTTAAGTTTGGGGGAGATAAGTTAAGGTAATAATAAATGTTGTGCAACAGAACTTAAGTATTACAAGCCATCTATGAAATTATTGTTGGGAAACACTTTTCATCAACTATAAAGGACTGCAAAAAAAGTTGGCCTAAACTATGTGTCTCAAAAATGGGTTTCAAGTAGCACTCCAGCTGACTCATGATTCAGCCTTCTAAAATAAATCCCAATTAAATCATGTTAGACACTGAAGATCTTTCAGCATCATACAGTTGTGCTTGCCTAAGCCCAGTAGGCTGACATCACAGCTGCTAATTCCACATGGAACATGATAGATGCCTCATACACAGGGCAGAAATATTACTTTGAACAGACAGATGTTGAGTTAAAATATATACCTAACCCCTTACTGCAAGAATCCATGACTAACAAAGTCGTCAGAGAGAGAGAGAGAGAGAGAGAGAGAGAGAGAGAGAGAGAGAGAGAGTAGAAGCAAAACACCACAATAAATTCAGCAGTGCCTGCCATCCTAAGATGAGCTACATTTTTGGATGTTATTGGGGTTAGGAAGATAGAACTCTGCTTAAGGGTGACACTGCCTAGGGCAGGGGTCTGCAACCTGCGGCTCTCCAGATGTTCATGAACTACAATTCCCATCAGTCCCTGCCAGTATGGCCAATTGGCAGGGGCTGATGGGAATTGTAGTCCATGAACAACTGGAGAGCCACAGGTTGCAGACCCCTGGCCTAGGGAGACCAGACTCCGGATTCAGTAGGAGACTTTCTGTTATCCCTGCCCATTGTCTACTGACTCACTGGAGGTTGTCAGGATGATTTTTAAAAAAATGATGGCGTATTGGTGGTACAACATCCCTGGAAGTGGCATCATGTTGCTGGCATGACTTCAATGGGATGCTGTAAAATTTAGGCAGAAGTCTGGTCTAAAAAATGTTAGTCCATCAGAACTCTGCTAGCACTGCCAGTCTACTAACAAAGTTAGGAACTTGTTAAAACTTCTTTTTTGCTTATATGCTCATATATTTTTAAGTATTGCTCTCATTCTTTAAGGAGATGAGAAGACATAAGGAAAAAATGCAGTAAATTGGCAGTGCAAACAGGTACTAATCCAGCACAAGTCCCAAACAACAATCTAATATTTTTGCATAGAATAGAAAATGAGCTTCCCCCATCACAGTGGGGATTTCTCCTAAGCAAGTCAAGGCAAGGACTAAAGGCCCAGGAATACCCAACAAGGAGAAGCTCTGACAGCCCTTCCATTGTGCCAAATCCATCTGGATGTTAATTTTCTAGTTTTCTTTTACTAACAGAAGCATCCAGGTGGCATATTTTTATCCCACTCCTTCTCCAAGGAGCTTAGAGAAGCAAACATAATTCTACCCTTTCCATTTTACACTCACAACAATGCTTAGAAATAGGTTGGGCAGAGAGAATGACCAGCTCAAGATCACCCAGTGAGTTTCATGGCAGAGTAAGGATTTGAATTCAACAGTGGAATGATTGCAAAAAATTACAATGTGACATTTTACTTCAGGGATTCTTATATATCAAATGTAGTACACCTGATGGCCCCTTCAGATCTATTAGTGAGGGGCATGTTGTCACTGTGCAGATCATTCTGACTAGTCCGGTGTGCATTAGGAATCATATTGTGCTTATATTTTGCAGAGTCCAGGTTTGTCTTAGCATTTATTGATAAGGGAGAAAGGCAATCATTATTCCACTAATTGCTAAAATAGCTGAAGGACAGAGATTACAAGTAGTGAGTATGAATAACTCTGAACTTTGGGAGGTTGAGTCGTGTAAGCATCCAGGATTTTCATGACTTAACAACAGATAATCAAAGCCCTTTAAAGTCTCTAACCCTTCCCACACATTCACATTTTCTTTTTCTTTCTCCTACCACATATTCATCATGTAAGCTTACACAGGTTTCCTTCAAATCTTCTGAGCTTCTGAACTTCTGAACAGCCCCCTACACATTACAGTATAACTTTTCACATATTAATAGATTCCTTTTGTGCAATTAGAGCTGGAAAAGGAAATCTGTATTTAGACCCTTTATAGTGAATGGCATTATTTAATTTTGTTTACTATTACAGCTGCCAGTTCTTTAGCTGGTTGTTGGCCAGTTTAGCTGTTGAGTTCCAGTTGTTAACTACAGCAAGGTCTTTTCATTGTCCACCTTGTCTTTGATCTTCTCCAGAAATTGGCCATTCAATGCTTTGTTGTGCAGGTTTCAGTCCTCATTTTAATCATGCTTTTTCTATATTCCTGTTTGGTTCTCTGGGCTTTCAATCAATTTCTGTTCTTCACTTCAATCAATGCCTGTTCTTGACTTTTATTCATATAATCGGCCAGCGCATATTTCTCATCCTCCATTGTTTGCTTTACTTGCAGTAACCCTCTGCCACCAGATCACCAGGGAAGGTATAGTTTATCAATATCACTACATGGGTATAAAGCATAGTGCATTGTCATAAGCTTCCAAGTTTTTCTGTCCAATTCGTCCAAATCAGCCTGTGTTCAGTTGATGATTCCAGCAGTGTACCTGATGATGAGTATGGCCCAGGTATTGATGGCCTTGATGGTATTCCCACCATTTAATTTGGATTTCAATACTTTCCTGGTGCTCTTAGTGTTCCCTGCTGACCACAGTCTTCACTTGCCGGTGCTTAATGTTATCCAGTTGCAAAATGCCCAGATATTTATAGGCTTCGTTTTGGTTGTACTTGATTAGTTGGCAGTCAGACATTTCTATGCTGCCACTCTTAGTGATCTTACCACAGTGGCACAGGCCAAACCCAATTGAAATATCTGTGCTGAATATTTGACCTGTGTCCACTAATGACTGGATTTCTGTGTCTGATTTCCTGTAGAGCTTCAAATCATCCATGTACAGCAAATGTGAGATTTTTTTCTGAGTCCTTCACCATTTGACATCCCCACTTTGTTTTCTTTAAAATTACTGTAAGTGGGATCATGGTGATGATAAACAGTAAGGGCAATAGTGATGTTGACTGTTCCATCATTTTCATTTCCGACAGTTCAATTTCCCACTGTCTCATCACTTTTTCAGTGAATACTTGAATGTTTTTGCTGACACCAATTGTTTCCAAGCATTTTATAATCTAACTATGGGGCAGTGAGTGAAATGGCTTCCTGTAATTGATCCAGACCATATGAAAGTTTGTTCTTCTATTCTTGGAGTTCTCCATTATCATTTTGCCTATCAGGAGTTGATCTTTTGTACACCTGCTCTTCCTTTTGTTCCCTTTTTGTTTCACTGGAAGGATGTTATTCACTTCCAAGTAGTCCATGATATCATCCACTATTATGTCAGTGAACAGTTTGAGCATCGTGGGCAAACATGTTATTGACCTGTAGTTTTCAGGTGTTGTCTCTTTGGACAGACTTTGCTGAATTGCGTATGTCTTCCAAGTTGTTAGCCATTCATCGATTTCACGATTTTGCATGGTTTCACTGAACAACTTGGCCATTTTACACCAGGTGTAAACTGGTTAGGTATTTGAGCCGAAGTCATGCAGTTGACCATGTCCAGGAACCGCCAAGATGCCATTCAAGTCTTCACTTTCTTGATTTGATGTTTTATCATATCAGTTGTTATTTCAAACCTTTCTCAAAATCTTTTATCAACTGTGCCTTCTTGTTGTAATCCTTCTTGTTTTCCCATGGATCTTTCCAAAACTGAAGTGTTGCACTTTTCTCTGGGTTTTTTTTGCTTTTGACATTGATTTTTGTGTTGAGGCTTTGGCAGACACACCTTTGGTCTGATCGAAATTGCTAATTTTGTCTGTACTGGATTTTTCTTGCTTCATGTCTTTCCATTTTTCTCACTGTGGCTGTTATTTGTTGTTTGGTGATCTCCAGCGCTCCCGCAATTGTTCTAGTGTCTAACCAGTACCTTCTAATTAGTTCTTTCATGATCTTACCATTCTTTAATCTTTGTTCTTTCATATTTTTCAGGTTACTGGCATCTGATCTCAGTTTTTTGAACTTTTGGTTCTAGTCAAATTTCCCACTTTGGTTTTGATGTTTGATTTAACTTGGGCTTAGGTGTTTCCATGCCCAGTTCTCTTGTGACCACTACATCCATACTGTACATGAGCTGATTGGTTTGTTTGGTGGAAGTTATTTCAATTGTCTTGTTCACATCCCTCATTATGGATGTCAGGTCTTTTTTGAGAATCTCTAATGGTATTTTTAATACTACTTTCTCAGCACATACTATCAGCATTTAATTAAATAAAACTAAAATCTTACCTAAGTCAATGCACTTAGAGAGTGTAACTCTGTTTAGAGAAGTACTGTTAATCTCTCTGCATTTGGACTATGGACATGACTGCTAAAATTTGAAAAGTGATCATGATAACTTCACATGAAGGCACTTTTTCACACAAACAGTCTCTATGGGAATTTTGCTTGGCTGTTCAACCTGGTTGTCTAATGTGTTCCAGGTACACTTGAATGAGTGTTGCCAGCTGGTGTAAAGTCACCAACTTCAGAAGATGTTCTAGAACCATTTAAAATGTGATGTAGAGCAAGAATGTGCAAAGCTGTTGAAAGGGACATCATAAAAAATGATATCAGTTCTTACAAGCCTCCACATTCAGAAGCAGTCCATCTTTGAATCTCAGTGCCAAGAGACAACATCATGGGAAGGCCTCAGTCTCTATGCCCTGTGTCTGGACCTCAGAGGAACTGGTTGGTGACTGTGTGAGACAGGATGCTGAACTGGATGGTCTGCTTGTCTGATCCAGCAGGGCTTTTCTTACAGGCTCTTACAGAAAGAGATGCTTTAGAATCAAAGTTTATGTATTGACATATCAGGGTTTTATTCAGTGAAAGCCCAAACTCAGAAAAGGAGCCCTGAAAGTCTTACTTGACCTTGGAGTGTTGGTATATTTGCATATCCCAGCCTATATTATTTTAATGCAAAACAGCCACCATCCAGTCCATCTATAAAGGCCAGAAGTAAACTCTAACTGCAATATTCTTATCATGGTGTTAAGGCTTCTTCTCCCCTACCCCCAAGATTCTGGCCTATACTTAGAGTCATGCTATAGCATCAGCAAATGTCATGAAGAGCCCTTTTGTTTGCATTTGACCACTTCACCTGGCATGCAAGTTCAATATTTAGCTAGGCCCTCTAATGCTTTATTAAGCCCAAACATGGTCTTAGCAGACTTTGCCTCATCTTGCTGTACAAAAGGATTATTGGACTGCAGTTTAATAAGTTTTTATTTGGCCATTTAAAGTTCCAAAATCATTCCATTTCTCTCCTTTTAAATCCTTCTGGCAGACCAAGAGTTCTAGATCCAAGTCAATGTTGAATATGTTCGTTAAAAAACATAAGCTACCGCCTATTCAAATATGGCATAGCAGTTAGAATGCTGGACTAGGACCAGAGAGCCAGGGTTAAAATTCCTAATCCACCATTAATACACCTTTGGAGAACGGAGCTATGGCTCAGTAACTGAGAATTTGTATTGCATTCAGAAAGTCCTAGCTTTAGTCTCTGTTAAAAGAATCAGGCAGCAGGTGATGTGCAATACCCTCTGTTCTGCTCACTCTCTGAGCAGGTCAAGGCTCTTTAACTAAAGGCAGGCCAAAGTCAGGGAGTCAAGGTGCAGGGCAGAGTCAAGCTCTAGTGGAGTTGCTGATTCACCAGTTCCTCAGTCAGGACTGAGACTGTTTATGGAGGGAAGTGCAAACAGCTGTCACCAAGCTGGAGTTGCCAACTCCAGTTTGGGAAACTTCTGGAAATTTATGGGTAGAATCCGTTTGGCGAAAGGTGGGGGGATGTGAAGGGACCTAAGCAATGTATAATGCCATGGATCCCAAACTCTAAAGCAACCATTTTATCCATGCAAGCCAATATCTGCAATCTAGAAACTGATTTTAATTTTGGGAGATCTCTGGCCCCATCTGGATTGTGGCAAGCCTACACAATCAAGGCTAGAATCCCGTAGGCACTTACAGCTGGACTTAGTCCAGCACTATGCAAAACCTCATGAAGGCTCTTGTTTGCTCTCCTCCTTGTGGGTGAAGAAGAGGTCCAAGACAACCAACCTGGCACTCTGCTGCTGGAGCTGATCATCTCCCTGGGCTCCATCTCCTCATCTCCAGGGGCTCTGGTGGCACCCATGGAATATCTGGCAAAGGGCAGATTTTGCTAACAAATTTTCTATCTGCACCTGTTTATGAGCCCTTTTGTTTTCTGGTCCCATGGTCTCAGCAGGTGGCCTAGCTCAGTCCTAAGTGTTTGAATGAGCAAGAACTTTGAAGTCTTCCAAGATCATTATCTCTGCAGGACAAGTCATCACAACCTCTTTGTCTTCTAAAGGAGAATTCAAAGGGATGGGTTTGTTTGGCCAACACTTTGCTGCCAATTGGACCTTTGCTGGGGAAGAGGGAGGTATTCTATCTACCACATGGATTCCCTTTATTGGAGTTGGTTATGGATCAGCCCAGCCCAGCCCAGCCCAGTTGGTTATGGATCAGCCCAGTGCAGTAAAAGAAACTTTTCCAGTGTGATAAGTGTAAAATGGAAAACATTTACATTTATTCAAGTAGTTTTCAGTTCACAGCTTTGTTTCAGGTGAGAGGTAGATAGAAAGAAACCCTATACTAAAGAGGTAACTTTCCTATAAACAAGTGGAGACTCTATAACATGTGTGATCTGCTTATGTGGGAAAGGCCCACAGAGGCAGGGAGCCATTGTCCATGTGCTCAGGACAAAGGGCAGGACAAAAAGTGACTGCAGCATGGAGAAGAAATGAAGTCAGTGGGCAGTCTCCTGGCCCAGACAAGGAGGGCAGGCAAGAGAGGCAACAACATACTTAGAGAGACACAGTGCCCGCTGTTGGCAAGGCATGCTGAAATTGCTCATTCCAACACTCCCTCTCGATGCTGCAAGCTTTCAAGGTAGACAATGTTCAGTTTGTCATGCAGGCCTTGGAACTTATCTCTTGGCATCAGTTTAGTCAATATATCTGCTGTCATCATGTCAGTAGGACAGTAGCAAAGTTTCACCTTTCCTTCTGCCTGCAAGACTCTTACATTCTGGTTCTTAATTCCAATGTGTTTAGTATGTGCACTGTCCTTTTCTGAAAGAGAAAGAGCTATTCAACTGTCGTTATCTTCTAGCATTTGTACAAGTAAAGGTTCATTAACACCAAAATCTTGTAACAACATTATAAGCCATTGTAGCACTACATGCTTCAGAAACTGACACAAATTCTGCTTCAGTAGATGAGCGGGCAACAATATTTTGTTTATGGTTCACCCAACTCACATCACACACACACCCAATAGAAAAACACATACCCACTGGTAGATTTTAGATCTGTTCTTTCTCCAGCCCAATCTGCATCAGCATATCCCAATAGTGTGGGATCTTTAGTTGCTGGTAGTCTCAGTTTAAAGTCCACAATACCTTTTAAGTACCTCACCTAGTTCCAAGATTCAAGCAGGGTAAAGTAAATCTTCATTCGAAAGTTCTTTTGTTCCATTGACATAATGGTACAAAGCAAAACAAATGTAAAAAGAAGATAACTATTTTAAATGCTTTTTTAAAAAAACTATCTTTAAATGCTTTTCACATTGAGTTAGCAGTGTGATGCGGCGGCCAAGAAAGCCGATGCAATTCTGGGCTGTATCAGTAGAAGTATAGTGTCTAGATCGAGGGATGTAATTGTACATCTCTATTCTACATTGGTTAGACCTCACCTGGAATATTCTGTGCAGTTCCATTCAAGAAGGATATTGACGAGCTGGATGGGTCCAGAGGAGGGCAAACAAAATTGTAAAAGATCTGGAATCCATGCCCTATGGCCTCTTCCGCACGGAGGCGGAAGGGGTTGGGTCGGCGTAATTCTGGGACCGCATGGACGGTCCCAGAAATGGCTGGGCGACGGCGCCGTGGAGGGGTGTCGCCTGGCCGACCCGGCTTGTCCCTGGCCCTCCGGCACGTCGCCGAGGCCTGGAGACACGCCCCCGCCCCTGCGTGCCTGCTTGAGCATCACAGGGCAGGGGGCGTGTCCCCAGGCCTCGGTGACGCGCCGGAGGGCCAGGGACCAGGTAAGTGACAGGTGGGAGTGGGGGGAGGGCGCCTTGGAGCCGCTGCCATGCTCCAAGCCAGCATTTCCCAACAACCTCGCTCCCCGACGCCCGTGCGGAAAGGGCCTATGAGAGGGAGCTGGATATGTTTGGTGAAGAGAAGGTTAAGAAGTGACATGATAGCCATGTTTAGATATTTGAAGGGATGTCATGTTGGTGAGGGAGCAAGATTGTTTTCTGCTGCATCTGAGACTAGGGCCAGGGGCAATGGTTTCAAGGTGAAGGAAAAGAGATTCTACCTAAACATCAGGAAAAACTTCCTGTCAGTAAGGGCTGTTCGACAGTGGAATGTACTACCTTGGAGTGTGGTGGAGTCTCCTTCTTTGGAGGTTTTTAAAGGGAGGCTGGATGGCCATTTGTCAGGAGTGCTTTGATTATATATTCCTGCACAGCAGGGGGTTGGATCTGATGGCCCTTGGGGTACCTTCCAACTCTATGATTCTATGAAAAATCAACTGCATGCACAACAGAGAAGGATGTATTTCAAGGCAAGCACATGTTTTTTATCAATAGCGGTATATTGCAACAGTGATATCTTTTTTAACATAAAGATGACAGGATATCTGAGAATTTATCTGCCATTTTTGGACCACTTTTGTTCAAGAATGCTCCATTTGGGTCCTAGAATGAAGCATTCTAGACCAAAGATGGACCAGGAGACTGGGGATGAATTCTCAAATCTCCTGTTATCTTTACGTTGAAAAGGGTATAGCAGCGGCAAGTAGGGGACTAAATTGTCTTTTCATGTTGTATGTGAAGACACTTTTACAGTATTTATCATGTTCAAATTGACTTCAGGCTGGGCCACATGTGCCTTTTTAATTTTACAAGATACAGCACAATTTTCTAGCAAGGAAATACAGTTTGTGCTTAACATAGGATTCTTTTTGTTGGCTGTATCCACTGCCCAGCCTCTACTTCCTACTCTTCTCTAAGTGTCTATCTATGGTGTGTGGGTCCACAAAACCATTTTCCAGTTTCATACAGTATGAAATTATCTTTAGATGATTGTAATGTAGAAATACAGGTACTAATTCTTCTTGGAACAATATATAAAATGTGCGGCTAGAAGCTACTTTACTAATTACATGTAACACAACAATGAAGTCATCAGGCCAGACTTATATGATGTGTAAGTACTTGAGCTGTAATAAGATATAAATGCTCCTACAGAAATGAACCAGCTTTATTCAGCCGCATGAGTCAGTTCATTGCTCTGTCAAATAGACAATGTCAGTGATATTTCATTTTCCAATTTATTATAAGTGTACTTATCATGCTTTCCAATCAAGATACCACATGGTGCTTGGCTGGCCCAATGCAATCTTTTATGGTTGCTGGGGCTTAGTACAACCAAAAAGGCCAATGTTACCTATAGGAGTGTGTAAAACTCCTCTAAGAAATTTTGCTAGCCTTATCCAAACTTTTAAAGGGTCAACTCTGAAGAGAAAGCTCCCAATCAACTTTAGATTTTCTTTTGGCAAAATTTCAGTTTCAACTCACCTTCAGTCATATTTTAGCCTTTAAATGCTACAACTAAGTAGATACAATAAACTACATGGAATCTGACTTGAGAGGATTTAAAGGACATTGCTGCTTCTGTCCGTCTGATATGGAAGATAACATAGTAGAATTAAGAATAAGATTGAGATCATAGAAAACTGTATTACAAATGCCAGAAAGCATTATCTGGGATTTGCAAAATGATTTGCCACCTTAATAACTTCCTTCACACCTGGTAATGCAATTTCCATGCTCATGTTTGAACCATACAATGTTCTGGGGCTTTGCAAACTGGCAGGCATCTCATAAATAAAAGACCAACCTTTCACCCAGTTTGTTTGTGCTGTTATGGAAGAAATGTGTTTTTTTTCCTCAAGTGTTTACTCTCAGAAACCAAGTCAGTTTTCCCAGGGGTCACACAAAATGGTCACCGCATGATACACATAAATGTTCCCATCTTCACTTCTAACTCACTAGGGGTTAGGCCTTGGGAAGATATGAAATGGTGATGGACTCTAAAAGAGATAGCTGACCACCATGAAGTAGTTTTTCATCTTTCACCAGTGGAGATTGTGGACAAGCACTGTGAGGCACTTGCTCACTGCCCCAAATAAATCCAATTTGTAATCTCTTTTAAAGTCATTTGGTTGGTTTAGGTCTTGGGAATTTGCTCAAGCACCCCAAGTATCAGCACGACCCACCTTTGATCCCATATTTGGAGATTTCACGGTACAGGTTCCAGCAATTGCTTCTAACCATTAATATTCCCATGCCACAAAACATGCATTTGAGATACCAGTAAACATTACTGCATTATTTCTTAAAAAATACTATGCTGCTTCTCAACACAAATAGAGTCTCAAAGGCTAATATTACTGGGAATACATAAAGAAGTGCTTACCTGCTGGTGGAAGACAATAGAGGAAAACAGATGAATCTCCCTGGGGAGGGAGTCCCGAAATTTTGGTGCCATGACTAACAGGGTCCTTTCTTGAGTTTCCTCTGAAGAATTCCAAGGGGGTAGATACAGTCATATAGAATACAGTCCTTGAGGTCTTCCACTACATAAATTTTATTTTTATCATGTTCTCATGTTAGGCATTGTTTGGAGTAATCCAGTTTAATAATATAAACTGGAAAAGGTGAAATAAGTGAGAAATTTTGCTGAACTGCATATACCAGGAGAAATCACAATAAATCACTATAGTGAAATAAAGTTTGGGGGGCACACTTATAACTCACAAAATGATTGCTATTTGGAGATATTTGTACTGAATAGTTATATTGTTTTTTACTTTTATTATTTATGTAGTGAATGTTTACTTCCTTTCTGTCAAGACTTCCAAGGCAGTTTACAATTTAAAATTTAGACCAATCAGTAAACAGTAGAAGTTGTCTCAGACCATTAGTTGTTCTTTGGGGAGTTTATGATATGAATTTCCTGACTTAGGTGTCTGTCTTGCCTTCTTTTCAGAGAATACTCTTGAAGCAACTCCAGATACCAACCTTAGCTGGTTTCTATTAGCATGATGTATGTTCCTTTAAGCAGGATTGTTCCCCTACCATCCAGCTCTTAAAACTACCATATCTTTTTAATATGCAAACACACTTTTCCACTCTCTTCAGAGAAGGGTCACAACCTCCAATTTCAGATATTTGACCAGAATCATTAAGACCTATTGAGAGGGATATCCATAATTAAGAAATATTGCCATTTCTTTCATTGCATAGAATACTTGGTGATCAGAATCCACATTTGTGTGTGTGTGTGTGCACCCGAGTTCTCAACCTAATCTTCAGAAGAAATTCTAGTTTAAATTCTAGTTTGGTCATTATTGTTAGAGTTTCTGTGGCAACATTACAAAGTAAGATGAATGCATATTTCAGCTGGAAGGAAAGCTAGCTTCCTTAATGCAGATGAACTATTTTGTTCAAATGTTCACTGTAATGAAAGGAAATAATTAAGAGGAAGATACATGAGAAATAATGTTTTAGACTTGTTAATTGCAGGATGACTAAAATTAAAGCCATGGGTTATATGATCAGAAAAATCAGCAAAGGCAGGGAGGAAAAGGCAAAAGTCAGAATATGCTTAATTGCCTTAAATTAGGGCAAAGCGTTTTGGGCCCTTCTTTTGTTGTTTGTGCCATGTGTTAATGTGGCACAGGAAGCACAATACAGCTTTTTAATGTGGATTTTGTATTCATATTCATATTTTCATACATGAAAATAGCCTTTATCCATCTCTACTAGTAAAGGTAGCAATCTTGGAATTATTTATAATCCATATTCTGAATATTGTGAGATATATGATGCTTCAACATACTTCGGAAGGGAAAACCACTCATCTTCATAATACAAGCAAGGAAATTATAATCCTTTTCTCTTAACTTCTGCTGGTGTCTTGGTGGAGCAAGCATATGACAGCCACAACCAGACCATTCCATGTAATATATAAGACATAGCACATTCAGTAGGGTTTTTGCTTGCTTTTTTGCTGGGAGAAAGAGGTCTTAAACAGTCAGGGATGCTTTTCTGTGACTTCCTCATTGCTGCTGAGATTGTGGTTGAAACACAGTGGCAATGTTTTCTCTGGTCTTTTAAAGACATGTATTTTGAGTAAATAATGTCTTTAAAGGGTGCTCAGGTGGATGCAGAAAACCAACACTGTGGAAGGTGTTTTGGTTGTGTATCTGTAGAAAACATGGGAATAAAGTAGGCTGACCAGATGACCCGCTTTTGGCGGGACAGTCCCGCCTTCAAACAATTTGTCCCGTGCCCCGCGGGTTATTTCAATTGTCCTGCTTTTTGGAAGGCTGCCGCACTGCCTTCTGGGGCGCAAGGCAGTGCGGCAGCCTCCCGCGCACGCAGCCGCAGGAGCGCACGGTCTTCTGGGGTGCTGCTGTTTCCCGCCTGTCACAGGGCAGGAAACGGGAGCACCCCAGAAGGCAGTGCGCTCCTGCGGCTGTGCACACATGTGTGCGCGTGCGTGCAGCCGCCTGCCTACCCGCCCATTCGGGTCACGAAGGTGACCATCTGGTCACCTTAGAATAAAGGCGGTCTGTGAAAGCATGAAGAAGCACTGAGAAAATCACAGGAAGATAACAAATGGATAATGAGATGGCTTGGAGAAAACCCACTACTGTTAGGAACCCAAACTGCAACAAAAAAACCCTGTAAAAGGTCAAAGTCACTAGCCATCTATGTGATGCTGAAGAACTAAAAATGAATGAGTCTCTTGATGTCTTACATTCTTCAGGTACACTGAAAGTTGTCACATCAATCATTCTTCTACTATGGCCACTAAGAAGAATGGAAAATTATGTTCTGAACAGTGTTAAGGCTAACCAAATAGATGGAATGTGATTTTCTCATTAATATGGCAATATCACTATTGTATTGATGAGAAAAATTTGTGCACCAAGGCCAAGTATCTCTATATATTCTATATGTAGTCTCTCTCTCCCTCTATATATGTATTCAAACACACACGCAAACTACATTAGCAATCATAGATTGGGAGAGTTGAACACAGCAGGTGGATGGTGTTTGGAACACTATCAACCAGAACAGGGAGAAGACCAGCAACAACCAATTTTTTAAATAAAACAAAAATATATTTTTGTAAAAAAAATCAAGCTTTTTCTCATTGCATTCCATTGTCAACATAGAAATTTAAAAGATCATAACCTTCAAAAATGCTTAAAATAGCAAATTAATATCCTGGAAGAAATAATGCATCTTCCAGTCCCAGCTTGGCTACATCCTTACCTAAACAGCATAAATACACATGTTGCCACCTTGAAGTTGTTTGTACACAGTTATTTCCAGAACAATAACATTGCAAGATATGCTTTACCCAAGTGGTTCTCAACCTGGGGGTCAGGACCCCTTTAGGGATCTAACGACCCTTTCACAGGGGTCGCCTAAGACTCTCTGCATCAGTGTTCTCCATTTGTAAAATGGATAAATGTTAGGGTTGGGGGTCACCACAACATGAGGAACTGTATTAAAGGGTCGCGGCATTAGGAAGGTTGAGAACCACTACTTTAACCATTTTAAGGATGAAATAAGGACATGAAAATTTGATAATGTTTTCTGTTTTCTTATACTAAAGATTTACAGTACTTTGTAGTCAGGCTATTGAAGGTCATGCCAAACACATTGCAGGTTAAAAACATTCTTTTGCTGACATTTTAAGCTGAAAATGAATGACAAATAAGAGTTCCTGTCTTTTTGGAAACCCTCAGAGCCATGATCTGACAGAGATGAGATTATCTGCCATCTTTAAATCATCTGAGCTTCAGATCAAACAAGCCCATGGCATCTTTTTAAGCTTCTTTTTTGTCAAGGTCAAGTCTTCTGAACCCTGTGGCAGTTACATGACAATAAAAAAAAGAGAGATTGAAAGGGCTACATCGTAATACAGACGAAAGCAAGTCATAAAATGTCCATTCATAAGAAGGTGATTTTACATGTCCCTTAATACCCAAATAGGATCATCTATGACTCAGGTAAGGCAGGTGACAAGCAAGAGGCATTTTTTGAGAACAAGGACCAGTGTAGTGGCTAGTGGTTGGACTAAGTGAGTGCTTGTCAACCCTAAACTGGGAATTCATAGGGCATGGCTTTTGATTCAATCTCGAGAGAGATACTTTGGGAAAAACTGCTTGGTACCAACATAGATAAACAGTGGCTATTTTTAATCAGGGGTCTTTATGAGAACACCAGTGTCAAAGCTAAATACAATTCACAGGATATCTAACAAATGTAATCAAAAGTAAACAAGGATTTATCTTGGCCTCCTCATCATTTAATTTTTACATCAACAATATGGTAGCCCTCTTTAATAATCCTGACTCCCCCCTGCCCCCCGCCCCCCAAATTGCTGATAAATGTATCTCTTTACTTCTCTATGCGGATGTTCTGGCCCTCATCTCTAGAACTCCTGTGGGCGTGAAAAGAGCACTAGGGACTCTTGCTGACTTTTCCCAAAATAATCAATTAGAAATTAACTATGAGAAGACTAAAGTTATGGTATGCGCTACCAGACCTAAAAATCATACATGGAAAAAGATTGGAGCAGGTCTCACTTTATAAATATTTAGGCATAGTATTTCAATCTTCTGAACTTAGTACTGCTCATTAGATTTAGTGATTCAGGAAAATGGCCGAATCATGGCCTATTCAAGCCATATTCAGCCTGAATACAATATGCCCAAATATGAGCTGATCCGAATGCAAAGTAGTGGTGGGAGATGGACCCTACCCTTTTGAGGCCCCATAAAATTGAATCCTCGGAAGCAAAGGTCACCAAACCTAGGTGGTGTTATCAAGATACCCAAAAAGTTTGATGCCTCTACCTCAAAAACTGTGGACCCTGATTACACACCCAGAAATTCCCCATTGGATGCAATGGAGCCAGGGCAGTTCTCTGGAAGATACCCTGAAATTTTGGTGCTTCTGGATGATACCACCCAGGTTTGGTGCCCCCATGCCCCCTTGTTTCCAATGGGAGCTAACAGGAGATGGGGGCTACCCCTTTGACTTTGGACCCCCTGGAGCAAACTTTACCAAACTTGGGTGGTATCTGTGAGCATACATAGCAACAATTGTGGCTTTGACGAAATGAACTAAGCCCTGCAACTAAAATAAAAAGTAAGGGAGACAGCCTATTCAGGCCAAAATTGAAATTATTTATGTGTAAAATGTTAAATATAAACTTAGTGCCAGACTATTGTCTCTCATCTCCAATTTATATACACAGTAGTTATCAAAAGCAGGTATGCACAGAAGTCTTAGAAGAAGCCATCAAATGTGAATACCCCAGAAATTTTAATCTGCTGCCCTTAGAATGAGCCTCAAAATCTGAGATCTGAACTTACCACCCTGAAGCTCTGAGACCCTTTCTGCATGGGCCAGTAAACATGAGGTAAGGGCGGGATAAAACCTGGGTTGGGGAAACTTCACATGAATCCCACTCATAATGTGAGTCTGCTCCACATTCCCCCCTCCCAGGTTTGACAAGAATCGCCATTTTGTGAACGGCCACGGCTGCGGGGTGCACTATGCAGCTACACTTTGTTTTTTGTTTCCCTCCAGGCTCCCATAAGTGGAGCCATGCGGGCACGTCTGGCTTCAGCAAGGCTCTGGGGGAGCATGGGTGCCTGCCTGCGGAGAAGCACATCAGTGGAAGGTGAGGGTTTTTTTAAACGACACACCTCTGTGCGAAGGCTGGACAGACAGCCATGCAAACAGCCCGGGGCTATGCCGGGTTCATTTATCCTAGTTGCAACCCAGTCTAAACTTGCTGTGCAGAAAGGGCCTGAGAGTGAGGTCCAACACTCCCACCACCACAGTTTCAGGGCCAATACTTAAGAGCTGGCAATTGGGGGAAGGTATCATAAACCAATTTAAAACAGCAAAAACCTGAGTAAATCTGTTATACTTAAAGATAACTTAATTTACACTAAACTGGATTTTAAGATATTTATATTCCACTTTTCCCAATGCAAAAATGATGTGGATACCTCCTGATGCCAAATGACAGCAAGGATAAACCCAAAACACCTGAGGGAGAACATTCAAGCAAAACCTGAAGACACTGAATATTAATGGGAAGAGGCTGAAACACTCACCCAAGTCCAGAAATGCTGGAGAGCACTTGTTGCCCGATATGCTACTTAGCATGGGAAGATCTAACTAACTTACCAGTATATTGTGCTTCCCTCTCCCTTTTGTCATCATAACAACATTATTCACAACATTGTCCAATACAGCCTTATTTGACTAAATATTTGCACTTGCAGACATAAAGCTACAACCTCATTAATGACAGTAATAATGGTTCATCTAGCAGTATAAATTGAAGGAATTACAATAATGTAGAAATACAAATATCTAATCCTGATTTCCTTCACAAATTGAGTCATCTGAGAGGACCTCAGGTTTCTGTTAACAGGGGGAAGGAGAGAAGGAAGATGGCAGGGACAGAGTTCAAAGTGGTACTAGAAAATATACTCTATCTATACTTTATTTAATCTATGGGAGCATTAATTCATGTTTTGCAAATGATTTCTAGGGTCTTTAAACCTTTGTACAGGAATGCAGAACTATGTATTCACTGTGAGTCACCAGCCTTGTTTCCTTTTTTGATCAAGTGATGGGCTTACTGGATCATAAGAATGCCATTAATATTGTTTTCTTGGATTTCAGTAAAGCTTTTGACAGGATTCCCCATGATGTTTTGATGGGTGAAGTGGAGGACTGCAGGATGAACTCTAGAATACTTCAGTGGATAGAGAACTGCCCCCAAAGAGTAGTGGTCAATGACATTTCATCTGATTGGAGGAAGATATACAGTGGGGTGCCACAGAACGCAGTTCTATGCCCGGAACTTTTCAATATTTTAATAAATTTTTTGGATGAGGAGGTGGGGAATTACTAATTAATTTGCAGGTGGCACCAAGGTGGCTTCTTATCTTTCCCACCTGATTGTTTTGCTCTCTGGTCAGTTTCAACCTCAGCTTGGCACCCAGCTTGGCACCCAGCATTTTGTGCCAAGCTGAAGGGATTCTCCCTGTTGCCGTTTGGTGAAGATTGCTCCAGGATGTTTGCTCTGTGGGCTCTGATCCTGAGTTCCTTTTCAGCCCCAAAAGTACATATTTGTACTCAGCTGGTCATACTGATTCCAGCAATATATGGTTTTCCTTTTTTATTTTTGAAGACATCTTCCACAGACATCTTACTTTGGCTGTGCAGTGTGAAAAGGATGTGAACAAAATAGAATGAGATATCTTCAAAGCTATGAAGACTTATTATGAGAATTTTCATATTAAGTCTATGTAGTTTCAAAGGCACCTCATTGAAAATGGAAAAAAAGGAAAAACACATGCACTTAATCAGCAGGCAAAACTAACTTTATTAATGTACTTTAAACACTAAAATGGTGGGCGGCAGTGATGCAAGCGGAGGAACCTCCATGGGAAACAACATTCAGCAAATACCAGGTGGAATGGAGAGGTGGGGAAAAGAACTGTTGTCAGTTAAAATGCTTTAATGTTCTGCACTAAATGGACAAAAAAAGTCAAAATGATCCTTTTTTAATGTCTTCAATACGTGTTATTTGTGCTGTGCAGAAAATAACCAAGGTTAGACACACAAAGAAAATCACCATGAAGTTAAAGTCTTGTACTGGGTATTTTCCACTTATACGAACCTTATTGATATTTCTGATTCATTAAAAATTTCAGAAGTTCTGAATATGAGCAGAGCTTCTCCTCCTACTCAGTCCGTTCCTTCTTCCTAATCAGTCAACTGATAGCAAGTAGTAGACCTAAACGATCATTATGATAATGATTTATTTATAATGTTCGCAATTTTTTAAATAGCAGCTTTTTAAAAAAAGCAAATTAACATATTTAAATAAAATTCCCAAAAACAGAACCAATCATTACCATATTTTAAAATAGAAAGCAATTTCCAACATTAAAGAATCACAAAACAAAATACGGCACATTCTAGTAATAATTATTCAGTTCCCTCCCCTGGAATAGCAGTAGCAATAGCACTACAGAAGTGCAAAGGGATTTAAAGGGTTATTCAATAGATAGAGAAGAAGAAGAGATTGGATTTATACCGTGCCTTTCTTTCCTGTAAGGTGTCTCAAAGCTGCTTAGAAACTCCTTCCTTTTCTCTCTGCACTTACCCAGCAGGCTTCATATGGAGGAGCAGGGAAACAAATCCAGCTCACCAAATTAAAATCCGGCATCAGGGGCTGATCAAGGAGGAACTGCGCCCGGGGCGCAGGCGCACCCTGTGCCTGTGCTGCAGGGCTGCCCACCCCGGCCTCGGAATGCCCCCTCCATGCCCCAGCCACATCCCCGCACCGAGACACGCCCAGGGCATTGTGCCCTCCCTCACCCAGTGGGTGCTACACCACTTTCTGACACTCATGTCTATGAGTAGGGAAACAAATTCAGTTCACGTCGCTCATGTGGAGGAGTGGGGACTCAAACCCAGTTCTCCAGATTAAAGTCTCCCACTCTTAACTATTGCGTAATGACTAACTGTGGCATAGAAGTTTCTTCTTTTACCTACTGCTTTGTTTATTCCTTCATTTAGCGCTTGCTGGATCCGCTGCCCACCAGAAGAGAGGTCTGTACTATGGTTAACTGTTCTGCATATCTGCAAGTTGAGTAAAAGTTTTACTTCTTGAAAGAATCTTCAGCCTGGATTCACGTTTATTCACAAATGTGCAACATATATGATAAAATATCAACTACATACGTTCCCAAGTGATCATTTGTAATCCAAGCAAGGAGCAGTTGCATACCGCCATACTGTGCCCAGCTGAACTCCCTCTGCCACCACATCCTGCCAACATGCCCCTGGCACTCGCCTACTGTCTACCCACTGCCCCCAAAAACAAAAATGGGGCATGAAGGGGAGACAAGACAGAGTGTTCCAGACCAGAGAGTGGGAGCACAAGTGTGATGTGGCGGCATCCTCGGTGGCTGGCCTCACCCCCAGCCATTTCCAGCAGTGGTACAAAGTCCCTACATGGCATGTGGCACAGTACAGGCTCTGCCTGGGTGCCTGCTCAGCTGCATGGCTGCCTGCCTCACTCCTACTCAGTGGAAGAAAAGTTGCAAAGTCTGGAGGAGGCAAAGGGGGGGTGCGGGGACCACTTGGTGCGTGCAGATGCACCCTGCCTCCACCTATGGCAACCCAGAGTCAGGTTTTCATGTCTGTGGAAGATGTCTTCAAAAATAAAAAAGGAAAACCATATATGCAATTCCTACCTGTTTTTGAAAGATTTTGACTTCTTCATCCTGCAAATGTTCAGGATTAAGGAACCTCCATGAACTGGACAAAATGCTACCACATGGCTTGATTGTGACTATTTGAACAATTGTTCTGAACCAGTTATAATTATCTGAAGAAATTACTTTGCAATTTAACCCATCCATTGTGATTCATGTAGTTAATATAGATTAATGTAGTAATACTAAATGAAAGCTGCCATTCAAAGCAAACCAAGGAGCAGATGATACATTGCCCAATGGTACAGAAGCCACTGGATCCAGCTCGTTTCCATGGCATCAAGTAATATAGAAACCTCCAAGCTGTGCTGGAGGATTCTATACTGCATCTCCTCTTCATGATAGAGGGCTGACCCTTGCAAAGAAAGAAACAATAGTGCATGTTGTCCTACAAGATTAGGAGCATCTCCTGTGCTGTTACCACTGGTGTAATCTATACATAGTTCATGTTCAGTCCCCACTGATTTTAATGGACTTAGCAAAGTATACCTCTGCTTCAAATTGCACTGCCAATGCACTGCCACTTCAACTGTTGCTTAACTGCCAAGGGCATGAAAGGTTCCATCTGTAGATCTGCTAGTGGAATTAATGGCAGCGCTATCATTTGAACCAAGGGAAAGCTTTCAAGCTAAGTACACAACTGTTTGGGAAGAGGTGTAGTTAACTTGTTTCTTTGAAGACCACATGTTCAGGCTTACTTCCACTCCCATGAGAATTCAGACATTATTCTTTTTTTTTGTCCATGTTGAAAATTACATATATTGACAAGCAGAGAACTCACAAAAATTTGCATGATCATCTCATTTTCCTTCCCTTCCTATTTCCTTTTCCCTTTCCTCAAAGCCTGCATAACCTTTTCTTTCTTCCATCTCTGTTTTCCAACCCTGCAGCAAATCTACCTTTATCCAAGCCCCTGTCTTCAGCCTTCATTAATATCTGGCCACATTGCACAGTACTGGATGAGCCTGGCTCAACTGCAGAGTGAGGAACCTACAAGGACTTGCAGGGGTATCTCACTTTCCTCTGTATTGTCTCCCCCACAGTATTTCTTCTTTCTCTCCTTCTGGCAATTCACATCTCCTCAACTCCCCCTGCCTCCTTCTATCCTTCCCACCCACCAGCCATCCTACCTTTAATCTGCCCCTCCATCTTCATCTATATTTATTATTTATTTACTTCATTTATATCCTGCTTTTATACTTGACAGTTGCATCTGTAAAAAAAACCTCCTCAACCAATATTCCTGGGTGACTGTGGCATCTACAGAAAGGATTGTCAAGTATATTGAAAGAAACACAGAGTAATCCATTACTTTAATTTACTGAGAGTTAAAGCAGGAAGAAACTCCAAATGGTTTCAAGGAATACTGCATCACGACATTTTCCCCAAGGATTTCCTTGGTTTTCAAAGCAGCTGAGGGAGTATCTGTAATTAAGGTAATCAATTAGGAGATTTCTATCCTACCCTTCAGAAGAAAACCCTCAAGGACAGGATGTGTGTGTAGGCACAGAAGGAAAAGAGTGAAAGTAAGAAGGAAATAGAAAGTGGTAGATGGGGGGTGGGGGGGAGAGGGAGGTGGGGGGGGGGGGGGGGGGGGTAGAGGGGGGGGGGGGGGGGAGAGGGGGAGGGGGGTGGGGGGGGGGGGTAGGGGGGGGGGTGGGGGGGGGGGCGGCTGGGGGGGGGGGGGGGTGGGGGGGGGGGGGGGTGGGGGGGGGGGGGGGTGGGGGGGGGGGGGGGTGGGGGGGGGGGGGGGTGGGGGGGGGGGGGGGTGGGGGGGGGGGGGGGTGGGGGGGGGGGGGGGTGGGGGGGGGGGGGGGTGGGGGGGGGGGGGGGTGGGGGGGGGGGGGGGTGGGGGGGGGGGGGGGTGGGGGGGGGGGGGGGTGGGGGGGGGGGGGGGTGGGGGGGGGGGGGGGTGGGGGGGGGGGGGGGTGGGGGGGGGGGGGGGTGGGGGGGGGGGGGGGTGGGGGGGGGGGGGGGTGGGGGGGGGGGGGGGTGGGGGGGGGGGGGGGTGGGGGGGGGGGGGGGTGGGGGGGGGGGGGGGTGGGGGGGGGGGGGGGTGGGGGGGGGGGGGGGTGGGGGGGGGGGGGGGTGGGGGGGGGGGGGGGTGGGGGGGGGGGGGGGTGGGGGGGGGGGGGGGTGGGGGGGGGGGGGGGTGGGGGGGGGGGGGGGTGGGGGGGGGGGGGGGTGGGGGGGGGGGGGGGTGGGGGGGGGGGGGGGTGGGGGGGGGGGGGGGTGGGGGGGGGGGGGGGTGGGGGGGGGGGGGGGTGGGGGGGGGGGGGGGTGGGGGGGGGGGGGGGTGGGGGGGGGGGGGGGTGGGGGGGGGGGGGGGTGGGGGGGGGGGGGGGTGGGGGGGGGGGGGGGTGGGGGGGGGGGGGGGTGGGGGGGGGGGGGGGTGGGGGGGGGGGGGGGTGGGGGGGGGGGGGGGTGGGGGGGGGGGGGGGTGGGGGGGGGGGGGGGTGGGGGGGGGGGGGGGTGGGGGGGGGGGGGGGTGGGGGGGGGGGGGGGTGGGGGGGGGGGGGGGTGGGGGGGGGGGGGGGTGGGGGGGGGGGGGGGTGGGGGGGGGGGGGGGTGGGGGGGGGGGGGGGTGGGGGGGGGGGGGGGTGGGGGGGGGGGGGGGTGGGGGGGGGGGGGGGTGGGGGGGGGGGGGGGTGGGGGGGGGGGGGGGTGGGGGGGGGGGGGGGTGGGGGGGGGGGGGGGTGGGGGGGGGGGGGGGTGGGGGGGGGGGGGGGTGGGGGGGGGGGGGGGTGGGGGGGGGGGGGGGTGGGGGGGGGGGGGGGTGGGGGGGGGGGGGGGTGGGGGGGGGGGGGGGTGGGGGGGGGGGGGGGTGGGGGGGGGGGGGGGTGGGGGGGGGGGGGGGTGGGGGGGGGGGGGGGTGGGGGGGGGGGGGGGTGGGGGGGGGGGGGGGTGGGGGGGGGGGGGGGTGGGGGGGGGGGGGGGTGGGGGGGGGGGGGGGTGGGGGGGGGGGGGGGTGGGGGGGGGGGGGGGTGGGGGGGGGGGGGGGTGGGGGGGGGGGGGGGTGGGGGGGGGGGGGGGTGGGGGGGGGGGGGGGTGGGGGGGGGGGGGGGTGGGGGGGGGGGGGGGTGGGGGGGGGGGGGGGTGGGGGGGGGGGGGGGTGGGGGGGGGGGGGGGTGGGGGGGGGGGGGGGTGGGGGGGGGGGGGGGTGGGGGGGGGGGGGGGTGGGGGGGGGGGGGGGTGGGGGGGGGGGGGGGTGGGGGGGGGGGGGGGTGGGGGGGGGGGGGGGTGGGGGGGGGGGGGGGTGGGGGGGGGGGGGGGTGGGGGGGGGGGGGGGTGGGGGGGGGGGGGGGTGGGGGGGGGGGGGGGTGGGGGGGGGGGGGGGTGGGGGGGGGGGGGGGTGGGGGGGGGGGGGGGTGGGGGGGGGGGGGGGTGGGGGGGGGGGGGGGTGGGGGGGGGGGGGGGTGGGGGGGGGGGGGGGTGGGGGGGGGGGGGGGTGGGGGGGGGGGGGGGTGGGGGGGGGGGGGGGTGGGGGGGGGGGGGGGTGGGGGGGGGGGGGGGTGGGGGGGGGGGGGGGTGGGGGGGGGGGGGGGTGGGGGGGGGGGGGGGTGGGGGGGGGGGGGGGTGGGGGGGGGGGGGGGTGGGGGGGGGGGGGGGTGGGGGGGGGGGGGGGTGGGGGGGGGGGGGGGTGGGGGGGGGGGGGGGTGGGGGGGGGGGGGGGTGGGGGGGGGGGGGGGTGGGGGGGGGGGGGGGTGGGGGGGGGGGGGGGTGGGGGGGGGGGGGGGTGGGGGGGGGGGGGGGTGGGGGGGGGGGGGGGTGGGGGGGGGGGGGGGTGGGGGGGGGGGGGGGTGGGGGGGGGGGGGGGTGGGGGGGGGGGGGGGTGGGGGGGGGGGGGGGTGGGGGGGGGGGGGGGTGGGGGGGGGGGGGGGTGGGGGGGGGGGGGGGTGGGGGGGGGGGGGGGTGGGGGGGGGGGGGGGTGGGGGGGGGGGGGGGTGGGGGGGGGGGGGGGTGGGGGGGGGGGGGGGTGGGGGGGGGGGGGGGTGGGGGGGGGGGGGGGTGGGGGGGGGGGGGGGTGGGGGGGGGGGGGGGTGGGGGGGGGGGGGGGTGGGGGGGGGGGGGGGTGGGGGGGGGGGGGGGTGGGGGGGGGGGGGGGTGGGGGGGGGGGGGGGTGGGGGGGGGGGGGGGTGGGGGGGGGGGGGGGTGGGGGGGGGGGGGGGTGGGGGGGGGGGGGGGTGGGGGGGGGGGGGGGTGGGGGGGGGGGGGGGTGGGGGGGGGGGGGGGTGGGGGGGGGGGGGGGTGGGGGGGGGGGGGGGTGGGGGGGGGGGGGGGTGGGGGGGGGGGGGGGTGGGGGGGGGGGGGGGTGGGGGGGGGGGGGGGTGGGGGGGGGGGGGGGTGGGGGGGGGGGGGGGTGGGGGGGGGGGGGGGTGGGGGGGGGGGGGGGTGGGGGGGGGGGGGGGTGGGGGGGGGGGGGGGTGGGGGGGGGGGGGGGTGGGGGGGGGGGGGGGTGGGGGGGGGGGGGGGTGGGGGGGGGGGGGGGTGGGGGGGGGGGGGGGTGGGGGGGGGGGGGGGTGGGGGGGGGGGGGGGTGGGGGGGGGGGGGGGTGGGGGGGGGGGGGGGTGGGGGGGGGGGGGGGTGGGGGGGGGGGGGGGTGGGGGGGGGGGGGGGTGGGGGGGGGGGGGGGTGGGGGGGGGGGGGGGTGGGGGGGGGGGGGGGTGGGGGGGGGGGGGGGTGGGGGGGGGGGGGGGTGGGGGGGGGGGGGGGTGGGGGGGGGGGGGGGTGGGGGGGGGGGGGGGTGGGGGGGGGGGGGGGTGGGGGGGGGGGGGGGTGGGGGGGGGGGGGGGTGGGGGGGGGGGGGGGTGGGGGGGGGGGGGGGTGGGGGGGGGGGGGGGTGGGGGGGGGGGGGGGTGGGGGGGGGGGGGGGTGGGGGGGGGGGGGGGTGGGGGGGGGGGGGGGTGGGGGGGGGGGGGGGTGGGGGGGGGGGGGGGTGGGGGGGGGGGGGGGTGGGGGGGGGGGGGGGTGGGGGGGGGGGGGGGTGGGGGGGGGGGGGGGTGGGGGGGGGGGGGGGTGGGGGGGGGGGGGGGTGGGGGGGGGGGGGGGTGGGGGGGGGGGGGGGTGGGGGGGGGGGGGGGTGGGGGGGGGGGGGGGTGGGGGGGGGGGGGGGTGGGGGGGGGGGGGGGTGGGGGGGGGGGGGGGTGGGGGGGGGGGGGGGTGGGGGGGGGGGGGGGTGGGGGGGGGGGGGGGTGGGGGGGGGGGGGGGTGGGGGGGGGGGGGGGTGGGGGGGGGGGGGGGTGGGGGGGGGGGGGGGTGGGGGGGGGGGGGGGTGGGGGGGGGGGGGGGTGGGGGGGGGGGGGGGTGGGGGGGGGGGGGGGTGGGGGGGGGGGGGGGTGGGGGGGGGGGGGGGTGGGGGGGGGGGGGGGTGGGGGGGGGGGGGGGTGGGGGGGGGGGGGGGTGGGGGGGGGGGGGGGTGGGGGGGGGGGGGGGTGGGGGGGGGGGGGGGTGGGGGGGGGGGGGGGTGGGGGGGGGGGGGGGTGGGGGGGGGGGGGGGTGGGGGGGGGGGGGGGTGGGGGGGGGGGGGGGTGGGGGGGGGGGGGGGTGGGGGGGGGGGGGGGTGGGGGGGGGGGGGGGTGGGGGGGGGGGGGGGTGGGGGGGGGGGGGGGTGGGGGGGGGGGGGGGTGGGGGGGGGGGGGGGTGGGGGGGGGGGGGGGTGGGGGGGGGGGGGGGTGGGGGGGGGGGGGGGTGGGGGGGGGGGGGGGTGGGGGGGGGGGGGGGTGGGGGGGGGGGGGGGTGGGGGGGGGGGGGGGTGGGGGGGGGGGGGGGTGGGGGGGGGGGGGGGTGGGGGGGGGGGGGGGTGGGGGGGGGGGGGGGTGGGGGGGGGGGGGGGTGGGGGGGGGGGGGGGTGGGGGGGGGGGGGGGTGGGGGGGGGGGGGGGTGGGGGGGGGGGGGGGTGGGGGGGGGGGGGGGTGGGGGGGGGGGGGGGTGGGGGGGGGGGGGGGTGGGGGGGGGGGGGGGTGGGGGGGGGGGGGGGTGGGGGGGGGGGGGGGTGGGGGGGGGGGGGGGTGGGGGGGGGGGGGGGTGGGGGGGGGGGGGGGTGGGGGGGGGGGGGGGTGGGGGGGGGGGGGGGTGGGGGGGGGGGGGGGTGGGGGGGGGGGGGGGTGGGGGGGGGGGGGGGTGGGGGGGGGGGGGGGTGGGGGGGGGGGGGGGTGGGGGGGGGGGGGGGTGGGGGGGGGGGGGGGTGGGGGGGGGGGGGGGTGGGGGGGGGGGGGGGTGGGGGGGGGGGGGGGTGGGGGGGGGGGGGGGTGGGGGGGGGGGGGGGTGGGGGGGGGGGGGGGTGGGGGGGGGGGGGGGTGGGGGGGGGGGGGGGTGGGGGGGGGGGGGGGTGGGGGGGGGGGGGGGTGGGGGGGGGGGGGGGTGGGGGGGGGGGGGGGTGGGGGGGGGGGGGGGTGGTGGCGGAGGGGGTGGGGGGGGGGAGGGTGTGGGGGGGGGGGGGGGGGGGGGGGGGGGGGGGGGGGGGGGGGGGGGGGGGGGGGGGGGGGGTGAGAAGGGGGGGGGCGGGGGGTGGGGGGGGGGGCGGGGGGGGGGGGGGGGGGGGGGGGGCCCTGGGGGCTCGGGGGGGGGGGGGGTGCAAGCTTATTAGCTAACTATTAGTAAACACGTTACTCTGTGGTAACGTGTGTGTGTGTGTGTGTGTGTGTGTGTGTGTGTGTGTGTGTGTGTGTGTGTGTGTGTGTGTGTGTGTGTGTGTGTGTGTATGATATTAAAAGCATGGTAAAATGGGATAAGCTTTGTTTGGTGACAAAATGTTTACTAAGATGGTTCCAGATGAACATACCAATGAAGAGAGTTTCTGAGTGCAGGTATCTTTAAAAAAAGCCTTCTCAACCGATATTCCTGGGTGACTGTGGCCTCTACAGAATGAACTTCTTGCAAAAGTAGGCCATTCTTGCTCTCCTGTCCCCCAGCAGCCTGTGAGAAGCTGCAAGTGAGTAATGGGAATCCCTCTTGAATTTGAGGCACAAGATATGCAGCATGGATAAAGAAGTGGATGAAATTGCTTGTGTAAGCTCTTGTTGCCACCTGAGGATGGGACCACCCCTTCTCGGAGCCCCTTCACCCAATAACCACACCACACTCCTGGCTGGGGAAAATCACTTGGCCATAGCCAACCATTTATTGCGCTGTAAGAAGCATGAGGACAGCATGGGATTCTGATCTGATTTGTAACACTGGACAGCCCCTCCTCAGGGGTGCCTCCCGGGCAAGCTGCTCCTCCCGCCACCTTGGTGGCTGAACGGATGCCCTTGCCACTGCCATGGAGCTCCAGCAGGCGGTCAGCCTCTTACTGGAGTTTTACTGTGATACTCAGCTGGGCAGTCGGCCTCTTGCTATAGCATTCCATACCAAAACTGGGGGGTAGCTCCCAAGCTCCTCTCCCCTGGCCCCTTCAGATCAATTCCTCTGCGCCAAACCACTGAATGGCTATGACAAAGAAGCATGCATTAACACATCACCAAAGCATCAAGGGGAGCGGTGGCCAGGCAAGTTTCTGGCCGGCCAGAGCACATGGTCAGCACAAAGGCCGGGCTGGCCTGTTGTAGGTTCTGGCTGGCATCCCCCCCCCCCCGTTGACGTTGCACCTGCCCTCAAGGGGCATGGCTGGAAGGTCATCTGCCCTTACTAGGGTGGATGCCAGGGGTTTCCTCCTGCCCTTCTCGGGCAGCAATTGCAGCTGTGATGATTCACGGCCGCTCTTTTTCAATCACAGACTTTGCTCTGCTCATTTAAGACATAGGAGGGATTTTTGTCCAATCACTAGTATTGCCATTAGGATTGCCATGCATGGCCTGGCAGAAACTTATGGTTGAGAGATGATTGGCATCCCTGACACAATGATATTACCTCTGGCCCATCCCAGAGGTGACACCATTGCAACAGGGTGATGATTTGCACAAAACTCTGTGATTTAACTGTATGGTTTGATGAATGCTAGAGTGTCACCTAGCATGTTGACAACATTCCTGGATTGCATCAGAACTAGTATAATTGCACAGGGTCACCCCTCCCTCCCCGCATTTAATGCAGATCACCCCCCACCCACCATTTAAACCAGCAATCACTTTTACAACTTATTTCCAGACTAGACATTAGTTCCCCTGGAGAAAACAGTTGCTTTGGAGGGTGGACTCTATGGTACTATACCCTGCTGAGGTCCCCTCCCCCCAGACCAAGCCTCCAGAATTTTCCCAACCCAGAGTTAGAAATCCTTCAATTGACTCTCCTTGCTGCAGCCCCACTTTACCCTCACCACAGCTTTCCAGAAGGCACAGGAGCTGCTGGTAAAAGGAGGTTGACCAGATCCACTTGTACAAACTCCTTCCATTCTCAGGAGCTGGAATCTGTCTAAAATGGAAAGACTTGTTTTGCTCCATTTCTTTTTTTGTGATTATTAAGGGTATTGAAAAATTTTTAATAAACCATTTACTCCCCAAAAACTGTGAACCCCAATTCACAATCCAAAGTGATATGGGCAGATATTGCGAGTATAAATAGGGTGACTGTACAAAATCATAAAACGGGGACTATACATCACTGGAATTAATCCCAGTTCTGTTTGGTAGCTCTTCATTATAATAAGTTGAAATGTACTCTTATAATAAAAAGTTGCAAAGAAAGTTCAAAGAAACTAATGCTATACCAGAAACAGACTTCACTATCTCATTTTAAATAAATCTGAAAAGGAAAATACTCTATGAAAATACTGGAGAATATACTAAAAGTGGGAAGTTTATGAATGAAAACATTATATAGCTCTCAGCTTGAATAAATTCTGGGTTTGTCGTCATGCTATAAGCCAAAGGTCACACTCTTGGGATTGCTATATTTTCCCAAGTGGGAGGAAAGGCAACGCAAGTCTTGAAAAGCTTCCTAATTACATCAAAGAAGAAAGTGATTAGTGCTGATGAAAGATCACAAAGAAAACACACAGATAGATTGTGTTCTAAATTTTCTAACCCAGCAAAGACACTCCATAAATGCAGTTAAGGTTTTCATTAGATAAGAAGTTAAAAGGAATAAAACCTTATGATTAAGGTGTCCAGGCAACAGAAACAAATTTGATCAGTGATTTTGTATTTTTTGCCCTGGAACACAAGGTCAGGAGGCTCCCAATTCAGACTGGGAGGACTGTCTCTCCTCCATATTGGCATCTATTTGTTACTGAGCCGTAGGTTATTTCTATCTCTGATCCCACCTCCCACCCCCAATAATTATCACAAGAGGTTACAGGAGGTTTTTCAGGATTTTTAAAATCTGGATCTGAAATGGGAGAAATTGAGAGGGATAATATAATAGGTGAACCAGGATTTTATCAATATAATAGATAAACCAGGATTTTATAATTGTGGACCTATATGTAACAAAAACCCAAACTCTGTCCTTCTTAGGAACTCACAGTTGCAAAAAGAGATATATGGAACAAAGAAACAGAAATGTCAGTGTGTGCACCAATCATTGTTTGCCAGCTCCAAACTGCCTCCTCTCAAACTGCTTCCTCCACCTCTGGGGCTTGGAGATTTCACACTGCCTTAACTCCCTTTCAGCAGTGTTATTTTCAGGAGCAACTACATCAGAGGCGTAGCTGGGCCACCCCTTACCTTAATGCAGGCTGGAGAAGCGGTCTGTTCCCTTCAGGCTGAAAAAGGCCTTGTGGGAACTACACTTCCCATGAGACCCTGGGGATTGCATGGTCTCCTGGGAAATGTAGTTCCCACCAGGCCATTTTCAGCCTGAAGGGAACAGGCTGCTTCTCCAATCTGCACTGTTTGAAGAAGATAAGTGTGTGAGGAAGGGGCAATTTTCCGGGCCCCTAGGCACGTGCCCGGTGCAACACACACACTCCTATCCCCTGGTAGCTCCACCTCTGATCTACATAACATCATTCTCTACTCATCCTGTTTCTGTGCTTTCTTCAGCTTTGCTGCAACTTTTCCCAAACGGGGCTTGATATACAGCCTTTTTGGAAAAAATCTTAGCCAAGGGGCCTTTGGACATTGTATAAATAGAAAATTGAATTGCCAAGGCTGTGTTGGGGTAAAGATGACTCAACATGCTGGGGTATTGGGAGGGGGGTGCTATCCTACTCTTTGCACTACATGCGGATGTTTGTATATGTTTGTACATCCTTTATGGATGGGATGCCTCTCTGTTTAAACAGGAAGCTTCTGTCTGACTCCCCTTCTCTTCCTGCACCTTTTGTGTTCTCTCTCCTCAAGGACCTTCAAGAAGTAGGACACATCTGCAGCTCTCTCCTGTAGAGCCACACCATCAGATGTGCTGCCAGATTAGCTGATTATTTGTAATGGAGAATAGTATCTCTCTTTTCTTTGTACTATAACATGGATCTGAATTTGAATCTATCTCGATAAAAGTAAATTTTACCTTTTTGCAATATTCTTGCTTGGAGCCTGTTTACTGTACACGATATCACACTTTCTTTGCCATGCAATTTCATTATACAATGCAATACATATCCCCTCTTTAGGCTATATGTCTCTGCTACCTACTCTATTAAAGTCACTAACTAGTCATTGTTATAATATGCTGCTTATGTTGCCTAGAATTCTGGAGCTGAGAAATGTGGAAATCTTAATAGTAACCATTTTTTTAATAATATTGATCTACTTTTACAACAAAGTGTTCAGTGCAAATAGTCAGGTACTTATAATGGCTCATTTTGTATTACAAGTAGCTGAAATCATGGTTCTTTATTTTAAAAACCTGGTGATTTATTTTCATGTTGACAAATTTACTACACATTACCCAGGAGTTTTCAAAGTTATGAATTAACTTAAGTTATGAATTAAACTATTTCACAAAGAGTGATATAATATACTGTTCATCAGAAGCATAGCATAGGGAAAATGGAGCCCGGGGTAAAATCTGAGTTTTCCGCACACACACCCGGCCACTCCCCCCATATGGGTGGCCGCCCTCCCCCACCATGACCAAACAAAGTTTTTTGCACCAGGTCATCTCAAAATCACCATCACATTATAGAACATGCCCCAACTCACAAATCTGGGTAAAAGTTGGATCCAGATTATTTTAAACAGATCCTCATTCATTCATGATTTTTGCATTGGAATGAAAGGAAACCACCATGAAAATATAGAACATGTCTTAGTCTACAGGCAGCACCAAAATAATCATGCATCTTATGCTCTGTGGCACTACAGTGGTGCAAAAACCTGCTTGAAAAACATGATGTTTGCAGTCATCCCAAAATCACCAGCACATCACAACTACAGCCATTAGCCACATGTCTGAACACGCCAATCACACATCCCACATTTCGTGGTGCCGCAGTAGTGCAAAAACAAGCTTGAAAAATGGATCCTTGTGGATCCTCATGATTTTTCCACTTGGTCACCCAAAAATCACCTGCACATCATAGCTTATACCCCTAGACACATGTCTGAACAGAATAATCTTGCATCCCATGTTCCGTGGCACCACAGTGGCACAAAAATGTGGTTAAAACACATGGATTCTCATGGATCCTCCAGATTTTTGTACTTGGTCATCCCAACATCATCAGCACATCACAGCTCATGCCCCTGGCAATATGTCTGAACATAACAATCACACATATAATGCTCTGTGACACTGCAGTAGTGCAAAAGCCTGCTTGGAAAACATGGATCCTCATGAATTCTCCTGATTTTTGCACTGTCACCCCAAAATCACCAGCACATCACAGCTGAAGCCCCCAGCCACATGTCTGAAGACAACAATCATGCATTCCATGCTCCATGGTGCAAAACAAAAGGTTGGAAAACACCCCAAATCAGCATCATATTATAACCCAAGCCCCTGGCAACATGCCTGAACACAGCAATCAGGCACCCCACACTCTGTGGTGCCATTGTGGAGGAAAAAGTTGATAGGAAACACAGATCTTGCTCCTCTGCCGGGTCCCCATGAGCTCAGGAGATGCCTTTTGGGGTGGCGGGGGAGGGAAGGCCTCTGCTGGGCCCCTGCAGGCCTGGGCTGCACCCCCACCCCTTGCACCCCACTTACCTTTACGGCACAATGGTGGTCTTGGTGGAGCCAGGTCTCCTTCCCCCCTCAGCCTGGCCCTGCCCTGCCAGACTGCTCCTTCAGCCAGCTTTGCCCTCCCCCACCCCTAGCCAGAGTAGTCTGGCAGGGCCGGGCCAGGTCCAGGGGGGAAGGAGGAAGGGTGTGGGGCAATTTTCCACCCTCCCCCCATGTGAACCAACCATGGCCACCCGAGGTGTTTGTCCCCACCCCGTCCCCTTATAACGCCACCTCTGCTGTTCATTTAAATTTGGTACCCAATATCTTGGATTAGGCTGTGCATTTAATAATTAGGTCCTTTTGAGAAGCAAAAAAGAATGGGTAGCTTTTTAAAATACAAAATACTGTTCAAATCTTATTAACTAATATTCTGTATAGTTTGCTAATTGCTCCATGTACTATGTGTCAGTAAAACTCTTTGCAATAGAATGAACATGCAAATGCAACTCTACTGAATTAAAAATTGGGGAAATGGAAATATTGAGTTGCCCATACTTGAAGGAAAATGTATTTGAATACCCACTGCAGGCAATCCAGCCATTGCTTTCAAAGTCAGTCCTGATTCTAAGGTGGAGAGGTATGGTGAGCACTTGTGGTCCTCTCATCTCTGTCAAGCATTAAATGAATCAGAATCAAAACCCAAGCTGTGCTTTCCACTGGATGTCTTTATGCCTGCACAGCAGCAAGCTACTGATCCAGTAGGTAATCCTTCTGATTATTCATTTTGCTTTGGACAAAAGGAGACAATTTAGTTCCCCATCTTCCACCAACTGACACCAGCATCATGCTTTGACATATGGTCCATGTTGTTTTACTATATATGCATTTTTAATATTTGGAATAATATTTACACAAAATGCAATTAGTGCTGGATTGCACCATGATGAGGCCTTTAAACTCCCTTGGATAAAAGTAACCATCTACTATTCTCACAAAAAGAACATCAGTGTTGTCAATATTAAAGCTTTGTGCCTTCTGAGAATTTGTAGCCCTATCACAAGAGCAGGCTGCAGCAATAGATCTGACATTGGGCTGCCTTTGGAAACTGTTCCAAAACTTCAGCTGGTCCAAAATGCAGTAGCAGGCTACTGCCAGGTGTTGGATACTGAGGTAATTTGTGCTAAAATATCTACCTGTCATCTACCTGTTTCTGGACACACTTCCTTTAAGAACCATCTCCTCCCTTACTATTCAGCCTGCCAGTTAACATCTGCTTCTCAAGCCCTGTTCTTGGATCCCTGTGTTCTGAGAATGTATCCTAAGGAAAACTGGATCAGATTCAGATGAAAGTGGAGTGAAAATGAAGAGAAGAAACATTAAAAATTTGAGATATGCTGATATAACACTATTGGCAGAAAATAGTGAAAACTTGAAACAACTACTAATAAAGGTTAAAGCAGAAAATGCCAAAGCGGAATTACATATGATATCAAGAAGATAAGTGTCAAGACTACTAAGGAATTATACAACTTTATACAATTATACAACTTCAAGGAAACTGAAATTGTGGAAGATTTTCTATTCCTTGGCTCCATCATCAACCAAAAGTAGGACTGTAAACAAGAAATCAAAAAGAGATTAAGATTGGGAAGGGCAGCCTTGAAGTATCTAGAAAAGATTCTTAAGTGTAGGAGTATGTTGCTGATAACTAAGATTAGGATAATTCATACAATAGTGTTAGTTCATTCCTATGTATGAATGTGAAAGCTGAATAATAAAGAAAGTTGCAGGAAGAAAATTGATTCATTTGAAAGGTGATGTCAGAGGAGCGTTTTCTGGATGCCATGGACTGCCAAGAATGATCTAGCTCAAATCAAGCCTGAACTATCCTTAGAAGCTAAAAAGACCAAACCGAGAGTATTGTACATAAGTCACATTATGGGAAGACACGAGTCCCTGGAAAATACAATAGTGATAGGAGGAAGATCCAACATGAAATGAATTGACTCAGTCAAGGAAGCCAAGGCCCTCAGTTCTCAAGACCTGAAAAGGCTGTTAATGATAGACTGTTTTAGAGGTAATTCATTCATAGGCTCACAACAGCCCCAAAAGCCTTCCGTGGGGCTGAACAGACTTATGTCACCTTTTTGGGTGGTGTAAGTCTGGGGTGCTGACCACAGTTCTCACAGCTTAAAAGCCAGGTGTGAACCAACTATCATCAGCTCCCCTCCCAGGAATGCCCTAGACTGGTACCCCCTACACAGGGTCCATTTGGATGCAAGGCAGAAAGCTAGCTGCCCTTTTGGGTTGGGTGCTGCAGAGGACTGCAGCACTTGCTAGTCTCCTAGATTGCCCTTCCCACCAGCACATTTGCCCAATGTGCTGGCAGGGTGGGCAAACGCACCAGCATAAGCTCACACCAGCACCACAAAGCCATTCACCACCATCACCACCACTGTTCTGGGATGGGGCTGTAAAAATCTGACATATCTGTACAAAGTAGGTTTGCCAACATCCAGGTGTACCCTGGAGTTTACCAGGGTAATAATAAAATAAAATAAAATTTCTGGCATGTGAAACTATCACAGGCTTATAGTTATGTAGAATATTTTCATCTAGGAACTGCCAATTGACTGGAGGAAAAAATATCCTATACTTTTATTAGAGACATAATGGTGGATTCTGCACAGCACAAATATAACATCTTTAGGACATTATAAGAAGAGTTTTGGGTAAGAACTTCATACAGCTCTCTTCTCCAAAATGACTTTGTTATATTCCTCTCAACCCGGGTTTTTAAAAAATGGCTGAACTAGCGATCTTCCTGGCCCCACCTCCCAACCTGGGCTGAAGACAATTCCTGTTTGCTGAGCAAGCGCAACAGGCAGGACACACTTTATTTCTCCCACCCAAACCTCTTAATTTCATTTCCACTGCTTGCGCCCACCATTTTGCATGCTGCAGCTGATTCTCTGTGAAGATTCTCCATGGAGGTTTCCGCTGCTTGCCTAGTTTAATTTGCCTAGTGATCCTGCGCATGTGTCCTTTTTCCCTTTTGGGTTAAAAAAAAAACAAATTAAAAAAGGGGGAAATGTGTTGTAGTGTGTATGTCCCCTTAAGAGACTAGTATTTAAGGACATGTAAGGAAGGGGAATGCATGCAGCTGTTAGAGCATTTTACAGAGAGTTTGGCTGAACTTGAATAAAGTTTGATTACAAGGCTTGGAGGATTTATTGCAAAGACATAACAGCAATGTAGATGCAACCCACAGTTCTTTTTTTTTTTTAAGGAAAAGGGGCCTCCCTGGAATGGCTGAGCAGTGGCAGGCAGCTTCTTTTTTCATCATGGAGGGTGCGATGGAAGGGAGGAAAATAAAGTGCGTGGCCATTTGCTCAGGAGTGGCTTCAACCCAGGATTTTTCAAAAGAATCACTAGTTTCGCAATTTTCAAAAAACCTGGGCTGGGGGGAAATATAACAGGGCAGATTTGTTTTGGAAGTGGGACCTGTGCAAAAAAATGAGTTATATAGCATTCTACACTCGTGTTTGTTGATCCATGCGGAATGGGCCAATGTGGTGTAAATCTTGCCTGGGTGCCAGCAGTCACATTAGGCATTTGAAGCTTTGGTTACTCAGACTTTAGGATGATTTAGAAGAAAACAATATTTTAGCTTGTCAGCTTCAGTCTTGAGCTGACTTTTCAAACTGGCAAATAATTTATTTTTGAAGGTTCCAGCATGAATCTAGGTTCTGGGCTTTGTCCAGTTGAACATAATCTGTGGCTATTTGAGTAAATTATATCTCAAGAGGCTGTACATGCTGGTTTACAGAAGCTGGTCTTATCCAACAGAAAGGTCAGAGTGCTGCAGAAGTCAGTAAACCAAAGTAATTCAAGCTGGAAAGTTGCTTGGAAACAGGGTAAAGAGCATGTGTAAATCAGAGCTCTGATTTCTAAATTCTGCTTTTGCCAGTTTTCTAGAAAATTAAATTTAACATCCTATGCCGATTTTTTGCCAGTCTCACAAAATGTTCAAATATCTACTATTCTTCCCCTCATTACTTCCAACAGAAAATTCTAACCACCACCCATTTCACTAACTAACATTCACCATAGTCCCACTAAATTTCCATTAAACCATTTCCTGATTGAGATTTTCTTCCATGTTCATCCCTCAAGGATTTTCTTTCAGCCCTGAGCTGTAGGAACACCAATCAGTCTGATTACATTAAGAAAATGTCAGCCAGCTGACCTGTGCTCTTAACACCCAAACCTGAGCTTTGTAATTAATAGCAAATGCTACTATTCATGAGTATTTGCTTCAATTATTATAGAGTCAATCAACCCATGCAGCTTAGTCCTAGTTGTGTTTACAAAGACAATCCCCGTGGATTTTAGTGTGACTTATTTCCAAGAGAATATGCTTTGTCTGGAAGCTAAAGGATGCAGTCCTATACACCTTTGCCTAGGTGTATTGAACTCAGTGAAACTTATTGCGTGCAAATGGTGTAGATCCTTCCCCGGCAAATAAACACAACAAGGATTTGGAAATAGATTGGGCCACAGCCCAATTTATTAATTAACAAACATAACACTCAAGAAGCTGGGAGACAAATGGATCACAACATCAGCAGGTCAGCACCGTTGCTGACCCGACCATGCTGTCCCCAATCCCTATTGGGGCATTGGCAGGAAGCCGAGAGCCACTGGGGTGGATACCCTTGGTGTCAACCCTTCCTGCTGGGGTGGCGGGCACCAGCTAAGCCTACCGGCTTGCTTACCGGCCCGCCCCACCCCCAGGCCCTTCCTTAAGGGCACCAACCATGGAGAAGACCAGCCGCCCGGCTCGGCTTCTCCCCACCGATGTTGCAATTCCGTTGCCAACCTGCTGGGCTGCGACAAAAGTACAAGTATAACAATAAAACCATTTACAACATGTCAACCATTAACAATTGTAACTAGGGAGGGTTGGTGGGTCACGTCGCTCTTGAGCCTCAGCTAGCCAAGAAGGCCGAGGCTTGGGGCATGGCGCTTATAAGCGCTCTGCTGTTCCCGCCTTTGCAGCTTGGGCCAATCGTTGCAGCTCCCTGCAACTGCGCCCTCAGAGCTGGCTGCCCCATCCTTTTGCCTCATGCTGCTCACCTCTGCCACAATGGCTGCCACCGGTGACTCGATGGCTGCTATTTTTTGTGAAAATGTGGATAGGGTCAGGCTGCATGGTTTCTTGTTGGTAGTGACATGATCAATGTGTCCAAAGGTAATTGAGATCTGTTTAGCTTAACCTGAGAGACTAGTTGACCATATATAGTTGACCATATTTATATCTTATTTCTATATCTTATTTCTATATATGTATATGTATACATACATATATGTACATACATACATATATAGTTTGGAGTGGAGAACCTTAAACTTTCTCCCTCTCTCCTTTCTAAAGTACTTCTCCTTCTCCATAGGTTTCCAGTTGTATATTTGCTAATCAAATAAATAGGCATCTGGAACACCAAAAGTAAGAAAAGTACTGGTGGTGGGATTGAAACAGAAAAGTCAGACCCATGAGGGAGGGAGGGCAGAAGAAGCCATTGGTGCTTGGGCAAGAAGAGGCAAAGGATGGCACAAATATAAGGCTGCGGCCCTGCCTTCTCCAGGCATGTCACTCATGCAGGCAGCTAGGTGGCCCAGTCCCACACTGGGCTGGATGCCGGTGCTGAGCCTGCCCCTCTCCCTGCCCCTCCCCAGGGCAGCAACAGCAACCAAGGTAAATCTCAGCCACTCTTTTAATTTAATATTCACCTAAAATATGGTAGCAAAATTCTTAGAATTAGGTTGTTTACATTTGCATTGATCTGCATGTCAAGAAATCTTATGCCCATTAGTTTTACATTTTTCAGAATGCTTCTGGCTTGCAGTATAGTCCTACTTTGGCCAAGCTTGACATGCATTGGGGGCTGTTAATACAGTAAAGAGTTTGTGAACATAACAATTTCAGTATATAACATTGGTATAAACGATGGTATTCCTCAAGCCTGTGCATGTCTTAACCACTTCTTTGTGAGAGGAAAGAGTGTGCCAAAATATATCTGTTTCTAAGATGGCGCCCGGAGCAGACCGGCAGCTCGGTGCTCCAGTAGTTAGAATTTTTTAGCACCTGGGAAGGGTCAGGTATGAGTTTTCTTTATCATGGGGCTTATTAGTATTAGTTAGTAATGGCAACATTAGAATCCTAATTGGATTGGGTTGCAATGGCCCACTTTATCTGTGGAAGGTATCTGTAGTCAGTTTTTAATCCAACAAACAGCAGCCCAAACTATGCAGTCTTGAGCTGAGAGATGCCGTGGAGACTCCTGGACATGCCAGGCAAGGGGATTGGTGGCAAAGACCCCTCTGCAATGCCCGATTGAGATCTCCGGATGATAGCTGGCTGGGCAGACCTGGACGGAACTGCCTGTGAGCATGTGAGTTCGCCGCACCAGACAACGTTCGTTCCAACCCTGGAGGAGCCAGGACGGTGGTGGGGGCCTATGGCAGGGGCCCCCATACAATGTGAGGGCCCCCCATGTAAGGTTTGAGACACAGCAGAAGCGATGGGGACATGTGGCAAGGGCCCACAAACACAACAGCAGCAATGGGGACTGGTGGCAGGGGCCCACAAACAACCTCCAAGGAACTCTTACTACTTACTTACTGTTACCCAAAAACAGAAGCTGGGTGTGCTGGCAAAAACATGGCAGTGGCGGCAGCAGATCCATGATAAAACGCTGAACCTGATTGCCCTCAGAGTCCGATAGACATTGTTCTTCAATTAACTAGAAAACTAGGGGGTTGTTACAGCTAATTCTGAGGTTAAATTGGGTTAGTTAGTGGGCTATTTAATGAAGAATGCTTTACTGTGGTTGTTGATTCTTTTGCCATGATAATGATGTTTAGCCTGTTTTTAGGCAATGTATAGTTTTCTGGTAGTGCATTGTGTTATTGGTTAGAGTAGGTAGTATTTTTAAATCTTAGGCCGTGTTATTCTTGATTTTAGATAGGAAGCCGCTATCTGGTTTTTCTAAAGTTGTAATGCTAACCTTGCTATGATATGATTTTTGTTGTCTTCTTGTTGGTTTTTTTTTTTACTAATCATCATTATGTTATCATATGGTGGTTCAATTATTACGTGATGTTGTAGTGATATTAGGATGTTATTATACTGACGTTATGTGATGATGTTATTATTGAGGACTGTGATGTATTATGTTGTTAGAATACTTTGATACTGTTATATTAAGAACTGTTACGATGTTATGATGTTGATTATGTTTTGTTATCAGGGTTTGTTATAATATGTTATCATGTTGATTACACTTGAGTATTGTTGATATTGAACTATTGTCCATGGTTTATTGATTTGCTGTTTATTGCTGATGTTGCTGATTTTATGACTATTGTTATATATACATATATTGTATTGTTAGATTGTTGTGCACCGCTCTGAGCCCTTTGGAGGAGGGCGGTATAGAAATTAAACATTCCATTCCATATATAAGTACTAACACATGCTCATGATAATTTATTTCATACTTGGAGTAAAAGTCTATTTCAAGGGAAAATGAAATGGGCTCTAGCAGGAGGGGGGCGGGGAGGCGCCTTTCAAAATCTACCACTCTTTAGTTTTGCATGCAGTTAGTGCTAATTCAGGGGTCTGCAACCTGCAGATCTCCAGATGTTCATGGAGAACATCATGGAGAACATCTGGAGAGCCGTAGGTTGCAGACCCCTTGCTAATTCATCAGTGCCTTGCATGATCAGACTTGTCTCCAATGATGTCTCCAGTGATCATGTAGCAAGCAAATGCTATTTACATTAGTTTTTTAGTTAGCTCTTAAAATCAGTCACACAAACTGAAAACACCTATGTATATTTCAAATGTATGTCAACAACCTGGTTCTAAAGTCTGCTTCAAACGTCCATCTACAAAAAAACCACATGGCCAAGACCAATCACCGTCCCCATTTCCTGTTATCAGCATGTTCTTCAGAAAGAGCTGCGTAATAAGCAATGCCCACATAGCCATCAATTTACATGCATTTCCTGAAGCATGAGTTTACATCATATGAAAGTGTTAATCATGAATATGCCCACTTATTCTCATGCTAGGGTGTCATTTATGAAAACCAGTAGTGTGGATCCACCTTTCTCCAAGGAGCATTCTTCCAATTTAAATGGCTCTTCCACCGGAGAAAAAGCCACTGAAATTGGAGGAATATTTCTCAGACTGGACAAAGGCTTCAAACTTTGCTTAATGGAGTGGTAGGGTAGAGGTATGATCCATCTCACTATTTACCTATGAGGGCTATATGTGCCAGCACTGCTATTTGTGCAATTGTAGCATATGTTTTTTCATGTTAACTAAGGTGGCTATCCTGGTCCAGGGACAGTTCAAGAGTGATTACAGCTCCCAGATTTACCACAGCCCCTTCCAGCACAACAAAGATGGAGCATCCCTGAATCAAGAACCCACAGCAGAACCTCACCTGGTGGCAGGCCAGAGAGAATGCATATCTAGGCACTCCTCAGACTGCTTAGAAGGAGGAGGAAGAAGGTGAAGTTAATTCCTTTTGTTCTCCAAATCTGAGGTCTGGCAAGTTCCAGAAAGGCCAAAACAGGAGGCAACAGAGGACAATGCTGCTGAGGGGAAGGCAGAGGTACTCCTTGAGTCCCAGAGTGGCCTTGTAAAGAAGTCCCAGTACCAATTCCAAAAACTAGCTCTTTTCACAAGACAAAGTGATGTGAATCATTTGCGCTACCAGCAAAGTAACACCAATTTCAGCAATGCATTGGGAAAGGACAATCAACACAAAGTAGGAGTTTCTTTCTGACAGTGCTACTGCTTTCACCAACAATTTATCTCAAGACTCATTAAATAATGGAACTGAAGGGATGTCTACTACTTGATGATTTCCCAGCACTAAGCGAAACCTATGATATTTGCAGTGATAATAAAATGTCTTTATTGTCTGCATATTTCATTGGTTACATTCATTTTGAAAAAATAGTAAAGTGTCTCCAGTTCTACTTTTTATGTATTAGGAATACTTTCATCAGTAAAGGTATACAGAGTTTAAAGAATAATTTCAGCAACAATGATTTTAGCACATGAAACAAATTAAGTGATAGAACTGATCTTCTGATATGCTTTGGCAGTCATGGATTGCACTGAATCCATCTGCTATTTCATTACATGGAAAAGTTACACATATATCTGACTAACTTCTTGTTAGATTATGAGTTCCAAATTTATGGTCGATTATAAGCCTTTATGAAAAATCTATCCAATGTCGTGCCCTTTTAGTGGATGCTCTTTCACAAAAGTTTATGCATCTCGTATGGAATCAAATCCTACTGAATACACATATGAACTCTGAAAAGGTATTAAACAGATCAATTCCACGTATGTGTTAGTATTATGAAAATAAATCAGATTGTTGTGGGGCATACACACAAAATCACATTCTTTCCCTTTAGAATAATTAATTAACAGTGCAATCCTAAAGAGAGTTATACTGTTCTAAACTCATTTTCAATGGAGTTAGGAGGGTATGAATCTATTTAGGATAGCAATGAGCAACTGCCATTCTTGATTTGTTGTTTGTACTGTTGTCTATGCCAATAAAGGCTTGCTTGCTTGATTTGTTGTTCACTACAGATGTGTACAACCTCCTTGTGAATTTTCATCAATACCCTTGAAATGTTTTGAACTTTTCAGAAAATTCTTATAGGGGTTTTTTTTTTTGCCAGAGCAGAAATTAAAATTAATCTGATAAGTTTTCTTCAGGCCAAGTGCACCAACAATTATAATACCAGTAATGTGCACAATTGATTTGTACATGTATATTAAAACACTGGGAAACACCATTTTTTAACCCACACTTTCACTCCCCAACTTGTAAGTAAAATGGTGGTTTAAGAGCTAAGGGACATTTATTTGCATTCATTGATTTTGTGTAAGCAACCATAAACCACAGTTTAATGCACTTCCCTATTATGTGCAGTGTTCACCTTTCTTTGAAATGCAATTATTTTAAAAAAAAAGATTTACAGCATAAGTGATCACAGGATTTGTATGAGTTAAAACTAGCATACATATGTACAGCTTCAGGTAGATCACTCTAAAGTAATATTTACCATGTAAACATCCACTTTTATTAGATAAGAAACAAAAATATCACAAATTTCACTTCACAATATATCTGTTTTGGCTTAAATAACGAAATCATTTTTTTGAAATGCTATGAGGAACTCAAAAAAAGTCATCATCTCTTGTAGAGGGAGTTTCATCGAGGTTGTCTTCAGAGGGTCTGGGAAAAAACAAGAATTTTTTTATTAGTGACATTAATAAGCAGTGACAATATTTCTTAAAGTGTTGCCTGAAGACTGGGTAATACTGATGACATTTTAAAAAAAGGAATCAATCCACACAGTGTAAATGGGATACAGACTCTGAATCTGACTTAGTGAATAAGAAACACAGTTGTTGTAAATTTGAAATTGGTATGAAATTGTAAAATTGTAAATTGTAAATTCATATGAAATTGGTATTGAAAATGTTAGCACAACAATTTAAAAAAAACCCCAGAAATTCAAAATTATATTACTCTTAATCCTTCTTCTGGAGGTCAAAGGAAAGGTATGTACCTCTACCCACTTGATGTCTTTGCAAGTAGACTTTAGGCTACTTTAGATTACAGTTTTTACCATTGAATGGTCACAGTATTTTCATAAGTCGTTGTGGGAGAGATTTATGTGATTAATGCCATGCATAATAGATACTTAAACTACATGTGAGGCCATATATGTGCAAAGATTCCATACCACCTTTTATGGACATGTGTCACCCTAGCCACATGGTCCAATGTGTGGACAAAAAAAAGCTTTGTAATTTGACATCATTATTTGCGCCAGTCATCTATGTGGGCAATCATAACTGAAATTAAATATAAATGTCCTCTTCAGTCTCAGGATTAGTTTGCTGGAAGGCAGGTTTAGGGCTAATACTTAAATATGTTTCAGAGGCCTTATTCTGCCTGCCAGTTATTTGGGTTGATGTAGCACATCTCCAGCACTTTCTGCATCAGAAGAGGGTTTTCAAAGCTCAGCACACATAGTCCGTTTGAGTGGCTTACAAGGTTAGGTCTCATCTCAGAGTATGGTCTATCTAAGAAGCCCAGGATCCCAAGTTGTTCATACACTGTTAAAATATTTTCCTAGTCATGTTGTGTGTGGCTAAAATCCCATGTAAGTCAGTCCTAAGAAGGAAAAATTTGAAGTTTTGCATAAGGCACAGATATCTGTATCAGTGATATAAAAACTAATTGGCTGTGTTCTCTGTGTTGCTAAGGCACAGCAGCGGCTCAACCGCAGCCTGCCAGATTCTGATTGGTTCCATGGGAGGCCGCATCATATACAGGTGCCAGCTGGTGCCTGTATGTAAAAGGGGGTGTCCACATGGGCAAGCTTCAGTCGATCACTACAGACATTGACACTTTGCACTGGCTTGCACCTGGGACAATGCTTTTTTGGCCCCACCTCTTAGAACACCACATTTGGCAGGGAGCCATGGATCCCCGCCGAGTGCACCGGGTGAGGGAAGGGACTTGCAGGGCTGTAATGCATTTTGTGCATGGGTTAGGAGGTGGAGGGTTCCGCACCACAATATTTCATTCCAGTTAGAGGCATTGTACACGGCAGATGGGGTCCATCTGTCACAGTGGGGAATGGATCTTTGGTTACATAGTCTGAGGTCTGAATTGTGCAATTGACTTGGAGCTTAGGAAGCATTTTGTGGGAGCAGGGGGAGGGGTTTCACACACACCCTGGCTTTTTGGCGGAGTGGCAATGGGTGGTGATCTGTTGGAAAGGGGAGCAGCAGGAGCTCTCCTGTGGTAACGCCTCCTTAAGAGGTAGGGGTGGAGCAAGCCAGCGGTCGGGATGACCGGCAGGGACTACCAAGGCTTGCGCCCTAGTGGCGGATTGGAACAGGTGCCAGGCAAGGGTCCGTCGTTCAACTGGCATCCTCTGCTCCAATCTGTCTCGTTGCGGTTCTTCCAGCAGGAGGGCGGAGGAATTTGGTTGTCTCTGGGGAACAGCACTCATGCTGCCCAGATGCTTGGATCACCACCCTATGCTGCACCATTTTGTTTCCTGTTAATTCCTTGCCAATAAATACATCTGGTTATGGCCAAATATTTTACCCACAAAAATATGTTGCTGCGTGTTCATTGGGTCAAAGGGAGGTTCTAATGTTTTCTTGGGCAAACAGGATCTCACCTCGGCCCACAACTCTATTTTATGTTGTTTGTACTGTTCTACTCTGCTTTGAGGACATCGGAATAAAGAGCAACAGTATCCACCTTAATCAAATGAGTCACTTCGCATTTCTTGCCTTGGTATGCACAATCTCAGACCCAAGTGAGTTGTGTGAATTAGTCATAACAATATGCTAATTTTCCCAGAGGCATTCTTCACAAATCATCGTAAAGTTATTTTAATACATGCTGTAATCTATCTGATATGAGCTCCATGGAAATGTCATAAGGGACTCATGCAGTTTAGGACGGTTCCTGCAAAGCTCCTTATTGAATTCAAGCTAAAATATACATATTTAAGGGCTGAGTGAATCCCTAATGATTCAGAAGAAATTTTAACTTACTAATGGAAGTTGGGCCAGAAGATCATCTACAGTGACACCATCATAGTTTTCCGAGGATGCAGGTTCAAGCAAACCTGTCTCATCCTGAAGGCTGTCAGGGTTTAGCTCTTCCTGACTATTGCAGTCAGGAAGAGCTAAACCCTGAACATAACTTCACGTAAATTTTGTTGAACGCTGAGTAGTGCATTAATCCCAGTAACTATCTCTTTTATTTCGTTAAACTTTTATCAGTCTTTATTAAAGTGATATCGGCTGTCAAGTTTTACTGTATAACACAATATATAACACTTTTACAGAAAGTGGTTTTTCTCAAAGGAAAATGCTGAACGTTTTATTTAATTATTATAAAATTAGTGGTTCAGAATAAGTGGGTGGGCTTTCAACTTCTTACTAAAATCATCCCTTGCATACAAAGCATGCAAAAATATACCTGGATCATGATCCCTATTCTTTCTGAACAGAATTCTTGTTCTTTCAAGTTATTTTTATTATAAATTGTCCTCTGTAGAAAGGCACTGGGTGAAAAAGTGGCTAGCACTTTTCTACGTGTTAAAAGGAAGATTGCGTTAATAGCTTATTACTGCTCTAAACTTCTAAAAATATGTTTCTTTTGTGCATTTTGGTGAAGTTCTTTCTTCCTACCTTCTTTTCCCCAAAAAAAGAGAGTCCAAATATTTCTTTGTAGCCATTTGCTTTCGCAAGCGGCTATAGTTGTCAGTGAAGAGACCGTCTGAGTGGCGTTTCTCTTCTTCAGGAAGATTTTCATTTCTTGAACATAAAAAACAATTGAAATTAATGCAGCATGATGCGAATCAATTAGAATGTTGAAATCCACAATTTATATTTCTTACAGCAAACTAGCTGGTAACTAGTGTATTCTCACTTCTCTTTTACAACCGAAATGTTCATCTCTCTCTTATTTTTTATTTCTTTCCATCTAATTAACAGGGTTGCCAGCTCTAAGTTGGGAAAGATTTCGGAGATGGAGCCTGAGAAGGTTGTGGTTTGCGGAGGGGAAGTACTTCAATGGCGTATAATGCCATAGTAGAGTCCACCTTTCAAAGCAGCCATTTTCTCCAGAAGGTCTGATCTGTGTTGCCTTGAGATCAGTTGTAATAGTGGGAGATCTCAAGCCACCATCTTGAGGTTAGAAACCTTAATGATTTAGATGCCTGTTATGCAGAGGCGTACGGGGTCCAAATGGCGCCTGGAGACAAAACCTCCTCTGGGCGCCCTCTGCTGCTGAGGAGCCTGGTTACAGTGAGCCCAGAAGGGTGGGGTGAGCCCCACCCCACCCACAGAGCATGCGGAGTTGGCCTTCCCTCAGCTCCACCCCCTGGTCTGCATAGAGATCAGGGACATAGTTCCATTCTCCTGCTTTTAGCAGATCCAGTCCTGCCTTGAACTATCTTTTCAAGTTATGGTGAGCATTTCAACAATAACTTGAAAAGATAGTCCAAGGCAGGACTGGAACTGCTAAAAGCACGTTCCTGATCTCCAAGGTGCCTTGGACTATCTTTTCAAGTTATGATGAGCATTTCAACAACATACCCATGAGCTGTTGCTAAATATGCAATTTAATTATTTGCATATTTAGCAAAGGCTCATGGTTATGTTGTTGAAATGCTCACCATAACTTCAAAACATTGTCCAAGGCACTAACCCACCCCCGCTTGCTTTAATTCTGCCAGCAGCAGGGTGAAAAAGCAGCCTGCTCTGGCTGGCTCTGTGTTTTGTCAGATTTGCCTTCCTTGGAGAGGCTGACTGTCTGGTCATGTGGGGACTGATTTTGCACCCCTACGTGACCAGATAACGTGCGCCTGGAGACATGGATTACCCCATGTCTCCAGGCACATATGCCACTGCTGTTATGTTGGAGAAAACTGAATTCAAATTGCCAGGCAGCCACGAAGGTTCTTGGCTAACTCTTGGTCAGTGTCTCTTTTTCATCATAATCTGTTTTTCAGAAAAGTATATACTATCATCAATTGCTTGGAAGAAGGACAGAATAAAAATCAAATAAATATTCTGAAAGGAGTTCTTCTTCGCCTGCACTTAGGATTATTTGTTCATGTGGAATCATTGTAGTCACAGAAGTAACCCAAGAAAATTAATTATGTTTCATTAGGAAAGCTGTGTGAGTAAAGCAAGCACATCTTGTTGAAACAAAGCAAACATTGCTCAGTAGTTGTCAGAGCGAATAGTTTAAAAAGAGTTGTCTTCACCCTTTGATCAGCAGCCACTGGGCAAGGTGTCAGCAGAATTTAAACAATGTAACAATTTAAAACACAACTACTGCTAACTCAATATAGATTTCTAACTAAACAATTAGGATCCAAGTCAGATCTTCCTTCCTCATCTTCACGAAGAGCAGCTGAGATTTACCTTGGCTGCCATTGCTGCCCAGGGGTGGGGCAATGAGAGGGGCAGGCTCAGTGCCGGCATCCAGCTCAGCGTGGGACTGGCTGCATAGCTGCTGGTGCAAGTAAGTGACATGCCTGGAGGAGGTGGGGCAGTGGCCTTATATGGGCCTTTTGCCAGCACACCAATAAAACAACTGTGGCCAAATTTTACCCACATAATGGAGTTTGCTGTGTCTCCTTCTGTACCCTTGGACTGCTTCCTCCCCTCCTCCGGCAGTTAACTTCTTTACCACTGATACAAAGATAATAGCAATCAAACATCCATTCAGAATCATAGTAAATGGCTCTAAAGAAGAGTCCTTAAATGGCAAATATATAACTTCATTTGGTAAATGGGAATCCTTGAAACACCCATCCAAATGCTGATGGCAAAAGAACATTTTTGTATCAATGCTACTTACCCAGTTCTTTTTCCAATAAGTGAGTCCAGGTACTTTTGTGCAGTGAGTTGACCCAACATTCTGCTGTATTCACTTGTGAAGAGTCCATCAGTATGTCTTGTGTTTCTATAATGCAGAGTTTTATAGCAAAGTTAACTTTGACCTACATTCTTAAAATAACTTTTTAAAATTTATTATATATTTACTTCATTTTGCTCCACCTTTCCCTGTAATGGAGACCCAAAGTAGCTTGATTTTTTCTCCCCTTCTCAATTTTATCTTAAATGTTGTATGGTAGGTTAAGCTGAGTATGTGTGAGAAAATGGCCCCAAAGCCAACTGGCAAACTTCCACGGTAGAGCAGGGACTCAAATCAGGGTTTCCTTGACCCTAATCTGTCACTGTAACCACCACACAGTTTAATAGTTAAACTATACATATCTACCCTGCCGTTTTACATATAACACAAGTTACCGCATGTTTTCTAATGCATAATTTCTAGAAACTCAAACAGGATTACATAAAGTAAGAAAGGAGGAGTGGTCAGAAAGCTTCAAAGAATTTACTTTCCCTTAATTAATTATGGCAGAACTGTGTATTTGCACTGATTATTTGTTTCAAAACAAACCTACCTGTCCAAAGCTCTGGAGATATCATAATAGAGTTTATCATTATCTGGTAGTGTAGTTTGCAAAATGTCAGCCTCCAGTTTTAATGAACCTTGAGCTTGATCTGATTCACTTGCTCCATCAAATGGCATTCTATTTCCTAATCTGATGGGGAGGCACAGGGGGAAATAAAACAATGTTTGAAAATGCCAAAGAAATCTGAGAATCAAGTGAAAACAGCCCCAAAAATGATTCAGTGACTATCAATGACATTCTTTTAAAAGCTGCACATATCATGTGCACATTTTTACTCTCTGAAATATTTATTTTACAAGTTCTTAAAGCATCATGTGCTGACAAGATAATATAGAACTTGATCCAGCTGAAATGAAACCTTACTGATTTCAGTGGGAGAGATTTTATATGTGATTGATTCCAGCATTGAAATAAAAAAAAAATCAGAAGTGGCCAGCTTAGCCAATTTGCATCCACATAACCTAGGAGAGTAACAGTTTGAAATTGACATGGTTATAAATGTACAAGGCAGGGAACTTCAAGGATTACAAGGTTTCACTTCATTTCCCCTGGTATCCTCTTCCTCACACTATTCCAGTGGTGGCAAACCTATGGCACAGGTGCCAGAGGTGGCAGTCAGAGCCCTCTCTGTGGGCACACGCAAACAGAGTTCATTATGGGGGGGGAAATTGCCCCCCCCCCCCACATCTAGACTGGCTTGGGTCGCTGGGCTCGATTATTAGCATTAGCATTAAGCCTAAGACCTAGTTTTGGGGAATCAGTGTAGGTAACCCTGTTAAGCGCTGTTAAACCCCACTGATTCTCATGCAAATAACTAAAGTGTGATCCTTTACATGGTAGTAAGCTCGGTTGCTGGCAATGGGGCTTGCTTCTGAGTAAACCCTCCTAGGGTCGTGATTCACCGGTTTGAAGAGTTGCATGGTTGCTTCAAAGCAAAGCTAACGACTACCACCAAGCTTACTCTTGAGTAATGGATGCCTCGGAGCCAACCATTTTTTCTAAACTAAAACCTCAGTATTCAGGTTAAATTGCCATGTTGGCACTTTGCAATAAATAAGTGGGTTGTGGGTTGCAATTTAGGCACTCAGTCTCAAAAAGGTTCGCCATCACTACACTATTCCCTCTTTCTCTCCTCACATCAGTCTCCATATTCTCTTCCCTTTCTTTGCTTCCTTCTCTTCCTCCCACTGACCAATCAACCTTTCATTTATCTGCTCCTGAAGGTTGTAGCTTCAAGGGTGCTCGAATACAACGAGGCAGCAAGAAGTCCTCATCATCTTTGAGCGCCATCGACCCCGCCCATGTCATCATCGACGAGGTTGTGGAAAGATCTGTCTTGTCTGTTCATGAGCCCAGTCTCTAAATGGGGCCATTTTAAGAATTAGATTATTTATTAACATTGTAGTCACCTTTAGATTACATTTTTTTTCTTATTACATGCAATCAACATCATACAGTATGCTGGTAAAATATTTTTAAAACTACATAAATGTTAAGTGTCATGTTTTAAATCATAACCTTGACATCAGTATTGGTGGAGCCATATTCCAATATCTGAAAAATAAAAAGAACTCTCTTCTAATAAAGGTCCTTTACAAGAGTTCAGCATCAAATAAGAGAGTCATGTTACCTGATCTTATGCAAGGCTTGCTTCATACTGCTTTCAATGAATTTTACTCTCAAGTAAGTATGTATGGGATTGTAGTCATAATGTGCACATGGAAATGGCATGCATAAATGAATACTTTCTGACATGAACACATTTGTTCAAGGAAATATGACTCTCTTTAAGACTGTACCACCAGCTAAAATAGCAGTGTAAGTGCATTCTGATTGTCCACTTCAAAAATGTAAATGTTTAGTCTCTCATAGCAGCATCAGAACTGGCATTTCATAGTTAGCCTGCCACATGTTGATCATGTCATACATCTTATCATGGTCACTGGGCTGGAAAATGACAGTTTCAGAGTATGGATAAATTCTCAAATGAAAAATTAATTCCATACCTTACTTGCACAAATAATGGCTAAACAGAGGGTTTTGTATCTCTATAAGGGCTCTGGAAAATTCAGGACTAAATATGAGTCACTCACAATATCAAAGGGTTAAAGAGACACAGCATGTCTATTCTGAAGCTGAAACTTGGTCCTGAAAAGACCAAGGTTCTCTGGATTAGCAGAAAGGCAGACTAGGGATTTCAGATCTTTTCTATCATGGATGGGTTCTGTGCCCCTTGAAAAAACAGGTTAGCCACTTGGAAATGCAATTTGACACAGCAGTCACTTTAGAAAACCAGATAGCTGTGATAGTTTGAAGTGCTTTTACACAGTTTTGGCTGGTGGATGAGGTGTATCTGTTCCTGGGTCAGTCAGTTCTAGCCACAGTGATTAGTGCCTTAGTTAAATCAAGACTAAATTATTGCATTCTGTTTTGACTTCCCTTGAAGAATGTTCAAAATCTGCAGGTAGCACAGAATGCTGTCAGTGGACTGCTGGACAGGATCAGCTATCAAAGCACATGGCCCTAATATTACAGCAATTACACTGACTGCTAATCTACTCCTAAACCCAATTCTCAGTGTTGGTTTTGTCCTTTAAAGTGCTATATAGCTTGAGATCAGGGTATCTGAAGAACTGTCTTCTCCCATCAGTTCCTGGCCAGTTTTATTTAGGACTGCTTTTGATTAAAACAGTTCTAAGCCGTTATTTTGAATGTTTTATGTGTTTTATGTACTTTTATTTAATTTATATTGTTCAGCCAACTAAGGGATGGGATTAATTTTTCATTTTAGAATTTAATTACATTCTGTGCTCTAAAACTGCCATTTTCCAGCCCAGTGGCCATGATAAGATAAAACATGTCACATGCAAAAGAGCACACAATGTCCTTAACCCTGAGAAATACCCAAGATTATTATTATGGATAGATATCATCTCTTGGACTACACAAAGACTTGTAGGGCACTTGGAAATGCAATTTGACACATGTTCTAAACAGAACATCGATCCATCTGGAATCTTACCAAATCATTTTTTCCCCTAAAGCAGCCAAGCTTGTATAATATTAGAATGTTGGGGATTCTTAATCAGTGAATTTTTTTTAAAAAAATAATTTCTCTGTTGAAGATGCTTGGGAGCCTCATGTCAGGGAAACTTATATTAATAAAAACCTATTTTCCTTTTTTAAAAAAAGATCAAGTGTTGCGGTGCTGTGTGGTTTCTGGGCTGTATGGCCGTGTTCTAGCAGCATTCTCTCCTGACGTTTCGCCTGCATCTGTGGCTGGCATCTTCAGAGGATATAATAAGAGGATCTGAAGATGCCAGCCACAGATGCAGGCAAAACATCAGGAGAGAATGCTGCTAGAACACGGCCATGCAGCCTGGAAACCACACAGCACCCCAGTGATTCCGGCCATGAAAGTCTTCGACAATACAAATCAAGTGTTTGATCCAACATTACAAAAACAAAAGGCACTCTATCCTCTGCAAACAATCACCCCTTAAATCTGAATGGTCAGTGTTGACAAGGCAAGCAGATAGCACCCCCCTCTCTGTTCTTTCATGAAAAGAAAAAAAATCATGCAGCCTGAGAATCACAGAGAGAATCAAACAAAGAGATAAAGTCACATTTACAACATTGCTATCTAATGTTAATAATGGATATAATAAGATTCCATAGAATCTTCATATGCCCACAGGTATATTTGATAAAGAAATAATCCTAATTTGACCCTTAGAATAAATACTGCAAGAGGTGGTGAACACACTTATTCTCCTACAGTCAGTCGCATAGCTATAATGGAGACATCCGGGGACAAACGTCATAGGTGCCCCTGGGTGAGTCACATGGGGGTGGGGGAAAATCGCTCCCCACACTTCTGACTCACCACACACACCCCTGGCAGGCCTCAGCTGATCAAGGCCAAGTGTGAGGGGGTTGGCTGACTGAGCCATCGGCCAATGCGGAGGCTGGAGCTTGGGCTGTGTGGAACAGCCAGCCAGGCCCTGCCCCTGGCTGGAGCCTGGGCTGCATGGCACCAGCTCAGGTAAATGGATAGCATAGCTACCACGAGGCACAGGGAGTGTGGGGGGAAGTGGTGTTTGTAGCTACCATGGGGCAGGAGGATGCAAGGGGCAGGGGGGATGTGTAGCTACCACAGGGCACGGGGGCACTGGGGGCAGAGAGCTGTAGCTACCATGGGGCAAAGAGTGCGGGGGGGGGGGCATTTTGCCCTGGGCATCATTTTCCTCTCTATGCCTCTGCCTACAGTAAATATCTTTTCATAAGCAAGTTCATTCAGCACTAGACAGTTCATGACCTGTACATTGATAGTGTAATTAGCATTAGTTATCCCTCCAGAGAAAGAAAGCTGTTCTAGTTCTATCTGAACCACATCAACAATTTGTAGGAATTTCCCCCCAAAGCTTGCACCAGGACAAAAAAAAATTGTGTTAACGCTAGTATGATACTTCACTTACATTAGAGTTTTTGTACAAGTGAAGATACAAGAACAAGACCATGATAGGCACTTTCACCAAGTCAAACTTATTGTATCTCCATTTCATTTCCACATGCAAGGAGGACTCTGAAGAAAGCAATGGCAAACCACCTCTGTATCTCACTTGCCTTGAAACTCCCTTTCTGGGATCACCATAAGTCAGCTGTGACTTGAGGGAACTTTACACATACACACATAAATGGAAAATAGTGTCAGATGTTAGCACAAGAACTTGTGCAAATGGAATTGTACTGTTTCTACTTGTATATCACTGAATACATACAAACAAATGAATGTATGTTTTGAATGAAATGAAACCATTTTATGTCTGTTTTCACCCTAACTCTGTAGGTTTCTGACAAATTCATTAAGAAAAACATGCTTCTATAAGATGAGCTCTACCTTATATAATAAGTGCTTCAGAAATGTGAAATTTTTAGAAATGATTTGTGATTCACAATGTGTAGTTACGATCAAAATACTCATCACAGATAGCCTGGGGTTTTTGATCATAGTGCACCCCACTAGCCATCTCTCTGAATGGAATTCCTCTCCATCAGTCTTCACCTAATGGTGGTCATAGCAATAGTTGGGATCTCTTTTTGAATGTTTCTGATAAGCCAATAACATCCCCTAAAGAGCAGTTCAACAAGAGCTCCTTTCATCTAGCCCTGCCACTTCAGTGCCTATTAGCAATCCATCAGAGTGCTTCTGATGCTGAAATTTAGTCAGCTGGCACTCACCTCTGCTAATGGCTGGAGTTGGGTTGGCATATAGATTAACATTTTCAGTGCTGATATGTATCTACTTCATGCTGCCTTTTCAGCCAGTGATTTCAGTGTGTGGATCAGGATTTTTCTCCTTCTACCACATTTTTCTTCTGTTTCATTTTACACACATATGGTCAGTGTGGGATTCAAATAATTTAACAACCGGTTCCAGTGGTAGCATTCAAATAATTTAACAACTAGTTGTTTACAAGCACCATTTTAACAATCGGTTCTGCCGAAGTGGTGCGAACCTGCTGAATCCCACCACTGTGATATGGCCCAATTTGAGGGTGGGGACAGCTTCAGGGAGCAGCAGAGAGCCACGCTGGTGCCTTTGCCCCCTCTGCCAGTGAAAAGGGCACCCCTGCTAGCAGAGTAGGCACTGATGCCAGCATCTGGGCACCCTGCAGCTCTGTGGTGGCAAAACACAGAGGTGGGTGCCACTGCAGAACTTATTTATTTTCACATTTCTACCCCACCCATTCCCCGCAGGGCTCAGGGTGGTGGGGTAGAAATGGCAACCAAATGGATGCTGGCAGGTGGGGAAAGTTGGGGCATTTTCAGGGGTGGAGTCGACTTCAGTCAGCTTTCTCCCAGGCTTTCACACTCTGGGGTTTGGTATTACACCACCCAAAGGGGTGGTGCAACTCCAATTCAGGATATGGAGGGCTTTCAAGATGGCTGGGGGATTTTTCTTTGTTGCAGCCTCCCCCCACTACCTGAAAGTCCACTGGAGGTGGTGTGGAGGCACCATCTCAGGATGCCTCTCAGCCCTATGGATTGGGCTGCCATAGCCCTTGCTGACATAACTTTAAGGCTCAGGCAGAACAGTCCTGGTGGAGGGGGGGGAATAGTTGCAGCACAGCCAGCACAGTAGTTGCAGCACAGCTGCACCACCTCCTAACAGGCTTGCTGTGATGTGGCCAGCTGCTCTTTTCCCCATGCAAGTGGTGTATGCCGCTCAATGGGCTTTGCTGCTGATTTTTCTGACATGCATTGCACCAGCATGAAAGGGGCATTCCCAGCATGAATGGACTCAGGAAGCTACTGCACAGGAGAAGCTCTGGCACCACGGCTGCATTGGGGTCTAGGTGTCTCACTGTCACACGCCACACGCCCCCTCCCCCCAAAGCTAGCAAAAGTGCATCTCCACTGGCATAAGTGCCCATTAGAGACATTTACTTCAGTGCTGGGGGTCACACCATCTCCTGAGGGGTTCTCCATCCCCCACAGGTTCTCACTTTTAAAGCTAGAATGCTTTACAGTTTTGTAGTGGAAAAGGCACAGAGTTGGATTTGTTAAACACATAAGATCCTATATTTCCAGTTACAAAAGAAATTTTTATTCAGCTTGTGATATTGTTTGCTAGTGCTTCTACAAAAGCGAATTTTAAGTCAAAAATGCTGTTTTAAGAAAACAGACCTACTTACTGAAAAAAATTCTTGAACATAGAAGGTTATTGTTAAAATCAATTAAGATTGGCTGCCATTTGAACATCAGTGCAGTCGTGCTGGATTTGGCCTGTGGTTCATATAGCCAGGCATTATATTTCTAGCAATGGCCAGTCAGATGCCACAGGGAAATTCAAGAGAAGAAGAAGAAGAGTTTGGATTTATATCCCCCCTTTCTCTCCTGCAGGAGACTCAAAGGGGCTTACAATCTCCTTGCCCTTCCCCCCTCACAACAAACACCCTGTGAGGTAGGTGGGGTTGAGAGAGCTCCAAGAAGCTGTGACTAGCCCAAGGTCACCCAGCTGGCGTGTGTGGGAGTGTACAGGCTAATCTGAATTCCCCAGATAAGCCTCCACAGCTCAGGCGGCAGAGCTGGGAATCAAACCCGGTTCCTCCAGATCAGCGTGCACCTGCTCTTAACCTCCTACGCCACTGCTGACTGTATTAACATTAAGATAAACCAGAAGAATCCTCTTCATCTGCAAAGATGCCCCAATAAAGTTAATCACTATTTCCCTATAAAAACAAATTTGCATGCTCTTAAGACATATGTCTGCGTCAAAAAAAAAGTTCTTTCAGCCACCTTCAGCTTATTTCTGGGCAGAGCACTTTGAGATAAACTGAAATCTTTCTTCCTCTCTCTCTCTTTCTGTATGTGTATCTTTTCATAAGAAGGAAAACTCAGGAAGCTCAAGAATCCTACACTGAAAGACGCAGCACATTAACAACATTACTACCAGAACATTACTGAGCAAAATTGTCTAATGCCACAGGTACTTTTCTTTCCATTTGTTAAGAACATTATATTTGCTTCAGGTTGATAAGCACACTAATTTTCCCACTCTTTTACAAATTTGGCTGTTTTTTTAAAATGTATTCAATTTAACAATTTAATAAACAGTTTGGGTTATCTTCCTTTAAATCAGTGGATCTTTCCCATTTTTCTTTTTTCCCCCTTTCTTATTCAAAATTTGCTCTGCCCATAAGAATGAATGCCAACTACCTAGGCATCTGCCAAGCTAGAGGAGCACCTGCAAAAAAGTATCCCTTACCTCAAAGCTGAGTATGATTCCAGAGGAGGTAAAGCAAGAGCTCGTGAGCAGAGGATACAGAGAAGTGTAAAAGAAAGGAGAAGCTGGGAACTGTTTCTGTGTTCCATCTCTTTGGTCCTGAACTGGCAAAGATGATACAAAGTTTATTTCTTACAGTCTTGCATAAACAACTTAGTAAGAAAACAATGTTGTTATCTTAAATAACATTTGGCTACTCTTTCCTGTCCTGACCTGGATGGCCCAGGCTAGTTCAATATCTGAAGCAAGATTAGCCCTGGTTAGTACTTGGATAGGAGACCGCCAATGAAGTCCAGTATTGTTAGAAAGCAATAGCAAACCCATCTCTGTTCATCTCTTGCCTTGAAATCCCTAAGTGGTCACCATAAGTCAGATGTGACTTGACTGACATTCCCATCACCATTCTTTCCTACCTTTCAACTGCTTTGTGTTGTAAAATACAGCTTATTGTTAGTTCAAAGTAGATTTTAAACAGTTAGATTTCTGTGGCTGAGAAAGGGGAAATATAGATCAACAAAAACAAAAAGATGACAATAGGTGGGTACATAGATCGATTGACAGACATATTGTGATATTAATTTAAATCTCTGTGTCTGTGGTCTCCACAGCCCAACTACTAAAATAACAAAGCTTCTATACTTCTGCTAGACTAAAGCTGTAGTCTTAAACATACTTGCCAAGGAGTAAGTCTCATTGATCTGAATGGAACTTACTTATGAATAGGAGTGTTTATGATTGCACTACACCACAGCAACCCTATACAGACATATTCTTTTCAAAGTCCATTGAAATCAAAGGACCGAGAATGGCATTCCTCTGCACAGGGGATTAAATTACTCTCATCCTAAGAAGGGTGTAACTGTGCTTGAAATAGCATTGTCAGTTTTCTTTAGAGTGTGATCACAAGTGAAGGCAGTTTGCAGCTAAGTAAAGAAATTTCTTTATGGTAAAATCTGTAGGAATGAGTCCAGAACTTTAATATTACATAAATTTGGACTAGAGCCCAGACATCATGAACTGTAGTTTTCACATGACTTCAGTGATCATTAATTCATTATCATGCAAAATAGATTGTTTTATTGTATTGATCATGCACGTTAACAGGGAAGGAAAGAGCAGCGCACAACATTCCCGTGGAGTCTGAAAAATTTCAGAAGTGTGACTGCTAAAGGTAAGCTAGAAATCAACCGTCAGTGGAATAGTTGTGAAAAGCTGATTAGGAGGAAGAGGGTAAAAGTTTTTACTGGAGCCAAAGAAAGCTTCAAAGAATTGGAAGATAAGTTAGCTAAAGAGTTCATAGAATTCGTTTTCAATCCAAATGTAATAAACCCACACACTTTTACATCCCACTTTGGAAATAGCTAGTACTTTTACAGGAATTCTCTCCCACACTCCCAAAAATTCTGCAATATCTTTCTGTGATCTGAAGTCAAAGTTGATAGAAAGAGCAACTCAAACTTACCAAGCAGAAAGAGGCTCTGTTCTCTTTGGGAACAAGTGGGTCCCTTGAGCACAGGGGGATTCCGGAGCTCTCCTAGGTTCTGAATTGCTCCGCAACTATCTGGCTGATGCTTCACAAGATTCTTCTCCAGCTACTGAAGGGGAAGATGCAAATAAAGGGTCTGGTCTGCTTCCTGAGGCTGCTCCTACTGGCCTGAAGTTTGCCAGCTGTCCTTGCTAGACTAACGCCTTTCCTCCCCTTCAGTGCACTCTCAACAGCCTTTCCAGCTGCCTTGTTTTTATAGGGTTTATAGACAGGACTTTTCTGCTTCAAAAACAGCAATCAAATTATGTTGGACGTCACTATTCCCAGGAGAACGAATGGAAAATCCATGATTGCTTTGTTCAGGACATTGTGAGACAGGGGAAATTCATATTTAATTCATGGGAAGCACTAGAGCCCTCCTCCTATTTTAAATTGATTTATAGCTATATTAATGAATGATTTAACATGAGTAACTCTGGACTTTGCAAATCATTTTACAATTCGTGCATGACCAAATATTGCCTTCAGGAACATGTAAGCAGCCATGTAAAAATATCATTTATTGATAACAGATCTCTCTCTCTCTTTCTCTCTCTGAATTAATTAAAATAAAGAGTCAGGAAGCCAGATGCACCTCTTGTGTTGTTTCAGAGAATTTGGATCAACAGTAATCTTACAAGAATTTGGGAGATTTCTGTTCTAATTTCTTGTATATTTCCTCACTGCTAATGCTGTGCTCAAGGATAGCTAAATTGAAATACTTGGATTTAAGCTGATTTTTTTTGCCTACTGATTTTGAGGCTAAGTCTAAAGCATTCTGACTTAAAACCTTTGCAGCATGGATAGTTTGTAAATATGTTACATACCATTTTGATGTTATCCAGAAAAGAAAACGGAGTGCCTCACTCAGTGAAATCTCTTACTTTTCTCTATTAACACAGACACTGTTTAGGTAGTATCTTGTTCTTCATTATACCCAGTGAGATTGGGGTATAAGCTTACAAGTAGGATACACTACCCTGCATGAAATTATCTGGGTGTATTTCAGAGGTTCTACTTTACATGCCCCACCATTAGATGTTGTATGAATGGCTATTCAGTATAGGGACATTTCAAACATGACCAAAACTGTGGGATTACCTCCCTAGCTAAATTTAATTTGCTCCTTCTTTAATGGTATTTAAGTGTCACTTTAGGAAAGCTTTTGAGACTCTCAGCTTTATCTGTTGCTGAACTAGATTCTGGATTATCTGGCTCGATATTTTTTACTTACCAGGATGACTGTGGCAGCAAAGCTAAGAACACTTTCTTAGCATTAGTCAAGACTTGTACCATTAAACTAAACCAAATAATGGCTGACATTTGACTTACTTTGTTTACATCACTGATTCCTTAGTATTAGTTGACTAAACTTACATTAATATAAAGAAAAACACACACAAAGCATCATGACAATTCTTGGCACTAATCTCAGAAATAAAAAATCTCAGAAAGTCAGTAATTAGCCTCAGATAGATGGAATGAAAAGTCATTCAACTGCAATGAAATCGTCAGCTTTTCACTACAGATGGGCATATTCAGAGATAAGGTTCATTTGAGCCAAGGCCCAGATTACAACTTGTTGTTCCAGATAAAGCCTAAAATGATGCGTAAAATGTATGATTTTAGGCTTTATGCATTGTAAGCCAACCTGAGCTCTTTGGGGGTGGGGCGCGGCATAAACAAACAAACAAACAAATACATAAATGTATTTGTGTTGGATCATATCTTTTCATCCACACCTTTTCTAGATATGAACAATTATGATCACAATTAGCTGTCCCATATGTCTATTCCTACTTAGAATCTCTTACCATTTCCTAGAACTGGATTCATGTCAGCATTCTAGTCAGCAGTTGAGCAATAGAAGAGCCAGTTCTCAGGTTGGCTGTCTGGTATGGAGTTCAGGATTCATTTGTGAAAAGATTTGTGTCCTTTATTGCTCTTGCACCTCAGTGAATTGGCTGATTTTGTGCTTAAAGTTTAGCTGAAGAACAGTGACCATGTGCAAAGTGTCTCTCCCTCACCATTCAGTAGTTACTACCACCCTCAATAAACCTAACATGAGGGAACAAGATCAGAAGGTATGGTTTCCAGACTGGCTAGAATCCCAAAAGTTGCCATAAGAATTTTACCATAATTTCCTTTAAAAATCTACAACAACCCCTCCCCCCCGCACTGCTGCTTCTGATGTTAAATTGTTGCCTAATCCTATGTTGTTATATTCTTTATTCAGACTCACTGTTGTATGTGTAAAATGAAATAAAAAGTGATGGAAACTCTTCTATTCCAAAAAAAACCCCTTTGATCATTGAAATCTATAACACATTATTTTCTTCCTTCCAGAATCATTGATGTTGGTGAACAAGGGACTAAAACAAGGACAGAATTGGTATCATGTTTGCATTTATCTGAATTTAACAAGGGAAACTTCAGTGAGAAAAATCACATATTTTTCTAATTTTAGGTGAATGCTTCAAAATGCTGTTGGTACAGGAGGGTGAGATGCTTATAAAGTGGTTCTGTTTCAGTTTCATTAATTATGAACACTGCGCATGCATATGTGAATCTATCAAATGTACAAAATTGGTAGCGGGAAAAGGGAAGGAAGTTGGCATGGTGTAGCCCAATCTAGTCAAATCTTTGAAGCTAAGTAGGGTTGGCACTTGGATGGGAGACCACCATGGAAGGCTCTGCCAAGAAACTGGAAAAAGAATTCAAATAAAGTTACTGTTTGTTATTTTTAACCAGATATTCTGGAACAGGTGAAGAGGAGCTGCAATATATGGGGTATGCAAGAAGCCTGTCTAGAGTAATAATTATAAAGAAGGGAAGGGGCTTCTTTCACCTCACACTTCCACAAGTATTATGGCCATACATTTACTTATGCACTAAGCATGGGCAACACACTTTATAAGGCAGGTGTAAGCTATAGAATTATTTCAACATTTTTTTCTTCCAGCCATTTTTCTTTTATTTATGTTTTGGATATGAGTCCAAAGAGAAATGCTATGAAAATGCTATGAAAATTGCTATAGTAAAGAACCAGCATACTATTGTACTAAGTATGTAGTCACAATTAAACACTTAATAGTACCATAAAGCCTTTTTCAAGAGAAAATGGGTTTAGGCTCACAGCCCCAAAACATGATGAATGAAGAATGTGTCACCATTTCCTCTTCCTTTTAATAAGCTTTCCAGCTTTCCTCTGTTTTATGTATTTCTGAGTTTATATAAACTTGAGCTTATACAGTGAATATTCAGTGCATAATCACTTTTGCTAATTCGTTTATACAAAAATTAAATGAATTAATCCCCCCAAAATTTGTTTCTGGAAATTTGTTTCAAGGATGACAGCTATGACTTAAACCAGAGTTCCTGCCAAGGACTAATTTCAGGAAGTTTGCTCCTTCTGTTACAATTCAACTGGTTAGGAAACAAGCATTTGTGCTTGAATATGACAGGAGGGGCATCAGTCTCTTGTCACTACCTAGCTCCTTGATAACTTTACAGGAGGGCTGCTGTCTGATTGTGTAGTTACTGAAAGCATGCAGAGAATGAACCAAACAGTGCAATCCAGAAGGGAGTTACTCCAGTCTAAACGCATAGACTTCAGTCGACAGATTGGAATAACTCCCTTCTTGATTGCATTGAAAAACAATGTTCAGAATCCATTATGAGGTTCACCTACAAATTCCCATTGAACTGAGTAAAAGCAATACAAAAGTCAAATTCCTTATCTCCAAAGGGTCCTTCTGGATCAAAAGCCCATCCTGTCCAATTTCCTGGTTCCAGCAGTGGCCAACCATATGCCCTGAGAAATGTATAAATGGCATGAAGACAATGCCTTTTTGTCCCCAGGTAGGGCTGACCATACCGTGCCCGGTGCGCACTCTGCTTTTTCCACCCTGCCCCCCACTTACCGTAGTTCAGCCTGAAAGTGCAACCTGGAAAAAGCAGCCTGTTCACTTGAGGATGAAAATGACCTCCCAAAGGCACCTGGTGAGCTACTAAGAGTAGCAGAATGCTCTGGTCTGATCCAGCAGGCTCTTTCTTATGTTCTTATGACCTGGTGGGAACTACACTTCCCAGGAGACTTTGGGCCTTGCAAGGTCTCCTGGGAAGTGCAGTTCCCACCAGGCCATTTTTAGCCTTAAGTGAACAGGCCGCTTTTCCAGCCTCCACTTTCAAGCTGAACTAAGTAAGTGTGGGGTGGGGGGAGATTCCCCCCCAGCATGCGCCCGGTGCAATGCACACCCCTCCATCCCCTGGTAGCTCTGCCTCTGCAGTGCCAACACTGGGGGTTGGTGACCCTAATTCTGAAACATACCACCTCTAAAAATGGAGGTTCCATTTAGTTAACATGGCTCATAGTTGTAGTTGTATTTAAATGGAATCTCCTCTATTTAGAGACAAAATTTTTAACAGAGGTTCATTTTATAATAGCTATTAGTCATTTAACATAGGGATTCAACTTAGCTGTCCTGATATCTCCTGTTCATTTTATTAAGGCCTGACCAAAAATACCTCCAGATCTTGCAATGGGCTGATAAATAGAACAAATGTAAGAACAAGTTCCTAGCTGATTGTGCCTCGTTTGCTTAATTATTTGAAATAGCAAAAAATAAGAAGGGACAGCTGATGGGAAAATTGCATAAGACAGAGTCTTTGCTTGGGCATTATCTGGGCTCATGATATTTTTAACAATGATATTTAAACATTTCAAATATCATTCATACCTGAAAATACTGTTCATATCTGTATTCTGTTAATTCTCCAGTCAAAATACAAGCATCCCAAATTTAGAATTTTATTTCTTGACAACTCCTTGACTCAGCATGGTCTCTGAGCACCACCTAGTGTTTCAAAGAATTTTCACGTAACTCTTGGTTTCATACGGTGCAATTCCCTCTTTGATTTTGGTCTTTAAACATTTGCTTCAAGGCCTGAGAAAAATGCAAGAATTTTACATCTGATGTTATGATTCCCCAGTATCTCCCACAGGAAATTATGCGAATGTTGCCTGGTGAGATCTTCTCATTTTTCACAATGCTATTATTTGACAGGGCTACCGTATATACTTGCGTATAAGTCGACCTGCATATAAGTCGAGGCACCTAATTTTACCACAAAAAACTGGGGAAACTTATTGACACGCGTATAAGTCGAGGATGGGAAATGCAGCAGCTACTGGTAAATTTCAAAAATAAAAATAGATACCAATAAAATTACAGTAAATGAGGCATCAGTAGGTTAAATGTTTTTGAATATTTATTTCAAAGAAAAACAGTAAACTAGCTCTGTAAGCCCTGATTCTCCTTTTAAATTCACTCAGAAAGGGGGGGGGTGATTTCAAGGGAGAATCTGGGGAAATTTTGAGGGTGCCTGTCAGGGGAGGAATATTTATGTTAGCAGTACCAACATTTCACAGTATCTTTAGGAGACCCTCCTGATGATACCACTCAGGTTTGGTGAAGTTTGGTTCAGGGGGTATAAAGTTATGGACCCTCAAGAGGGTAACCCCATCTACTATTAGCTTCCATTGGAAGCAGTGGGGGATGGGAGCACCCACTTTGGGGATGCATAACTTTGGCTCCCCTGAACCAAACATCACCAAACATGGCTGATTATCAGCAACAGATTATCCTGATGATACCACCCAGGTTTAGTGAAGTTTGGTTCAAGGGGTCCAAAGTTATGGACCCTCAAAATGTAGCCCTATCTACTATTAGCTCCCATTGGAAACAATGGGGGATGGGAGTTCTCCCTTTGAGGGTCCATAACTTTGGACCCCCTGAACCAAACTTCACCAAACCTGGCTGGGATCATTAGGAGTGTCACCTGATGATACCCTGAATTTTTGGTGTCACTAGTCTAAAATCTGCACCCCCTGGTGGTCAACAAAGTAAAACCCCTAAAATATTTTTTTAAATACACCTCACTCGCATATAAATCGAGGGGGATTTTTTCAGCACAAAAAATGTGCATAAAAATTCGACTTATATGCGAGTATATATGGTATTATCTAATAAACAATACTGAATTTGCTAGTCATTTCGTAAGCAGAAACCTTGAATGGTGGACATGCAATTAGATGAGAGAGTGGTTGGCTCATCAACAAGATAAGGAAAAATTTACCACTACCATCATCACCTCCATCTCTACCTCCCACTGCACCCCCCAGATTTTTCAGATTTCTTATAGTATCCTGATATATAGTACAATTCTTTTTATAGCAATGCATTAATTCTATGTGCAAGTTACCAACTGGTAAATTGTTGTCTGTTCTTTATTCGCTCAAAGTAGTCATTCAGTTATATGGGTCAGATATTTGAGGGGAGGGCAAATATGCTTATAGTGGAGACCCTCAGAACAAGTGACTTGATTGAGGAAAGTTAGTTCTTTTCTGGCTGCACATATTATGACTCCTCTTATACCTAGTATCTGAAGTGTTTTTCACTAACAAGATGTGAGAGATCCACACAGAATGGCTAATCTTGAAAAGTCTTACGTCAGTGATACATGAGCCCCTGAATGCGTGTCAAGCCAACAAAAAAACATTCCATAAAGCCTTACTGCTTGTTTTTAAATCTTTTTATTTCTAACATGCTAGAGTATATTTTAAAGGAGTCAACAGGCATTGTCATCACTGGGCTCTAGAGAAAGAGAAAGCACCTATATATATCTCTTATGATCCTGGTAAATGCATTTAAATGTACTTTCTGACACCGAAGATTAAAAGATGATGGATATTCATCAGTTGGTTGTGGTGGGTTTTCCAGGCTGTGTGGCCGTGGTCTGGTGGATCTTGTTCCTAACGTTTCCCCTGCATCTGTGGCTGGCATCTTCAGAGGTGTATGAGGGAAGTCTGTTATACACCGATATTCATCAGTGTTTTTCTCATGCTTTATGTGCCCCTTGTGCTCTGAGAAAAGATTTGCGATTATTCTGACAGATCACATTGGCTTTCATAGAGGCTGGACACAAAGAGCATCGCAAGAGAAGAGGAGGAGTTTGGATTTATACCTCACCTTCCTCTCCTGTAAGGAGTCTCAAAGCAGCTTCCTTCCCTTCATCTCCCCCTAACAGACTCCTTGTGAGGTAGGTGATGCTGAGAAAGTTCTGAAGAACTGTGACTAGCCCAAGGTCATTCAGTAGGCTTCATGTGTAGGAGCGGGGAAACATATCCAATTCATCAGATAAGAGTAGGCTGCTCAAGTGGAGGCATGGGGAATCAACCCCAGTTCTCCAGATTAGAGACCACTTCTCTTAACCACTGCACTCAACTGGCAATAAATGCAAAAGGTTGATTTACTTACAGAAAAATAAGTTAATTAATTGGTTTAAATGCTGATTTCAACTTGCAGTAAGACAATGTAATTTTTTGTACGTTTTTTATTTAAATTTTCACATTCTATTTACAGAATTTGCTAAAACTTATAACAGAACAATCTATAGGTTGTTGAGGTTTTGGCCTTACTTTTATTCCAGAGAGCACAGAGTTTGTGAAAGATCCTGAGATTTTGGCCCTGTCTTCAAACAGGGTTGTTGTGAGGATAAAATGTAAGAACTATGTACCCCACTCTAAGCTTCTTGAAGAAAGAGCAAATACATAGATAAATAGAGACTACAGGCCCATTATGCATACTGGTCCATTACTACTGGCCCATGCACTTACCTTGGGGCTCTTAGCTGCTCAGTAGGATGTAGTGTGGCCTCCTCACTTTTTTTTGTTAACTCACAAATAGCCATTCTTTGCCTGTCCTGCAGCTGCTTGCTGAAGTCTCAGTGGGCCTCTGCTTTTCATTTTATTTATTTTATTTTATTTATTTATTATTACATTTTTATACCACCCTCCCCCGGAGGGCTCAGGGTGGTGTACAACACTAACAGACAGACAATAAAACAAATAAAATAATTAAGACTTAAAATGCAGCAGCGTTCAGCTATCGAACCCGATTTAAATTTAAGTTTAAAAAGAGATGGCATCCGACTATTAAACTCCTCTTAAGAGAGGGACAGTGGGTCTAGAATGTTACACAGCATGTTTGTTTGTTATGGGCACCCACATCAGCAGCTGGTCTCCCCGAAGGCCCGGTGGAAAAGCTCAGTCTTACAGGCCCTGCGGAACTCATTGAGTTGATTTACCCATCAATTTTACCCATCAATTCCTTCTTAAAGGCACAGCCATGGTTGCAAGATAAAGGGCTTTGTTGTTATTATTTGCTGCATTTTAACTCAACTTATTTAAAATTTATTATGTAATTATAATTTTCTGTTGTTCACCGCCCAGAGCCCTCTGGGGGTTGGGCGGTATATAAGATTAAAAAATGAAATAATAATAATAATAATAAATAAAAAATATCAATATGCCTGTGAATTCAGTTACATTGATATTCTATATAAAAATGATACCCCCTCCAAAGCAATTCCCTGGACCACACACACTGCTGATGAAGGGGACCATGTGTTAGATTCCCTTCCCCTTCCCCTTCCCCTTCCCCTTCCCCTTCCCCTTCCCCTTCACTCACTCACTCTCTCACTCTCTCACTCTCACTCTCTCTCTCTCTCTCTCCCCCTGCTTCTGCCACAGGAGAAGATAGAGACTTGTTTTAAAATAGACTTGTTTTAAAATAGAGACTTGTTTGAAACAAAGTTTTAAATGCCCTTCCCAATCTTCAGGAAGGGCAGAAGTAGAGTGGGAGAGATGTGCTAGAGCCAAAAAAAAAAGGACCCTGCTTGTACTGTCCCTAGCAAAACCCAATGTTCTTATTATATTGGAGTATTGATATCTCAATGCAAGCATTTAGAGAAGCAGGAAGGAGCTGACAACATGGAAGGGAGAGCGAGGGGGAAGGCTTGGACAGCAGTGTGAGGGAGTGGGACGGTTGGAGCGAGGTAAGCTGGCTGTGGGCAGAGGAAACATGTCTGGGGCAAAGCTGTGCTCACTGGCAAATCTGCCCACTCTTGCTGTGAAGCAAATTAAAAGTTGTGCTGGAAGTGGTGTTGCTTGCTGTCGAGAGAATGGAAAGTGAAAGCAGGACTCAAGGAAATAAGTCCATACAAGAAATCCTGTTGCAACAGACATTCACCCACATCGCACAGGGGACACCTTGTGCATAATCTGTCATAGCTGAAAACAAGTTTTCTGTTGAAACTGATGAACACAAATAAATAATATGGCTAATATATGTCAAATGAAAACAAATACAAATTATTAAAGAAATGAAAACCAAACCAATAAAATGTTAGTGCATATCACCAAGGAACAGAATGGAATAGGAGCAGACAGGAACAACCATCAGTACTTCTCGTAAAATGATATTTTTCATAGATCCCAACATAATGAAGTCTTCACTTATGTACTTCCTCGGTACTGGCACAGCCTAAAGCTAGTAATGGTTCCATATCCTTTAATCATTATGACCTCACCCTCATGTGCCATTACTAAAACTGAAGCAGAGTGGTCTTTCTGATCCTCCCCCCCCTTCCTTTTCCTCCTCTACCTTCCCTTGGTTTAAATTTCAACTGCAAGCTCCTCAGGGCAGGAACTTAAATGGTTAGAGTTCTGTGCACACTGATAGTGTTGTGGTTGTTATTTGACTAATAAGCAACCTATCTGTAGTGCTAAAAGTTTCTGTTTGACAAGGATCTAACTGCCCACTCATGTTATTTTTGGATGTTTCATTCTGCCACCTAAAAATACCCTTCTGTCTTTTAAAAGAAAATGTCTACCTAAAGATACAAGAATATTCTGGATCCATGAACAGGTTTCAGAGAGGAATGACAGATTTCTATTACTCAAAGGACTCAAAATTTCTTGCTGACTGCTTTATATAGCCTGGATTTACTAGATTCTGTATGACACTTGAAAGATTTACAAAATGAGTGCTTGCTTCTGTGGCTAGTGTGTACCAAGGAATTACAGCAGGAGAAAATAATAGAAATTGGCAAATCTGTGCCTGAGAATTTGTCATATAAAGCAACCCAATAATTTATATATTGATTAGTTGCAAAGAAGTGACACTTTTCATAGCATAATAAAACAATGTAAGGATTCGTTATACTATTTAATTTCTATGAAACACATCCGTTGTGGGTTTTGTGTTCCTTTTGGAGGTACTATACAAAGAATAGACATCCTATTGTCTTCATTTATATTACTCTAGAAAAAGAATTGTATCACTGGCATCTTCTAATTTAATAAAGTATCTGTAGGTCAAGGATCTGGTATGTGTCACTGGGTCTGAGAAGACATTTCCAATAAATATGGTGATTTCCAGTTTTAAACTGAAGAGCAGATACTAAGATGAGTCAAAACGTGTGGTAAATTGCTAGTGAACTTTAACAATTTGATTTCACAAAAACCTGGCAAGTCCAGCAGCAGTTGCAGTCTCTGTCTGAGTGAGCAACTATACAATCTTCACCAAAGAAAGGTCAACTCTCCAGCAGCTTTGACTGGAAATAAAACCATAAGCAATATTAAGCATATGTCCTTATGGCAAGAAAAGTAGATTCCTTTGAAGGAAGTAATTTCCATCTGAAGACCTAAGACAGATCAGAGGAGTGGAAGGGGCAATTTTTGTTTGTTTGTTTGTTTGTTTGTTTGTGGAACTCATATGATACCTTGACGTGACTGAGGTAGCTTACAAGTAAAAACAATACCACAAAGGCATAAAAGCATTATAAATTATCAATATAAAAACAATCCCGGAGTACAAAAACAGCATAAAACAATCATTGAACACCCTAAAAATGATTCATAAAAAGTGATTCTAGACTTCAGGCTAGAAACAGACCATAAAACACTTTAACACCATTTAAAATAGCTGATAATATATTCTTTGGAGGAGATCTGCATATCCAATTATGGGCCAGTATTTTCTTTGCTCAGTATTTTCTGGACTAAACTCTGGTCTTGTTGCATTGCACCCAATGCTGCTTTACGTCTTGGAATTCAACCCGGGCATTGAACTCTGCCTTTTTTGACCTATTCCTCTACAAGACAGGTAGCTTTCAACCCTTCCCACAATGACCTACTCTTTTCCAAGCCTATCATCTCATCTTTTTCTAAATTCTAGAAATCTCTTAAATGTTCTCTGTGTGTGAATTTTACCATTTGTGTGTGGGTGTGTACGTTTATTTTATTTTCTCAATAAAAATTGTTAAATTTTATTTCCTGGACTCCTGAGTCACCCTGAGCATACTTTTGAAAAGGCTACTGTTTTGGGTCCAATTTTTGCTTCAAATTACCCCAAAAGTAAGGCCTCTATATTTATATAAGATGGATTTTTGAGAATCTGGTATAATTATGAGGCTCAGGTTCCCAGCTCTGTTTCCAAAGGTGTACTGATTTTGATATCAATTTTGTTCAAACAATAAGGATTATATAGACTCCCATGCTCCCGAAGAACGGTTGTAGCAATCAATAACATGCTGTCATCTGTGTCATCTGGAGATATATGCAGACATATTTTTGTAGTGAGCCTATGATCCCCCATAGTCATTGTTAGATGCTGGAACATATAGCACACAAGGCTAGAGTTCTTGTGGGCTTTGGAAAAAAAGATGTGAAAAGCAGAGTTTTAAAATGATTTCACACGTGTGTAGTTTGCCATAAATAAAAACCTCTAACACCTCTCCAGAGAACCTGTTCAAGGCTACTTATAAAGTAAAACATAATACAAACACAATATGTTAAAAGTTAACAACTAAATCCCCGTATTAAAAACCCATCCACTTAAATTCAGCAGCTTTAAAAAGTATCTCATAAAACAGCAGTGGCGTAACTAGGCAAACTGGAGCCCTGGGCAAAACCTGAGTTTGATGCCCCCCAGGTGCGTGCCCAATGCAACGCGCACCCTCCCTTGTAGCTGCGCCCAGTGGCATATCTAGCAAACTGGAGTTTGGCGCCCTCCATGGACAGCCACCCTCCCCCACTGTGACCAAGCAATGATTTTTTACACCAGGTCGTTTCAAAGTCACCATCACATTATAGAACATGCCCCAACTCACAAATCTGAACACAGCAATAAGCCATGCCAAACAGCAGAAATAATTTTTGAAAACATTTTAAAAATGCTTTCAAAATGTTTTATTACCGCTATGAAAACATTTTATGTATCCTGTCCCCCCATTGGGGGAAACAGCATCACTTTCAATGTTATTTAAACTGGGAACCCCAGATTCTCCCTTTAAGGTGGATTTAAAAGGAGAATCTGGGCTCCCTAGTTTAAACAAGTGATGCTGGAATCCACCCCCAGACAGCATCATTTTCAATGGTGTTTAAACTAGGGAGCCCAGATTCTCCTTTTAAATCCACCTTAAAGGGAGAATCTGGAATTCCCAGTTTAAACAACATTGAAAGTGATGCTATTTTGGGGTTGATTCTCCCCCACCCTGAAACAGCATAACTTTCAATGTTTAAACTAGGGACTTCATATTCTCCCTTTAAATCCATGTCAAAGGGGAGGGGGTTAAAGGAAAATCTGGGGAAATTTGGGGGGTGCCTGCTGTCAGGGGTGCAATTGTTAAACTAGCAGCACCAAACTTTCAGGGTATCTTTAGGAGACTCTCCCAATGATACCTCCCAGGTTTAGTGAAGTTTGGTTTAGGGGGTCCAAAGTTATGGACCCTCAAATGTGTAGCTTCATCTCCTATTAGGTCCCATTGGAAACAATGGGGGATGGGGCACCCCCTTTGGGAGTCCATAACTTTGGACTCCCAGAACCAAACCTCACCAAACCTGGGTGATAGCATCAGGAGAGTCTCCTGAGACATCCCTGAAATTTTGGTGCTGCTAGCCTAAAAGCTGCACCCTCTGCAGGCCAAAAATGGAAAAACACTGAAAATACAAAAAATCCCACAGATGAACCTGCAGTTTTTGCGCCCCCCACAGGGCTGTGCCCAATGGGAGGAACACCTCTGTAAAACAGTTAAGACGCTGAAAGCAAATTATGAAAATGATGTTGTTAAAAGATCAACTCTTTAACCACAAGAATAGGTAAAAAGAAATATTTTGTCCTGGTGCCTGAAAGTGAGTGGTGTAGGTGCCAAGTCCATGAAGGGGGTGGATTTAAAAGGAGAATCTAGGGAAGGGCATTCTACAGTTGAGGTGCCACTGTTGAAAAATCTCTGGTTGCTAGGTAGGAGGTACAGAGTGAAGGGCTTACAAGAAAATCCTACATGGATAGTACAGGAGGCATTCCTTCACGTACCCCGGCCCTAAGCCATATGTATAGCCTTAACCAGTACCTTGAATTTCTCCCAGAAACAGATAGTGTAAATAACAGGGTTTCTATAAATGAGGGATTATCAACAGAGGCATCTTCTCATACAACAGTGAAAAATGCACCATTTCATGCATTGTTGCAATTACATGATGTCAGGGTTCTATCTTCTAAAGATGGTGCCCAGGGCAAGGGTTGAGCTGCATGCCCCTCAACACAAGTATACCTTTCAACTGCAAGCTCTGCCTTCAAAGATCCACCTTCAAAGTCACATGGACCTCAGAGGTGGAGTCAGCAGTATAAAGCTAGATCCAGCCAGGACAAAGCTTGTAGTTCAAGGCTGGCCTCCACCCAAGGATGTAGGTAAGGGGGATTCTCAGGTTAAAAAAAAAACCCCATTGCATGTCCGAAGCTCTGCCCTCCGTTTGTGGGTTTTTTGGTATTTTTAGTGTTTTTGTTTTTGGCCTGTAGGGGGCGCAGTTTTTAGGCTATCAGCACCAAACTTTGAGGAATTGTTTGGGAGACTCTCCTGATGATACTAACCAGGTTTGGTGAAGTTTGGTTTAGGGGGTCCAAAGTTATGGACTCCCAAAGGGGATGCCCCATCACCCATTGTTTCCAATGGGAGCTAATAGAAGATGGGGCTACACTTTTGAGGGTCCATAACTTTGGACCTCTTGAACCAAACATCACCAAACCTGGGTGGTATCATTCAGAAAGTCTCTTACTGATACTACCCAGGTTTGGTGAATTTTGGTTCAGGGGATTCAAAGCTATGGACCCCCAAAGTGGGTGCCCAATCCCCCTTTGTTTCCAATGGAAGCTAATAGAAGATGGGGGCTACACCTTTGAGGGTCCATAACTTTGGACCCCCTGAACCAAACTTCACCAAACCTGGGTGGTATCATCAGGAGCGTCTCCTAAAGATACCCTGAAAGTTTGGTGCTTCTAGCTTGATTATTGCACTTCTGACAGCAGGCACCCCCAAAATTTCCCTAGATTCTCCTTTTAAATCCACCCCCTTCATGGATTTAAAGGGAGAATGTGAGGTCCCCAGTTTAAACATTGAAAGTGATGCTGTTTCAGGGCAGGGGACAATCCACCCCAAAACAGCATCACTTTCAATGTTGTTTTAACTGCGGACCCCAGCTTCTTCCTTTAAGGTGGATTTAAAAGGAGAATTTGGGCTCTCTAGTTTGAAAAGTGATGCTGTGGATTCTAGCATCACAGTGGCCGCCCCGGGGGGTGTGTGTGCAAAACTCAGATTTTTCACAGGGCTCCATTTCCCCTAATTACGCCTCTGCCCAGAGGGAAGGGCAGAAGGGGGTGCCGGCTGGGAGCCCAGCTGGTGGGGGGTTGGGAGAGGGCAGGGCAGGGCAGGGCAGGGAAGTCTGCTGTCCCTGGCCTTGGAGAGCTGCTTTAATAAGCACTGGGGCTGGGGCGGGGCTTGGGGAGGCTTGGCCATGCCCCAGGGGTGGGTGGGGGTATGGCCCTGCCCCTGAACCCCCCATTAAAAATCTATACCTACGTCCCTGCGTCCACCTGTCCACATCCAGATTTAAACTGCAAGCTTTGAGGTGGAGTTCGCAGTTTAAAACTAGTTCCCCTTCCCCACCAAGCCCAGCCATGAAGTTTGGAACAGGAGCACAGCTGGACCCAGACCCAGCCTTGAATTGCTTGAATTGTTTGATGGGGGCAGGAATTGTGGTGGTGCCTCTGGGCTGCCTAGTGCCCTCCTCAAGCAGCACCCAGGGAAGAAACCCTGGCATGCTCCACCCTTTGCATGTTGTATGTGCATGCTGAGGTGTGTGTGTGTGTGTGTGTGCTTCCTTCCCCCAAAAGTTTGGCTGAGCTGAGAAAGGTCAGGCAAGTGATGGCAGGACATCAAGACAGTTATGTGTATTATATGGTCATGTGCTCTGAACTGCACAAAGCTCAGCCCATATCCTGCCCTGGTACCAGCATTTTTTTTTAGATCACAGAATGGCAGGCTTAAAAAGACAACAAATTGTTTTAATAGGAATTAAAGAGCCGCAATGCAAAAAGCACTGACGTCTGTGAACTTCTTTATGGAAAAATAATAAATATCACTCTCTGGAGCATTCAAAAACTTGGAAATTCAAATTTTAAAATGTTCAGCACAATGAGGATTAGATGGACAATGAGTGATAGAATAGAGCTGAGGCTTTACCATGAAATAAATATAGATGGATATAGGTTTACTCCTGGGTGTTTCCACACAAGGGATCTCAGGCACAAAGGGAAAGCCCTTTCGATGGAAGAGGCATTACAGAGGTACTACATTTATGTCTGAATCTGTTTTCAATGAGTTTCCAAGGTGCTACCAGACACTTGTGTAACTTTTTTCACCTCCTGTTTTTGATAGTTTTCTAGAACATGGGACATCATTATAGTGTGAAATATTTCATATTGTATATGAGTTTAGGTAGGATGAGTTATAAGAAATGCATTTATTTAGAAATAGGTTATGGTCATTATAGGTTGGAAGGAGAAATTTCATGGTGGCATTAGGTCTCTTGTTCAGATAAGTTTATTTCTTCTCATTAAACACTGCAATAATGATATGTCTTTCTCATACCTTACTGTTTGTTAGGATTTTTATTTTCTTTATTGTGACTTTGTTATATTTTTGTATTTCAAGTAACTGACATATTTTATATGATCAATTTTAAAACAAGAAGCAAAATATTGAAATTAACCAACTATTAAGTTCTAGTGTAGCATCTTGAAATGATCCCTAGCCTAAAAAAAACTTTTGCAGATATAGAGAGTGCCACAATCCTAGTGCATAAATCTGAAATCCATAAACAGAATTAGCATGTCTATTGTATTTAAAGGAGCCCTACGTAGTCTAATCTTGCTAAATCAACATTTGGCTTGGCTACTGCCTTAATTGAAAAGTACTGTCATTCCTGAATACAATAGGTTTAAAATAGTATCATGTAAAAAATTGGGCTGTGACTTAGTGTCATTAGTGAATCTATTCACACACATGCCATACTTGAAGCTGCTCCTAAGGGCAGTGAAATTTGTGTTTCCTGAGGCCCCATAAACAGCAAAAAGACTCATTGTCTTTACTTTCTCATTTTACACAAAGGACCTGAGAATTTCAGAGGCATATGAAAGCCTCATTTCTTTTACGCTATGGGTCCCACTGAGGATACCTTGATCTTAAGCCTGTGCTAGCACCCACAAATAGATTTGGTTTTGGTTCTGTAAGCCACTTCTTAATCTAACTGTGCTTTGGATTCCTAAGAATGTAAATCAAAGGTCCTAAACCTGGCAAATGATGATCGCAACATGCAATTATTTTAAATCAAGTCCGTAGAAGAATTCCTGAACATCTTATAGATAACATATGGTTGCTGCCAACTGACAAACACGTGATAGGAAGAAACTATTTGAAAAGCAGAACTCCCCGCAGAGAAAAAAAAATTGTCACAAAAAGAATAACAACATTGATTCCACAGTTCAAAGGAGTTCCATCATTCTTAAGTGTGCTTTGGTTTGTTTTTCCAAAGGTATCAGTTCATAAGACAGCAAAATGTTTGCATCATTTAAACTGAAGGCAATGATTACAGTGCAGGCATAAACTATAAATACATATGGATGCAGTGCAAAGTGCTCCCTTTGTGAGTCAAAGCAAGGAAGGTCTTTGAACACTATCAGTGCATCCTTCCATCAAATCAATGTCATTTGTGTCTCCTACAGTATGTCCTTTTTGGAAAGAGAATCTTCACAGGTATCTTCAGAGACTACAGAAAATAATAGAACTAAGATTCTTCCTCATGCTTTTATGTTTCTGAAAATCCAACTCAAGAATCTAGAAAAGCCTTTATGATCGTGTCATAGGCAGGAGGTGGTGTTTGCGTAGAATGGCAGGCCCGAAGACTATTATTGGGCCAGTGAAATTCAGGACGACTTAGGCTGTTGGTGGTGCTCCCAGTAACAGTTGTGGTAGTACTGGTGGGTGTCAGTGTTATCAGCTGACTGTCAGTTTCTACAGGAAGTGGAGGGGACTGAAGAAAAGGATGAAATGTAGAGGCCCGGAAACTTGATTTTCTTGGAAAGGAGTTGGTCTGGTCTAAGGAAGCTTGCCTTTGGAAGGTAAGACTGGCCAAACTGAGGTTGCTGCGACGTTCACAACTGCTGTTGCGGTAAAATCCTGGTCTGTTAGCAGCACTTCCATGGGAAACTCTGGAACGCCGGCTAGAGGATGAGGTACTCCAGTGGGAAATATGTGCACTAGCTCTGCGACTAGACAGGCAAGTAAACAAAGTCCAGATTGTGCCTCCAATTACAAGTCCAATGACCATAGAAACTGTAAATGCTATTATTATTTGATCTAAAAATGAAAAAAGAACAGTGTGGTTAGTTATTATACACAAAATGATATCTTTATAAAAACTCAGAGAATTAAAAAAAAAATTTACTGCTTCAATGGAGCTTACATTTTGCAGTCCAGTACTGAGAATGAAATTTATATTTACAGATTGGCCTCCAAGTAATGTTTATTACAGTACATGTTTGTGTTCCTCTGCTATTATTTATGTACAGGAAAAAATTTAATACAAATTTGAGAGGTGTCTTTTTTTTAAAAAAATGCATCTGTTTCATGCTGACTATAATAACAATGGCCACATTGACACATTATTGGATGTTGCAGTATTAAACTATCACAGTCAACTGCAACTGGAATTTCCTCTGCAGACAAGTCTAGCCAGGAGACAAATGGTTGCTAAAATACAATGCTTGCCCAACATCCACTGAGATCTGGATGCAGTCAAAGTTGAACTATGGCCAATGTGAAATAGATTTAAGAGTAAACATTCATGGATTAAAATTTCTGAGAAGCTTTTAATATTGGTGAACTGCATCATGATTCATTAGGATCCTCATTGCAGCAACAAAATGAAATGATTTTTCCATTGACCTTTGACTGGGCAGCACTGGTGAATGACATTTCCTGTGCAAATCAAATATGTAGAAATATAAATACTATCACACTGCAGAATATTAAACAGTCCTGCTGAACAGACACTGGGGATCAGGAAATCCAATCCTTTCTTTTTCCTGTGGTGATATTTAAGCCAATTTTGGTGCGTGTGTCTGGGTTCCGGAATTTCAAGGGAAGCCAAAAGAGTTTTGTCAGATTTTGTACTGGCAAAATTTCAGGGTGGTAAGAGTGACAATGTGTGGATGGGTTACATATCGTTGGACCAACACAGCAATGATACAGTATTTCTCTCAGCTGGAAATGTACATAGATAGATGTCAGCTTAGATATCCAAGCTTTAAAATCATTCCAAATATCCACCGAAAAGGAAACAGAAAGTTTCCACAGGCAATTAAACAAATTTAGGAGAATGCTGAACCTTCCACTCCTGCCTACCAATTCACTTCATGGAAAAGACCTTCAGAAAGTGTTCAAGCTAAGCTAGATATTTCATGAAGAAATTGTTTATTAATTTATTTCCTTAATTCTGTTGAATTGATCTGTATTTCCTACTTATTTCTTTTCAGCAATTCTAATTTTATATCTATCTATCTATTTATTTATTATTTAGATTTTTATACCGCCCTATCTCCGAGGGGCTCCGGGCGGTGTACAACAAAACTAATACAAACAAGTTCGGGAGCAAAACTATACAATTAAAACAACAGCAACCCATAAAAGCTCCATCGTTGGGTATATATGTATCTACATTTCTTGGGTATATATTGTATACCCAAGCTTGGGTATATATGTATCTACATTTCTTGGGTATATATGTATCTAGCCTTGGGTATATATGTATCTACATTTCTTGAAAAGGAATCAGCATTGTAACAAAGAAATTATGGATAGTATGTTCACACATTTGTACATAAGTGCTGTCAAGTCACATATGATTTATGGTGACTTTATCATTTGACTTTAATACCCTGAACCTAATAAGGGTGTAAAAGGAGGGATCTAGTGAAGAGACTTCCTGAAAATCTTGTTTCCACACAAATGTTTTGTGTAATGATACTGGTATTATTTAAGGGTACTTGATGGTACCCTACTAAAGCTAAGCAGGTCTGAGTCTGGTCAGACAGCATGATTCAAGTCCAGTAGCACTAAAGGCCAGTATGATTTTCACAGTATTAACTTTCCAGAGTCAAATTTCCATTCAATAAGTGAACTAGAATTTCCTACAGCTACCCACCTGAAATTGGCCAGTTTCTATGCTGAACAACCCTATGTATGCTGTGTGATGTAAGAAAAGCAGAATAGGAACATAACCAATAGACTACATTCCTACTGTATAGTTCCAAGTGGTGATATACCCTTTCAGTGTGATAGTCACTAAAATATTTTTAACTGAAATTACCTCGGAGTTAAACTTTCTTAGAATTTTAATTATGTTCAAGCGGGGGGGGGGAGCATATTATTGAAACATTCTGAATAGTTTCAAAAGAATGATTAGAGAAAAACAGCATGTATATCAAGGAGTACTTTATTAGATGTCAATCTACTGCTGAAGCATGAAAGGGAAAGAGTGTGTGTAGTTGAGGTTTCATAAACAGGAGGTTAACATGCAATACTGCATACAATAATCATACTATGCCAGAAGACAGTTAGCCAGGAAAGAAAGTACAATAACATAATCAAGGGCTAATGATATCTCCTAAGAAAATGGTGCCACATTTCAACAGACTTTGATTTATGACTTGCACTAAGAGTCATAATTAAATGAGGTGGATGTTCCAGTTTCCTGCAGTTGTTGATCAGCCACCACTTAATGCAGCCATTGCAATGTTGGCAAGTAGAACGCCTGAGGAGGAGCCAAGTGGCTTCAGGTGTTCCTTTGCAAAAAGGAAATTCAACAGGAGCAGCAATTAACAAAATATCATGCAATAACGTTTGCAAAATACATCAGGAATTTGATCAACGCTGTCTTTCCAGATCATTTTGCTTAGGCATGGCTTTGTGAGGAAAGAATGAGCACGGTGGAAATATGGCTGAGAAGAAAAGCTATGCAATTGGGGGGCAGGGATAATGACATCACAAATTGTCCATTTCCTACCATATGTGAGTCAATGTTTCCAGAACATTCATAATAATGCTGATTTCTGCCTTAGCATGAATTACTGCGAGTCCAGTATTCGTTTATTAATGGTATAAGAATGTATTTGTCTGCCATTGTAACCATAATCCTTCCCATTTTGTATTTGAATTCTTACTACATCTCATATCACCGAAAGCAAAAACAAAAGCACCAGAATTATTGACAAACAAACTCAACTTCTAAATAAACATGTAAAGTATTGGATTGCCAGTGGTAAAATTCTAGAAACTCATAAGTTGCCTCTTTTTAAAAAAAAAAACTTTTCTATACATCTATGTCCATTCACATTAATAAGAGTGTTAGATTATAAATGAGCACTTCCAATGCACTTTATTGTGTGCAAGTGGATTTTGCCATTTCACATAGTAAAATCCAGCTGCAAAGTGTACTGAAAGTGACTTTAAAGTGCATTATTTGGTATGTGTAAAAGCACCCTGCCACTCTATTACATAAGCAATTCCCCAACATGGTTGTCATGGGGAATATGGCATCCACTAATTTTATTTTCTAGTGCTCACTTTCATTTTCCATCTCTTCCCCAAAACAAGGAGCCAATCCTGACCTTCATTTGTTTCACTGTAGTAGAAGATGCTTCAGACAAATCCAGGAGACATGACCTTCATTCCTGCAGGGAATACCCATTTGGAAACAACCATATCTGACATAGGAGGATTGTTGGCTTGAAACCTTCTAATATTTTGTGGTACCTGCCAACATGTTACTGTTGGGCCCAGACTTGTGGCAGCCTTACTGTGATTGTTTCCCCTCATGGCAGCCACTTTCTGATGGCACACACTAACATTCTCAAAATTCCAAAAAGTACTCAACAATTGCAACAAAGTTTGGGATGACTGCACTACAGCACAGTGACTCTAATATTTAGGATGATGCTAAAGCCCTGGAGCACATGCCCTTTATTTTTCTTATGCCACCATAGTAGATCAATACATGGTTTAATTCCAGCACATGTCCTGAAACCATTAGGTTTCATCATCCTTTATCTTTTGCTGTTCTCCATTCCCATCACTCTTTCTCTCTCTTTCTGCCCATATTCCATCACTCTCTCTTTCTGTCCTCATCATTATCCTGGCCACCCACCTTCCCCCGCCCTGCCCTGCCATGCCCTGCCCCACAGCAGCAGTGGTGGTGGCAGCTCTACAATAGATATACCAACTACAATGATCAGCACCACTTAAGGTTGCCAGCTATAGGTTGGGAAATTCCTGGAAATTGCGGGAAGGGAGCCTTGGGAGGTTGAGGTTCAGGGAGGGAAGCAACCTCAGCAGGACATAATGCCATAGAGTCCACCCTCCAAAGCAGCCCTTTTTGTCAGGGAAATTAATCTCTGTCATCAGGAGACCAGCTGTAATTCTGGGATATCTCCAGACTTCACAAGGAGGTTGGTGATGCCAGTTCCCCTGGAGGAAATGGCTGCTTTGGAGGGTTGGGTCTGTGGTAAAATAGCCTTCCAAAATCTGCCCTCCTCAAACCCTCTCCTTCCCAGGCTCCACTCCTCAAATCTCCAGGAATTTCCCAACCTGGAGCTGGGAATTTTATCTCTTCCAACCCAACAGCCAACCTGCCCTTATCTGCCTCTCCTTAAGTTTTCCAAATCCTTTACTCCCCCACTGTCTCTGCCTTGGAAAAGTACTGTCTTTTTCCACTGTGGGGATGAAAGCAGATTAGATTAATCTCCTCTTCTTTTTGTGTACACACAAGATATGTTAGGCTGAAAGTATGTGACTGCTTCACAATCACCCAGTGCACCTTCACAGCAAACTGAGAATTTGAACCTGGGTCTTGCAGACCCAGTTCTAAAGCTTTAACTTCTTCAGCACGCTGATTTTCATAGGTTAGCTTCTTTTGAACAGTAAGCAGCCATGCCTAGTTGAGTGATGGAAGTTTAGTGGTATGAAGTCACCCAGAGGTTGCTAACCTCCAGGTGGGACTGGGTGATCCCCTGGAATTGCAACTGAACTCCAGATGATAGAGATCTACTCCAACTATTTTGGAGGGTGGACTCTGTGGCATTATATCCTGCTTAGGCGTCTTCCCTCCCCAAACCCTGTCCATCTCAGACTGTACCACAATGTCTCCAAAGAAATACCCAACCTAGAGTTGGCAACCCTACTCAGGCCTCCTTCAAAGGCCAAAATAGACTTGGAAAGGGCCCTGGAAATAGACCTGGAAAGAGTATTGTCCCCTCCTACGGCTTTTTACTGGCAGACTAAATTCTTCTTCTCGGATTTTTACAAATTAGAGAAGGAAGCCCCTTTTATATATCACAAAATAGAAATAGTCATTTAACAATATGGTATATTTTCTTCAGTGTAACATTCTACATATCAAGCATGATAGTTCAGAAATTCTGGCTTCTATCTTTTCAACTTAATTAAATGCATCTACAGATGCAATTGTGTGTCAGTTTTCAACAGTATTTCAGCCAGCTTCACTCAGCATCACCTAATCAATTCAAGTCTACCATACATCTGAACAGGATGCAGACAAAGGGCCTTAAGATCAGGTTTGAATCATCTCTTTTTCACACAAGTAGAAACTCATTTCTTCCATGTCCTGACAAATTCATGGAGAGGTCAGTCAATGAGGTTTATTGAAATTTTGGGCAGACATACTTATTATTTTTCCTTTCATATTCTTTTTCTGGGGATTGTCACATTTGTAATATATTGATAAAAATTAAAATATTGGTGAAATAAAAACTTCAGATATATGAACATGATTGGATTCTGTAGCTGAGATGAGCTTTGAGTATGTTGCCCGTTTGCATTTGCAGACAAGTAGGGGCACCGGTAAACCAAACTTTTAAGGGAGGGGAAGTCTGGTTACTTCTATCCAGTGCTAGTCAGGCAGGTTTATATCAGACTATTGATGGAGTCTACCATGTTTGCTCCAATCAAGTACTTCTCATGCAGTTGCCACGTCTGCTTGCATATAGAAGGATGGTTTTGAATAACTTGCCAAAGCTTTAGTTCTTATAGATTAAGATGAAAAAAATTACCAGGATGCACAAACCTCCCACCACATGACTTCTCATAGTCTCCCAACAAACACATGGATTTCATTTTGTGACAATTGGCCCTAACAAGCATCATAGATAATATGTGGGTTTTGAAAGTGACTGTATCATTGAAGAATGGGAGCCAGAAATCAACAAAGTATGTGCCCAAAACCAAATAAGTGCTTTTTGAATCTATTCACATAGGGAAGAGAGGGAGAGAGCAGCTAGTATCCCATAAAGAAAACAATAGCATTAGGAGTTCTAATGTTAAGGGGAAAGGGGGCAACTAAGGCTTCCCTGCACCAAACAATAGGCTGCTGACTCAGTTCTTAATCCTGCCTCCTGCAGTGAAGCAGCTAGAATAATTTGATCAACATTGGGTGGATATGCTTGGAGTTTGACTAGAAAGGGAAGCCCCACCCAAAGAGCCATTGCAGTGTAGTAGTTACTTTGCTAGCCTTACACTACAGAGATCCAGCTTTAAATCTTCCTCTGCTAGAAAACCCACTGGCAACCTATGCTGATCCAAACTAACCTGGCAATTTTTCACTGATTTCCCCCTCCCACTGCAGATTAATTACAGCCCACAGTTTCAGTTTATCAAATGATATTTAGCTTGGAGAACAGAGAATCAACACTATACATTTGGTTTGTTAGTTTTCAGATATGTCTATTATAAAAAGTATAACTATAAAAGTTCATAGTTGTGGAAAGAGATTGTGTTAATAAGTAACCCAACCATAACACAGTGAAAGAGAACTAAGAGAGATATTCTCTTTTACATATTTCTGAATAGGACATACTAAAAGTACTTACTCCAGAAATTGGGTGGCCATGGACTCTCAGAACTAGTGCTGTTGGTATCCATAACATTCAAAATCATAAAAATATTAAAACTGGGAATCCACAGCAGAGCACTTGGTTTCTGACTTAGTTGAGACTTCACTTGGAAAAAAAATGCCCTCACATATTCCTTCACATTGTTTTGTTAGAATGAAAGGAAATCAGTGTGTCACATTTCCTGCTTTTATACTCAAATTAGCAACTGTTCACTTTATCTTGGCTTACCACACGGTTCCTGAGTTAGGGGAAGAATTTCCTCCTTGTCATTGTCATTTCCCTGGCGAGACAGTGAATTTACCAAGAACAATACTCCATCCCCTTGTGTTCTGCCTGTTATTGGTTCCAACTCATCACTAAGGAAAGGAGGATTCCTGACCTTTCCCCAGACCTCACTCAACATTCCTGAAAAAGCAAAAGCACACATCTTAGCTTTTACTAGGCAATCATGGTGTGGACATCCTTGGACATTTCTGAACTGTTGTGAAGCATTGCACTCAATTATTTTATTTTGGATTTCTGCTGTGGGTTACTTTTAGACTTATTTACACTTCCACAACAAATGTTAGCTCCTACAGGAAAATACAGTCTATGCCTACCAGAAACTGAAAACCACTTCTAGGAAAAAGTGCAAGTGACTGCAGCCTTAATATTATAACAATGTCATCCTAAGCAGAGTTACATCCCTCTAAACCCTGAGTGTAACCTGGCTTCAAGCTGACACAGTCAATCATTCTTACACAGGACATTTCATTAAAAAATGAGGGAAGGGGTGTTAATTCTTCAGATCTCCATTACAGATAGGTATCAAAAAGAGAATTGCAGAATGCTGGTAAATATTCTAAAAATTATACAGGAGAGTTAATAGTATCCACATCTGTAAGTGTCTTCTAAATTCTTTGCGTAAGCTGTGAAAGAATTAAAATAGAAGTAATTCAGATAGTGACACCTTTTGGATCATTGACAGAACTGCAATAATAATTACAATTGTGATGAATAAAGGGGTGTTTATAATGTCTTGGGAATATATATCCCATGGTACATGAATGTTGTCTGTAAATAAAACTGTGTTTCAAAGGCTTCATGAAGATTTCCCCTTCATTGGAATAAGTTGATCTTAATACATAAAAATAGACACTATTAAATGGAGCCTCAGATATTTGTAACTTCCAGATGCATAACATAGTGGTTGAGAGTGGTGGACTCTTACCTAGAAAACCGGGTTTGATTCCCTACTCCTCTACATGTGTGGTGGACACTAATCTGGTTAGCCAGAAGCCTCTGAGTGACCTTGGGTTAGTCACAGTTCTCTCAGAACTCTGTCAGTCCCATCCAGCTCATAAGGTGTCTAAGGAAGGGAAGGGAAGATAATTGAAGGCTGCTTTAAGACTCCTTAAAGGTAGAGTACAAAAAACAACTCTTTTTCTTCTATATCTTAAAGAAGCAATTAGATAATGACAACATTTATTTTGTGTAGGAATCTAAAAAATGAGACTAGATTTCACTAGATCTATATTATACTGCAGCACAAATATCTTCCCATAAATAGTACTAGGAACTGTTGCCAAAGACTCCCTATCTAGACGTGTGCTATTTGCCCTGACTCCTAGCTAAATTCACCTCACAGACATTTTTGGAGACAGCAATGCCATGCTTTGGAGAAGGTTCTTCTCAGGATCTGCTAATGAATGGCCAAAACTTTGGGTGGGAGGGTGATTTACTGATGGGAATTTCCATACCTTTCCATTACCACAGCGGCTTGCAAAACTAGGTATATCAGCAAATGTAAAGTTTCAAAATGTAATTACTATCAAGCAGTTGATCCCAGATTACAAAATCTCATTACTATCAAGCAGGCAGGTGGACTTAATTACTTTTTACTGACCTTGCCTGAATCTCTCCTCCCACCTTGCCTCAGGCATGGGTGAAGTCTCAACCCTGCCTGGATATAATCACCTTCTGCTACCTTTCTGGAAAGCTCTCCCACACTCCTTTCCACTTCTTTAAATCTTTCTTTCCCACTTCTCTTTGCAGCTATTTTCTCATGCAGAATTCTCATTCAGCAGGGACTTGGTTTTGCTTTGTTTTTCTTTTCTCTCTCATGTAACTCTTACTTTCTCCTTCAAATCCAGTATACACACATTCTTCTAATCTAAATACAACCATTTCACTGTTCTTACACTTGAGTACTTTTGCAATTCCTGTATCCCTATATTTCCATAAATACATTCTAAACTGTGCTTTGGCTGGTTGTTTAATGGTTAAGGGTTACTTATTAGAGATACCATATATACTCATGTATAAGCCGACCCATGTATAAGCTGAGGCACCTATATTTACCACCAAAACCTGGGGAAACTTATTGACTCGTCTATAAGCTGAGGGTGGAAAATGCAGCAGCTTAGTTAGTTTAGTTTATTGGATTTGGATACTGCCCTCCTCCCCCCCCCCCAAGGGCTCAACGTATTGAACAACAGACTGGGGCTGCTGGCCTGGGCTCCTCACTTGCACGGAGGTCACTGGGCTGGCTGGGGAAGATCTCCCCTTTTCCCCAGCCAGCTGAGCAGCCTCCGTGGAAACAAGGGGTGCCCAAGTCAGCAGCCCTCATCTGGGGCTGCTGGCTTGGGCTCGTCCCTTGCACGGAGGTCGCTGGGCTGGCTGGGGAAGAGAGGAAGATCTCCCCTCTTCCCCAGCCAGCTGGGCAGCCTCTGTGACTCGTGTATAAGCTGAGGAGGCATTTTTCAGCCTGGAAAATGGGCTAAAAAACTCAGCTTATGCGTGAGTATATACAGTACTTCACTTGCTTGACCGTGATTCACATAAGGATCCCTAAATCATCTGTTCTGTTCCTCCCAATTGGCAAGTGTGCCAGTTTTCCAAACAAGCCAGGCTGTTGAAGGGGGAAGAGGTTTCCCCCTGGAGATGAGTTTAATTCTCCAAAATTAGTGGCAATTGCAGGTAGAGGTGTGGCCCTTACTGCTCGGTAACCTAGTTCACAGAATAATACGCCAGACAATATATGTAGTGTGGGTAAGAAAACTGGCCATAGCCAAAGAATTTATTAACAGAAAGCACAGGAAAGCAAATTGGTGCAGCACCGGAGGTGATCCAAGCGTCTGGGCAGCCCGAATGCTGTCCCCCAGAGGACAACCAGTTCCTCCAGCTCGCCTGCTGGAGAAATGTAACCAAGCGGAAGATTGGAGTGGGACATTCCAGACGGTGAAGTGCCAATGACTGGAGCCCCCTCTCCAACCCCCGCTAGGGGCGCAAGCTCCTTAGCCCCCTGTGGGGTGTTTCAATCATAGGCTTGCTCCACCCCTGCCTCTTAAGGAAGTGTAATAAACAGGAGAGCTCCCCCAGCCCCCCTTGCCAGCAGATCACCCCCCATGCACAACCCGCAAACCACTATGACAATAAAATTGCAACTAAACATTCCCATAAATACAGGGATCGGGTGGGTGGGAAAATCCCTCGACATTTGGCAGCAGAGTGGGCCCTGAGCCACAAGGCAGGGCCTTTTATAGGCTCTGCCTCAGACCCACTCTGATGATGTGTTCCTGCGCCTCGCGAGAGCACATCTCCCTTGCAGCCGGCCCTCTGGGCATGCCTGAGGCCGCCCAGCCCTTTGCGCATACGTGGATCAACTGCGCATGCTCAGATTGGGCCTTGAAGCCCTCGCCGGGCCCCTTTTCCCTCCCACAATGGTGGCTGTGTCTCAGCATGGCCACGCTTTGAGGGTAGAGGTGTGGCCCTTCCTGTTCAGTAACCTAGTTCACAGAATAATACACTGCTCCAGACCAGTAGGTACTTCCTGCCCATAGCCTAGGTGTTGGTGACCTAGCCAGATGGTGGGGGGAAGCAGGGCTCCAGCTGCCCACTTCAGACTGGGAAAGGGGGTCACTTGGCAGGGCTGTGCAGCACTTCAGCTGGGGGGGGCAGGGTCATGGGGGGCTCAGCCAGGCTTCTTCCCGCTGGGTGACAGAGAGGCCACGTGCAGTGGTGGGGGCATCATTGCTGGTCACCAGCAGGCCTGCAGCAGCTCCCCTCCAATGGCCCAATAGCCAGGCCCTCTGCTTGCTAGGGCGGGGAGTGGGGTTCCTGCCTGCCAGGCTGTCTTCCCTCCTGAGGGCATCCACACTGGGTGGGAAAAGCAGCCAACACCATCCAGATCCTCGGCTTCAGCTGGAGAGAGCAGGAGGCACCTCCGCTGAGGGAGCAGGTCCAAGCGCATTCCTCTCCTGCTGAAGCTGACAGGCGGCCCAACTGCTGTCCCTGTACCTGCCCGCCTTCAAGTGGGGCTGGCTGGTGGCTTAAAGTGTGGGGGGCAATTTTCTGCCCCCACATGACTAAATGGCCTCCGCCCAGGGATATTTGACCCCATATGTCCCCCTGGGCAGTATGCCCCTGCTGGCTGGCTGCCAGGCATGAGGACCCAATTTCAGTGGCAGAAGCTAACAGTTCTCTAGCAAACCAATAGCAAACAACCATACAAACAGTCTGTATTTGAGTGGCTAAATAAAAGGTTTGCCTTTAAATATAATAAAATTAGACCTAAATTTGCAACTTTATTTCAAGGATGCATATTACAGAAGTTGCACTATGACATTTGGAGAACAAAGGCCACAGTGTTGTTTCCATAATGCATTAAAATACTGTAGCTTAGATTAAAAGAGTAGATATATCTAGAGGAATGCTGATTTATGCCGAAAAGGAGAGTTCTATTTACTTCAAAAGGGAGAAAAACAAAGTGAAATGAGGTTCAAATGAATATTAGGGACAGATTTCTGGCATTAAGAGTTTTCAAAGGGTCAAATGTGATCAGAAACTTTATAATTTATTTCTAAACCAGGAATGACACACACAGGAGTAGAGGAAGAGCTTTGTATTTCATGAATCTTTTGGGGTGCATAATGAGGTTGCCAGTTCCATCCCTGCTCTTATAATGGTTAGGGATTACCAGCCTCCTGTGCAGGACAGACATTAGTATTAAACTTTTAATTCATTCATTTAATTATTTAAAATATTTATAAACCCAAAGTAGGTGACAAATAAAAGCAGTGTTGTGCTACACCTAACATTTATATGCCATATACTTGCTGTAGCAAGACACTTTAAGTTGGAAACTTATCAGATTGTGAAGGATTTTGTTTGGTTTTCTAAATCACCGACCTAGCCATGAGAAGAAGATCTAACCTGTTTCTGTATGACAGATTTATGCTTCTCTGTGAAAGTCTGTCAGTTGGCCTAGATAGATTAGGGTATGCTTTCTTTTATTCCTTCATAGTATCCCAGTCTTGCTAATACCTAACCTACCCACAGGGTTAAAAAGAGAAGGGCATCATGCTGTAGGAACTCCAGTTTCAACATTTTTATACCTAATTGTATATAATGTTGTGCTCTGAGCCCTACCCATTGTAGGAGAATAGTTTATAAATCAAATAATTAGGTCAGCTCCTGCCTTCCTCAGGGAGGCTGGTGCGGGGGGGGGGGGTCAGCAGCAGTCGGCTTGGGTGGGATGTTTGGGCGAGTGCTGCAGCAGCAGACTAGCTCCTGCCCTCCAGGGGCCAGTCTGCCACTGGGTTCCTGCCTGGGCTGCCCACCTGGGCTGCTGGGCCCTGCTCCCAACCTCCCTGGGGAGGGCAGCAGTCAGCCTGCAGGGAGGCCAGGGGGCAGGGCTTGGCAGCTCAAGAGTACACCTTGGCGGTGGGCCAGTTTCTGCCCTCCCTAGCCTCCCTGGGGTGGGCGGGAGCTGGCCTGCAGCCACAGCGATAAACTCAACCGGTGACCTGCGCCCTGGCATTGGGAGAGCCACCAGGTGCCAGCCAGGGTGCTGTGCCACATCGCACTGCAGGAGAGAACTCGTCAGTGGCCGCTGATCTAGTGTCATCCATGGCGACGCTAGGCCTCTCTCTTATAAATACTGGTGTCCCTACTCATCAAGGAGGCCACACTCTGGACCTAGTCTTCGCGGCAGGTGTGCATGTGGTCTTATCCTCTGTAGAAAGAGTGCCGTGGTCTGACCACTATGTCCTGAAGGCTCGGATTGATGCTCCTATGCTTACCCCCTCGTCTAGGCGACGGGCATATTTTAGTCTACCGCGGAGACTAATGGAACCAGAACAGTTCCAAAATGCTCTACTGAAGACTCCCAAAGCCCACTGGCTACTCTAGATGAGCTGGTAGAGAGCTGGGACACCAGGATCTCTCTGAAGCTTCGTCAACAGTACTCGCTCACAACTCCAAAGCCGTCCTCCTCCGTGCCCGCATCAAGCCCGGCTCCTTGGTACACCGAGGAGCCAGGGAGGAAGATGAAAAGGGAACTGGAAGACGGCTTGAGCGAGGGTGGCGGCGGGTACTTCGACGCAGGGGTCAAGACACTCATATCGATCGTTTATGAAGTCCTCTATGAGAGTGCTGTGAAGGAGACTGGCGGGCATACTTTGCTTCCGCTTATTGAATCTGCTAGTTCGCTACCAGCACAATTGTTTCGTGTGAAATTGGGACGTTGAGCGACCTCTTCTTCGATAGGTCCAAAAGAGACTGACGGTTGGCATTAGGCTGTAGAGGCTTTTGCGAGGAACTACTTCACACACAACAAAGTCCCTGACCCTCCGCCAATCCCCTCCCTGCCGCACTATTGATAATGGATTTATGTGGCAGACTAGAGGCCCCTGGAGCGCGTCTTTGGGTCCTTTCTTAGGACCACTTCAGCTTACTCTTTGACCCAACGAATGTTGAGCAGGATCCTCGGATGTTATACGATCTACCACTTGTACGGCTTTTGACCGCGTGCCCTTCCTGGTTGAGGTGAAAGCCGGCAGGGAGGAGCTTCGGAGCCACCTGTTGAATATAGTCAACTGTTCCCTTGAGCAAGGAATTTTCCTGAGGTACGGCTTAAAGAGGCAGTGGTCCGGCCTCTCCTAAAAAGACCGCATCTTAGATCCTGGAGATCACGGCCAATTGCAGCCCAGTTTCTAATTTGCCATTTCTTGGGCAGGAAGGTAATTGAAAGCGAAGCGGTGGCGGCTTTCAGCTCCAGCGATTCCTGGATGATTCTTCACAAGCGTGCGGATCCCGCTTCCAGTCTGGCTTCAGCGCTGGTCATGGGACCGAAAGACGGTGCTGGTCACTGTCTTCAGTGGGCGATCTAATTCCCATCGATTACTTTTTTGGACAGAAGCGGTTCGGGCGTTGTTGGTGTTGTGTTAGATCTCACCGCAAGCTGTTGATATGCAGTAGACCGACACGACCTTTTGAGTCCACCGCCTGCGCTGTGGTATGTCCGGGGATTCGAGATTCAGCCTTAAATTGGTAGTGATCTTTCGTTCCTCGGTGATCGGGGACAGCAGGTGGCATCGGGAATTAGCGAGATCTCCAAGCGTGTCGCCCCATTATTATGTGTGGGGTGCCGCGGGAAGGCGATTCATACTCTCCTCGATGCTTTAATATCTACATGCACCCCTGGTGTAGTCTAGTTCGGAGTTTTGGGCTGCGGTGTCCAAGAATGCCAATACGCTGATGACACCCAGCTCTTGCCCGTTCACAATGGAAAGGGCAGCCCGACCTGCGGCCCCTTCGATGCTCTCCAGCCGTTGATCTTATTTGATACTGTGGCTGGTTGGTTGAGTGCAAGTCGACTGAAGTTGAATCCCCACTCAAGACGGAGGTCCTGTGGCTGGAGCCGGGGGGAGTGTCCGGTGGCGCTTTGGCCTGCCTACCCTTCTTGGCCGAGAGGCGTTAAAATTAACTGCTCGTCCTTGTTTCACCAAGATTGCAGAACTCTGGATCCATCTCTATCGTTGGTGGCCCAGGTCACCCAGGCAGCCCATGAGCAGCTTTTACCATCTGCGGCGAGGCACGGCAACTGGCCCAGTATTCTCCTCGGTTCACCGATCTGGCCACTTCCTTGAGTCCATGCCGCGGTCACCTCTAGAATTAGACTACTGTAACTCGCTCTACAGCTCTGGCTTGCACCTTTGGCCATGATCCGAGGCTTTGAACTGAAACTTCGTACAGAATCGCGGCAGCCAGACTCCTTTCGAACAGCAGCAAGGGAACCGGATTACTCGGTCCTATACCAACTGCGCACTGGCTGCCGACGTCGAGTACCGGGTCATGTTTAAAGTTTTGGTTTTTGACCTTTAAAAGCCATTAAGTGGCCTATGGCCCTGCATACTCTAAGGGACCGTCTCTCCCTATATCGCCCTTCTAGGCCCCTCCGTTCGCATCGGGAGGCGGACCTACTGGTGATCCCTGGCCCCAAAGGCGATCCGGCTGGCCTCCTACAAGGGTTTCAGGGCTTTTACGACTCTGGCCTACCTGGTGGAACATTAGGCCTTCCAGGTGAGATCAGGGCCCTGCGGGATTTACAAAGTTTCCGCATGGGAGCCTGTAAAAGCCGGACCTGTTCCGCCAGGCGTTTGTAGCACAGCGGGATGATATCAACTTGCCAATAATACCGGGTAAACTATCTGGCTCTCCACGGTAAGGGTTCATAAAAGGGGAATAGAGATAGAATGAAAAGTTGAAGCCATCCTCCTGGATTTCAATATTTTATGTATTTTAATTAACTTATATTTATGATGTTTTAAATTTTTATGTTGTTGGAAACCGCCCTGAGCCTTCGGGGAGGGCGGTATACAAATATAATAAATAAATAAATAAATAAATAAATAAACTAGCATGGAAACCCCACATGGGGAGAGGACTGACCCCCACGTGGCGGATTGGCATGTGCCCGGGGACATGAGATACCCTCTGCTCTAAGCAGAGGAATAACTTGTTTCCCATAGATGAAAATGCCATATGAAAAAGGAAAGAGATTCTGTTGGAGGAAGCGGCTAAATCCCTTCCTTGCCCTGATGTGTTCAATGTCTTGAACAGAAGGACTTCTTCACAACAACTGTGTAACAGATTACAGATTCATTTTCATTGTCCCATATAGAACTGACAGATATTTGGATAGCTCTGCTCTTGTTTCTGTAATGCTCCATCCTATATCTATTTCCTGGTCATGGTAGACTGACAAACTGAAACCCTTAGCAGAGTTAGTGATAAATTTAAGTCCACTGATTTCCATGGACTTAGAAGAATGTAATTAGGTTTAGGGCTGCACTGAAAGAAACTGAACCCCCAAACATGTTCTTGCATACATGAGGATGGTAACGAGAACTAGCTGTTTATGAAAACTAGAAGGCAGAACTAGAGTGCATAATGTCTCAAACATCTTTTACACATATTGAGGGTTTGTCATTTATTTTATTAAAAGTTGCAACGTGGCTATAAAGAAATAGATGGTTTTGAAAGCTATTCTAAATACCAAGTCAGCAATATAAAGGGGTAATTGCATATATAAGACATTGGATTGGTGACAGGAGGTTGGATTACAGGCAGCAAGAGCATAGGTCTGACAAGATAATTAATTCCACTCCTTGTGCCACACACAAACTCATGGTAACTGGAAGAGGAAAATAAGGTTTTGCTAAATATGAATATGAACACTGGCAATGGCTCCAACTGGGCTCAAGGTCTTCAAAGTCACAAGAAGAGGTGAGAGAACATGCTTGACACCAGAAGGACTGGCTATATTGTTTCTATTTTCTTTTCAGTTGTATGATTTTAAGAGTTTTTTAATTGCTTTCAATTTTTCAGTTGTATAGTGTGTATGCATCCATACCTGAAACTGATGAAATGCTTAAAATTTTAATGACCTCACTCCTGACTATCCCTGATAAATTATTCAGCTTAGTGCCTGCTGAAGAAGTTGGCCATCTGACCAGAAGGTGGTAGTATGAGACTACTTTTTTAAAGTTCTCTGAATCTTTGCTTTTTTGCACATGTTTTATCAAGTACTATGCAGTTGTGGTTATTTTTAGCTGCTGATTTTTGCTTGCTATTTGCTTAGCAATAACCAAAAGCGCTATGATCCTCATCATGATTACTTATAGACAAACAAGATAAGTTTGCCATAAGGACTTGCAGCTGTACCGTAAGTGCAAATAAAAAGCATTTAATTAGACCTGATTTTGTTTGGGACAGCGCCATTAAGAAGGGTGGACTCCTGTCCTTTGCTGTGCAGTGTTCAGCACCCGAACCACCTGAGGGTTATGGGGGCAAGCATTATTCATCTCATCAGGAGGCTGCATGTGCATGACTGCTTGCACTTTCAGCCTCCCAACAGTTTTTAAAAGAGCAGCACAGCACTGCAATGTACTATACTGATAGAATGCACTTTACCTTAGAGAATACACTTCCACTATTGGGAAGCAATCCTGCTCACTGTGGACATGGAAAACAGGTGCAGAGGACCTGCATTCACTGTCCCATGCTATTTAAAGGTTTTTATCTGCACCACTCAATAGCCATTGTAGAGCTTCAACAGCAGGCCTCCCATGCCTTGTGTTGAATAATTCAACAGTTTCTGCTGACCCACACAAGCAATTATAAGGGCCCTCTGGCCAAATGGTGAGTTGCTTCTATAAAGGAATACCGAGAGGCACATAGAGTGAAAACAGAAACATATTGAGGAAAAAAATACAAATATCTAGACTGGCTAATTAGAACTCACAAGCCATAAAAAATTAAATATTCAGTACAATACCAGTTTTAGTGCGCTGCACTAAACCTCTTCAAATGATGTCCTAAAACGCTCTGGACCGTCTGCTTTACATGAGGAAGCAAAACGGAGGTGAAAAGCTGTATAGAAGCAGCTTATTAGTTAGTAGTGGTTAAGAGCAGGTGCACTCTAATCTGGAGAACCAGGTTTGATTCCCAGCTCTACCACTTAAGCTGTGGAGACTTATCTGGTGAACTAGATTAGCTTGTGCACTCCAAAACATGCCAGCTGGGTGACCTTGGGCTAGTCACAGTTCTTTGGAGCTCTCTCAGCCCTTCCTACCTTACAGGTTGTTTGTTGTGAGGGGGGAAGCAGAGGTGGGATCCAACCAGTTCTCACCACTTCTCTAGAAGAGGTTACTAATTTTTTCTGAGTGCCGAGAAGGGGTTACTAAAGCAACCTCTCTGCCCAATAGGGACTGGAGGTGCGTGTGTGCAGCAGCGCCACTGTTTGAATCCCACCACCATTGGAACCTGTTATTAAAATTTTTGGATCCCACCACTGGGGGGAAGGGAAAGGAGTTTGTAAGTCCCTTTGAGTCTCCTTGTAGGAGAGAAAGGGGTGGTGGTATTTGATGGCCTAATGGCTGTAATAAAACTGACTGACTGGGGTGGTGGTATAAATCCAAACTCCTCCTCCTCCTTCGCCTATCGAAGCAGATCAAGGTAGGCCATTTGAGGCTTGAAGCAGAGGTTCAATCATCTGGATAGTAAATCATCCAAAGGGAAAAAGGAAATACCTCACATGGGTGCTTTCTCATACAGGGTAGTTTGCAGTCAGAAGCACACATCTCTCTGTGCAAAGCAAGACAGGGCATAGCCAGCGAAAAGAATCTCACCTGATTTATAAAACAAAAATCCTGAGTGAAAGATAGAAGGTTGGGAAAGGGAAAGGGGCAAGAGGTGAGCCAAATATATACACTTAATGGAATAAAAGAAGGAGGGATGGTTTGCTGTGAGGTTATGAGTAAGAACTTGCAAAGATTTGCGCTGGTAGAGAGAGATAAATCAGTGGAGGCTTGTTGGCAATGAGGATGCTGAGTGGCATCCCTTGAACTGAATGTGCTGGTTGAGATGTAGTGAAATCAGAGAACAGTATTGGGCACCTCTGTTTAAGAATAGTGAATGACTGCAACTAGACCACACACTCTTGGGAACAGAATGAAAAAGAGTTCCCAGGATGGAGGCAATGAATTCCAACCATGCTGCTCAGACATTTTCATTTGGAAAAAAATTAAGAATGATCTTTAGAAAATTTCAAGCATGCCTGTTTTGCTGAAACGTATCATTTTCCTATTCCCTAATTATTTAGAAGGAGCCCCATGGCGCAGAGCGGAAAGCTGCAGTACTGCAGTCAAGATCTGCTCACAATTTGAGTTTGATACTAATGGAAATGGGTTTCTGGTTAAAGGTTGACTCAGCTTTCCATCTTTCCAAGGTCAGTAAAATGAGTACCCAGCTTACTGGCACCTTCCGCACATGCAGAATATTGCACTTTGAATCCACTTTCACAATTGTTTGCAAGTGGATTTTGTTATTCTGCACAGTAAAATCCAGCTGCAAAGTGCATTGAAAGTGGATTGAAAGTGTATTATTCTGCATGTGTGGAAGGGGCCACTGTGATGCAAGCAGGAGCTAGAGTGTGGCCAGACAAGCCAAAGGCAAGGTGAGCAGCATGTGAAGTGTAGTCAACCACTCCAGAGTCAGGGCAGGCAGCGGGAAAAGGCATAGTTGAAACCTGTCCAGGCCAGGGAGCAGGTGAAAGCAAGCTCCAGGCAGTCCAAGATCAAGGCACGGCCAGGAAATCAGGCAGGCAGACTTGGACCCAAAGGTCAGAGAGAGACCAGCCACACATAGCTTATCAGGAAGTATACTTATTGTGCCCAGGCAGAATCAAGCCCAAGACAAGGTTTATATAGAAAGTCCTGGCTAATGAGGCTGGCATCCTGTAAGAGCTCAATCCTCCTCAGATGCAGATGCCTCCATCTCTCAGAGCCTTCTGCCATACCTTGCAGTGATGCAAGCACTTCTCCTTTAACTCTGCAACTGTAGCCTCTGCCTCCTTTGAGCAGCTGGCTCATGACATTTACTGGGGGTACAGTGTAGACAACTGTGGAAGGCCTGTAAACACCCTGTAAACATAGGTCTGATTAGTATGCATTGTAATGCGACATTGCCCCATGAGTCGCTAATGATCCAGTGCATGCCCAGGTAACTACTTTAACTTTTTAAATCATTTAGAGCATAATACTGTTTTCTTTCAACATTGTAAGAATCATAGTACTAAAATATTTGTCTCAACAGATCAAGAGTTTCATTCTTAAAAAGGAAAGCTTAAAAAGGAAGGACTTTGAAACCAACCACTTCCTTTTGCAAATTTCCTTTAGTACAATAAAGGTGGTGTAAGACACAGAAGCAGAACATAATTGATGGGTAGTATTTCACTGAGTTCTTGTTCTATGTAAATGAAAAATGTTGCCTCCATGACTTATTGGGACTGAGCTAAATTAGAGTAAATTTTCTATATTCAGCATCCTTGGGTAACTTTATGAAACAACATAATTTTCAATAATTTATACTGCAATTCTGAGAAGCTACACAATTCTAAACATATGAACTCCAATGGATTTGGGAGGGGGCAACTTTATTAAAAGTGCACTGTCATGCCCCCACAGAGGCTTTTGTTATTTCCCCATTAAGATTCAGTTTCCCCATAGTTAGCATGGTTTTAGTTCATTGTCAAGTCTTCTATGGGAGGATATTTTAGTTAGCCCCTGTCCCTTTAAGACATTTCCAAATAGGCAGTTTCCCACTTTACCCAGCAATCCCCTGTTTTAGTTCTAGCCAGTCAGTCAGAGTGAGTGCCAAGGGTAACTGGAGACTGGAATATTTGTGACGTATATGGTGGTCCATAGAGCACAAGCTAAGGTTAACAGCAATTAGAATCAGACAAAGACTGAAGGAAGCAAGACACAGTGGACTTTCTTGAAAGAAGCCAAGAGAAGACACAGTCTACAGCTTCAAATCTGCTGAAGACAAGCAAGTACTCTGATTTAGATAGACCCAAGGGAGGAGTTAGGGTCTTGATTCTCCTAAGTGATAAACCTATTGTTGAACTGCTGAACCTGGCTTGTATCTCCCCCACTCTGTCCTAGCCAAGTACAGGGCACCAAAAACAGATTCACTCGAGGGGCAGAACATGCACTGTTAATCACATGCTACTTGATGATATCCAAGTTTCTTTCCATATCTCCAATAACTTACCTTTTGCTTGGAAGTCTTACTGTTGTTTCCAAATCAATATGTCTGAGATTGAACATTTAATTTTTCCCTTTCAAATCTTTCTCTCCTTGATTACTCTCAATAACGAAACCCTGTTTCGGCAGTGGAAAATCAATCCCTAAATCTTGTTAGGTAATATTTATCTTTGTATGATGTGTTCAGTAGGAAACAGATGTAGTTTGGCTTTTCACTCCTGCCACAGACTCACCACATATTTATCAAGCTAAGAACCTGCTGCACCCCAGACTGTTCAATATAAGTGTTTTCAGTTGATTTCTTTATCATGAAACAGCTTCAGGAATAAGCATTTAGATGCCTATTGACAGAACTAAGCATAGCCAATATTTCAGTCACCCTTATACCCCACATCACCCCCTACGTCATTATTTTAAAATTATTTTTTATTTTTTGGATTTGTTAATTGCCCCTCTCATGTCTGGCTCAGGGCGCTGTACAAACAGAATTACATTATGTAAAAAACTGTTTCAACATATAAGCCCTCGAGAGGAACCGGCAGCTGCATTCTGGGCAAGCTGCAGTTTCCAGTCAGTCTCAAGGGAAGCCCCCCTGGCTGACTAGTTCCCAAGCGAGGATGGCACCCCTCCAGTCCCACAGTCTGTTGGAAGAAGAAAACACCTTCTCCCACCTGGATCAAAACAACCTCCTCACTACTGACAGAGCTACAAAAGCAGGTGGCTAACAAGCTGATAACAAGTTTTAGAAAAAACAAAGCAGTGTAGCTGAAGGAAAGCAACGGGGGGTGGGGAGGGGTAAATGAGCACAAATAGGTTCCCAACCAGGAGTTGAAACATGGCAGGATCAAACAGAGGATATTCATGACATACTGCCCCCCCCCAAAGTCAATCTTGGGACCCCCACAATGGTGAGGATATTTATGATGGAACTCTGATACAAAATGAGGGGCCCTAACATTGGAAGCACCAATCGACTCATTCTTCTCCACAGGAAAATGTTTCCAAACAACTAAGTACTGCCGGTGGCCGCAATGCAAGGATAAGTCCAACACCCGGTTAACTTTATGGTGCTCTTGCTAATCAGCAAGAAGAGAAGGGGACTCTTCCATTTCAGGAGGCTGGAATGAAACCTAGGATGCACACTCCAATAAGTTTTAGGGAAGTTTACTTCTGTCACCTTATTGATGACACACACAACTTTAAAGGGTCCCAAATACTGATGACCCAACTTGCAGCTGCGTTGAGCACAAAATAGATATTTGGTGGAGATAGACATGGAATCCCCACCACAAAACAGTCATCTTTCCTGTCAGCCTGTCATGTATATGTCTATTTAGCTGTACACAAAGGCTCATGGATGTGAGGCCAGGACTGTTGGCTCATTCTTAGCCAAACCAGTAGGTCCTTCGGGCCCTCCACTAGCCCCTGCACCAAAGGTAAGGGATTCCCCTCCTATCCACAGACCACTTTAAAAGTGGATTGCCCTGCTTTGATGAACAGCATTGTTACAGGCATACTCAGTGAATGGGAGCAAATCAGTCCAGTTATCCTCATGGTAGTTAACATAGCAACGTAAGAACTGCTCAAGCACCTGGTTCACTCTGTCCAATTGACTTTCCAGATAGTGTGAGGACCTTAGACTCTGTTTCACCCCCAACAACTTAAGAAAAGAATGCCAAAATTTAGACATGAAATCAGCCCCTCTGTCTGAAATTATTTTGGTTGGAATTGAATGCAACCTGTAAATATGGCTCACAAACAACTTGGCCAACTGAGATGGCTTGCAAAATAAAACATAATAAAATCATTTAAAGTAATTAATTCAGATCTTGCATATTAATTGCCTTCTTGACGACTATTTGGAAGCTACATTGAGTACAGAATGCTGTGACCAGAATGTTGACTGGAGTGGGTCATATCTTTCCAGCTGTAATCCATCAATACTAGCTCCCAGTTTGTTTCTGAGTTCAGTTCACATCTATACAGCATGGGGCTAACATATCTTAAGGATCGTCTTGTTCCATATAAACCTTCCTACCCAGAGACCCTGCTTCAGGTGCCCCTATCATCTGAGGCTGGATGGGTTCTGAGAAAGAACCTTCTTGGTCATAGTGGAACTGCCTCCCCAGGGAGATGTCTGTCTCCATTGTTGTCTTGCCCCAGCAGGTGAAAAACTCTTTATTCTGTTTGGCATACAGCCAATACTTGTTATTGACCTCAACCTTTGTTTCTGATGTTATGTGTATTTATAATGTTTTTATTGAATTATTGTATATATACTTCACTTTAAATGTGTTTAATGTTGAGATATTGTAATGCTTGATGTTTGTCACCTAGGTGACTCTATTTGGGTAAAAAGGTGGCTTTTTACCATCAAATTATACCATCAAAATAATGCTTGATGTTTGCCACCTAGGTGACTCTATTTGGGTAAAAAGGTGGCTTTTTACCATCAAATTATATCCCCATAGGATTTCAAGACAAGAGATGTTCAGAGGTGGGTTTGTCATTACCTGTCTCAGTGTAATTCCACTGGAATTCCTTGGAGATATCCCATCCAAATACTTGCCAGGGTTGAGGGTGAGAGTGTGTGACTGGTCCAAGGTCACTCACCGAGCAAATTTCTGTGACAGAGAAGGGATCTGAATCTTGGGCTCATTCCACACATGCAGAATAATGCACTTTCAAACTGCTTTCAGTGCTCTTTAAAGCTGTGCGGAATAGCAAAATCCACTTGCAAACAGTTGTGAAAGTGGTTTGAAAACGCATTATTTTGCGTGTGCGGAAAGGGCCTTGGTTTCCCAGATACTAGTCTGTCACCTTAACCTCTACACTATGCTGACTGTCAAAGATGGCATAGAAATGTTTTAAAAAGTCATTCTGATCCTGTCTGCCAGAACGAGTGTTGGGAATTATATAGTCAGAACTTAATTTCTAGGTATGCACAAGCACAATTTTGATCAGAACCATGGCATTCAAAAATACTAGGCTTAAGCCTAAAGTAGGTCAGGAAAGCCACCATTTCCATTTGCCTCATTCCAAATTCAGTGATGGCCTGCCTGAGAATTAAGTTACAAGCATGGAGCGTCCAGTTCAAATCTTGTTGGCAGGACTGGGGCAGACATAAATACATTATTATATACTGTTAGGATTAGGTAATTTTAATAGTAATTGCATGAGGGGACATCAGCAAATCATAATATGTGCAAATATAATACATCACTAAATTGGAATAGTTCATGTGCCCCGGGCCCTTAACATAAGAAGAAAATATTTTTGTCAAAAAAAGTGATAAAAACTATAAGGAATACACTACTACTAATGTAAAGGCATAGTATTTTTTTCTTGACTATAAAACTCATAGGCAGGAGTAATTGGAAAGATTTATTTGTAACACTCTCATATATTTCTTCCGGTTACTTACTTTGTATAGCTGCTTCCTAAATCTAGCTGGGTCAAACAGGGAAACTGTTGTCAAGAGCTGTCAAATTACTTCTGTTGCCATTGAAAGGTTTTTCTTTACTAAGGGTGGCAGATTTATTCCAGCCGCTTTAAGGGTATTTAATGCCAAGGTTTGATTGAAGCCTGGCATATATCCTTGGAGCGAATACAATCTAAATTTTTATATAAGCTTTTTGGGGTCCCCCATTGTGTACCCTACGCTGCCCTCTGCCTCGAGGCAGGACAACACCTCTTGGAAACAAAAGCATAGTGGACGACCTTTAAATTTTGGATTCGGTTATGTTTCTTTAATAAATGATGCAATGAGCTCCTGGCACTCAAGGAATGTGTGGGTTCTCTTGAAACCAACGTGGCAGACCTGGAGAAGCTGAGAGAGGCAGAGAGGACAACAAACGAGGCTTTCAGGGACCTAACAGCCGGGTCCCACTCCCAAGGTGACATCTCTTCAGATGTCATGGAGAATGAGAGTCTGGGTGACGGAGGGTGCCAGTCTGAGGTGGGGGAAGATGCTCCCTTAGATGGGACCCCTTCCTTAGCTGGCAGTCAGATATCCTGTCGCACTGAGGATACCCCTCGGGGAGGTGGGGGGCTCCTTGTGGTGGGTGATTCGATCATTAGGAATATAGAGAGTTGGGTTTGTGAGAGGCGTGATGACGCATGGTGACTTGCCTGCCTGGTGCGAAGGTTGCGGATGTCACACTTCATCTAGATAGGCTGTTAGACAATGCTGGGGTGGAGTCAGCAGTTGTGGTCCACATTGGTACCAATGACATTGGGAAATGTAGCCGGGAGGTTCTGGAAGCTAAATTTAGGCTGCTAGGAAACAGGTTAAAATCCAGGACCCCCAAGGTGGCATTCTCCGCAAATGTTACCTGTTCCACGCGCAGGGCCAGCTACAGGCGTGCTGGAGATACAGGGTCCTAAATGGAGTGGGATGAGAAGGTGGTGTAAGGCAGAGGGTTTCAGGATTTGTCAACAGAACTGGGGAAACCTTTGGGATAAGGCAGGCCTGCGCCAAAGGGATCGGGAGCTTCATCTTAACCAAAGAGGAACCAGGCCGCTGGCGCTTCAATCTAAAAAAAAAAGGTGGCAGAACAGTTTTTAAACTGATCCCTGGGGGAAAGCCGACAGGAGCTGAGGTGACTTTGGTTCGGAATACAGAGTCCATGGGGATGCAGACAGAGAGGGAGGTTTTTCTAAATCAACCACATACAAGCGAGGAGCATAGCAATGTGATAAGTGATAAAGTGTCTACAAAAGGCTAGAGGGCAAAACACATAAATCCTGGTGGGTTAGGGACAGAGAATAAAAGTGTCTCTATGCTAATAGTAGAGGCATTTGACCGAAAATGGGGGAGCTGGAGTACAGAGTTTTGCAGGAAGACATTGATATAGTGGGCATCACAGAGACATGGTGGAATGAGGAGAACCAGTGGGATGCTGTTATACCAGGTTACAGGCTCTACAGGAAGGATAGGACAGGGCGTATTGGGGGTGGGGTGGCCCTCTACATCAGAAAAGCATAGTGTCACATAAAATAGACAATGCAGGGGGAGCTGATTCCTCTACAGAAGCACTGTGGATGTCAATACCAGGGGTGAAACATAGTTTAACATTAGGAATATATTATCGTCCCTCTGACCAAAGCGCACATGAGGATTCTGAGATGGAAAAAGAAATTAGAGAGGCCAACAAAAGCAAAAATGTAGTGGTAATGGGCGATTTTAACTATCCCCATATAAACTGGAAAAATGCATATTCAGGCCATAGTAAGGAGAGAACATTCCTGGATATGCTAAATGACTGTGGCTTAGAGCAGATGGTTGTAGAACCAACCAGGGGAGAGGTGATCCGAGATCTAATTCTATATGGGACCCAGGACCTGGTGCAGAAGTCAGTGTTGTTGAGCCAATAGGGAACAGCGACCACAATGCTGTCAGATTCAGGAAGCTGAAAGGGAAAATCAAGAGAGTCAAAACTGTCGAAGATGCTTGGAGATTATTTAAAAACACAGTCTTAAAAGCTCAGCTGGAATGTGTTCCGCAGGTTAGGAAAGGCAGCGCCCAGTCCAAAAGAAAGCCACCATGGTTAACAAGGGAGGTTGAGGAAATTATTAGGGGAAAAAAGATGTCTTTTAGAAAATGGAAGTCCAACTTAACTGATGAAGAATACCAGAGAGAACACAAATGGTGGCAAAAGAGAAGCAAGTTAGCTGTAAAAGAGGCAAAAAAGGATTATGAGGAACGCATGGCTGCAAACATCAAGACCAGCAACAAACAGTTCTTCAAGTACATCAAAAGTAGGAAGCCAGCTAGGGAAGCGGTAGGCCCGTTAGATGATGAAGGAACAAAAGGTGTGCTAAAAGATGACAGGGAGATTGCAGAGAAGCTAAATAATTCTTTGCATCTGTCTTCACCCAAGAGGTGAGGAAAATTCTTGCCCCTGAACCAAGCTTCTTAGGAGGCGAATCCGAGGAACTAGTGAAGATAGTGGTAGGCAAGGAAGAAGTTCTGGAAGCCATTGATAAACTAAATGCTACCAAATCCCCTGGCCCAGATTGCATTCACCCAAGAGTTCTTTAAGAGCTGAAGCATGAAATTGCTTATGTTCTCACATTAATATGCAACTTATCCCTGAAATCTGCCTCCATCCCTAAAGACTGGAAGATGGACAATGTCACACCAATCTTTAAGAAAGGGTCTAGGGGGGACCCGGGAAATTACAGGCCAGTCAGTTTGACATCTGTTCCTGGTAAATTGGTAGAATCTATCATTAAAGATAAAATTATAAAACATGTAGAAAAGCAAGACCTGCTGAGGAAGAGTCAGCATGGCTTTTGCAGAGGCAAGTCCTGTCTTACAAACTTACTAGAGTTCTTTGAGGTTGTAAACAGGCATGTGGATAAGGGGGAACCAGTGGACATTGTCTACTTGGATTTCCAAAAGGCTTTTGACAAAGTTCCTCACCAGAGACTGTTGAGAAAACTCAGCAATGAAGGAATAAGAGGGGAAGTCCTCCTATGGATTAAAAACTGGTTGAGGAACAGGAAGCAAAGGATGGCTATAAATCGGAAGTTCCCACAATCGGGAGATGTAGGCAGCGGTGTCCCCCAAGGATCCGCTTTGGGACCAGTGCTCTTTAACCTATTCATAAATGACCCGTAGCGTAGGGGTGGGTAGTGTGGGTACTAAGTTTTGCAGATGATACCTTAACAAGTGTAGGGTGGTAAGAACTAATAAAGGGGATTGCAAAGAGCCCCAAGTGGACCTTGATAAATTAGGTGGAGTGAACTAAGAAATGGTAAAATGCAGTTCAATGTAGCAAAATGCAAAGTGGATGCACATAGGGGCAAAAAATCCAAACTTCACATACACGCTTACAAGTGGCTGGCCACTGTCAGTCATGACCAGGAAAGGGATTTGGGCTGCCTTAGTTGATAGTTCCATGGGAATGTCAACTCAATGCATGGTAGCTGTGAAAAAAAAGGCAAACTCTATGCTGGGACATGATTAGGAAAAGGAATCTGATAATAAAACTGCAAATGATTGTCATGCCCTTATATAAAGCACACAGTGCGACCGCACCTGGAGCATTGTGTTCAGTTCTGGTCTCCACATCCCAAAAAAGGATATCGAAGAGATAGAAAAAGTGCAGAGAAGTGCAAACGAGTGGATGATTGAAGGATTGGAGCACCTTCCTTATGAGGGGAGAGGCTGCAGCGCTTTGGAAATCTTTAGTTTGGAGGAGGAGACGCCTGAGGGGGGGGGGGATACAGATTGAAGTCTATAAAATTAAGTGCATGGGGTAGAAAATGTTGACAGAGAGAAATTTTTCTCTCTTTCTCACAATACTAGAAACTAGGGGGCATTCCATTGAAAATGCTGGGGGGAAGAATTAGGACTAATAAAAGGAAACACCCCTTCACACAACGCAGGATTGGTGTCTGGACATGCTGCCACAGGAGGTGGTGATGGCCACTAACCTGGATAGCTTTAAAAAGGGCTTGGACAGATTTATGGAGGAGAAGTCAATCTATGGCTACCAATCTTGATCCTCCTTGATCTGAGATTGCAAATGCCTTAGCAGACCAGGTGCTCAGGAGCAGCAGTAGCAGAAGGCCATTGCTTTCACATCCTGCATGTGAGCTCCCAAAGGCACCTGGTGGGCCACTGCAAGTAGCAGAGTGCTGGACTAGATGGACTCTGGTCTGATCCAGCAGGCTAGTTCTTATGTTCTTAAATCAAAATAATGAACCAAGTAAAAACAGCCCTGCAACATCTACATCCTACAGATTGTGCAGGTAAGAAATGTAGCAAAAAAGGAAGACAATCTTAGTAGCAGCAGTTTAAGAAAGGATGATCTTCAATGTGTTATCTGAGCATGTGTTATCTGAGCATTCTTCCAAACAGAAGAATGGTGAATTGCTCAGGAGAACCAAAATATGTACACTATCATTGCATAGAATTAGAAATAAATAATCTGCTTCATAAATAAACTTGCATATTTATATACTGGAAAAAATGTGAGAAACTTTACAGTAAAATTATCTCACATAAGACTGTATACTTTCTAGCCTAAGTTTTGCTTGAGCATGCCCTGCTAAAGTTGCTTGTTTGTATAATCTACTTCCATATTAAAGATGGAAGTACATTTACATTTCAAAAGATACTGTATGTCAATTCCATTAATACTGTATGCCTAGGACAAAAATTAATCGACAAGTAATGCTGGTTTTATCCTGAACCTTCAAAGCAGATGATAAAAATTATGTTTTGTCTCATGTAATTTTTGCAGTCTGGTAATCTGGACACATGTTGGAATATCCACAACCACTTCAGTACACATTGGATTTATTTAACCACCTAAAAAAATGGATACATGAAATGAGCCTTCAGATTTGTGATGATGGAAATTAGTGACAGGAAGATTATTTTCACAATAGCTTTGTTTCAAATAAGCTCTAAGTATACAATTAAATTTGTTTTGATTACAAGGTGCATTTCATTTTTCTTATGATTTTGTCCTACATTCTTTAGCAACATACACAAAAACATAAGATTAAAATGTGATTATATGAAATATGTTTACTCAATGTATGGTCGAAGCCTTTCATGGTCAGAATCAATTGGATGTTGTGAGTTGTCCAGGCTATGTGGCCAATGGCATATCTACCCAGGGACATGTGGCGTATCTACGCTGGTCTGGTAGTTTTAGCTCAAGTTTCCCCTGCATCTATGGCTGTCATCTTCAGAGGCATGTCATGGTATGACACCGTTTCTTTCTGTGTGGTATGACACCGTTTCTTTCTGTGTGAAGTGTTTTGTATAGCTGGGTATCTGTTTTGTCTGCGACTGAGGTAGGAGGGGAAATGAGGTGCATTGACATGTGTCTGGGTGGAGTTTGTTTGCACTTGTATTTGTATGTATGTGTCCTGGTAGTTTGAATGTGTGTGAGTCATCTTAGAAATCATGTCACACCCCTGGTATCCCTTGGTATTACTTGCTAGGGCTGAGAGTGTGTGACTGACCCTAGGTCACCAAAGAAGCTTCCAAGATGCAAATGGGGATATGGACCTGGGTTTCCCAGGTATTAGTCCAACATTGTCACCACTACACAATGCTGGCTCTCTTAAGTATATTTATTATACTGAATGGTTTCAACAGGGCTTACACTGAATTAGATATGCATATGATTGGCTTCAACTACGAAGTGTGCATATGATTGGTCATAACTCAATGTATATTTACTCAAAACAAAGTGCCACAGTGGGCCTTATTCAGTGGTGGGAATCAAATAATTTAACAACTGGTTGTTTACAAGCATCATTTTAACAACTGGTTCTGCTGAAATGGTGCGAACCTGCTGAATCCCACCACTGCCTTATTATGAAAAAGTTTGCATGGGATTACATTCCTGTTATTATATATGAAAAAAATGCACACCTTGGAATAATCCCTTAAATTCCATGTGTTCATACAGAACTGCCTGTCAGATAAGGAATACTGACACAGAAGGGCATACCCTGGAACAAGCGTAGCAAGGCTGTGCTTGTAAAATATGCTTGCACACTAAGATGCACTTAACACATATTTCCAAACGAGGGCAGAAAATTTCAGTTCTCAGGGCTTTTTTTAGATAAGAAGACTAGTATGAGCCGGTGTCTAAGTGATGCTCTTGGCTTCCGTGCATTCAACTGCAGCGTCACGTGAGAGAGCTGCCCTTGAAAAATGGAGGACCTCCGAAGCAGAAGCGCGTATCTTCTTCCATCAGCAACACTATCCCCTTCCACAGTAATATTTAGGTTTCTCTTTGGCCGAAGAAAGCCGAGTGTTGCTGCAATCACTGGCTCAGATCCCACACAGTGAACAGCAGAGAAGGCAATGGGAGGGCAGGACCATTTCTGCCACACAAACTGCACATCGCACACAGTCGCCAACGAATAGCTGCGCAGCTGCTGTTGCTGCTTGGAAAGCCCCGCAACAAGACGACAGGGCGATGCGCGCGCGCCCGCTGACTCGCGCAGGGGGGGCTTTCTGGCTGGCTCGAGGCGGAGGGAGCTCTGCCTCGCCCCCGCAGCTGCATCAGCACGCGCACGTCTCACTCGCCCCTGCCGCGAACTTTCCCGGGCGGGGGGTGGGGGGGAGGAGAGTCAGACCCGGCTGCGTGCTGAGCCCAACAAGCCACTGACTAATCCCCTCCCTCGCCATCCTCCGTCGTAGCCACGCGCACGCACCTGCTTCGCTAGCAGCCCCGCACAAACAAAATCAGGCGTCTGGTGCGGGGCGAAGGAGGAGCGGGAGGCGGAGCTTGCAGAGCCCCGGCGTCCGCTGCTAGGTAAAGCGGTGCGTGTGTACGGTTGTCGCTGGGGTGGGACTGTTGCTTTCGGTAACCAGGGAGCTCGCTTGGGGCTTTCCTGTCGGCGTTGGAGCCCTGAGAGTCAGGCGAGAGGTAGCGGCCCCGACGTCGTCTCTAGAGGGGAGCTCGGAGGAGCAGCCAGCCGGTGGCTTCGATCGCTCCTAGCCGCGGAGCGTGAAAGAGGTACGACCGGTGCTGGCTAATTGCAAACGGAACGAAGCTGCTCGGCCCCCACGGCGATGTTGGCGGGCTTTCGAGCCCTCTTTCCCCGCTTCTCCCCTGCGACGAGGTGCTTCTGCTTTCTGCGCTGTCATTTCCGCCAAGGAAACTGACCAAGATCAACGAGACAGGGGCAGGTTAGCAAGGACAGTATTTCGGCTGAGAGAGAGAGTTAGATAGCTATGCATATGGTTATGTAGATACAGATATAGATATACACATCCAGAGGTACATCCAAGAAGATTTTGTTCTGTTGGCTTTAAGTGAATGGGGACAAAGTCATTTTTGATTCATGGAGTGTAGATGTGTGGCTCTCGGTTTGTTCACAGAAGGGCCAGCATCTAGTAAAACCTAACTGGAGAGGGAGGCCTTGGGTGGCCCTGGAAAGGTTGGCTAGAGGTTTTGGCTAAGCATCTGCAAGTGCAGATGTACCCGTAAATGGCATCACTTTAAATTCAACTCACACAACTTGAGGGAAAATAAGTTTTGCCTAAGAAGAGACGACTCACGTTTGTTTGCCTGTTTAGCGGGTTTTCATAACTGAAGAACAGTTACATACAGGGCATAAGAGAATAGCAAGAAGAGTGCTGGCGTATGCTTGGACTAAGGAGAAAGAAAGTGTGTACAAATCTTAAAGAGCAACACTGCACCAAAATTAATTGCTGAGATACTAACAGTGAAACAAAATCCATGCTTTTGCCTTGAAATGTTATCAACTGAAAATGTTGTTATTGAGTCTGTTAAGTAGTCACCTGCCAGCTGTTTTCTGGTTCTTAAGAAAGCCCTCCATAACATGTGTGGAGGTCTGTTAAGTTCTGACTTAGCCAGGAGGCTGTTCTAGATTGTACTATAGCAAGTAGAAGCTCTAATAACTAAATTTGTGCAGTTCTTTTTCATGCTATCGAGGTGACACCTTTTGTGGGTTTGTAGGTTCAGGACTCAGCTCTATTTTATTTATAGTCATGTGGTCTAAGGCTGCTGTCCTAAGAATATTTTAACAAGTGGACTTTGACTAATGAACCTTACTTCTGAGCAGACCTGAGTAGACTTAACATGTGCTGACGTTCATGCTTGAGCAAAGTAAATCTAAACTAGAATTCATTTTTGTGATATTAACATTGGTCAACATTTAGAAACTATGAATGATGTATTTTATTTCCAGTAGAAAAGTAGAGCTATTTTAGCACTTAGATTCGATATCTGCAAAAAAGGAATTTCCTGGATTTTGAAGAAAACCTGTTATAATGAAAAATGAATTAATTACTTTTCGTCTAAAAGATTTAATCCACATTCTTCCATCTGGTCTTCAGAGCAGCAACAACATACAAACAAAATAAAACAATCAAATGGAGAAACTGAAATTAATTTTAAAAAATCAAAAATCTCACGCCCTCCATGTTTATTTCTGAATAATATTTATAGGGTTGTACGGTTAAATACAAATAATAAACTTAGAGTTGAATCCTGTTATTCTTTTTGTCTAAGTTTTTCAAAACTTCAAAGGCAAAAGATCTTTTCCAGAGGAAAAAGTGTTCCTGTAATGGAGGGAAAACTTTTTTACTTCACTAAAGTCTTTCTGTATTGGCTGGCAAACTGGATGGAAGAGAGACATAGAATCAAATCCTTAGTTTGTAACTGCAGTTTCAAGGAATCATCTTTTAACTACACATTTTAGACTGTTGAGGCAGCAGTTGTCAGCTCTTTCTTTAATGAGAGCTACTTCTGAGTAATGAAAAAACTACCCAGAACACCAAAAAGGGATGTACTAGAAAAAACACTAGAAATGAAGGTATCAGCTAAGCAAGACCGAGAAAAATCCTATGAATGAACGTTTTTTTAAGCAAAACAGAACCTTAGGGCTGAATTTTTTTAAAAAAATCTTTTCCTGGGCCATCTAGGGGTGCAGAAGGAACTGTTGGCAACCCCTGGGATAACAGCAACTTGCAGAAGCTAAGCAGGCCTGGGTATGTTGAGTGACTTCATGACACAATTCCCAGGAACTCACAGTGTAATCCTACACAGAGCAACCCCAGTCTAAGCCTATGGAAGTCAATGCCACCTTGAATTCCATGATGGAAGAAAGGTGAAATACAAATGTAATCAGTAAATTGTATATAAACAAATAGTATGTTAAGGCAAAAACAATTGAGACTTGTGATGCCTTAGAGGTGTCTCTTGATGTATCTAATGAAGTAGGCTGTGGCCCATAAACATTTATGCCAAATGTTTCTAATTCTTGAAGATACCAGATTTGTTGTTTTAAATATAAAATTGTCCCCTACACTGGGTAAACTTTTCTCCATTTATTACAGTGTGAATAGATTCATGCAGACAATTCTGTTTCTTTGTGGAAGGATGTGTGGATTGGGGTGATAATCCCACACAGATATTAAAGAAGGAATAGAATAGAGAAGGAGAATAAATGCCTTTCCCCCAGATCACATGGTGAGACACTAAGGATGTAGTCATCTGCTCCAATCCAGTATGAATTAGTGGGAATCTACTGCTAGAAGGTGTTCAGTCCACCCCAATTTTGACTGCTAGAAAGAGAAGAAATCACCTGCCCTGGAATTTCATGTACAGCCTCTAGATGCCCCACACGTCTTCTGACTGAGGAATTAACCTAAAGAGAGTTAACCTATACAGTTGCAGTACTCTTGTTTTCCTTTTCACTTGTGGCAGGGCCGAATAGAGTTTCTTCCCCAGACTTTCTTGCTGGTGACTGGCATTCCCCCCTTTTATTACTTCTTATAAATTCCAGGATGATGGACATGAATCTTTGAACTGTTCGTAACAAAGTGATTTATTAAGTGGCGCACCACAAATTTCATATAGAATGTAAAAGAATCTAAATAACAAGTTTAAATATAGAGCGTATATTTCTGGTATGTTAAAATGCATTCAAAACACGAGGAAGGAAGAGATGACCAGATTTCCTGCTTCAGTAGGTCAGCTTGGCTACACTGGCTTTGATGAAGAATATGATGATGATAGGATCCCTGGTGTCTCAGAGAGTCTCTTCTTTCTGAGTAGTAGGAGCCTTTTGGAAGTTCGATATGTAATGTCTACTGCGTCACCATTGTCTGTCAGAATTCTTCAGTAGCAAAAGCCACGTATTTTAAACAAAGTGTGTGTGTGGTGTATGTGCACTTAAATAGTAATTTCCCTCCTGTAATATGTGCATAAGAATTATTAGTATTAAATAGATATAGCTTTTCCTGTTGTTGGAACTGTAATGTGTTGTGAAACTGGCCTCTCTCTGAGAGGCAGCAGAAGGAGCAGAACAGAGAGCAGAAAGTGAGCCCTGTTTTTTTGGGAAGGCGGTGGTCCTTAAATCTTTAAATAAGTCTGAGGGTTTATGTGTGTGTTTTGAGGGCTTAAGAGGGCTTTTGTTTGTGTAAGGGGTTTCTTTGTTTTTGACCGTGTGCTTCTGAGAGTCGGGCTTCTGGTGAGACACCAGCTTTAGTTAACTGCCATCCAGCTTTTTTGAGTTATCTCTGAGAGGCAGTGGTGTGTGCCAAGTGGTGCACACAATTTTATCAGTAATAACCAATCTTTCAGGAGAAGGTAGAAGGTGGGGCAGATGCTTCAGCCAGTAGATCTCAGTCCCTGGAGCTCAGTGAGCAGGAGCCTTGCTAACAGGCAAGGCTAACACTAATTTTTTGGGGGGAATTTAGTGGGGTCTTGTCGAAAGGGAGACCTATTTAAAACTTCTGTTTAAAACTACTAAATATGGATGGTCAGGGAGTTACTGCAGTTAACTGCAATAGTTGTGGTATGTTTGGGTTTTTTCCGGAGGATGTGGGTAGTTATACCTGCAGCAAGTGCAAGTTGGGTACTCTCTTGGAAGAGAGATGCAAGTATTTACTCTTCAGCACAATAAGAAGAATGATTATTTCCTGGACAGAGTGGAGCAGTTGGTACTCACTGGGGAGCACACTAGAGATTTCTCTGAGGAGGAGGGCAGTTCTCAAACAAAAGAGCTGGTCATTTAGAGGAATGTGACACATAGAAGTAGAGGGATTAGGAGCATTCTGTGTGTTTGAAGCTAAAGAATTGATTTGAGGTTATCTCTGTTTTCTGTGATAAAGAACAGACACATGATCAAGAGAGTCAGTCCTTGGAGAATGTGCAATTGACCGAAGGTTCAGCTCATCGACTGGCCCCTGCGAAACTCCAGAGAAGACATGTAATAGTGGTAGGCAGGGGCGAAGCGCACCAAAGTGGCGCCCAGGGCATGACCAGCCAACGTACCCCCGTGTCCAGCCCCCATATGGTCCCCCACTCCCCATGCCATTCCCCACCCAACCCCGCTTATCTTCCTCCAAAGGCGGGTGCAGAAGTGGGGAGAGGCCAGGGAGCTGTGGTGCCTGATGCTGGGCTGAGCTGCCTGCCTCTGGACGGAGCTTGCAGCTGGCTCCCTTTCCACTCTAGCTGGGGAGGGTAGGACTGGGAGCTGCGGTGCCCAGCTGAGTTATCCACCTCTAACTGGAGGCAAGGAGCTGAGCCGGGCACCAGGTGTTTGTCCCTGAATGTCCCCGTGGCAGCTATGCCACTGGTGGTAGGGGACTCCCTGCTGAAGGGAACAGAAGCAATGATTTGCCAACTTGATGAGATGTCTTGAGAGGTATGCTGTCTCCCTGGGACAAAAATCCATGATATCAAAGAGAGGCTGACAAGTCTTGGCAAGCCCTCTGACTGCTACCCCTTCCTTCTGATCCATGGGGGAACACATGTCACTGTAAGGCACAACTTTGGGAACATCATAAAGGATTTTGAGGCTCTTGGAAGGAAGCTGAAGGATCTGGATACACAGGTTGTCATTTCATCTCTACTTTCAGTTGAAGGACACACCTCAGGGAGAGAAAGAAGAAGGTTTTTGTAGATGGTTCCTTCAGGAACGTTATGGTTTCTTGGACCTTGGTCTACTGTTTCATGAAGATGGATTACTGACAAGGGATGGGTTGCCTCTTAAGGCTGTAGGTAGGAACATTTTTGCTAAAGGTAAAGTTTCCCCTTCAGTCGTATCTGACCCTGGGGTACCATTGCAAGCAGTGATTTTATAGGCAAGCCGTTTTTGTGTGGTAGTTTGCCATTGCTATCCTTTTCCCCCTAGCTGATCATGAGGACTTTAAACTGAGTTATGTGGGAGAGAGAGAGACAGTGTTCAAGCAGGCCAGATGTCACCATGTGCTAGAGAGAATAGTCCGAAGGTTGTAGATGCTTGGAGGATATTTAAAAACACAGTAATAAAAGCTCAGCTGGAATGTGTTCCACAGGTTAGGAAAGGCAGTGCCCAGTCCAAAAGAAAGCCACCATGGTTAACAAGGGAGGTTGAGGAAATTATCAGAAAAAAGAAGATGTCTTTTAGAAAATGGAAGTCCAACTTGACTGGGGAGGAATACCAGAGGGAACACAAATGGTGGCAAAAGAGAAGCAAGTTAGCTGTAAAAGAGGCAAAAAAGGATTTTGAGGAACGCATGGCTGCGAACATCAAGACCAGCAACAAACAGTTCTTCAAGTACATCAAAAGTAGGAAGCCAGCTAGGGAAGCAGTAGGCCCGTTAGATGATGAAGGAACAAAAGGTTTGCTAAAAGATGACAGGGAGATTGCAGAGAAGCTAAATAATTCTTTGCATCTGTATTCACCCAAGAGGTGAGGAAAATTCTTGCCCCTGAACCAAGCTTCTTAGGAGGCGAATCCGAGGAACTAGTGAAGATAGTGGTAGGCAAGGAAGAAGTTCTGGAAGCCATTGATAAACTAAATGCTACCAAATCCCCTGGCCCAGATTGCATTCACCCAAGAGTTCTTAAAGAGTTCAAGCATGAAATTGCTGATCTTCTCACTTTAATATACAACTTATCCCTGAAATCAGCCTCCATCCCTAAAGACTGGAAGATGGCCAATGTCACACCAATCTTTAAGAAAGGATCTAGGGGGGACCCGGGAAATTACAGGCCAGTCAATTTGACTGGTAAATTAGTAGAATCTATCATTAAAGATAAAATTATAAAACATGTAGAAAAGCAAGACCTGCTGAGGAAGAGTCAGCATGGCTTTTGCAGAGGCAAGTCCTGTCTTACAAACTTACTAGAGTTCTTTGAGGGTGTAAACAGGCATGTGGATAAGGGGGAACCAGTGGACATTGTCTACTTGGATTTCCAAAAGGCTTTTGACAGAGTTCCTCACCAAAGACTATTGAGAAAACTCAGCAATGAAGGAATAAGAGGGGAAGTCCTTCTATGGATTGAAAACTGGTTGAGGAACAGGAAGCAAAGGGTGGGTGTAAATGGGAAGTTCTTGCAATGGAGAGATGTAGGGAGTGGTGTCCCCCAAGGATCCGTTTTGGGACCAGTGCTCTTTAACCTATTCATAAATGACCTGGAAGTAGGGGTGGGTAGCGTAGTGGCCAAGTTTGCGGATGATACCAAATTATGTAGGGTGGTGAGAACCGCAAAGGATTGCGAAGAGCTCCAAGCGGACCTTGATAAATTAGGTGAGTGAACTAAGAAATGGCAAATGCAGTTCAATGTAGCAAAATGCAAAGTGATGCACATAGGGGCAAAAAATCCAAACTTCATATACACGCTACAGGGATCAGTGCTATCAGTTGCAGACCAGGAAAGGGATTTGGGCTTCTTAGTTGATAGTTCCATGGGAATGTCAACTCAGTGCATGGCAGCTGTGAAAAAAGGCAAACTCTATGCTAGGGATAATTAGGAAAAGAATTGATAATAAAACTGCAATGATTGTCATGCCCTTATATAAAGCCGTGGTGCGACCGCACTTGGAGTACTGTGTTCAGTTCTGGTCTCCACATCTCAACAAGGATATTGAAGAGATAGAAAAAGTGCAGAGAAGGGCAATGAGGATGATTGAAGGATTGGAGCACCTTCCTTATGAGGAGAGGCTGCAGCGTTTGGGACTCTTTAGTTTGGAGAGGAGACATCTGAGGGGAGATATGATTGAAGTCTCTATAAAATTATGCATGGGGTAGAAAATGTTGACAGAGAGACATTTTTCTCTCTTTCTCACAATACTAGAACCAGGGGGACATTCATTGAAAATGCTGGGGGGGAACAATTAGGACTAATAAAGTTGAAACACTTCCTTCACTAGCAAGCGATGTGATTTGGTGTTTGGAATATGCTGCCACAGGAGGTGGTGATGTGCCACTAACCTGGATAGCTTTAAAAAGGAGAGGGGGCTTGGACAGATTTATAAGGAGGAGAAGTCGATCTACTGGCTACCAATCTTGATCCTCCCTTTGATCACAGAGATTGCAAATGCCTTAACTAGACCAAGGTGCTCAGGAGCAGCAGCAGCAGAAGGCCATTGCTTTCACCTCCTGCATGTGAGCTCCCAAAGGCACCTGGTGGGCCACTGCGAGTAGCAGAGAGCTGGACTAGATGGACTCTGGTCTGATCCAGCTGGCTTGTTCTCATGTTCTTATGTAGAGAGAACTGAGCAAACAGTTCAAGAGTCCAACAGTGGGAGGGAGGAAAACCCTTAAATAAGCAGCCAGTTGGGAATGAACCATGGTCTTAGATGTCTCTCTGCTAATGCACAGATCATGGAAAATAGAAAAGGTGAACTTGGCAAAGCAAATATGATATAATAGTCATCACTGAAACCTGGTGGGTTCAGTCTCATGATTGGAATGTAATAATTGAGGGGCATTACCTATTGTAGAGAAACAGACCAACAAGGAAAGGAGGAGTAGCAGCATTATATGTCAGGAATGATTAAACCAGTGAGTAGTTCATAACTTAAATCCTGGAAGTCAGGTTGAGACCATCTAGGTAAAAATTAAGGGGGAGGGAAACAGCAATGATCTCATTGTGGAGGGTCTATTGGAGACTCCTGAGCCAGACTGAAGAGCTGGATGATGTCTTCCTGGAACAAATGACCAAGTGTTCGGAAAGGAGAGAAGTAGTAGGAAAAGGAGGAGGTTTCAATTTTCCTGATATTCCCACCACCTTAGCTGGCGGCGGTCTTGGGCAGCCTGGTGGGGCTGGGCTGCAGGCCATCCCTTGGCCCGGCCCTTCAGTCAGGCTGCTCCAGCTGAAATGCCAGGTCATGGGAATGGGGCGCAGGCAAGAGCCGTGGCGCCCGCCCCACCCAGCCTTAGTTCAGGCCATCTCCTACGTTCCCTAGGGCCTGGGGAGGCCAGGAGGCATCTTGAACAAAAGCTGGGGGGATGGGGCTCGGGCAAGCACCCTGTTGCCCACCCCGCCTGGCCTTCGTTCAGGCCGCTTCCTGCCATCCCCAGGCCCAGGAAAGGAGGCACCCTAGGAGAGTGGCCTGACCTGGGCACTGGGGGATGGGAGGGGAGCAGGAGACAGTCTGAATAATGAATGAGCTGGCTGGAGGGACAGGGCCAGGGCAGGCAGTGAAATGCAAGGCAGGCCAGAAGCTGACCTGGAGCCATGGTGGGACTACAACCAGTTTGCCAAAAAATTAGCTACTGGTTCTACCAAATCGGTGTGAACTGGCTGAATCCCACCATTGGGTGGAAGTAATAGGATCCTTAGGTGCAAGTGACCATGATCGATTCCCCACCCACCATTAGATGCGCGCTCCTCATGGCAAATACCCCGGGGTCCTGCAGCACTTCTCACTACACCAGCAGTGACAACGCCCATGGCATGCACAACGTGTAGGCAAATTTCGCCCTACGATTCCTGCCACTCCCTCCCACCCCTCAGCGCCAAAGTGAGGCATTTCAAGATCCTGAGAGTCGGAAGTACACTTTGAAACCGTCACTTGAACTTGCTTTGCGGAGCAGGGGTCCCCTCCACTTTCACTTTTGAAGTGGGGAAAGGGCCCATGTTCTCCTAGAGTTTGTTATACAGTATAAAGGGGATGCATAGTCAGACACACATTCTAGACTTTAAGAAAGCTGATTTCAGTAAACTTAGGAAACTACTGCATGTGATCCCATGGTTAAGAATACTAAAAGAGAATGGAGTACATTATGGATGGGAGTTGTTTTTTTTAAGTGAGATCTTGAAGGCACAATTTCAAAAAGTTCCAGTGAGGAGGATATCATATGGTCTCTGCATGGAGAAGATGGCAAAATGCTAACGAGAGACGGAGAAAAGAAATAATTATTCAATACTCTTCTTTGCCTTGGTATTCTCCCAAAAGGAAAACAGTGCTCAACCAGGAGAAAATGGAACAGAAGATATGGTAGGGGAAATTCAGTGCAGAACAAATAAAGAGGTACTATGGGAATACCTGGCTACTTTTAATGAATTCAGATCTCCAGGGCCTGATGAACTCCTAAGGCCTTTGGCAAGATGCTGCATGACATTTTTGCAAGCAAGCTAGTAAAATGTGGTCTACAGAATGGTACTGTTAGATGGATTTCTGATTTGTTGACTGACTGAATCCCAAAGATGCTCACCAATGGCTCATTTTTATCCAGGAGATAAGTGACTAGTTGGGTGCTATCGAGTTTTGTCCTGGGCCCAGTGCTTTTCAGTATCAGTGACATAAATGATGGAATAGAGGGCATGCTAATCAGATTTGTAGATGATACCAAAGTAGGAGGGATAGCTAATACCCCAGAAGGCAGGGTCAGTATTCAAAATGACCTGGAATGATTAGAGAGCTGGGCCAAAATTAACAAAATGAATTTCAACAAAGATAACTGTTAGATACCACACTTTGGTAGAAAAACTGAAATACACAGATATAGGATGGGCTACACCTGGCTTGACAACATGTGAAAGGGATCTGGAAGTCTCGCAGACCACAAACTGAACATGAGTCAGCAGCGTGATGTGGCAGCCAAAAATGCCAATGCAGTTCTGGGATGCATCAATAGGAGTATGGTATCTAGACAGAGGGACGTAATAGTACCTCTCTGTTCTGCATTGGTTAGATCTCACATGGAATACTGTGTCCAGTTCTGGGCACCACAATTCAAGGAAGATATTGACAAACTGGAACGGGTCCTGAGGAGAGCGACCAAAATAATAATAGGTCTGGAGTTCATGAGGCGAGGGATCGGGAGCTAGGAATGTTTAGAGAAGGGGAGGTTAAGGGGTGACATGATAGCCATGTTTAAATATTTGAAGGGATGTCATGTTGAAAATGGAACAAGCTTGTTTTCTGCTGCTGCAGAGGTTAGGACAAGGAGTAAATGGTTCAAGGTACAAGAATTTCCTGATGGTAATGGCTGTTTCACAGTGGAATATGCTCATCAGACAGTGGAATACGCTGCCTCAGAGAAGGAGTCTCCTTTTCTGGAGGTTTTTAAATGGAGGCTGGATGTCCAAGCGTCAAGAGTGATTTGATTGTGTATTTCTGCGTGGCAGGGGGTTGGACTCTTTGGCCCTTGTGGTCTCTTCCAACTCTATGATTCTATGGCTTTGTCTAGCTGTTTCTTGTCCTTTCAAAATTCTTGTTCAGACTTTTGGATCTAGTCAAGTTACTGAAGGGTCCTCTCTGGTAAATTCATGTCATGCTGACTTGTTTCCAGAAATTTAAAACGGTGGAATACAGGATACAAGTGAAATCATGGACCTGGGAGCTTCAAAGCCAGATACCCAGAGGGAGTTTTGTACTCATATTCCAGCTCACTATTGGAAAGAACTCTGGGTGTCAGTGGGTTGTTTGATTGTGAGTGTGTGCCATTTGCACATGGTCATGTATCTTCTCGTTTGAACTATTTGGTCATGAACTCGTTTGGTCATTCTCGTTTGAGCTGTTCCTTCCATGAGGCCTCCCTTGCTAACCTTCTGACTGTAAGTTGGTCCTTGTGTACCTGGAACACCCCTTTTTTTGTATTTTGGACTTTGGAGTTTTATCTGGTTCCTGTACCTCCAGTCTGACTAGTAACTCATAGTCAAAGTACATATTCCAGGATAGTTATTTCATTTCATTTATTTTCTTCCCTGTTTTTTACCGTTTCTTGAGGGTCTTTTAGTTGAGAGAGTGAACTTGAGCTCTGCAAATTTGGTATCATTTGCTCTAAGAACTCCTGTTCTTGATCCCTGAAAATATCCCCTATTCTAACTAATTTTGTTGTGAGGCTTATTGTTTGTTTTTGTTCATTTTTTAGTAATGCTGGGAAGTTCTATAATTCTGGGGACTTTGTTACAGAACAATCTGAAAAAGCATTTGTCTAGTATATTTTGGCTGGGGAATTTTGGTATAGTGTTTGTATAGAAAAAACACTCAAAATTGTATTTGAAAACACACCAGGGTGTAAGCCTCTTTGAACTCAATGGGATTCACTTCTGGGTATAAATGCTTAGAAGAGAAAGAAGAGTTTGGATTTACCACCCCCTTTCTCTCCTGTTAGGAGACTCAAAGGGGTTTACAGTCTCCTTTCCCTTCTCTCCCCCCTCCCCACAACAAACACCCTGTGAGGTGGATGAGGCTGAGAGAGCTCCGAAAAGCTGTGACTAGCCCAAGGTCACCCAGCTGGCATGTGTTGGAGTACACAGGCTAATCTAGTTCCCCAGATAAGCCTCCATAGCTCAAGTGGCCGAGCGGGGAATCAAACCCGGTTACCCAGATTAGAGTGCACCTTCTCTTAACCACTATGCCACTGCTGTTCCCTAGAACTATAGTGTTGGTCTTTTAATCTTCAGGCCTACTGAAGGTCTGTTTTGTTGTGTATCAATTTGCCAACTACTTTGCCCTTATTGTGTGGCATGTATCATCACAGCGACCAAATGTTTCTGCTGGTGTCTTGTGGTGGTATAGACTTGCACATAATTGTGTGAAAAGGGTAAGCACAACCATTCATTAAAAAGAGACTGTAATCCTTGTATCAAAATTGGAATGGGTATAATTGTTCGCTATAGGCATTTGGATAAATAAAGGCACTTTTAAGGGAATCTGTATGAAATAGTTCCATTGGACATAACCTCCACCTATGTCCTTTACAATTGGCTTGATAATCTCTCCTTTATATGAGGGAGGGAACAATGAACAAATTGTCTCTATTTGTTTTGAAGGGATGCATACGTTTGGTTATCAGATCTGATTCTTTTGTGATATGCCAGTTGTAAAGACTTTTCTATACTAAGCGAGTTATTTTAAATGCCATGGCACCTAGTCCATCATGGTTGATAGTCTATGCTATTATAAATAACCAGCTCAGATTACTTAATATCATTAACCACTGGTGCTGTTCTGTGGGAATACTTGCTAACTGTTAAAATAAAATAGTTCTCTGTAAAAGGTGCAAATATGTTTTGTATGACAGATTTTTTTAAACTCCTAGGAGAATTTAATGTTTGCAGCACTGAAAAGATAGATTTTAAAAGGACAAACAAACAAGGCTAATGCCTCTAGGCATAAATCATTGCTAATGAGATCCTGGAAAACACATTATTCCTGGAACCTTCTATTGCTTCCATACAATATTTGTTTCCTTGCTAACCATGGCAAATGCAGTGACACGCTTGTCTAATGCAATGGAGGTTGCCAAACATGACTTCATGCACAGACTTATAAATCAGAAGCCTTTACTGAAAATATGGAAGAGTTACAAGAAGTTGGTGAATATGTTAGGCACAGAGATTAATCAGTCTATGTGATTTTGATATACTACAAAATTTAAGTATCATTTCTCTATGAACCAGTGTTGACATTTTAAAATCCGGAAGACTTATTTAATTAGGGTGAGTTGAACAATAGATATATTTTTTGTCTTTCTGCTTTATGCTATTTTTAAGGGGTAAGTTGGGGAAAATATGATTCCAGTGTCTTGATATAAAGATGGTAGAGAGGCACTCCAGTGTAGCAATTAGAATATCAGACTAGATCTGGAAGACCCTTTAATAGAGGCTTAAGTAGAGGTTATGTGGTAGGTTGGGGTTCCCAACTTTTTTTGAGCCAATAGGCATCTTTGGACTGCTGACACAGGGTGACAGGTGCAACCACAAAATGGCTGCAAGAGGATGAGATGCAGATGGAAAATGTCAAGGTGTGAGATTAGGTTTAAATAAGTCTTCAAAATTTTAGACAGAAGATCTAACAGGGTGCCTTTTAACAATATTGTTTTAAAAATGTTTTCCTGCGTTCACACTGCTTACCTTCACTCATACAGCGCTGTGGTAGCAGCTGTTGCCAAAGCAACTTTTAAAAAATTAGAGCCAATTAGATCTCCAATGACCAGTCAAAAGTCCTTCCAGGCAAAAGTCCCATCTGTCCCCACCCACTTTCTCAAAATACTTGGTGGGTACCAGGAAAGGTGTTGGTGGACACCATGGCACCCATGGCCATCACAATGGGGACCTTTGTACTAGGTTGTTATTTGTCTCCATATCTTGAAAAGATTCATCTTCCACATTCTACACATTCTACTCTATTAAAGGGACAGGACATATTTCTGTGGATTGTTGGTAACTGTAGATTATGCCCGCATCCAGCCATATATGACCTTTGACCAGCTACTATTTTGCAGCCTAACCTACCTGACAAGAGTGTTGTAAAGAAGAAGAGGGAGAAAAGAGTCACATACGTTAGTATGAGCTCCTTTGATGGAATAAGAATGTGAATATGCTTTACTTCAGTGTTTGAGATCTATCTGCAACTTAATCCTACCTCCTTCTATTGACCTTCATTGTTCCTCAGTTTCTCATGCCCTGTTTTATTTACTATATCTTTTTGAAGCCTAGCCTTCTATATTGCTCATCTTTCTTCCATCTATGACAGCCATTTCTGGTTTTCTTCTGCACTGGTGTGAGCAAGCCTCTTTTTCTCATTTGGCTTGCCTAGAAGAGATAGCTTCCTGAGTAATGTGCAGCCACAGTGGTATCATTTAAGCATTTTAATGTTATATTTGTAAAGTAATACATTGCTTGCACATTTCTGAAAGTTCTAGTTAACTCAAGTTTTTTATAGACCAAACTCAAGTACCTGGCTGTGTAATATACTGAAGCTTTGTGCCAACATAGCAGTTATAGTAGCTTGGTACTGAAACCCCAAACCCCAAACAGTTATTTGTTGCATGTGGTTCTGGTTATTTCAACATTGTAGTTAGAAGGTAGGCATACATGAGTAAATTTCAGTGCTTCCCCCAACCGATTTCCCACATATATCCCTGTGTTTGTGATGCAGAGTGCCACACCACTTGCATAAGCCAGCAAGATGTAGTGTAGCCCTGGCACAGCCATCCTTAAGCGCTGTAGTGCTAATTTTCAATGCAGTGCCTCATAGAATTAGGTCATCAGTCACCTGGGACGACAAACCAAGAAACTGAATTTCCACGTGACTTGCGTTAGTGACAGTGCATTGAAGTATTTTTATAGAAATGACTGTAGGTGTTCTCTAAAGGCACACACTTTTCTCTCTCTCTTTTCAGACATGAGGTCTCTAGAAAGAGAACAGTACTAAAACATTGTCAATTCTGAGAGCTGTGCTTTGGTTGGACAAAAAACGACAGTGACTGCAGCGAATGATGCTTGGGAACAGAAAGTGATCAAAATCCTGAATCTTAAAGTGAAATCTGAATATAATTCTGCACACGAAAAAATTTTCACTACGCAGCAACCATGGCTTCCTCAAAGCCAGCAGCAAGAACATCCCGGGATATTGCTGATGTCATGCAGAGACTCCAAGGTAAGTGACAGCAACTGAGCCTTGCTCCATTCTGTTTTTTAGATGCTGTTCAAGTTCAGTAGAACTCAGAATTGTGTTTTGTTTTATAACTCTTGCAAACAAAAGGGTAGTCTATAGAAAAATGTGGGTGCAAGACCTGTTGACATGAATGAAACATGTGTTATTGCATTCATTTTTTAAAAAGTAGTCCCCTGTTCAAACACCAAGTCATTACTGACCCGTGGGATGATGTAACTTCACAACATTTATTAGGCAGACTACATTTTTGGGGTGGTTTGCCACTGCCTTCTCCAGTCACCTACACTTTACTCCCAGCAAACTGGGTGCTCATTTTAACAACCTTGGAAGGATGGAAGGCTGAGTCAACTTTGGGCCAGCTACCTGAACCCAACTTCCATTGGGATTGAACTCAGATTGTGAGCAGAACATTTATTTAAGCTATAGGAAATTGCCAGTAGGTTTATCTCCAGTTCATAATCCATTAACAGCAAGGTTATAACAGTAGTGCCTTTAGCTAAGGTCCTCTAAAAGTATAAGAGAATGTTGAGAACAGTCTTCTGATGGGCACAGAGATACAGTCAGAATATTGGCCATTGTTTAAAGTCTTAATTCAGCACTTTTCCTAGTTAAAGGGGCAATAACTTTCCTTGTCTATGAGATTTGCAAAAAAAGAATTACATAGTTTTAAATATTTAAAATTTCTTGAACTCCTGAAAGCATGCAAATTTCCTTTTTGGAGAAAAAATAATATTCTGCATTTTATAAAGATTTGTCAAGGTTGCATGGGACCCCCAGTTGGAACTGATCGATCTGTTTGGAAGTATTATGCCATCTCCACTCATTTGCACAGACACAAGGTTATGACAACTTGAGTGCAATTGTTTAATATTTGCCCTTGTGAAATTTGTTCATTAAATTAAATACATCATTTTCAAAACCATAAGTTCATTTTGGTATATCTTCTGAGAAAGGCCAGACATTCCTCTTTTCCATTCTGTTGCCCAACGAACTTAAATTACTTCGTTTTACGTTTCTATGTTGGCAAAAAACACCATTTTGTTTCACACTCAGATTAAATAGGAAGAAGTACTTGACACATTTACAGTGCAATCCAGAACTTCAGGTGGGTGGAGACATTGCTGCTTCAGCGCTGCTCCAGCAGTTCCAAAGGTCTTTCCTGTGGTGCAGGAAACCCAAAAAAGTTTTTAAAAATGGCTCACCTAAAACTCACCCATAGGGAAGAATAGAAATATCCCATGAAAATCGTGGTGTATCTCTGCTGGCAATTCTGCTGGCACACAGAGGCAAACCAGGCTCTGGAGGCCAACTAAAGTAGTAAAGTGTCTGGTAAGTATGTCAGAACTGGGACCTTAATTTCCTGAAACAGAAAGCTGTTGTTCAGTATAAAAGGCTTTCTTCTTTTCTAATGATGTCTTTTGGCTGTGCAAAGAAAATGTCAGGTGTAATTCACACTTTCTCCCTGAATTAATTATTGTTTTTCTTGTGTTATCGTTTAAGGCCTGTGCAAAAGTTCATAGGTTTAAAGGAAATGAAAATGGTGAACAGCACTTCTGTAGTATCTCAGAATTTTGAAGAAGAAATAAATGTTTTGCCTGTACCGCTTTGCTGACCCTATGAGAGTTTTATATAGTTTTTCTGGCTGTATATATGATGATCATGGAGAGAGTTGTGTAATATGTTTACAAGCTGGCTATTCCAATCACTGTGGTACTATGTCTTTCTGATGATTCATTCTGCTCATGATTCAGCCTTAAAAATACACATGGATGTGAGAGTCAGAAGGAAGGGAGAGGTAATAAATTGGTACGTGGAGCCACTTACGGATGTATTCAAAGCCTTTTAACCTGTTTGCTCATTTCCTTCCCTTTGAAATAAAAGGTATGATTTGTATTATCAGCAACTTGCTCCTCTTGCAGGATCAAGCAGGAGTTAAATAAATATTTCGCTTCTGCTGATCTTGAGTACAATTCTTTTTTTAGGCTGTGGTCCTGCATTATGGATGAGCAGGCAATCTGCAGTGCAGGCTCTTTCTGGCCTTCATTAGAGTTTTGCCTCTAGCATATATTTGACATAAATGAAATAGGAGAATAAAGGGCCCATAAATATGAAAGCATCATAGCTGGTCTGCATAATTTTTGACCTACCAGGCCCAACACAGCCCACCAAATATGTATTGTGGGTTGTCAGTATTGAACCCTCTCCATGATTTTGCTGTCTTAGCCATGGAGGAAACATGAGTTTCGTCCAGCCCCTGGTAAACATGGCAGGGATGTTATGTTTGTCTTGATTTATGCTGTAGAAATGGTACATTTGGATTTAATTACATTTTGCCATGGTGTGGATCTTCAAAATGTTGGAAAGAGTCTTCTTCTTTCCGAACTGATTTCCTGTACGTGCAGATGGTATTCAGTTTTTGGAATGTTCAGGCGTAATCCATATTCTGTGAACCAATTGTTCCGTGATTGTAACTGTTGCTGTATCGCCTGGTGGTCTTTGTTGGCAAGTATGATGTCATCAGCATACAGAAGTGTCCATGGTTGTGCTGTCTGCAAGTCAGCGGTAAGAGTATACATGCAGAGTATAAACAGCAATGGTGATAGGGCAGAGCCTTGATGCACGCCGACACTGATGTTAAAAGGTGGGGAGATTCCTGCTGGACACCGCACCTTTATTGTTGCTTTGCTATATATAGGATTTTTCGTCCATTGCACATATTCTTCTGGGTTTCCATGTGTTCAAAGTGCAAGCCATATGAGGGCATGAGGGACCCCATTGAAGGCTTTTTCCAGGTCCAGGAAAGCCAGGTGCAGGAGTATTTTCTTTTCTCTATGTTTTTCCATTAACAGTCAGGGGGCATGTATAGCATCAGTAGTACCACAGCCCTTGATGAAGCCGCACTGGTTTGGTGTGATGGATATGTGATTTTGCATTCGTTGATCTAATATTCTCTCAAATATTTTCATTGCATGACAGAGTGGGCATGTTGGTCTGTAGTTTGTACTGTCTTGTACGTCTCCTTTTTTTTCCAGATAGGTATGGTTGTGCTGGTTGTTCAGGCATTAGGGAGTTTCTTTTTTTCAATGAAGCAATTAAACAGTGAAGCAAGAAAAGTGGCACCCTTCTCTTTGAGCATTTTCCATATTTCTATTGGAACGTCATCTGGGCCAGTGGTTTTCCCGTTCTTCATTTTCCATAACAGTTGGAAGATGTTCTGTGCTGACCAAAGTCCATTTTAGTGACAATCTGAACTGAAGCAGATATAGTTTTATGCACTGTGTACTACCCTTGCTCCCAGCTGCTGCCTTCTCAAATGGACTTGCGCCTTACAGTTGCCAACCAAGTCATTCTCTATCAGCAATAGTTCTCAACCAAGTAGTACTACAATCTGACATCAAATCATATAGAAAGGTATTTAAAACATGAAGCCAGTAACCCAGTTCTTATTTTGAACTTTAAACGCACATGCTTGTTCAACAGAGATCCTATATCCCCACTTTGGGGATCCATAACTTTGGACCCCCTGAACCAAACATCACCAAACCTGGCTGGTATCAGCAACAGATTATCCTAATGATACCACCCTGGTTTAGTGAGGTTTGGTTCAAGGGGTCCAAAGTTATGGACCCTCAAAATGTAGCCCCATCTACTATTAGCTCCCATTGGAAATAATGGGGGATGGGGCACCCCCTTTGGGGGTCCATAACTTTGGACCCCCTGAACCAAACTTTACCAAACATGGCTGGTATCATCAGGAGTGTCACCTGATGATACCCTGAAATTTTGGTGCTGCTAGTTTAAAAACCGCTGAAAAACTCAACTTATACACGAGTATATACGGTATATACTAAATCTCTGGATTTAAGTAGCTGAAGATTTGGTGATCTTAAAAGTTAGGTATGTGGATAATAGGTACTGTGGTTTTATTTTTTAATTGTTAAAAAACTACTTAGCGTAAATGCCTGTTTAAATTATTGTGATCCTATTCAGAAATATTATTACCTATGGTTAAGTTCAACGTTTGTGTGTAGGCCTTGGGGAAATGAGAATCTCTCATACCATCATGACATGATCATTCATCTTCATGAATTATGTGTATGGCTTTTGAAAAATAATAGTCTGGTTCTTAAAACATGTTGGTAGAACTACCTGTAGTGTTGCTATAACACCATGATTTGTGATACTGTACTGGCACTGAGATCTATATGGTCAATTTCAAGCATTCATTTTCTGGTACAGTATGGTTTTAGATATTAAACACATACAAAACAGCACAATACTAACACTGAGACAAAAATTGCAATACAAAATATGATTCTTAGGAAGAAAGTCAGCATTTCTTAGAACTTCAGTAAATATTGCTATAATCAGATTTGAATAAACAAATTCTCCTCTGAGTTGTAAGTATCAATTAGTACATATGTTTTAATTCATATAAACATACTGGAATTCATATATTTCCTTTACTGTTTCATCTTGGGGTTTGTTATGGTCCATAGGGTTTGGTGGTTTGGTTCTAATTAGAGGATTTCTTTGGGAATTGCGCATATGACTTTAACTGCATAGGCAGTATTAGTGCAGCTTGTTAAAAATAACACTGTTGATGCAAAACAAAAAACCTGTGAGCTCAGTTCTGCTTTCAAAACGAATGTAGATTCATTTAAAGTGGAGGGCTTTCAACTGGCCAGGGAAGTTTATTTTTCCCACCTCCCTGCTCTGGCCTAAAGCCCTATGGAGGCAACGGGGCAGCACAATAGCTTCACTGTGTCCTACTGCCTTGGGTTCTGGTTGGGGCTGTACGACTGTCAGGGTGGTCCAATGTAGAATAGAAATGGATGAGCCATTCTATTGCAAACCTCTAAAGGTCTATGATCCTAGATACTCTGTGTTGCACTTTTGGGCCTCAGCAAGTTTTAGGGTTTCTGTGAAAGAGTCATGGAGATTTTCTTGGAGATTTTTGGAAATGAAATTATTATCATCGAAGGCTTTCACGGCTGGATTCAACTGGTTCTGGTGGGTTTTCCGGGCTGTGTAGCCGTGGTCTGGTGGATCTTGTTCCTAATGTTTCGCCTGCATCTGTGGCTGGCATCTTCAGAGGTATATCACAGAGGGAAGTCTTCTCTAATCCTTTTGCTGTAGTTTCGCAGACATCCATCTGAAAACAAAAAAAAGGAAAAACAACATGTGCATGGGATTGCTAGGCTAAACCAACTGTATTCATTTATAGAGAAATAACAAATGGATGAGCTACAAGCAAAGGAAACCTCTGTTGGGAATCTCCATGGAAAATCTGCTGCAGCACACAAAATGGCACGCACCACTGTGAAACTGACAAGAGCCCCATGCAGTAGATGGGGAACTGGCAACACTTGTTTGGCTGGTGACGCTTGTGTTCCCCCATGCTGTGAGAACACATATGGTATGTGGCAGAAATACCCAGATAAAAGTACTGGAAGTTTATTTGTTGGTCAAGGCAGAAGTGGAATAGTGAGAGAGACTTTCCACAGTGACCATAAATAAAGGGTGAGGGGAATTCCTAAAATAGTTCGGAAGAGAATAATACTCATAGGAGGATTACCTGTCTGGTGTATTAGTGGTCTGCTCAAGTTACTTCATGAGGGAGATTTCTGCAGAGTGGATGTCTAACAGTGGAAAGGTTGTGTGTACTGAGAGAAAGGCTACCAGCCCATTAAAATGCAGAGTCTTTTTGAATCTATAAATCAGTAACATCTAAGTAACTCAAGACAAAACTGCATTTTTATAAGCAATATAACCTCTGAGGAACCTGGAAAGCTTGATAAAACACTGTGCCTACAGCAGATACCTAAGATTGCATATAACATACTCCTGCCTGATTTCCATCTCCTGATTTTCTTCATAATTGCATCTTTGTTTGTTCACTGCATATTCCTTTTAATTTATTTAAACTTGCCTCAGTTCTCCAGTGCCATTTTAAAGGGGATTGGTTTGAAAAGAAAAAAAGCATTCTACATCTTAGGGTGGGACAATATTAGAACGATAGCCTGAAACCATCACATGCTACCAGAAAGGCTATTCAGTCCCAAGGTACCCAAAAGGAAAAGGTGGGAAAATGCTGATGCAGGGTGACAGTTTGCCATTTGTAAATGTATAATTATCTTTCCAAAAATAGGATAATTTTGTTGAATATTTCAGGAAGGGTTTCCATATACTTGAATTGACAATGAGCATAAAGCTTATTTAATGATTCTTCAGAGCTTAATAGTGATTCATATTAAAATAATAAAAGCTCTTCCTAGTTCTTATTCCTGGATACCTTAGGAAATACACTGCCTCTCTATGCAGACTCAAAAAATATTTGCCAAATTAATATTGTTGTTCAGTTAATCCATGTTTCTAAATGGTACTCTTTCCTGTGGTTAGTTCCAAGCATTCAGCATGTTTGTATTAAACATAAGCAGCATTTTAGAAAGTGAGATCTATTTTTATCTGATTACCAAAAAAAGCAACGGGTGTCAGAAACTGTCAAAAGAAAACTGGATATGGCAGAAAGTTGTTGCTGGAGATGTTTTTTGCTTAACCTTGGAAAATTGATCACAGTTCTGTTATAATTCCCTAATGTTCTTTACCTTTAGAATGAGGCCCCCAAGTAAGATCATCTATAGTTTTGGAATTGATTGTCATCAAAATGACTGAGCTGACACAGTTGGTCTTAGAAATGGTGTTGCAGACGCTAACAGCGCAATCCAGAGCTGTCCCTTAACTGCATGTGTTAAACATCTATTCTGAAAGGGAGTGGATCTGACTTAAAATATACTGAGTGTCAGCATGTGCTGAGAGTAGACAATACACAGACAGGAAATTTGGAAATTTTATTTAGTGGTCAAGGCTGAAGATGGAATAATAGTGAGACTTCCCACAGGATACCATAAATAAAAGGGAAGGGAGTATATCTTCTGGGTGAAAAATAATTCTTAAGCCAGTTAGAATGTGAATTATACACACAGGTGGATTCCCAGTCTGGCGTATCAGTGTTCTGCATAGGGAGATTTATGTGAAGTGGGTTGCTGTCAAGGCTGAATGTGTACTGTGTGAAAAGGTGCCAGCCTGTTAGAACCCAAAGTCATAATGAATTTACTAGCCAGTAACATTTACTATCTTAAAGAAAATAACCGCTCATAACATCTAAGCAACTGTGAACTGTATAAAACTTGAATTAAGCATGTGCCAAAACTGATGTTTGTATATATCAATTCCTACCTGATTTCCATTCACTGAAATATGTCTTCATCTCATTGAGTTTATTCAATGAATTTTTCTTTACTGGACATAGTGTGTAATAGACCTCTGAAGCTCCCTTCACCTTTCTAGAGGCTGAGAAGATAAGCATAATATACCTCATAAGCATATATACCTCATGCGCAAACAACTCAGTCATAGAAAAGGTGGGAAAACTTGCCCAGCATAATGAAGGGGCTTCTTGAGTCTGCCACAAATAGTTAGAAGGGTGAAGGGACGGTGACAAGGGCTTTTGGTTCCACCTCCTTTTGGAATGCCTTCTTTCAGTTACTTTTGGCTCATGAGTGGGCCCCCTTTTTAAGGTCTGCCACCCCAGATAATTCATGCTACTATATCTCCAGATTAGACTCCTATAACGTACTATGTGTGGAGCTGCCTTTCAAAGATGTCTTGGATCTTACAAATATGGCAAAATGGGGAAAAATAGATTGTTGTTTACGGTCAGCTGATCAGAACACATACGTCCAATGGTTAGAATTGCCATACTCCAAGTAGAGCATTACAACTGCTCTGTAAGTTACAGGGATCAGTTCACCTGCAGAAAATGGCAGCTTCAGTTAGTTCATATCACACCTTACCTTCCACTCACTCATAAATTTTTCGTCTCCAGGCTCCATCCTTCAAATATCCAGGAATTTCCCAATCCAGAGTTAGAAACCCTATGCCAATGCTGCACAAACTGCATTGGTTATCTGTGGTCTTCCAGTCCCAGTTCAGCTATTACCTTTATGACTTTCCACAACCTGGGGCCCTCGTTAAAACATATCACTCAGTATAGAGCCATGCTCCAGTTGTGGTGCCCTCTCTTAAAATTGGCCTTATGGCTACAATATGTCATGGTAGATCCAGTAATCTGGAATGTCCCACTAGACTAGATATAGAGGGTCCCTTCACTTCCTTCATTTAGGAAAGCATTCAAGACTGTTTTATTTTCAAGTGCATTGGGTGTAGGGTATACAGTTCTTTCCAGGTTTGGCTGTGTTTTTAGTCTGTAGTGTTTGCACTTTAACTAACTTATGAAGTTTCATCCCCTTGCTACTTGTTGTGTTAGCTACCTTGAGTCCAAGGAAATAGGACAGTGATATAATGTGGGCCCTTCTGAGGGCGAAGCACTGTGTTACCTTTACCTTTAACTTTTTCACGTTGTTTGCATATAGTATGCAAACTATTCACTGTGCCATCCTAAGCAGAGTTACACCCTTAGCAGTGGTGTAGGAGGTTAAGAGCTTGTGTATCTAATCTGGAGGAATCGGGTTTGATTCCCAGCTCTGCTGCCTGAGCTGTGGAGACTTATCTGGGGAATTCAGATTAGCCTGTACACTCCCACACACGCCAGCTGGGTGACCTTGGGCTAGTCACAGCTTCTCGGAGCTCTCTCAGCCCCACCTACCTCACAGGGTGTTTGTTGTGAGGGGGGAAGGGAAAGGAGATTGTAAGCCCCTTTGAGTCTCCTGTAGGAGAGAAAGGGGGGATATAAATCCAAACTCCTCCTCCTCCTCCTCCTCCTCCTCCTCCTCCTTCTTCTTCTTCTTCTTCACTCACTTCCTCGTGTGGAATTACAAGGGAGTAACTCTGTTTAGCACAACACTGTTACCCTCTTACACTCTGTCAGTTACTTGCTTACCAGTAATTACTTCTGTATTTGATCTGTTTTTTACCCACAGCCCTTTGCACCAGGCTCAGAATTTCTGGTTTAAAAATAAGGCATTCAATGCTTTCATTATAATATTCTGTTTACTGAATGTACGGTATATTTGGAGTAGGAAACATCAAGCACAGTGTAATTAATATTTTACATTTCTTTGCTAAGCTGGTAAGGAGATAAGAACAATTGGCCTATTGCAGAGGTCTGCAGCCTGCAAATTGGCCATGCTGACAGGGGATGATGGGAATTGTAGTTTATGTTTTTCTGTCTGTCTTTTGAAAGATAAAGAATAGATAGTAGGCTAGCAGCTACAACATTGCAGCAGGACCAGTATGAGTTCCCTGTAAAATTTGTAATATGCCATACTTCCCTTTTTCAGTTTTGCCAATTAAAAACCCCAATTAAAAAAATAAACCTGTTGGGATTTTTCTTCAATCCTCAAAGTTCCCCTGGTTTTGCAGCAAAATTTCTGTCATTGGTCAAGAACCACTGTACAAATACATGATGATAGTTTTGTAGTTTAGGACTGTGACAGTGATGTTCAGTAGATTTGACAAATACGGGTAATTGGTATGGTAATGTGTCCATTCTCATAATTCAGCTTTATATCCTGAACTGCAGTTGAATATGGGAAAATCCATCCTGCAAGCTTTATGTGAGAAGCTTATTGTCTCAAGCCCACAAGTAGATTACCATTTTTAGGCCCTTAATTTGGCAAAATTGCTGGTGATCTTGTCCAAACATTTTCCAATAGGTTTGGACCACACATAGGAACAAAAATGTCACACAAGAAGAAATTCTACTCTCTCTACTCTCTCAAGATTGGTGCAAAAGAGCGATGTGAATTCTAGAGTGATTTATTTTGTTAGCCCCTTTAGGTTTACATTGGCTTATACTTTGCTATAATTATTAGAGCAAAAAAGAAGGGAATAATATATATTTCCATATCTTTGAAGTTGTAATTATGCCTTCCATAAAATCAGAATACTCCTCCATGGAAATGTACAGTAATGGAAAAACCAAAATGATTTCCTCTTATGTGCAAATGTTTTAGATTTTTGTTGGAAGAGAAAAGTATTAACCTTTTTAAAAGCACACAGTGATACTCTGACAAGACAACACTTTATTTCACTTTTTTGTACCATAACGTTATTGTTTTTAACTAAGGCACATATGGGGAAAAATGAAAATCCAGTATGAGCGAAGATTAATTGTAATGTTTTAGAAACATTTGCGTTAACTTCTCTTGCTCAGCTCTGAGTACCAAACATGGAATTTTAGGGGATTTTCTGATGTGCAGTTCTACCCTACATATACAGGTGTTAAATCATATATGTGCTGATCTAATAAGAAATGTGTTTAGTTCTGAATGATCGTTAAGGTAGAAAACTGTGGAACTGTTGTCTACACATGGCTCCACCCCCTCCCCTTTCTCTCTTATTTATTTATTTATTTATTTATTTATTATATTTATATACCGCCCTCCCCAAAGGCTCAGGGCGGTGTTCTTATATTACTATAATCTTCAACATTCTTGGCCATAGTTCACCATCACCTCAGTTTCCTTAATAAGGGCATGCCACATTTAAAGAGCAATCCTATGCTAACCTTGTTCTTCAACTGTTTAGATTGAAAAATATCATTTCATATAATTTTCCTGCTTGAAAAGCTTCTGGAAAATGTCACCATAGCTACTGATGTTATTCACAGATTCCTTGTGTATGATATCTAAGGCAGGAGCTTTTAGAGAATGTACTTGGGATTCTAGACTTTCTTCGTACTTTCTTGGTGGTTCCTTAGTTGGAAAATCATCAATGGCCAGTGAGCATCTCTGAAAGACAGCTTGGCTAACACTACCAATCTTCTGTTCCAAAGCAAAGGTTATTTCTGGGGTAGAATATCATTTTAATAGGATGAAGGTAAAGATCAATATGAGTGCTTCTCATGAAATTAATACCTGTGTGAAAAGATGTCCCGGAATCCTCTGCAAAGGACACTGGCTGCATGGCAAATACATGGAGGCTCCTGGGCAAAACATGCTAAGGGGGAATGAACTTCCAGTCGTAAAACTTTAAATTATTGATATTGTATAACTCTTTCCCCTAATACATTTTATATTTGTACAATGTAGAAAAAATATTTATGAATTTCATTTGTAGTAAATATATTACAGTGAATCTAAAACTGTGTAAAATATCCCTAAACTAGGACAAAGTAATATCTTCAGCATTTGATTTGTTGATGTGTTGTTCTGTATCCCAAGACAAATAGATCTTTTATTGCTTTTTCTTTGTTTTCTAACATTAAAAGCAATTTTCTTCTACCTCTTTTTAAATGTTAGATTTGGCTAAACTACACTATTAAAATGATCTGATGTTACTAGCCTTTACACAGGAGGAGGGCCAGTTGTTTTGTTTTACCAGGAACAAAATATGAGGTCACAGCCTTTTTTTCCAGTCTTTATGTCTCTCCACCCATTCACAGTGTTCCAGAAGTGAGATCAGAACAGTAAAGAAAATGCAACTTCCATGATAAATTTGTATTTGAGACAGTATTCTAAATATTAAACAATGTGTGTATTCTGTATAGAAAATATAGAGAAGTATTTCTTACATAAATGATCACAATTACTATTAACCATATAATTAGTGGCATCCTTTATCATACTGCATTTTTAAGAAAATATTTTTGTGTTAGAATTGTCACAGTGTTCATAAATTCACATATTAACTTAGCCTCAAATTTTGATGCCCTACATGCCATATTGGATGGATTAGGTTAATTTCTGAATTTATATTGTTCAACTAGTTTAGAATTTTTAATTGTCTCTGTAGCCTGGCCTGGATGCAAAACTTTGTCTGCACAATCCAAAGCTTTGTGTATCCTTTTAAAAAGAATTTTATGCCAAAATTTCCATGCAGTTCTTGACATTATGCCCCTGTGATTTTATTGACTCGTGACTTTACAAGTCTAAGATAAATTTGATTACAATAAACCAAACAAAATGTATTGGCAGGAATTCAAATAACGCTTGCAAACTTTTCTACACAGCAGGGTTTCTTTTACTCACCCTCTCCCAACATGTTTGAATGGCATCAGAGGACACTCTTGAATGTCTTTCAAGAGCAGCTTATGGAAATGTATGAAGAGGCTGCTGTCTGGCCATAGTCCACAGTAAACTGACCTCCCTGAATAGCTCTATTGATCTAGGACATAATTTTGAGATAGCCTAACAATTTACTGAATTGTCAATCACAACAAAGCATGCTTTCGAGAGTGTGAGATTTGTGTCACAATATCGAACAGTTATTAACTTAATTGGATTTAGGATAGTGTAACTCTGTTTAAGATTACACTGTTAGAGTGATTCACATACATGCTTTATTTTCAGATCTTATTTTCAACCTGTTCTGACTTTTTGAAGCAGATTTTCAGTCCTCCTGTGCATAGATCTCCATCTGTTGTCCTACTGTGATCAATTCTTGAAGGTAATTTGTGGTGGCACCTGATCACTGTACTTGGCAAAACCTGCCACTTCTGTGCTACTTGCGTAGTCATTCATTTATATCCTGCTTTTCAGATAGTTGTCTCCCAAAGTCGCTTATGCCCATAAAGAAGAGAGGCCTTGTTCTCAAGACAAGAAACACCAGGGAAGGGGAGTGGAGTTTATGTGCCAGATTGATCTTCCTTCTCTTCATGTTCTTACTTGGATGAAAGCAATGGAATGTTTTTAAAATCCTAATTTTCGTGGCTTATGATAGACTAGAATGACCTTTCATTTCTCTTCTGCCATCTCATGTCGTTCTTCTGTGCACTTATATCATATTTTATTAAATACAATCTCAAACTGATGATCTAAATTAATCCTGTCATTTTTCAATGAGAATTTTTATTTATTTTACACGTCATAACCCCAGAGAAGCTCTTACTATTTTCTTTATTAAGCATCAGTTGGCCCTATAGTTAGTATGGGTTTAGTTCATTTTGCATAGTGTTCTAAGGGAGGGAACTTTAGTTAGACCCTGTCCCTTTAAGAAGCTCCCTAGAGGCAGTCTTCCTTTCATTATCCAGTCGTGCTCCTGTTCAGTTAATTTAGTCTAAGGTCCCAGTGGAGCTGGAAGACTGCAGTATCTCTTATGTCTAAGGTGTATAAGGAGTATAAAAGTCTAAGGTGTTACAGAAAGTAGAGTCCAGATAGAGGCCACTGACGGAACCAAGAGAAAGCACAGAAAAAGTGGACTTTCTTGGAAGAAGTCAAGAAAGAATCAAAGTCTCAAGCTTCAAGTTGTTACAATCAAGCAAGTACTTTGTTTTAGCCAGACCGTGGGAGGAGTTAGGGTCTTAATTCTTCTATGCAATAAAACCCTTTTTTTAAACTGTTACTCCTTGCTTGTGAGTCTCCCACTCTGGTCCAGCCGAGTACAGGGCAACTAAGACTGTTTTACTTGTGGAACAGAACATTACACATGTAAATAGCACATATATAGAAAGATCAAGAAAATATCTTGATCTAGTCCTCCTCCCCTCTATAATAATAATACTAAATAAAATGAAAATTAAAAAACACATACACAAACACCTGCACATATAGTGACTTCCAGCTTCTTCCCTAAGGATCCGAGCATAAATCTAATTGTGTGCTTATAATTAATATCTGCATTTTTTCACTTTTAGTCATTATAAAGTTGTCTTAATCCAATATGCTGTTTTCATTTAAGTCTTGAATAAGGAGTCCGCAAAGGATTTCTAGTCTTTCAGAAAATTTTCCGTATTCTTGTCCTGTCAGCCTTGCCATCTCTGCGTACTCTGACTTTCAAGATCCAGTCTTGCTTTGTTGGAATTTTGTTGTCCCTCCACTTGTATGCATATAAAATCCTTGCTGCAGTTGTCATATAGTGTTCAATATTGATCAGGAATACTTTCCCCCATCAACTCCAACAGAAATACCTGAGGTTTTTTCCAATTGTTATTTTCAAAATCTTTTGCATTTCTTTTACAATCATATCTCAAAACAATTTTGCCTGTTTACATTTCCACCACATATGAAAAAAGAACCATCCTGTTGTTGACTTTTCCCGCATTTGTTTGATATTCCCTTATACATTTTAGACATCTTTTTGGTGTTAAATACCATCTGTACATCATCTTACAATAATTTTCTTTCAAGTTATAACAAGCTATAAATTTCAAATCCTTTTTCCGTAATCTTTCCCATTGTTCCATTTGTATGCTTCTCTCCACTTTTTTAGTTCATTTTACCATAACTGACTTTACTCCCGCTTCCTCAGGATCCCACTTCCTCAGGATACCACTTTAATAACATCTTGTACATTTTAGTAATCAATTTATCATCATCTATCTATCTATATATATATATATAAAGCTAACAGTGTTTTTGTTGATGATAGTGTAACTCAGTAACTGCTGGGCCAATTCCTCTGAAAATTCCCAGTCACTATAGTCAGCCAGGGGAGAGTGTTTTTAGATGTTCACATACCTGAAATTTCACACCTGGCCCAGGTAAAACGCCTTTTTTCTGGCGCTCCATGGTGAAGGACATGCAGCTGCCTGTGTGTAACTGTCACCCTTAGAATGTTCATGCTGCTTAGAATGTTCACTCAGATGGCCAGATATGAGCAGTGGAAACAGTACATAGGCAGTAACTCGAGTGGAAGTGAAACACATACACACTCATACACACGAGGGAGAGGGAAGGGAGGGAGAGGCAGGGGCCCCAGCATCTTGATATTACCCACCCACCCTAGCGGAGGGAAAGGGAAGGGAGGGAGGGAGGGGTGGCATGCAAGGGAAGAGAAGTGAGGGATGGAAGAGAGTGAGGGGCAACATGCAAGTACGGGAGGGAGGGGCCAGGCACCCTAGATTCCCTGAATACTGTGGTTACAGTTAAGAAAACCAGGCACGCATTACTCAGGAGTAAGCTCGGTACAGCAACCGTGACATACTTTTAATGGCTGCGTCATGCCCCTCAGAGGGTTTCCTCAGAAGCGACACCCATTGCCACCAACCAAACTTACTCCCAGGTAAAGTATCATAACCAGCCAGCCTAGATGTGTGTGAGGAGTACCTTTCCATTTCCCCCCCCCCCAAGGAATGTGGGCACGCACATCAATGACATCACATAGTATCAGGCTGGGTGCTTGCATGAGCACGTACTGCTGGCCTCTCCAATTGATTTGCTGCTACTGTTCCTTTCCCATTTCACCACAATAAGCCACAGCAATGCGTGGCTGGGCCCCGCTAGTTTATATATAGGTTACTTTCAAATTCTGTCATCTGCGTGGCAAAACCTGTATTTTTGTAGTCTGTTTTGAATGTTTCTAGTAATCGATAATAATGAAACCAGTTTTTAATTATATCTTTTAATTCATCCAGTAGTTTAAGCTCCCATTTCTCATTCTGGAATGACAACAATTCTCTGTAGGCCATTTCCCTTGCATATTCACATCTTTTCTTGAAAATGCTTCAACTGGGGACAACCATAAGGAAGTTACAATTGTAATAAATCTTTTATATCTCAACCATACCCAGAGCAGACTCCTAACATAGTAATTTGTCAGAATTCTTTATGAATCTTTGCTTTATTGTACCACAAGTAACCATGCCACCCAAATCTTCTATCAAACCCCTCCAGGTCCAACAGTCTAGTATTCTTCAACATCACCCATTCTCTGATCCACATCAATACAGTGGGGTGCTGTGTGGTTTCCAGGCTGTATGGCCGAGTTCTAGCAGCATTCTCTCCTGACATTTTGCCTGCATCTGTGGCAAAACGAAATGCTTCAGAGGATCCCTCTGAAGATACCCGGCACAGATGCAGGTGAAGCTATCAGAGGAGAATGCTGCCTAGAATTCTCATGGCCATACTCGCCAGAGAACCACAGCGCACCCCAGTAATTCCGACCGTGAGGCAACCGACAATGCACATCAATGCAATTTACATCAAAAAATACAGTTTTAGATTTGGCAGAGCTAAACCTCCGCTCTCTTTTGCATCTTGTAAATTCTTACATTTTTTCTTGGTTTCTTGCCTTGTAATATGTAATATTTGCCTCTTTCCAGGATTCTGAAAGTTGCTCAGATAGTAAAATCTCATTCATTGTTGCTAGGAGTGATTCCATTATTACATTTGCAAAACCCCCTCTTTTTTTAACATGGATTCATACATTTGACTCTTACATATGATTTTGAATGAAGGGTATATATTGAATAAAATATTTTATTTTACAAGTTAGCTCTTTTCCACTTACATTATAGGGCTACCAAGCTCCAGGCATGGTTTAGAGGTTTCCTGAAATTGCAATTGATCCTCAGCCTACAGCTGAGAGCCAGCATGGTGTAGTGGTTAAGAGCAGGTGGATTCTAATCTGGAGAACTGGGTTTGATTCCCCACTCCTCCACCTGAGTGGCAGAGGCTTATCTGTGAACCAGATGTGTTTCTGCACTCCTACATTCCTGCTGGGTGACCTTGGTTTAGTCACAGTTCTTCAGAACTCTCTCAGCCCCACCTACCTCACAAGTTTATGGGGAAAGGAAGAGAAAGGAGTTTGTGAGCCACCTTGAGTCTCTTTACAGGAGAGGTAGGTGGTGTATAAATCCAAACTCTTCTTCTTCTATAGAAATTAGTGGCCCTGAAGAAAACGGTTGCTTTGGAGGATAAACTATATGGCATTATAACCTGCTGAGGTCCTTTGCCTCCCCAAACCTCATTCTTCCAGGCTGCACCCCCAAATCTCCAAGAATTTCCTAACTTGCAGCTGGCAACCCTACATATACGCCACATTACCAGCATTCATAAATGATGCATTCTAGACAAAATATTTTTTGGGGGGTCACTTTTGAAACATCCTTATGTCTAGATACTATACCTATAAGGGCTATTAAATATGCTTTCAAGATAAGTAATATATCCATAAAAGCAGTTCAATATATCTATATCTATAAACGCGAAATACCACTGACTCATCAAAAGAACTCAAAAACCACCGAACCTACAAAGTTGAAATTTGGCACACCGGTTCATTATGTGGTTTAGGTGCTCACTAAGAAAGGATTTTTCAAAATATTCAGTTTTACTTGAGTTATTACACATTTACTGTTTTAACTGCTCATCTCTGGCCATCTGCGTGAACATTCTAAGGACAAACCAGCCCCTTAGTCCACATCGGCATTGCTTACCGAACATTCTAAAGGGGTGACAGTTCTGGAAACTGCCACCGAAAACTTCAACAAACAGGCTTGTTGCGAAAGGCGTACTTTGAATGTCGCCCTGGAGTTAACGAGACCAGGCTGCCCAAAGAAAGGAAGTACTCCTCCACCCCCCCTCACATTAACAACACCGCTACAGCCAAATACAATCAAAATAGAATTGCAAACCACACTGCTCCTGCTTAGATTACTAGAAACTTGTTCGCCGGGTTTTGCATATGGACATCAGATTGATTACTGTGCAGACAAGTTTACTGCTCTCGGCCTCCGATCACCCTGTGCAATATGATGTAAATTGCTCTGAAGTGGTAGGATAGAGTCCCTTAGAAATATGCTGCAGTAGTGGTACAGTCAAACTCCCTGCCCTTCAACCCTACCCTGGGCCGCTTCACAGCCTTCCTCACACATCCCAATCTATTGCTTGGAACCCATACTTTCTGCATCCCGAAAATACAATGGCTGCTTCCACGCGACATTTTTTGGAGACCCACCAGGTGAAAGAGCATTAGAAAGGCATTACGAAAAGAGACAACTACAGAAGAGCTGCTGCAGTATATGAGCAAATAAACCCATCGGTCCACAGACAGGCTGTGAGGAGCTATGTAGCAGCTATCACTTCAAAGTTCACAAACAGGCTGTAAATTAGTATTTAGATTATCACTTGAAAGAATTCATAGAGAGTACAACATTAAGTATGAGTAAGCGGGAAGCACAGATTGCCCTGCTTCATAAAGTAAATATATATGGAAAGAAAGCTTTTTTAAAATTCCAAACGTTCCTTTTTTTAAAAAAATTTTGAATTGGTTTTCAAAAATTAAGATAAGTAATGATAGATTAACAAAGAGTATGAGTACAAATAAATATTACGCAATCTGAAACTGTCCATAAGTTCTCCTTTTCTTTAATGGGGAGTTATACAATACAGAAAAAGAAAGAAAGGCACGAAGGCCTTTACTGTTATATGCTGTTATTCCTGGCAACGTTACCATATTGATAGTAGTAATAGAAACAAAAGGAATTTTTTAAGAAAGAAAATGTAGGATTAAACAAGTCATTATTGCATATCTTCCCCACTACTAAGCTGTGGTGGAGATTCTTATATAGCTACTAACCAGATTTAAAAACTTACCTTGCTGCAGAGTGTACTGAAGTCTTCCCTCCTAAGCTACTAATTACGCTCTGTAGTTAACCCCTCCCCAGGCCTCCCTGTATAGCATTTCCATTATAAAGATTAATGTATCAGCTCCCAAACTACTCCCTTTAGTTATCTTCTAAAACATTTTTTAATTCCTAATCCTACTATATTATTACTAATTATCTAATATTTAAGACCAGTTATTCATTTTTTAACTATTTCCAAGACTTTTCTATTCTTATTCACAAAATATCTGTTCCTTAAGCATCCTGTAAAAAGAGAGAAGAATTTATTTGAAGTATTTTAGTTTCATGTGTATTTTGTATTATGTAAGAAGTTTTATTAGTTCATTTATAGTAAAAATTATATTTGTATTATTGTTTATCAAGCTTAAGGTTAATCCGGTTAATGAAGATTCCATGTTTGGGGATTTAGTATTCTATAGGAGGTTTTAGTGTTTGGATTTATATCTCTGACAGATATCCCAAACCAGTAATGTCCATTTTTTTGAAATATTCCTCCAGAGTCTTTATTCTTTAATTGGTTTATTAATAGCCTGTCCATCGTTGCATAATATGACATTTTATCTTCGAATTCTTCTAGCGATTGAGTACTTACCAATCCAGATTTTCCAGTGTTTTGCCAAAGACGAGCTGCTACAGTCATGTATGTGAACACCTGTTTGTGTTCTTTCAGTTTCTTTGTTTCCTCTAGTTCAGGGTCTAACAGGTAAGTTAAAGATGTCTTCTTAAATTGGATTTTTAGAATTTTTTCGATGCAATTATGCACCTTTACCCAGTACTTCTGTACCTCCTTGCAAGACCACCACACATGAAAAAAGGTTCCAGTCTCAGTTTTGCACTTCCAACATAACGGTAGATATCCCTTTTGCATTTTTGTCAATTTTATGGGTGTTATGTACGTTCTATAAAACATTTTTAAACTGTTTCCCCATATATCCGTGTTAGGTGTTAGCTTATAAATGCCTATCCAGAACTTATTCCATTGGTTTAGTGTTATTACTTTCCCTGTGTTTTCTGCCCATTTCACCATTGTATTTTAACAACTTCAGTCTCTGTAGCTTGAGTTAGTAATATGTGGTAAAGTTTACTAAGTTCCTTCTTCCCTGTATATTTAATTCCTTCTTCTAGTTCATTGGCTTCTTTGGTGAACCCCCAATCTTCCTTTTCCTTTATAAACTTGTCTCCTAGTTGTAAATATGAAAACCATTGGATCTGACATTCTTCCTTCGTGATTCTTATTCTCGGTTTAAATTCTATTTCTCTACCCACCCAATATGTGGTATCTTTATACGTTATCCAGCTATTATTATTAATTGTGTCCTTTATTTGCAGTGCTTCTGCCCTTGATAACCACTGAGGTATACCTGTAAAAAATGTGTCTCTATATTTGCTCCAGATCTTATATAATGGCCCTCTAACACAGTGGCTTTTAAATGCTGTATTCCTTACCTCCTTTCTTGGCTCTGGACCTAATGAGGTCCAGAGCCAAGGGATGTGTGTATGTGTGCATGCTGTGTGTTGCAAATAGTCCCTTGACCATTTGGAGAATATCACTAACACACTATTGACCTTCAAATCTGTGTAGACTAAAGAAGAGTGGAAGTCATACTGTTCTCCCATAGTCTAATCTGGCACAGGCAACTAATGGGATAGTCTTAACTGGGAAACTTGGTTAGGTTTCCATCTACAATATATACACTGGCGTAATGCCCATTGGGCAAGGTGGGCAGCTGCCCAGGGCATCACCTTGTGGGGGGGCATCAAAATGCTGGGTTCGTTTTTGGGTATTTTAGTGGTTTTCCATTTTTGGCCTGCAGGGGGCGCAGTTTTTAGGCTAGCGGCACCAAAATTTCAGCGTATCATCAGGAGACTGTCCTTATGCTACTCCCCAAGTTTGGTGAGGTTTGGTTCAAGGAGTCCAAAGTTATGGACTCCCAAAGGGGGTGCCCCTATCCCCCATTGTTTCCAATGGGAGCTAATAGGAGATGGGGGCTACAGTTTTGAGAGTTCATAACTTTGGCCCCCCTGAACCAAACCTCACCAAACTTGGGGAGTAGCATAAGGACAGTCTCCTGATGATGTGCTGAAATTGTGGTGCTGATATGTCTAAAAATGCACCCCCTGCAGGCACCAATGTCCTGATGCAAAAAAAATTGGTCGTGGTGGAGTGGCGGCCCATGGGGGGGGGGCATCCAACTCAGGTTTTGCCCAGAACTACAGTTTGCCCAGGGCTGCCTCGTTACACCCCTGATTATAGTAAATAGTGCCTTTAGATCAAGCAACAATTGTAGTTAGTCTTGTTTATTAATTATTACAGCTTATTGGGCCAGGGCCAGATTACATTTTTCATTAGCAAAATGTAACTTTCATGTCTCACCCCTCCTATTGCAACCCCTCTCTTTACAAAAATGCTTCTCTTGAGGAACAACATATGCAGTGAAGATGTGGAATTAGTTGGAAATTGCCAGTTTAATCTGGATCAAACCCATTGTCTTAATAGCTTGTAAACAATAATCACTGAAATTTACCCAAAAATCAAACTTGAGCTTTTCTCTATTCTGTGACAACCACCATAGATGATACAGCACGGTATGGTAGAAATTACTGTAACTTCCTGTTCTCGTCACTTCTTAAGCACTGCTTGCTTCTTAGAACAGTTCTGTTAGCGATGCATGTATTTTTTTTTAGCCTGGGTATTCCTCCTCCATTCCAAAGTTGATTTTGTTATTGCCAAGGTCTATAGTGCTTTTACTGCAGTCGCTTTTCATGTGCTGGATTTTGCTGATACAAATCATTGTGTTTCTTACAGCTGGCAGTTCTCCCATCAGCTGCTAATAAAAAGAATTACACCTGACAACCCCAGACTAGTCACTTTTCCTGTGGATGTATGTATTGATCTGGCCATAAATAAAAAGACAAGCTCACAAGTCAAGGACACCTTCATTTTGTTTGCGGCTGCAGATAGAATGTGTTTGTCATCTGATTGCCTGAAAATTAATTATAACTCATTCACTTAGCTTAGCATATACAGTGGTACCTTGGTGTTTGCTGGTAATCCGTCCGGCGACGGTTGGTGAACACCGAAAACGGTCAACACCGAGGTACGCTGTTTGCGCACACACAACGCCGTTTGCGTAGCCTCAGAAGTCGGTGGAAACTGAGGCTACCGACGACTTCCAAGTGTGGAAGATGGCGGCCGGCGCTCAGCTAACACCGAAACTGGCAAAACCCGAAGGCAATGAACACCGAGGTACCACTGTATGAAACTTTAACAAGCTGAAAAGCTTTGCAGGTTTTACTACCAATACCAAAATACTTTCTAAAAAGCAAAGGTGATTTTAGTTCAAAGCTGATACTTAGTTGCTAACCTTCAGAATTTATTGTGACTTTTAAATTTGTTTTCCAACACTCTAGTAATTTAAAATAATAAAAATTAAGATATTTAAAAGTGATCTTTCAGTATCATCTCTTTTGGACAAAGTCATAAACAAAGCAGAGGCATTAAAGTATTCAGTAAATAAATAAATAAAATATTAAATGTTGTATTCCATACATTGTAGTCCTTCCTTTCTTCCAAGGCATTTAGAATGCCATTTTATCCTCACAGGACCACTAGGAAGTAGGACATGGCTGATCAGAAGTCATCCAGACAAGGTTTCATATTGGAGTGGGGGATTTGTACTGTCTGTGCAAAGAATTGAACCTGGATTGTCCAAACAAGTGCTTATAATGTCTGAAATTTACGTACACGTATGTATAAAATAATGATATTTACAACTACTTTCAATTTGTTATGATATCTGAATGAGGGCACCTCGATAACCCTTTTCAGGTTAGTAGAGTTGCTAACACGGTAGGATCATGGCACTGAGAAACGTAATATTATGTGGTAAATATCATCCCATTAAAGGGACAGGACACTTTGGATAAAAAAACCCTGGTTATAACAATGGGCACAGGACTAGTTAAATGGTATGCTTGGTTACCAGGGTGGCTCACAGTTTTAATGAAAAACTATATCAATAACAGTATCACTACTGCAAAGTAATACCTGCATTTGCCACTTGGAATTCTCTTATCCATATTTGATTTTTCCAATTTAGACCAAAGTATATATCTATAGTCTCAAAGGCTGAGGAAAGGTAAATGAATGCTACAAATAATTTTCCATTTTTAAAGGAAGTGTATTTATGAATTAGATCAATCTAGACTGAAGCAGATTCCACATGGGCCAAAAGTAACGGTGTGAAAACAGTGTAAAATGATTTAAAATGGTGTAAAAGGGTTTACACCGTTGTCATACTGCTGTTTTTGGTCCATGCAGAATCCACCTAAGACTTGATAGAAATAGACCTCCAACATTATATATTTTATCTTGGGACTGCCAATGCAGTTACCAGCATTCATCTATCCAGAATTGGAAGACAGTAGGCTTGCCCAATTTGGACGTCATAAAAAAACTGTAGTAAAGAAATGAATGAGAACACTTGAGAAGAAGGGAAAAGGAACATGGCAGCATAAGGCAGCTCCTGAGCCCACAGCTCAGAGAGGCTGGAGAAGGAGTACAGTTTGCCACAGTAGCAGATGGGTCAAATCGCAGGATGCTGCTTTCTTTTTGATGGATATGGTGTAGGGAGGGGTAGTGGAGCTTAAATAAGAGTGGGACTGAGTCCCACCCCCTTCCTCTTGACTATCAACAAGGGAGACAGCTAGAATGAGAAGTCAAATGAGCCGTGTGCAGGATAGATAGAGAGGTATTCAGTGCTCCCCTTCTCTCCTGTAACATGCCAGCGTAAAGCCTGTTCTTGATGTCTGAATAGGCCCTGTATGTGGGCTGCAGATTCTTTGATAATTATTCAGTCTGCCTCTATGGAAAGCCTTGACTGATTCAGCAGTGTTTGATCTCAGTGACTATGTTGCATTGTAATGGAAGGAAGAGTTCTAAAAAATTGAATTGACATTTGTTTAAAGAGAACTAAAAATAAATGCTGCTCTGTGGAATCACGATGGTGAAAAATCTCCTGGAACCTCATCCTCTTCTAGTCAGTCATACTGACAATTTAGAAGGTAGACATTCCATGTGACAATTATGTTTGCTTTCATCTGTAAAGATATGTCTTCCTGTCCCTAAGTCTCATTGTCATGTTGCTCATTTTTCTATCACTGCATGGTAGATATCAAATTAAAATGGGCAATAACTTGTACAGTGATTTTCTGAAATATTCATGAAACACAGTAGATGGTTTTAGTTCTAGGCTGCTACCATTTTCTTCTGTGCCAGTAAAAAAGGGAAACTAGGCAAGCTTCCAAGCCACTCTTTTCTCGTTTTCGGTGTGCACTTTTTAAGCCTGTCATGTTTACCTGATCAAAACAAGGTCAAGGGCAGAAAGTCAAACCAAGCCTGACTTTAGTGATATGCTGTTTCAGCTTAAGAACAATCATAGTACAAGATTACATGTAGAAGAGAAGGAACGGGACCAGCCAGTGTGGCAGGGAACAAGAGCATTTTGCTGTGGAGACAGAGAGCTTCTAGTGTTAGTTGGTCCTTCCCCTTCCCATCTAATCATACATGTATATTGCAGGGTAATGCAGAAGGGAAACACTAGAAAACTAAGGGACCTTCCATCGATTTCCTTACAAATGCTGTGCCCTAACACCACCTTGTATTTCTCCTTATTTAAAAGTATTTCTCCAAAGGTTGGATAGATAAGTCACATCAGATCGGACAAATATGTCTAGTTATTTTAAAATTAAGCTTTTTTAAATTGATGCATGTTCCCATGCACTCTAGCCCAGTGTACTTTTGAAGGTACTATGACAAAATTTGGGGAACTTTGGATTTGACCTGTCTCACACATTAAAACAAACTTTGATATTCCAGAAGGAAAGCATAATTGTAAATAAGTTATTTATTCCTGGGAAGTAAACCTTGATGGGGAAACCATATATGAACTGCTTGGAAAGCTGTGAAGAATACAGTTAATATATTCAATGAATGAAACACTGAACTCTGTCGGGCAAAACTCCCAGAAAGATGTGCCTGGGCATGTTTGTTTGTTTGATTTTCTACCCATTGACAATAAGAGTGTTTTTCCATGTCAGTTAAATAATAATGAAAGAACAGTTTGTCTAAAAACTATTATTGTATTTGAAAATGCCAGCAACCTTCAAAAGAGGTAGTGCAGTTAGCCAATTTTAGCCAGAGGCTGTTCAGCAGTGGAATACACTCCTTGGAGGGTGCTTCTTTGGGGTTTTAAAAACAGAATCTGGATGGCCATCTGTTGGCAGTATTTTGGCAGTATTATGTGTTCCTGCATGGCAGGGGGTTGGACTGGATGGCCCTTATAACTTCCAACGGAGTCTATGAATTTTATCTCCAATTTGTTTGCCATATCTCTTGTGTCCTGTGCTCAGTGCAAGAAATTTTATTTTTGTTTGATAAGGCAGCCCTGCCCAGTTAAGACATAATTATATTTATAATGTTTGCTTTATTTAACATGTATAAGCAGATTTATTGGAAGCAAAATTTCATCTGCCAACAGCAAACCTGATTTTGCATAAGAGTTTCAGACAGCAAGTATATTACAGTTTAGTTAGTTCCAGATAAAACTCTCAACTCTCTTTTCTTTAAATTAAACAATTGTTTTACACCCTGCAAAGCACTAATCTTAAATCCATCCCCTTGCACTATGAAAGGGAATTTTTTAAAATATATATTTGAGTTTACATTCACAGGAGAGTGTTACATTTTTCCCAGTCCTTCGTATGTGCTGTATGTGCCATTGGGTAAAACATGGATTTTCAAAGGATTTTCTACTTAAATTAGTTGTAATTAAGTTTGGCAAAGTCTACTATATTGTACATTGATATTCTTTTTTTGTCTGTATTTTATGTCGATATGCCAATAAAGGTTGACTTACTTGTAACTGAGTTGGTATTGATAGCTTCAAAATAATAGGGATTTGTTTCAGCAGGCTAATGGAAGATGGTGAAGCTATAAAAATAGCATTTTGGAGAGACAGGAAAGAAGCCACTGATCAAATTGCACCAAGAATTCAGGCCCCTTGGAAATGGTTTCAGTGTATTTCAGAGATGGAAACAGGATTCATATTGCTTTCTTTAACAGGAAGGTCATTATTATAAAGATGATTGGTCATGTAAATGACCAAAATTAGCAACAGTAGAGAGGGCATCACAGTGGCCGCCCCTGGGGGGGGGGGGGGCGCAAAACTCAGATTTTGCACCGGGCTCCATTTTCCCCAGGGAGGGGGGGCGCAAAACTCAGATTTTGCACCGGGCTCCATTTTCCCTAGCTATGGCTTTGCCCGGAGGGGTGGGCAGAAGGAACTGCCGGCTGCCAGCTGGGAGCCCAGCTGGTGGAGGGGGGGGCGCAGGGCAGCAGAGTTTGGCCTCGGAGGGCTGCTTTTATAAGCACTAAGGCCGGGGACAGGGCTTGAGGAGGCATGGCCACACCCCCAGGGGTGGATGGGGGCGTGGCACTGCCCCCAAACCCATCCCATAAAAATCTATACCTACATCACTGCCATGGTCTGTTAGTCTTTGCTTCTAATGTTTCACTTGCATCTGTGGCTGGTTGTGACATGCCTCTGAAGATGACAGTCATAGAACTGAGCAAAACGTTAGGGGCAAAAACTACCCGATGACAGCCACATAGCATGGAAAATCTACAATAGCCAGTTGGACCCAATTATTTCCATGACTAAAACGCCTTCTTGTTATTGCCCTTTGCAAGTGAAAACAAAGCACAACCTCCAGTGCTGTTTGACTTGGTAAAATTTCCTTTTTTGAAAAATTGCTCTAAATTCAGAAATGAAAGAGTAAATGGAGAAGAAGAGTTCAATATGAAATTGCACAGATCATTTATAATGGTAGATGGCCTGAGATACACATTTCAGTTCTCAATGTGCTTACTCTGACATCTTTTTGGGTGATTTTGTGGCAAGCAGTAGCTTTTCTGGCACTTTGCCTTGCCTTAATAGCTCTCTTGGCACAATTCCTAGCAATATTGAAAATCCAACTAAACTTAGTGTGGCAGAATAAGATAACTCTATTTTAAAGACAGAATTATAGAATTTAGAAGAGCTATCAATGACATTTTTGTTTGTTTTGTGTCTTGATATGAGAATGCTAGTGTACTGATAACTTTTGATATTACCAGCCACATTAGGACTATGTTATAGTTGGACATTACTTCAAGTTTTTGATTAGGATCTAAAGACCCCCTGAGGCTAATTCCATTTGCCCAAGAGAGCCTGGATCTTGTAATTCCGAAACTGCATGACAATGTGTTTTTGGAACTGAAAAGACTTTTGAAAGCATTTTGTGATATAATGAGAGGCTTTACTGTTCAAAGAAAAAAAGTGAAAAAAAATCATTGGCATATCCAAACCCTTGCTTCAGGTAGCTTGTTTGGATCTCTGCTTCTGACTCCATTCTTAAACAATTTAATTTCAAGCACCATTACATAATTTCACTATCAAATATTGACTGAATGTACTTTTCAATTTCCAACTGAAGATTCTCCTGTCTTCAATGTTAGAAGATACCTACCAGTCCAACTGGCAAAGGAAAATTATTCGCATGATCACATCCATTGGAATAGACCTTGCCTAGTCTATTAAGGATAATAACACAAAAGTCGCAATCAGGAGATAGCAGCACTATTCCACATGAAACAAAAATTTGTTTCCCCAAATTTTTAGGTATCCATTTTAATTACAACTCTAGTTTATCTTGACTCACCCTCCCACAGAAGCACCTTCAAGGTGGCTAGACTGAACTCTTCTTCATCATCTGTTGTCTCTAGAAGATTCTTCCATGTTTCATACTCCAAGTGAATCTGCTCTTGTGGGGGAGATATGCCAGATTCTGTTTTTCACATACTTTTTTTACTGCCATCTTTATAATCTGCATAAGAAACTAATTACACCAGCAGTTCAAGCTAAAACAGCCCTGAAGAAACTTTATTTTCTCTTGAGTGACAATGATCCAGTACTCACCAGCTTAGTAGCAAAGTTTCTATCACAAACATTAAAAATAAAGTCTTGTCAAAAATAAGAAAATGTTGGAACTGTTTAACCACTAATAGAGCAGGCTGAGCGGGGCTGGTGTGCTGTCACAGCAACACACAGTACTGAGGAGGCTCAGAGCTGGAGCTGGGCTGCTGGCAGTTCAGCAAAGAATAAAGTTTAAAGAGAATCCAAAGAGAAGTCAATCAGGCCTGGAGTCAAATGCCAGGAATGCATACAGCAACTAAGAGAATCCAAGAATCAAGGTCAGAAGCTGGTCCATTGTCAGTCAGGTCTGGAAACAGCAATGTTGTGCAGACAAGGTCAGGTAGAACCAACTTTGCAATCACAATTGCAGTTCCTGCCCAAGGCCTTTTATTCCTCAGAGCAACTTGCCTGGGACTGCTCCTGCAAAGGCTCTGGGTAATCCCTAGCCTGTAGTCTTTCTGAGCGGCGTCTCTCCTTTAAGGCCTGTCTCAATCTCCATCTGCACCGCAGGCTTGCATCTGGAGACCCAGAGCTGCTAGCATTGTCTTTAGCCCTGCTGATGAGTTCAGAGCCAGAAGCCTGTGTGAGTTCAGGTTCAGCCAGTTCATCTGGTTTCTGTCTGCAAGATTCAATTAACTCTGCAAGACTCCATCTCCGGCGAGCTATCAGCTGCAACAGGGGCTTCCTCAGAGGAGCTGTCATTTGCAGCAGGGGGAAGGGGCGGGGCGGGGGATTACACTAATTTTATTTCTTTTCATAACCTATTGACTATAACACTTAGCATTCTTAACACACACATACAGACACACATATATACGTGTGTGTTTTTATGCCAATAAAGGAATTTGAATGTTACTTTATTTATATTACTTGTACTATTATTAATAAATGCACATTGTGTTTTTCTACTTTTAACAGATCTTAGCAGATCATGTGGTGATCTGCCAGCAGCTCAGTAGATTGTACATCATTTATTATCCTTTCCATAGATTTCCATAGATTTCCAGCAAAAATCAAGCAATTAAACCCAGAAACAGAATTCTAGTAATTTTATTGTGTTCTTTGGGTTTTATATTTGATGCACAATGTATGTCAAATATATTATTAAAATCTACTTACTATGTGTATTTTTTCATATTATCTTGTACTGTGATCCAGTCTTTCAAAGGTGGAGGCTATCTACACACTCACTCACTCACTCACTCACGCACGCACACACGCACGCACGCACGCACGCACGCACAAATATAAAGAATCCAGCCAGCGTGGTGTAGTGGTTAAGGTGTCCGACTAGAAAACCCAGGTTCACATCCCTCCTTGCAACATGGAAGCTTGCTGTATGGGCTTGGACCCTAAGCTTGGCTAATATTTGGATGGGAAACCTCCAAAGGAT